>NC_138511.1:85390593-86101933 GCF_964252035.2 Podarcis erhardii | reverse complement strand
GAAAAAAGCAGGGGAGAATTGGAGACAGGGAGAAAGCGGCGCGCGCGGGGGGGTGGGAAAATAGGAAGGTTCCCCTCTGTCCTTCGCTCCCAATTGGAAAACAGATCCCAAAGGTGCCCTTTGGGTGGGTGGGAATCAGGGGAAAGGGTCAAGCAGGGCGGGGGGGGGAGAAGCAGAGGCTGGAGGGGGGCGCGGACGCAGAGAAAGAGAAAGAGGAGAGAGAGGAAGAGGAGGGGGGCGCCTTGTGTTGAGGGGAGGGGGAGAGAGAGAAAAAGCGCAAGCAGCCCCCCAGGCCCGCTTCTTCTTCACAGCATCCCTCTTTTTCCGCTTGTCCTGGGCGGCAGGCGGTGGCGGTGGCAGAGCTAGGAACCCAGTCCCTGACGTTGGAGGAGAGAGACCCACCTCCCTCCTTCCCCCCAGCAGATTGGCTGCGAGGAGCTGGGCCAAGCTTGCAGAAGGGGGGGGGGCGGGTTGGGACAGAGGAGAGAGAGAAGAGCTATTCTTTGCCTTGGGGGCTTTGACAGAGCTGGGAGGGGGGAGCAGGTGGAAGGGAGGGGAAAGGAGGCAGCTGCGCGCTGTAGGGCAGGGGAGCAAGGAAGGGGAGAAGGGGAAACGGAGGGAGGCGGGTTCTGCCCCTCTTCCATCACATCCACTCATCCCTTCCCTGAGTTATCTCTGCACCCTGATTTCTGCCTTGGGCGCACCACCACCACCCCTCCACAGGGGGCCACAAGAAGCTGCCTGGAGCCAGAATCAGCCCTAACAGCAGGTCTTAAGAGCCAGGACTGGAAAGGCCCCAGGCGCCACTCTCAGCCTTCAAGTTCTGTCTCCCCATCGGCCGCCCTTATGAGGAAGGGGAGAGAGGGGAGCAATCTTTCTGGAATGCTGCCACAAGCTCCTTAAATGTAAAGGGTCCAGTTGCGGCCGACTCTGGGGTTGCGGCGCTCATCTCACCTTATTGGCTGAGGGAGCCGGCGTACAGCTTCCGTTTCATGTGGGCAGCATGACTAAGCCGCTTCTGGTGAACCAGAGCAGTGCACGGAAACACCGTTTACCTTCCCGCCCGAGTGGTACCTATTTATCTACTTGCACTTTGACGTGCTTTCGAACTGCTAGGTTGGCAGGAGCAGGGACAGAGCAACGGGAGCTCACCCCGTCGCGGGGATTCGAACCGGCGACCTTCTGATTGGCAAGCCCTAGGCTCTGTGGTTGAACCCACAGTGCCACCCACGTCCCTTGGGATGATATAAAATGGTGGGGGTTTTTTTATTTAAGAAATGTCTAGCTCTCCAGGGACACCCCCCCCCAATTCCTGCTGCCACTCAAGGCACTTTCCGCTGCCAAAAGCCTGGACCCCCCCCCGGACGTGCAAAACAGGCCTCTCTACCTACTGAGGAACAGGGCCCCCCCTCCATGGGGCAATGACACAAGCCCCAATCGGGAAGCTCACCCGCCTTTCAGAGCCCATGCAATGGTACTGCCATTCATTCCTCCAGGCCCGTGACTCAGCTTGCGCACATTCAGGAAGTATACCTGAAGGAGCATCTCCACCCCCATCGTTCTGCCCGGACACTGAGGTCCAGCGCTGAGGGCCTTCTGGCGGTTCCCTCCCTGCAAGAAGCCAAGTTACAGGGAACCAGGCAGAGGGCCTTCTCGGTGGTGGCACCTGCCCTGTGGAACGCCCTCCCACCAGATGTCAAAGAGAAAAACAACTACCAGACTTTTAGAATACATCTGAAGGCAGCCCTGTTTAGGGAAGCTTTTAATGTTTAATAGGTTATTGTATTTTAATATTCTGTTGGAAGCTGCCCAGTGTAGCTGGGGAAACCCAGCCAGATGGGCGGGGTATAAATAATAATAATAATAATAATTATTATTATTATTATTATTATTCCCGCAAGGGCCTGGTCTGGCAATCTGGCATCTCACGTCCTGACGAAAGGAGATGTGTAATCCGCAAAGCTGATGCCATCATGAATGCGTTTGCAATGCGCCACATGGCTGGCAGGGCCTGCCAAAAGGGGCATCGAATGGGTGTCACACACACACCATATCTTATCTCGTGGCCTGTTATTTTCATGTTCATCCATCCCCAAACTACCTGAGGTTCAGCTTGTTGTTGTTGATGATGATGCTGTTGTTTGCAATGTTTTCCACACACCCCTTTCTCTTGATCAGGGGTCGGCAAACTTTTTCAGCAGGGGGCCAGTCCACTGTCCCTCAGACCTTGTTCGGGGCCAGACTGTATTTTTTTTGGGGGGGGGGAAACATGAACGAGTTCCTATGCCCCACAAATAACCCAGAGATGCATTTTAAATAAAAGCACACATTCTACTCATGTCAAAACACCAGGCAGGCCCCACAAATAACCCAGAGATGCATTTTAAATAAAAACACACTTTCTACTCATGTCAAAACACACTGATTCCCGGACCGTCCGCAGGCCGGATTGAGAAGTCGATTGGGCCGGATCCGGCCCCTGGGCCTTAGTTTGCCTACCCATGCTCTTGATTATTTCATCCTCCGCAACATGCAAGGTGGGTTTTATATTGCCAGGTGCCCTGGCCTCACAGCAGTTATGCTTTTGCAAAAACTCCTGGGTCCAAGCCTCAGCGCACCTCCCCTTAAAATATCACAGGTGAGGGAGCTGGAATGAGCCTCTCTCATAAGACCTTGGAGAGCTCCTGTTGGAAGAGCCTGCAGTTCAAGGGCTGCATAGATGCTTAGATGGCAACTCCTTTTTGAAACAACTCCCTCCTCATTTATCCTACAGATTTGACTTCTGCAATCAGGCCACATGGCAGTTGATCCCTTCAGGGGGCAAAAGCAGCACAGAGTCTACCTAGGGAACGGCCAACGGCTTTGGCACCATTTCTCTGCCGTCTTAAGAGATCCACAGCCGGGGGCCCCGGGGCCCTTTGACCAGAGTGTCCCTTAACGGTGGCAACACTACACAATAGTACAGAAGAAATGAGAATGCTTTCGAAAAAGCAAACCAAATTATTGGTATAAAATCATACGCTTTTCCTCCATTTGCATAATTTGCCCAGGCCATGGAATTCTGCTATCCTTGGAGCAGAATTTCGGTCTCTATGCCCCAACACTTGTCCAGGAACAGAAAATGACACATCTCTTCCTGTGACAATGCATGGGTGGTTTTTTTTGGGGGGGGGGCAACTTTTTATGCTTCCTGTTAAGTGCCACACAGTGCAAACAGAGACCCTTATTCCAATAATAATAATAATAATAATAATAATAGTTGTTGTTGTTGTTGTTTAGTCGTTTAGTCGTGTCCCACTCTTCGTGACCCCATGGACCAGAGCACGCCAGGCACTCCTGTCTTCCACTGCCTCCCGCAGCTTGGTCAAACTCATGTTTGTAGCTTCGAGAACACTGTCCAACCATCTCGTCCTCTGTCGTCCCCTTCTCCTTGTGCCCTCAATCTTTCCCAACATCAGGATCTTTTCCAGGGACTCTTCTCTTCTCATGAGGTGGCCAAAGTACAGTGGTACCTCGGGTTAAGTACTTAATTCGTTCCGGAGGTCCGTTCTTAACCTGAAACTGTTCTTAACCTGAAGCACCACTTTAGCTAATGGGGCCTCCTGCTGCAGCTGTGCCGCCGGAGCACAATTTCTGTTCTCATCCTGAAGCAAAGTTCTTAACCTGAAGCACTATTTCTGGGTTAGAGGAGTGTGTAACCTGAAGTGTATGTCACCTGAAGCGTATGTAACCCGAGGTACCACTGTACTGGAGCCTCAGCTTCACAATCTGTCCTTCCAGTGAGCATTCAGGGCTGATTTCCTTAATAATAATAATAATAATAATAATAATAATAATAATTTAAGTATTTTCCAAAAAAACCAGCACTCTCTCTCAGCTCCTAGATTCTACCCCAATCACTTCTTCATGTGAGAGCTAGTGTGGTGTAGTGGTTAAGAGCGGTAGACTCGTAATCTGGTGAACTGAGTTCGATTCCCCGCTCCTCCACATGCAGCTGCTGGGTAACCTTGGGCCAGTCACACTTCTCTGAAGTCTCTCAGCCCCACTCACCTCACAGAGGGTTTGTTGTGGGGGAAGAAGGGAAAGGAGAATGTTAGCCACTTTGAGACTCCTTCGGGTAGTGATAAAGCGGGATATCAAATCCACACTCTTCTGTGACCAAAGGACAGGGCGTTGCAGAAACGGAGACCCCCCGCACAAACACCCCCCCCCAAGAGATCTTGCAGCCTTTTCCAAGGCTCTCATGATACATATTTGCAATCCCTCCCAAATTCCCTGTCATGGTGATGAGCTTGTGGCCACAGTGTGCTACCCAGCAGCTGAATTTTCCCTCTCCCCCCCCCCCCCCGCATTGCTCTCTTCTTCTCGCTCTGTGGATTCTGGCTCCCACATAAGCACAAAAATAAATGAACCTTTTCCTGAGGAGCTCAGCATCTTGTTAAACGGAGCCTGAGGAGGGAACGCTGAGCTGTTTGGAAAAATCCTGGCTGGCAGTGGATTTGGCCCCGATCCTGCTAACGGAAACAGACTTTCGGGACAGCAAGCAAGCAAGCAAGCCAGTGGCCCCAGGCCCTCTCTACAGATTGTCGACCCTCGAGGTCCCCTTTTGAAATATTGCAACCTTGAGGAACCACGTTAAAGAATAGGTTCCTCCTTCGCACTCAGGACCTGGTTGAGAAATTCTCTGCTGGTTCTCCCACTGCCCTGAAGGAGAGTTGCTAACTTTCTTCCCTGGCTGGCCCCCCTGTGCCTTTGATGGCTGCGTCCCAGGCAGAAATTCAACAGGGGCAGGTTTCCCCATCACTGCAACTCTATGAAAACCAAGGCTTTTCCCTCTTGGGCAGCTATCTAAGGCACAAGGGCAGCACAAGGGAAAATCTGATTTCTCTTGTCACCTGCTAGGCTTCAAACGAGAAGCAGCAAACATCAAAACTCCCTCTTCTCTTGTTTTCTGCTATAACTCATCAACACAGCAACCAGAGCCAGTTTATGCACATCTGAGAACGGGGAGAGACCTATTGTTTGCAAATCAAGCCTTCTTTCTTTCTTTCTTAAGTCATTGAACCTCCGCACTCCCTGCTGGCCCATGAACTTGACGCTCGGTAGTTTGGGCTGGCTGGGGGTCCGTTTCTCAGCCTCAGTTCCTCCAACCTGTGAAATGGGTACAAGAAGGAGGCCGGACAGATGGAAGGATGGAAGGAAAAATCAAGCTGCGCTTTTAATCAGGGCGCAATTAAACGCACCGATCGCCTTCTTTCCTTCCCACCAGCCAGCAGTTCTGAGGAAGGAGAAAATGGGGAGAAATGCCTCACTCTCTCTCTCTCTGCTCCTTGGATGAATGTGAGGAGAGAGAGAGAGAGAGAGAGAGAGAGACAAGGAGAAGGGAGCAGATGGGCTCTGGCGAGGCCTTTTCATCCTGGCCTTTGGCTGGCTCAATAGCGGAGCAGGGCGGAGGGGGAGGGGAGGCGGCAAGTCAGCCGAGAACGGCTCCTGAATGCTAAACGCCTGGTCCATTGTATCAGCTGGCCCATCTGTCTGTCCTTTTCCCGCGCGCCTATTGTCCAAGGCTGACACATCTGGACTCTGCGCAGCTCTTCCACACACACACACCCTCCTCCTCCCTCTCCAGGGCAGGGGGAGGCAAACTAAGGCCCTGGGGGCCGGATCCGGCTCAATTGCCTTCTAAATCCAGCCTGCAGACGGTCCGGGAATCAGTGTGTTTTTACATGAGTAGAATGTGTCCTTTTATTTAAAATGCATCTCTGGGTTATTTGTGGGGCATAGGAATTCGCTCATTTTTATTTTCCAAAATATAGTCCGGCCCCCCCACAATGCCTGAGGAACAGTGGACCGGCCCCTGCTGAAAATGTTAGCTTTTTATTGGAAATTTTATTTACAACATAACACAAACCCATCAGACACAAACATAACAAACAACAAGCATAATACAGTGCTACCTTGGGTTAAGCACTTAATTCGTTCCGGAGGTCCGTTCTTAACCTGAAACTGTTCTTAACCTGAAGCAGCACTTTAGTTAATGGGGCCTCCTGCTGCCGCCACACCGCCAGGGCACGATTTCTGTTCTCATCCTGAAGAAAAGTTCTTAACCTGAAGCACTATTTCTGGGTTAGAGGAGTCTGTAACCTGAAGCGTATGTAACCCGAGGTACCACTGTCTACAACAATACCAACAACCAAATAAAAGGCTTCCTTTATCCTGTTTCTGGCATCCTTATTTACTTCTTATAAGCTGTTTCCTTTATGAATAATTATTAAGATTTTTTCTAATTATAACTTAAATATCCACAAAGTCTCCTGCAGGCATTGATCGATTAATGTTTCGATTATTTTCAAAATATAGTCCGGCCCCCCACGAGGTCTGGGGGACAGTGGACCGGCCCCCTTGCTGGAAAAGTTTGCTGACCCCTGCGAGTCCAGGGCCTCCAACCCCTTTGCCAGAACACAGGGGGTGCTGCGCTGCCTGCCAGAGCCAAGGCACAGGGAGGTTAGCCAGCCCCACCCCTACCTCCCCCCCATTGACCTCCTTTGCAGGGGGTCCCATCGCCTGCAGGATGACACCCTGCCTTCGATTGCCAAGCCTCCTGCGACCTCTAACACACACACACACAGACACAAAACCACAAAAACACACAGAGCAGGGAAATGAATCACTAGGCAGGTGGAAAAGCGCCCCCTGCTGGCCCATTCCGTACATAGCACCATTCATATACATACTGTACAACCATTAAAAGTCGGGAAGCAGGAGAGCATAACAGGAAGGTGTCATACTCCCTCTAGTGGGCAAACGGTAGCACTGCGACATTGAGAAATAGCCAGCTCCCTATCACGTCCACGTAAAGGGACCCCTGACCGTTAGGTCCAGTTGTGGCCGACTCTGGGGTTGTGGAGCTCATCTCGCTTTATTGGCCGAGGGAGCCGATGTACAGCTTCCAGGTCATGTGGCCAGCATGACTAAGCCGCTTCTGGCAAACTAGAGCAGCGCGCGGAAACGCCATTTACCTTCCCGCCAGAGTGGTACCTATTTATCTACTTGCACTTTGATGTGCTTTCGAACTGCTAGGTTGGCAGGAGCAGGGACCGAGCAATGGGAGCTCACCCCGTCGCAGGGATTCAAACCGCCGACCTCCTGATCGGCAAGCCCTAGTCTCTGTGGTTTAACCCACAGCGCCACCCGCATCCAATATTTTTAATTATAGAGAGAAGGAGAATTCAAAGACTGCCTTCTGTGTCCAGGGCAGCTGTTTATCAGCTCCATCTGGTGCGCAGGCTGAGACCCTACCTGACCGCAGACTGTCTCGCCAGAGTGGTGTATGCTCTGGTTATCTCCCGCTTGGACTACTGCAATGCGCTCTACGTGGGGCTACCTTTGAAGGTGACCCAGAAACTGCAATTAATCCAGAATGTGGCAGCTAGACTGGTGACTGGGAGTGGCCGCCGGGACCACATAACACCAGTCCTGAGAGATCTGCATTGGCTCCCAGTATGTTTCCGAGCACAATTCAAAGTGTTGGTGCTGACCTTTCAAGCCTTAAACAGCCTCAAAGGTCCAGTATACCTGAAGGTGCGTCTCCACCCCCATCGTTCTGCCTGGACACTGAGGTCCAGCGCCGAGGGCCTTCTGGCGGTTCCCTCACTGCGAGAAGCAAAGCTACAGGGAACCAGGCAGAGGGCCTTCTTGGTGGTGGCTCCTGCCCTGTGGAATGCCCTCCCCTCAGCTGTCAAAGAGATAAACAACTACCTGACATTTAGAAGACATCTGAAGGCAACCCTGTTTGGAGAGGTTTTTAATGTGTGACATTTTAATGTATTTTTAATCTTCGTTGGAAACCGCCCAGAGTGGCTGGGGAAACCAAGCCAGATGGGCAGGGTGCAAATAATAAATTACTATTACTAAGCACTTTCTCATACAGTCCTGCAGACTCCCTATGCAATTACCCCCATACCACTGACGGGCAAACTGAGCCCAAGGGAATAGCGGCTGGCCCAAGGCTGCTGGGTGAGTTTTTCATGGAAGGGACCCCTGAGGGTCGTCTAATCCAACCCTCTGCAGTTCAAGAATCTCTGCTGTTGCTTTTCCCCCCAATTGTGGATATGGTGAGCTTTGAACTGGGGTCTTCACAGCTCACTGGTGTGAGCTGTGCCATAGGTGTGAAATGTAGGCTCTGCCCATGGACCCTGAAGTCGTTGCTGGGGGTGCCAACTTGAATAAAACCCGGGGGGGGAGCCCCATTCCACATGATGGATTAGAATGGCAATGCCCATCAACTTTCTGGAGGCTCAACGCCACAAATATTTTATTGGGGGCCCCTAAGGGACCTCAGCCACTAGGAGATGGCTCCTATGGTCCCCACTATCAGTGAAGGCCTTTTATTCACCCTGTCTTCATTATTATTATTATTATTATTATTATTATTATTATTATTATTCCCATTTATTATTATCATTAGCCCATTTATTATTATTATTAGCCCACGCATTATTATTATTCCCATTTATTATTGTTATTATTAAGCCCATTTGTTATTATTATCCCATTATTATTATGCCAATTATTAATATTATTATTATTCCCACATTGTTGATGTTGTTATTTTAAGCCCATTTATGATTATTAAGCCCATTTATTATTGTTGTTGTTGTTGTTATGCTCATGTTTTGTTGATGTTGTTATTTTAAGCCCATTTATTATTATTATTATTATTATTATTATTATTATTAAGCCCGTTTATTTTAAACAGACATTTGAATCCTGCATCGAAGTGGGTCAGTGCTCGAATCGTAGAATTGCAGGCTTGGAAGGGGTCTGACCCACTTTGATGCAGGATTCAAATGTCTGTTTTGTTGTTGTTGTTGTTGTTGTTGTTATTTTAAGCCTTTGAACCCAATTAGGGTTTAAAAGGGGGTCGGGGAGAGACAGAAGGGGAGTTCTCTTGCAGAAGGACACTGGCCGGTGATTCTAGAAGGCAGTCCTGACGGATCCCAAAGAGAAAAATAACAACACAGTCCAGAGGCAGAGGCAAAGGAACGAAAGGTAAAGAATAAATGATATTGGCTGGATGGTTAAAGAAGAAGTCAGACTCCTGCAGCAATCAGATGGGAAGTCTGAGAAGCCTTCTGGCGGAGTGTCAAAAAACTGGGCAACTTTGGGATTCCAGGAGTATCCTGTTATAAGAATCGTCTTCCTGGTGAAGGACACTGACCTGAATTTGCAAGGGAGTTTTTCACTTATATGTCACGGGTCACCTCCATGACCCAGTGCCAGAATTACTGTATTTTTCGCTCTATAAGACGCACCAGACCACAAGACGCACCTAGTTTTTGGAGGAGGAAAACAAGGGGAAAAAATATTCTGAATCTCAGAAGCCAGAACAGCAAGAGGGATCGCTGCGTAGTGAAAGCAGCAATCCCTCTTGCTGTTCTGGCTTCTGGGATAGCTGTGCAGCCTGCATTCGCTCTATAAGACGCACACACATTTCCCCTTACTTTTTAGGAGGGAAAAAGTGAGTCTTATAGAGCAAAAAATACGGTATGTATAAGGTAAACAAGCTATAGCTTAGGGCCCCACTCTCTTGGAGGCCCCCGAAAAATTAAAGGAAAAAAAATCTGGATGTACATTTCCAAAATATAGGATAAAAAAACCCAATAAAATAAAACCTACATACAGCAAGTGTTGTGTAGGCTCCTATGATGTAAGTCATGGGACCCCGCCTGCCAGCCTGCTCCCTAAAATATCACCAGTTTGCTCATTTCTGTATATAGGGTGTCTACATTCTGCATGGACGGATGCATGGCAACATGTGCAAATGGCTGGAGATAACTATTAGGTTCTTGGGAGAAAAGCAATGACAAACCTGGACAGCATCCTAAAAAGCAGAGACATCACCTTGCCAACAAAGGTTCATATAGTTCAAGCTATGGTTTTCCCAGTAGTGATGTATGGAAGTGAGAGCTGGACCATAAAGAAGGCTGGTCGCCGAAGAATTGATGCTTTTGAATTCTGGTGCTGGAGGAGACTCTTGAGAGTCCCATGGACTGCAAGAAGATCAAACCTCTCCATTCTGAAGGAAATCAGCCCTGAGTGCTCACTAGAAGGACAGATCCTGAAGCTGAGGCTCCAAGACTTTGGCCACCTCATGAGAAGAGAAGACTCCCTGGAAAAGACCCTGATGATGGGAAAGATGGAGGGCACAAGGAGAAGGGGACGAAAGAGGACGAGATGGTGGGACAGTGTTCTCGAAGCCACCAGCATGAGTTTGACCAAACTGCAGGAGGGAGTGGAAGACAGGAATGCCTGGCGTGTTCTGGTCCAGGGGATCACGAAGAGTCGGACATGACTAAACAACTAAACAACTATGAGATCCATAAATTACCATATGGCATATACAGTACTCAACAACAACAAAAACTGCGACAATTTTTTGTTAACAAAGGACGTTTCCTGCTTGGCAGGGGGTTGGACTGGATGGCCCTTGTGGTCTCTTCCAACTCTATGATTCTATGATTCTATGAGCTGGACATATAAAGGGCCCATGACCTTCAGTAGCCATGGGCCTCATCAAACCTAAATCCGGCCCTGGCCATGATCCACCCCAGGGGAAAGTAAGGCAAAGTCACTGGGGTGTCTTAGCAAATCACTTCTTGCTGTAATTTGGCAACCCCGTCCTTGCTGAAAGGAACAGGATTACAGTGGTGCCCCGCAAGACGAATGCCTCGAAAGACGGAAAACCCGCTAGACGAAAGAGTTTTCTGTTTTGGAGGTGCTTCGCAAAACGAATTTCCTATGGGCTTGCTTCGCAAGACGAAAATGTCTTGTGAGTTCCTGCGGGTTTCCCCCCCTTTCCCTCCCCTTTTTCTAAGCCGCTAAGCCGCTTATCAGCTGATGCGCTAAGCCGCTAAGCCGCTTATCAGCTGATCCGCTAAGCTGCTAAGCCGCTTATCAGCTGATCCGCTAAGCCGCTTATCAGCTGATCCGCTAAGCCATTAATAGCGCTAATCCGCTAAGCCGTCAATGGGCTTGCTTCGCAAGACGAAAAAACCGCAAGACGAAGAGATTCGCGGAACGGATTCTTTTCGTCTTGCGAGGCACCACTGTAAATGTCTCAAGAAATGCAAAAGAGAAGGGCATTTGCTTCTGTCAGGGCAGGATATTCTTGCATCTCAAAAGGGATGATTTATGGCTGAATTTTAGATCTTGTCTGCATTAGGTATGGTACCAGGGTTCTGGGGGATTTAATCAGGCATATACAACCGATTCCCGTTTGTGGCTGACAATGCATTAATAATAATAATAATAATAATAATAATAATAATAATAATAATAATAATATATTTATAACCTGTCCATCTGGCCGGGCTTCCCCAGCCACTCTGGGCGGCTTCCAACAAAATATTAAAATACAGTAATGCATCAAACATTAAAAGCTTTCCTAAACAGCACGAATGTTTGTGTGTGTGTTGCTCGGAAGAGAGTCAAACTGCACCCATGGTTTGTGCATTTTGTCACCCCCCACTCTGTGTTTTAACCATCGCAGCTAATTCAGAGCATGCCTTCAGGAAATGCACACATTTGGGGGGGAAACAACAAAGGAGAAAATGAATGTGGGAAAGCTCAGTTGTTTTCAGTATTTCAAAAGGCACGTCTAAGAAACCCCATTAATGATAGAATCTTTCCAACTAGCAAAATTGACGGGAAAAGTCAGAGGAGCTTTAAATCAGAAAATATATGGAGAAGGGAAAATATTTAAGGAATATGTAAGATTATATTGTACAAATAATACTATCTTAGCAGAACTGGAATGATACCTGTAAACAAAAATGAATGAAACGAATAGTGGGATACATGAGAAAGGATATATATGAGGAATGTTAGAAAGATGTTGGAATAGGATTATGTGGCTTTAGCAGAAAAGATATAAAGGATTAAGCAAAAATGAATCGGCGAAAGAAGAGAATGCAAAATCACAATATATTAAGATAAATTATTAAGATAAAAACAAAGCTGGAAAGGATTTGCTGAAATATCTAACTGAATTAGAATACAAAAATGGGAGGTGCGAGGAGGTCAAGGAAGTAAGCGAATGAAAGCAAGTGATGTCAAGGTTTGATCTGTGTGTTTTTTTATATATAATTGTTTGCATTTTTTTCTTTTTTTTTCTTTTTGTAATCTTTAAAATTTGAATAAATATTATTTTTTTGAAAAAAGCAAATGCTGCAAAAAAAAGAGAGAAAGGATATATATATGTGTGTGTTTATATATATATATGGGGGGGTTGCAATTGCTGTATATGTATATTCATAGCTGTCAACTTTTCCCTTTTTTTAAGGGAAATTCCTCGCAAGAAAGGAACACACACACACACACACACACGTATATATATATATATATATATATGTATATATATTTACAGTGCTTTTTTCTAAAAAAAATATGTTTAGGGGTTCTCCTATTTTGACTCCAAAAAATCACCATTTTATAGTTCAAATCGGGGAAAATAAATACAGTATATATGGACAAAACTACAATGATTCCCAAAATGTTTAGGGGCTATGCGTACCCCTGCGTACCCCCAGAAATATGGGGAGGGGGGGGCAATTGCTTCTGAATTCCCAGAAGCCTTTGGGGCGCTCCTGCTCCGGGCTCCGCCAGGCCCTGCGAGAAGAGCGAGCAAGGCTTCGGTTGCCCGGGGCAACCATCCAGGCCGCCCCTTGGCCTGCTGGGAGTGCGGCGAAGCCAGGCGCATGCCCAGTAGCAGCAGGAGGAGGAGGAGGAGGAGGAACTGGGAGGGGGGAGCGGGGGAGGCATTTCAATGCAGCAAGGCAGCAGCTGAGCGGGAGCGGAGACCCCCTTCTGGAGGAGCCCTCCCCAGACACCCCCTTCCCAGCTGGGGAGGCTTGGGGGGGGCCCTGGGGCAGAGGGACCCCCCTGCCAAAAGCAGAGCTGCTGGGCAGCCAGCGTGGCGCTGGGGCACCCACCCACCCAAAACTTGCAAGGTGCCAGCCCAATGCATTTGCTGGGCGATGCCAATCATCTCTCTCTCTCTCTCTCTCCTTCTCTGACAGGACCACCAGCACCCGCCCTGGCTAGGGTGCCCATGCAGCGGTGCCAACTGGGCACCCGCAGCCCCAGAGAACCGCTTCCCAGAGCTTGAAGGAGCCTGGCATTTGGAAGGGGCATCGGAACGGTTGGCAGCAGCAGCAGCAGCAGCAGAAGGGCACCGGGATGTCTGGCGAGAGCGAGGAGATCACCCGCCTCCGCAAGCCCCGCTTCTCCTACGAGGAGAACCAGATCCTGATCCAGGAGGTCCGTGCCAACTACGCCAAGCTGTACGGCACCCAGAGCCGGCGGGTGACGGTGGCCGAGCGGCGGAGGGTGTGGGAGGGCATCGCCGCCAAGATCAACAGCATCACCAGCTGGAAGCGGACCGGGCAAGAGGTGCAGAAACGCTGGAATGACTTCAAGCGGCGCACCAAGGAGAAGCTGGCCAGGGTGCCCCACTCCACGCAGGGGGCCGGCAGCGCCTGCGATGAGACCTTCTCGGCCGAGGAAGAGACCATCTTCGCCATCCTGGGGCCCGGCGTGGTGATGGGGGCGGGCGGGGTGGAACCCGGCGCCTTGCAGAACACGCCGGGGTTCGCCACCCCCAGTTACCGGCTGGCGGCTGAGCATGGCGCAGGTGAGTCCTCGTGACATCCCATCCCTCCGGCAGGCAGGTGCCGGCGGCCAAAGCAGGTGCCCTCCGGGGCCCAGGTCTGCCAAGGCGTTGGGAAGGACAGATTGGCATAATGTAAGGGCCCGAGGCTTGCCACATGTGGGTTGGCACGCTGACAGCATGGGGTAAAAAATTGAAAACTCCACATGCCGCCACCAGGAGCTGGTTTCTATACCGAGGAGGCGCTGGAGGACCGAGAAGGGCTTGATTTGAGGCACAATGTGAAGTTGTGTGTGCGCGCGCCTCTGAGCATGTGCAGAGTGCCTTGCCCTCGGATAGCGGCAAGCAGATTGTTATGTATTCAGTGGTCTGTGTTTGCCTGAGCTTGAGTCTGGACTAAGGATTTCACCTCCATTTCACAGATGCCCCCATGGGTCTAGGGGTGTGTGAAGTGATGGGGGGGCGATTTCAGATCGGGTGTGGGAAAGGGTGTCAGTTCGCTTCAATTTGCAGCATTTCTGGTTTTTAAGAAAGAGACACGCGGCAGGCCAATGAATTGCCATTGGGGTTGGGCAGGGAAGGGCAAGAAAGAGAGAAGAATCTCACAGCCCTAAAATTCCCAGCGCCTTTATAACAAACTACAGTTCCCAGGTTTCTTGGTGTACAGGGGGGGGAAGCTATGGGTTTTAAATGCATGCTGTGCCTGTTTCCCATCTAACCTGGTAAATTCCGAATGCGACTCCAAATGGCGAGGGAAAGGCACTCTGCACATGCTCAGAAACCTAATTGCTCTGAAAATGGAGCAACAGGCATCCAGCAGGGATTTGGGCCTCGAAGGGATGCTATTTTAATCTCCGCATCGCTACCCATGCCTTGGATTCCAGAGCCGAAGCTCAAATAAATGGCAGGGAGTTATATTGGCATGATAAGCGCACAGAACAGGGGAAACACAAGGGTCATCTAGTCCAACCCCCTGCAATGCAGGAATCTTTTTCTCGAACCCATGACCCTAAGAGACATTCTTTTCTCTTTCCTTTGGGAAATTCCTGCTCCAGGTTTGAAGGACTTAGGAAAGCGGGGGGGGGGGGGAGAGAGAGAAAGAGGGGTTTCCCCACAATTTTAGCTCCACATCCATGATGGAGGAATTCCCCGATGCTTCCTGGCTTCATCCGGCGTGCCAGAGGTTTATCTCTGCAACCTTCTTCCAACGCTGGGAATCAGTTTGGGCATATGTGAGCCAATGTCCAGGAAACAGGTGTCTCTGTGCATGTGCAGAGTGCATTTTCCTCAGCCCCAAGTCACCGTCTTGGGCTCGCAAAGTGCTTTCAGGTCAGGAGAGGCAAACGGCAGGACAGAGCTGGGTTATTGCTGCGATCCAAGTCCACGCTTGGCTCCCGGCTGCCACGGCTCCTTTCGATGCAGGGCACAAGTGCCGAGAGAAAACGCCCGTGCCCACTCTCAGGTGGGCTAGAGGCCAGTTACGGGTGCCAACTCCATGCCTACACAACTCGTTCCCCGGTTGTAACCTTGAGGCTGCTGAGGAAGGTGTGGAGGCAGGAGAAAAAGAGTCATTTGCAACACAGCGGCAAAACTAGCACCCAGCACAGCCCTGCAGGAGCTAGGCAGCTCCCTGGGTACCTGAATGCTCCACCATGTGGAAGGGAGCTTGCACCCAGAAAGCTAGCCTGTGGGGAAAAGGGGCTTTAGCCTTGTCTGTCCCCTGAGGAGCTAGATTCTGCAAGCAGAGAGATCTTTCAGAACGCGGAGTTAGAATTCAGGTCTGTGCCCAAAGAGGTAAGGACTGCAAAGGGCTGCTGGCAACATACTCTCTCTGCCCACGCACAGCTGGCCCAGAAAGGGCTGGCTGGAGCGAAACAGCAGCTTGGTGATGGTGGAATAGCAGGCCCCAAGAACTGTGTTTTAAATTCCCCAGGCACATTTTGCTACTGCCGTGGGTCTAATGACAACCACATGGCGGTTTCTGGTCGCTAGATTGGCGGCCACCGTTTAAAAAGCTCTGCCTTGCTCCCTAGCGAATACCTTCCCCTTCCTGTCTTTCTCCTCGCATACTGAGACGTGGGAATTGTCATGAGAGCAAGCCGCAGTCAAGCAAGGTAGTTGAGATCGTGGAATTGTAGAACTGTAAGAGATGCGGGTGGCGCTGTGGTCTAAACCAAAGAGCCTAGGGTTGGCTGATCAGAAGGTCGGTGGTTCAAATGCCCGCAACAGGGTGAGCTCCCGTTGCTCGGTCCCTGCTCTTGCCCACCTAGCAGTTTGAAAGCACGTCAAAGTGCAAGTAGATAAATAGGTACCACTCCGGCAGGAAGGTAAACGGCGTTTCCGTGCACTGCTCTGGTTCGCCAGAAGTGGCTTAGTCATGCTGGCCACATGAGCTGTACGCTGGCTCCCTCGGCCTATAGAGCGAGATGAGCGCTGCAACCCCAGAGTCAGTCACGACTGGACTTAATGGTCAGGGGTCCCTTTACCAATGGAACAACTCAGAACCACTGTAGAAGATATGTTTCAATAAATAAAAGAGGAGGAAGGAAAAGCCGGATGCTCAGGGCTGCCTACCACAAATTCTGGTTTTGTGTTTCCTTTCTTGTTGTTGTGTTACAGCCAGAAATTTGGTGGCGGGGAGAGAGAGAGAGAGAATATGTGTATATGTATCCTTAGAATCTCCTGCCAATCTAGCAGTTCGAAAGCACGTCAGAGTGCAAGTAGATAAATAGGTACCGCTCCGACGGTACGCCGGCTCCCTCGGCCGATAAAGCGAGATGAGCGCCGCAACTCCAATGTCGGCTACGACTGGACCTAATGGTCAGGGGTCCCTTTACCTTTACCTTTAAGGGGCCCAAGGGTCATCCAGTCTGACCCACTGGTAAACTGAAGTTGTGGCGACCGCAACCTAGAGTTCAGGGAACACGCGGTGCCTTGATTATATAGCTGAGTTTCTAGCACTGCCTAGGAAAAGGAGTTTCCTCTGGTTATCTCTCGCTTGGACTACTGCAATGCGGTCTACGTGGGGCTCCCTTTGAGGGTGACTACAACTAATCCAGAGTGCGGAAACTACAACTAATCCAGAGTGCGGCAGCTAGACTGGGAGCAGCCGCCAAGACCATATAACACCGGTCTTGAAAGACCTACACTGGCTCCCAGTACGTTTCCAAGCACAATTCAAAATGTGGGTGATGACCTTTAAAGCCCTAAATGGCCTTGGTCCAGTATACCTGAAGGAGCGTCTCCACCTCCATCGTTCTGCCCGGACACCGAGGTCCAGCGCCGAGGGCCTTCTGGCGGTTTCCTCTCTGCGAGAAGCCAAGTTACAGGGAACCAGGCAGAGGGCCTTCTCGGTAGTGGCGCCCGCCCTGTAGAATGCCCTCCCACCAGATGTCAAAGAGAAAAATAACTACCAAACTTTTAGAAGACATCTGAAGGCAGCCCTCTTTAGGGAAGCTTTTAATGTTTAATAGGTTATTGTATTTTAGTGTTTTGTTGGAAGCCGCCCAGAGTGGCTGGGGAAACCCAGCCAGATGGGCGGGGTATAAATTATTATCATTATCATTATAATTATTTATTATTATTCCGGGTGTCAGCTTTGTCAATCTCCTGCTTCCCTCCCCCTCTGCAGATATTCCAGCCAGGGGCAACCTCTCCTGCAGCCCAGAGACTTCTGCGCGGACTTCCTGCTGCACTCTGAACGGGGGCCTACTGAGGCCCAAGGAACGCGACTCGCCAGCGCCCCCTTCGGCCCAAACCGCCTCACTGCAGATCATCCAAACAGCGCCTTCTCCAGCCAGCTTAGGATGCAGGCCGCACCCAGAGCACTCCCCTGCGGAGCCGCTGGGCAGCACCCCATGCCCCTCTGCCTCGCCACCCCTGCGGCGCCGGCGCACCCGCCTCGACCTGCCCGCCGAGCCCCCTCTGGACTTCTTGCAGGCCCAGCGGGAGACGGCCGAGGCCGTCCGCGAGCTGACCTACACCCTGCGGCAAGGCCTGGAGCGGCTCACCGACGTGGTGGCGGCTTTGCTGCCCCTCCTTCCGGCCCAGGCGAATGGCCTGCTGCCCCCGCAGGGGGAGAGCCCGAGCCCGGTACCGCCGGCCCCTTCCTCGGAGACCCCGCCACCCAGGGGCACCTTCGCCGCCAAGGAGGAGCCGTCCCCGGAGAGGAGGGAGGATGAGGGTGTCCCTGTGCCCGAGGAAGGCCAGCCTGCGGCCAAAAGCGGGCCGTCCCCTGCGCCCCAGAAGCGGAGGAAAGGCATCCCCACTCGGAAACGCAGAGGGCGCTGGAAGAACTTGTGAGTGCTGCCAAGGACCTGGTGCTGACGCTGCCCCCTATGGGGGGGGGACACATGGGGGAGATGCTCAGCGAGGAAAACGACTTCTCTCGACGCTCTGCCCCAAATGGCTCTCCAAAGGTTGTTTGTTCCTTTGCCAAACACAGTCCAGACTCACCCCCGGACTCTATGATTTTGGTTGCAAGGGGTCTCCACCACCCCCACCCCCAGGCCACGCCGGGTAGCCTGTCAATGCTCGAGAAACACCCCTCGCCACCCGGTTTTCGCAGCACCACGTGAGGCAGTGGGACCAGGAGTGTTTACCAAAGTCCTTGCAAGCAGCGACGCACAGCTGCTGGGTCGTGCATTTTTTTTGCAGGCACCTGAAACCCAGGATGGAAAGCCAACCAGGAAAGGGGAAATCAGACAGACCACCCCCCAAAAAAAAACACAACCCACCCCTCTGCCAGCTCCCCAGCTTTGCCAGTCCCAATTGCTTTATGCATTAAGACACTCTTTGATGGGGAATACAGGGTGGGGAGGGTTTTTGCCGCCTCCCTGTCCCACAAAGACCAACTTCCCTCTCTCCCCACGTCTCTCCGAAGCCCTTCCCAGCGCCTGAAAAGCCAAAAGCATCTTCAACCGAAAAGCCCCAATGTGGAGGGGCAGGGGCAAGGTTGCCCAAAAGCAGCTCTCGGCCATTCCGGCATAAGTTGAAGCCATTCCGGCCATTCCCTTTGCTCTGCCCCGTCCCCTATGGAAGCTCAATAAACTATTTTCGTACTACAGCTCCCTTGTGTTCGTGAAATGGTGACGGGGGGGCGGAGATGAGTTATGGGGCAGAGCTTTATGCAAGGAAAAGGGGACTTCAGTCTCACCAATTTAATTGAAATTGAAATACTTTATTGTCACTTGTACAACTTGTATACAGTGAGATTACACGAGCACCCCCCCGCTCAGCTCTCTTAGTCTTAATTCCCCTCATTTACTGACACCCACCCACCAAACCCAAAAGTCAGTTGCCCTGTTGTTATCTTTTCATCCAGCAGCCTAACAGCCCACAGATAGAAGCTGTTCTTTACCCTGTTGGTGCGACTAATCATGTTTCTGTATCTTCTGCCCGAGGGCAGGAGATCAAGAAAGTGCCGGCCAGGGTGTGAATTTTCCTCACTCTCCTGAGGCAACGTTCTTCCGCTATTTCATCCAGCGGATTCACGGGACAGCCCATAATATATTGTGGTAAATACAGCACACTGTGTAGGCACTTCCTATCAGATGATGTCAAAGCAGCGTACCACACCATGATGCAGTTGGAAAGGACACTTTCTATTGTTGACCGGTAGAAGGAGATCATCAAATGTTGATTGACCTCGTTCTTCCGCAATACTCTAAGAAGATGGAGTCTCTGTTGGGCTTTCTTAACCACCTGGGTTGTATTTATTTTGCAAGTACAGTGGCACCTCGGATTACATACGCTTCAGGTTACATACGCTTCAGGTTACACACTCCGCTAACCCAGAAATAGTGCTTCAGATTAAGAACTTTGCTTCAGGATGAGAACAGAAATTGGGCTCCGGTGGCGCGGCAGCAGCAAGAGGCCCCATTAGCTAAAGTGGTGCTTCAGGTTAAGAACAGTTTCAGGTTCAGAACGGACCTCCGGAACGAATTAAGTACTTAACCTGAGGTACCACTGTAAGGTCTTCACGGAGATAAACTCCTAGGAATTTAAAGGAAGAGACTGTCTCCACACAGCCCTCCCCGATGTACAGCGGGGGCTAGTTCTCCTCTTCCTCCGAAAGTCCAACACCATCTCCTTTGTCTTGCTGATATTAAGGTGCAAGTTGTTCCCGAGGCACCATGTACAGTGGTGCCCCGCAAGACGAACGCCTCGCAAGACAAAAAACCCGCTAGACGAAAGGGTTTTCCGTTTTGGAGGCGCTTCGCAAAACGAATTTCCCTATGGGCTTGCTTCGCAAGACGAAAATGTCTTGCGAGTTTTTCCGACTCCCCCCCCTTTCCCCCCCCTTTTTCTAAGCCGCTTATCCGCTAAGCTGATAAGCCGCTAAAAGCCGCTAAGCCGCTAATAGCGCTAAGCCGCTAAGCCGTCAATGGGCTTGCTTCGCAAGACGAAAAAACCGCTAGACGAAGAGAATCGCGGAAGGGATTCTTTTCGTCTTGCGAGGCACCACTGTAGATATTTAGGGGACAAAATAGCGACCTTAATATTTTAGAAAGCGCTTGCGCGCATACATACAACTGCAAAGGATGTGATGCTGTTCTCTTCACTCTGGATGTCGGGTGCTTCGGTCATAATCATCCCAGGGGTGGGAGAACGACTACATCACAACCCAAATGCAAACCCTGGGGTTCTCCCCGGGCTGAGCACCCGACCACCACCACCCCAGCCACATAGATTTGGAAAGAGACCCTAAGATTCATCTAGTCCACCCCCCTGCAAGGCAGGAATCCTTTGCCCAACGTGGGGCTTGAACCCATGACTGAGATTAATAATAATAATAATATTTTTTTATTTATACCCCGCCCTTCCCGGTTCAAAAACCGGGCTCAGGGCGGCAAACAACAAATTTAAAAACATTTATACAAGCAGCATAAAATACAGTATAAAAACATGAATGACAATAAAATTCAAAAATCAGTTTAGGGGAAATAAGCATTAGATAATCCCCAGGGCTAGCTGGCTGAATTGGTCCTACTTGGGCCAGCGAGGAGGCCAGGGGAGAATTAGCTGTGGGGTCTCAAGAGCAAGTGATCTTCATAAAAGGGGAGGGGGAGGAAAGAGAAGGGAAATAAAAGATCAGGCGGAATTCAAATTAAAGGCCAAGCGGAATAGCTCTGTTTTACAGGCCCGACGGAAGGAGGTTAAATCCTGAAGGGCCCTAGTCTCATGGGACAGAGCATTCCACCAGGTTGGAGCCATCACTGAGAAGGCCCTGGCCCTGGTGGAGGATAGTCTGACTTCCTTAGGACCCGGGACCTCTAGACTATGGTTGTTCATGGACCCTAAGAGTGTGTGCTCTACCAATTGATATTATTATTATTATTATTATTATTATTATTATTATTATTATTATTACCACCACCATCATCAAAATCTATAATCTGCCCTTCCTATATCTCAGGGCAGTTCACAACATGTCAAACCAGGCCTGCCCCTAAGAACTTCAGGTGTGTTTTGGCCTCTATTGGAAACTGTCCTTGAGCTCTTGGTGTCACTGAACAGATGTTGGGACAGACCTGGGAGAGTAGAAACCTCTGGTTTTAGACTGGCCGAGATGCAGACCCTCCCAACTTTTTCACATAAAAAACCCAGACACGCATCTTCCGGGACGGGCTCCCAGGCGAGTCACATGCATTGCGCTCACCCTGAAATCACATTTTTCGGGGTGAGAGCACAGCACAAGAGGGTGCAAGATCAAGGCACCCAAAATGACCGCTGTGATTTCACACGGGGAAAAACGGGGTGTCCCGTTTCTTCCGGGACACTTGGCAGGTATGGGAGATGAGGTTTACCGGACGAAGTCACAGAGTCACCCTGGTTGCTCCTCCAGAGAATCCTGGGAACTGTAGTTTATTAAGGGGGCCAGGAGCTGTGGCTGGGTGGGGTGGAACTACAGCTCCCAGAATTCTTTGGGTGAAACCAGGTGCTTTAAACGGACGACGCGTACATGGCACAGTTCTGGTCTGTCAAATGCACGTTCAGCTTTCCATCCACTGACCTGTGTGACTTTTTTTCTTCCTTTTATTGGCCAGGTTTTAAGTATAATGCACACTCATTTGGGGCTGGTGTGGAAATCTGCAGACTTCTGAGTTACACAGAACTCTTCACTCGACCGGCAGAGAGCTGCCTGGTGGTCAAAAACATGATTCTCGTTCCTTAGCCTCCACATCTGTTAGGCTGGCTGTCCATTTACAAAGACAGTCACTGCCGTTCACTGGAAACCCTCTCCCCACGGCAGGCGCGTAGACAACTTGCATGTGTCCAGTTCTGGGCACCACAGTTCAAGAAGGACACTGACAAACTGGAACGTGTCCAGAGGAGGGCAACCAAAATGGTCAAAGGCCTGGAAACCATGCCTTATGAGGAACGGCTAAGGGAGCTGGGCATGTTTAGCCTGGAGAAGAGGAGGTTAAGGGGTGATATGATAGCCATGTTCAAATATATAAAAGGATGTCACATAGAGGAGGGAGTAAGGTTGTTTTCTGCTGCTCCAGAGAAGCGGACACGGAGCAATGGTTCCAAACTACAAGAAAGAAGATTCGACCTAAACATTAGGAAGAACTTCCTGACAGTAAGAGCTGTTCGACAGTGGAATTTGCTGCCAAGGAGTGTGGTGAAGTCTCCTTCTTTGGAGGTCTTTAAGCAGAGGCTTGACAACCATATGTCAGGAGTGCTCTGATGGTGTTTCCTGCTTGGCAGGGGGTTGGACTCGATGGCCCTTGTGGTCTCTTCCAACTCTAGGATTCTATGATTCTATGATTCTGTGTGTTTGTGTGAACACCTTTCCTCTGGATATTGATACTAAAGCGCAGTAACAGGCAATCTGAGTCCATTTTGCTTCCTGTCCCACTCCCTCTCACCCAAAAAAAATATCTGAAGCTTACAGGGTAACACAGAATGTCACATAGCAAGGCCATGTTGTCAGCTCCTTTCTCTAGGATTGTTGTTGTTGCTTAGTCGTTTAGTCGTGTCCGCCTCTTTGTGACCCCCTGGATCAGAGCACGCCAGGCACTTCTGTCTTCCACTGCCTCCGGCAGTTTGGTCAAACTCATGCTGGTAGCTTCGAGAACACTGTCCCACCATCTCGTCCTCTCTCGTCCCCTTCTCCTTGTGCCCTCCATCTTTCCCAACATCAGGGTCTTTTCCAGGGAGTCTTCTCTTCTCATGAGGTGGCCAAAGTCTTGGAGCCTCAGCTTCAGGATCTGTCCTTCCAGTGAGCACTCAGGGCTGATTTCCTTAAGAATAGATAGGTTTGATCTTCTTGCAGTCCATGGGACTCTCAAGAGTCTCCCCCAGGACCATAATTCAAAAGCATCCATTCTTCGGCGATCAGCCTTCTTTATGGTCCAGCTCTCACTTCCATACATCACTACTGGGAAAACCATGGCTTTAACTATATGGACCTTTGTTGACAAGGTGATGCCTCTGCTTTTTAAGATGCTGTCTAGGTTTGTCATTGCTTTTCTCCCAAGAAGCAGGCGTCTTTTAATTTCGTGGCTGCTGTCACCATCTGCAGTGATCATGGAGCCCAAGAAAGTAAAATCTCCCACTGCCTCCATTTCTTCCCCTACTATTTGCCAGGAGGTGACCATGCCAGTGGCCATGATCTTCGTTTTTAGCGGGGAGCAATCATACAGAATCGTAGAGCTGGAACTGGAAAGGGACCCCAGGGGTCATCTAGCCCAACCCCCTGCAATGCAATGATTCCACCTATTTCCAATTTCACACCCTCGCGCATCTGTTGCTTTGCAAGGTGCCCATCACACGTACGCCCCTGGGCTGCGAGCTTTGCGCTTTCTACGGTCTTTTTTTATTTTCTGCTCCGTCCGTCGGGAACCCCCCCTCGGCACCCCCCCTCCAGCGGACCTATGATCCTCTGCACAAGGAGGGAGGGCGACTGGCAGAGCAGAAACAGGAAAGCGGGGAGGGGGGCCACCAGGAAATGCGCAACAGCATCCGGGCTTCTGAGGCGCACTGCATCTCGGGAAACGTAGTTTCCACCTCCTGGGCACACGAAGCTGAATTAACCCTTTAGGGCCTCGTTACTCTCTTTCCTGGGAAGAAAGAGGGGTGGGGGAGAAACAGTGTAGGAAGAGAATGGGGGGGGGGTCATGGATGTGGCTGGATTTTATTATCCAAATCGAGGGTAGGTGCAATTAATTGGGCTTTTTCCAAACTCTGGTGAAGGTAAAAGTCAGGCGCCTGGGTTATAATAATAATAATAATAATTTATTATTTATACCCCGCCCATCTGGCTGGGTTTCCCCAGCCACCCTGGGCGGCTTCCAACAAAACACTAAAATACAATAACCTATTCAACATTAAAAGCTTCCCTAAACAGGGCTGCCTTTAGATGTCCTCTAAAAGTTTGGTAGTTATTTTTCTCTTTGACATCTGGTGGGAGGGCGTTCCACAGGGTCATCTAGTATTCTAGTCCAACCCCGCATCTGCCCAATGGGCATCTGGGTGAGTATGCCAGCTCCCCGGGGCTCTGTGGAGTAGTGGCAGGTGAGTATCTCTCCATCATTATGGCCTTTCCACCTGAAGACTCATCCCATGCAACCTGAGTCTTCCTACTTCAGACCAGTTGTACACGCAGAATAATCAAAGCTGCTTTCTCAATCGATTGTGTGTCTGTTCTTGGTGCTGACCGTAGCTTGTCCATAGAGCAACCCAATTAAATATATTACCAGGAACGAATCGGGTGTACTTAGCTGGTTGTATTTGTGCAGCTTTATAGTTGGAGGGGATTGCAAGTATGTCCCTGGAATTCACCCTGGAGAAGAATTCTGTGCGATCTGAAAGCTTGCCAACCTAACCTTAAACGACCCCGTCAATGGCATAACTGGAATCCTTTCAGATCCTGGGATACCATGGGGACGATATAAAAACCCAGAAGAGTGCTATAAGGGGCAAGTCCAGGGGACTGTGGCACAAGGTTTTTGTTTTGCTGCAAATAAGACCTATCAAAGTGACAGATCTTTTATTACAATATAAACCAGATGAATATATTAGGTTGTTTCAGTCTTGGCTTCAAATAACAGCAATGGTTTTTCTGCGGCAAGTTTGTTGCACGAAACGCAGCTGTTGCGCTTGCAATCGGATTCCACCGCGCGGAAGCGCACGCCAGGAAAAACGGGTTAGGTTTTAAAATGGTTTAAAATGGTTAGGTTTTAAAATGCCTGGGGGCCAGCGGGGAAGGGATCCAGCCCTAAACAGTCCCCACGATGCGCACCGCTTGCGAAGATCTCTTTCCCCGCTGATGCACCGGCTCAGCCGCAGATCCCTTCCTTGCGCGCGCGCCCGTGCGCCCCCCCACCACTCCGCCCCCAAATTTCCCGCTGGGCTGCAAGACTACATCTCCCAGCAGGCCTTGCAGCGGAGTTATGTAAGTTTCTCCATGTAAGAGGGCAGGCGAGAGAGGGGAATTTCCCCCCTCCCCACCACCGCTTTTTTTTTATTATTATTTCCACCCCTCTCTCCGTCTTCCCCTCCTCCTCCTCCTCCTCTTCCTCCCGGACTGGATCTCCTCGCCCTCCCCCTTTGCACTTCGCGCGCACAGGTGCAAACCAGGCCCCGATCCCCCCCCAACAGATCCAGCCTCGATCCCCCCCCCCACTTCCACCAACCCCCCCCCCCTTGCAGGCAAGGCCGCCATCCCGGGTCTGCTGCGCGTCGGCCAGACAGAGGGGCGCCAAGATGTCTTCGGTGCAGACGTCCCGCAGACAATGGTGCTACTTGTGCGACCTGCCCAAGATGCCGTGGGCCATGATCTGGGACTTCAGCGAGGCCGTGTGCCGCGGATGCGTCAATTTCGAAGGCGCCGACCGCATCGAGTTCCTCATCGAGACGGCCAGGCAGCTCAAGAGGAACCACGTCCTGCAAGAAGGGCGATCGCCGGGGCCACAGGGCTCCAAACACGCCAAGGAAGGCGCCGCCGCAGGGGCCCTGGAGAGATATGAGCGGGGACGCCTTTCAGGCGGCGGTGGAGGAGGAGGCGGCGACTACACCCTCAGCCCCCGCCTGCCCAACGGCCTGGCACGTGCCTCCGACGAGGGCGAGGGCAGCCGGCAGAGCCCCACGGCCAGGAGGGCGCTGATCGGCCCCGTGCCGCCCAGCCTGGTGCCTCAGGGGCTGATGGGAGCCCCCCAGGGCCTGCTGGCCGCCGTGTCGGGCCTGGGGGGCCGGCCGGCCTCTCTGGCCATGGCGTCGCCCATTCTGGGAGAGCTGGCCAAGCCGGCGAGGGCGGCCTACGCCGACTACGAGAAGGAGAAGCAGCGCAACGCCGAGTGCCTGGCAGAGCTGAACGAAGCCATGCGCGGGCGGGCCGAGGAGTGGCACGGCAAGCCCAAGGCGGTGCGCGAGCAGCTGCTGGCGCTGTACGGCTGCGCGCCCTTCAACGTGCGCTTCAAGAAGGACCACGCGCTCGTGGGGAGGATCTTCGCCTTCGACGCCGCGCCCCGGCCTGGCTATGAGTACGAGATGAAGCTGTTCACAGAGTACCCGTGCGGCTCGGGCAGCGTCTATGCCGGGGTCCTCGGAGTGGCCAAGCAGATGTTCCAGGACTGCCTCAAGGACCCGGGAAAGGTCATCTCGTCCGGATACAAGTACCTGGAGTACGAGAAGCGCCACAGCACCGGAGACTGGCGCCTCCTCGGAGAGCTCTTCACTGAAGGCGTGCGCTTTTTCCGAGAGGCCCCGGCACACGACGCCCTGCCCCAGCAGTTCCTGGACGGCAACTGCGCCATGCCGCCCAGCCTGTTGCTGAGGGCCGTGCCCCCATCGCGGGCCGTCATGAGGCGGCGCAAGGCCTCTCCCGAGCCGGAGGGGGAGCTAGCCGGCAAGCTGACCGGCGAGGAGCAACAGCAGAGGCAGCACTGGCTGCCCCAGGGGTCGGGCGGCCTGTATCCGTCAAGCATGGCCCACCTGCCCGCCTCGGCTGGCCAAGGGCCCTTGCCCGAAGGCTCCTTGCGGAACGACCCCTCGCCCATCACGGCCCTCAAGAATGTGGCCGACACCCTGGGGACCAAGGAAGCCAACCCGGTCCACTCCACCACCGCCCGGCAAAACAGCGCCAGCCCAGCGTCGCCCGCCGCCTCAGGGCAACACCGCCTGGTCCCGCGAAACGGCGAGCCGGGACCAGCGACGACCACCACCTCCTCCTCTTCCTCCTCCGGGGCCCACTCTTCCGGGGGAGTTGAGCCCAGCGGTACGCAGAGCGCCCCCGATTCCTCCGGGGCTGCCAGCAGCGCCCCTCTGTGTTGCACCATCTGCCACGAGCGCCTGGAGGATACCCACTTTGTCCAGTGCCCCTCGGTGCCCGGGCACAAGTTCTGTTTCCCGTGCTCCCGGGATTTCATTAAAGCCCAGGGAGCCGCGGGAGAGGTGTATTGCCCCAGCAGTGAGAAATGCCCCCTGGTGGGCTCCAACGTCCCCTGGGCCTTCATGCAGGGGGAGATCGCCACCATCTTAGCCGGAGACGTTAAAGTAAAAAAGGAGCGTGATCCCTGAATAGGGAGGGGGGCAGCCGCTGGGTCATGGGATGCCTGCGCACCCCTTCGAAACCCTCTCCCACCCGCCGTGGCAGTGACTGGAATTAGTAACTTATTCCCCGCCTGACATCCTCTTCAGCCAGCCGTGGACTGGGGCGATCATTGTACATAAATCTATTTTTTAAATAATATTTCCATAGCAAGCTTATATATGAAGCCACATCTATGTAACCTACTACGAGGGTCTGGGGAGGGCGGGGTGGGTGTTGATTTGCGGGGAGGGGGGTCTCTTTAAACGGGAGGGCAGGGGGAAAGAATATGGCAGCGTCGGAATCGGGGTGTCTTCGAAAGGGGTGGGGCAAATCGCACAGCAGTTGGCATCTCGTTGTTAATGTGTTTCAGGGACTTCCCCAGCCGCTAGGAGGCGAGTGCGAGTTCAGGACAGTTGGGGGGGGGGCAGGGAGGGAGGCAGGACTCTGAGCAGCCACACTGCAAAGGGCTGAACCCGATTTTCAGGCATGTGGCTGTGTGGTTGTCAGCTAAGGAGGTGGCATGGGAGCTAGGCATGCGCCTAGTGGGCGCATGTGCCATCTCCCGCCTTACGAGCGAATCTCTGCTACCCGGTTATTGCTGGAGCACCTAGGAATTGCCACCAGACTCTCAGGCCAATGGTCCACTTAGCCTAGCACCTTGTTGCTGTCCACCAGAGGCTTCTGGGAAATTCACAAGCAGGGCATGAAGGCGAGAGCCTTAGGCCCCGGACTTGGTCTTCAGAGAGAGGCTGTTTGTAAAACACGGAGGGGGCATTTCGATTGCATGGAAGGGCAATCCTTCGGGAAGGGCCATAGCTCACCAGCTTTGCATGCAGAATGTTGACGCTTCAATCCCTGACAGCAGAGAAGCACTGCCAGTCCGTGTAGGCAGCATTGAGCCCTCTGGAATCAAGCCCCAAGCCAGGGTCTTTAGCCCATGCCTGGATAGGTGTGAAGATGGGTTTGTAGAAGTCCAAGTGTCCCCAGCGGCGTAGCGTGGGTTGTCAGCACCCGGGGCAAGGCAAGTAATTTGCACCCCCTAACCCGGGGCAAGGCAAGTAATTTGCGCCCCCTAACCCGGGGCAAGGCAAGTAATTTGCGCCCCTAACCCCTAACCTGCCGCCGCTGCCAGCTTCTTCTTGCTGCTGCCTGGGCTGCTGCCATGGGGCTCTGCTACAGCCTGCGCCCGAGGATCTTCGGCGACTCCGGAGGCGGCGAGCGCGCCCCCCCAGATGGTGCGGCCGGCCCCCCCTGCACCCCCCACGCTACGCCACTGAGTGTCCCAGCCAACACACACACACACAACAGATCTCCACTGAAACACGTTCCCCTCTAGTGGATAGCCTGCTCTTCCTCTCGCTCCCGGACCAAACAGCCTTGCGACCCTGAAATCTTTGTGGGCCTCCTTTAATCCTGGGTGCTGTGCCCCATTCCCACCCACAGGTATCTCCACCAGCTCATCTGTTTCTTCCAGTGCCCCTCCTCCCCGGACATTGTGTATATAGGACAGTTTCTAAATCTGTGCAGTTTTACATAGAGTCCCAGATTTCTGTAACTAGCCAGTTTGGGCACTTGTCTCATTCTGGGCAGGCGGGAGGCAGGAAAGCGTGTGGGAATCATATATTGGGGGGGGGTGTCAGGGTGTGGGGAGGTGGTCTAGAAAACTAGGGGGTGATCGGGAGAGATGGAAATGGAAGAAGTGCCTCTTGTGTCGATTTTTGTGGTTGTTGCTGGAGAGGGCGGAGGGTATTTTTTCATACCAAAAGATTTTAAGCATGCACACCAAAAATAAAAAAGAGCATTTTTTTTTTTAAAGGCCACTCAGGAGAGATCCCTGAATTGGCAAATGGCAAAATGACAGAGTGAGACACACCCCTGTTTGGATTTTAATTCCTAGCCCCAACTAAGATTAAAACATTGCAGAGACTGGGCAGTATTCTCCTGAGCAGATTATGACCAGCTCTGAATGGAGGGATTTGGGGGGTGGAGGGGGGGGTTGTGTTCCATAGAAAGGCAGTCCTACATAGGTGAGTTTTCATGGGAGGGTTGGCCAACACCCACCGGTATATGACCTAAGGTGCAGCGAAGCTAACTAGTTTTATATCGGTTTCACTCATGGGCAGATGGTTCTGCCAACCTTGTATTTGTGTTGCAATCATGATTTTTTTTTTTGGGGGGGGGGGAGAGAAGCAGAGAGGACAGGGGCAGTTTGGATTCCCACATTTAAGACCCGGGGGGGGAGGGGAAAGAGAGAATGTTAAAATTTGTTTTTTATTTGTATTTCTTTTACTCGTCTCTGTCAATAAACTTGATTATCTTTTTTTCCCCCATTTACCACTACCACCGTTCTTGGTTATTGCACGCAGTTTGTGTGTTGGTAGCGTATTCTGCTAAAAAATAATAATCCAAAGGTCCCGTCTGCACTATAGACTTTAGAGCAGTATCATATCACTTTAAGCGGTCGTGGCTTCTTCCAAAGGATTCTGGGAGCTGTAGCTGGTTAAGGGTGACTGTATAAATCAGGCATAGGCAAACTCCGGCCCTCCAGATGTTTGGGACTACAATTCCCATCATTCCTAGCTAGCAAGACCAGTGGTCAGGGATGATGGGAACTGTAGTCCAAAAACAGCTGGCGGACCCAAAAGGCAGGAATCGCAACTCAAGCATCCAGGACAAATGGAGCATTTGTGTGACACACCTACTTTTATTTATTTCTTTGGCGAGCACTTGTAGCCGAGTAAGATTGTCTTCCATAAACATGGTTTTAACAGTGAGTCCGTAAGTGACTAGGGACGCGGGTGGCGCTGTGGGTAAAACCTCAGTGCCTAGGACTTGCCGATCGCATGGTCGGCGGTTCGAATCCCCGTGGCGGGGTGAGCTCCCGTCTTTCGGTCCCAGCTCCTGCCCACCTAGCAGTTCGAAAGCACCCCTAAGTGCAAGTAGATAAATAGGGACCGCTTTATAGCGGGAAGGTAAATGGCGTTTCCGTGTGCTGCGCTGGTGCTGGCTCGCCAGAGCAGCTTCGTCACGCTGGCCACGTGACCTGGAAGTGTCTCCGGACAGCGCGGGCCCCTGGCCTCTTAAGTGAGATGGGCGCACAACCCTACAGTCGGACACGACTGGCCTGTACGGGCAGGGGTACCTTTACCTTACTGTAAGTGACTGTGGAGGCCAATTCTGGATCCACACATTCTTCCACAGTGGGGACATTGGTTCCCAGGTGGGAGTTGATCATGGTGAGGGTTTGCCAAGCGTGCCTTCCTCTTAGCACGTTTCTCCCTTACGTCCTGAGTTCGAGCATCTTCAAAGCCCATGATACCTTTGGTAAAGGCTGTTCTCCAACTGGAGCGCTCGCAGGCCAGTGTTTCCCAGTTGTCAGTGTTTATACTACAGTGGTGCCTCGCAAGACGAAGTTAATTCGTTCCGCGAGTTTTTTCATCTTGCGATTTTTTCGTCTTGCGAAGCACGGACTTTGGAAAAGCTTCAAAAATCACCAAAGTCTTCAAAAACCTCAAAAAAGGCTACCACACCGCGTGCTATGAGTTGCTCCTCGAAGTGAATGCACGGTTTTAAGACAAAGGAAACAAACTTGCAAGATGTTTTCATCTTGCGAAGCAAGCCCATAGGGAAATCCGTCTTGCGAAGCAACTCAAAAAACGAAAAACTCTTTCGTTTTGTGAGTTTTTCGTCTTACGAGGCATTCGTCTTGCGAGGTACCACTGTACTTTTTTTTAGGTACTACTTCCGGGTTAGCAGAGTCTGTAACCCAAAGTGTTTGTAACCCGAGGTACCACTGTACAATAGCTTTGTAAACCAGCATTTTGGTTTCCCTGCACTTCATAGCCGCGTTCGCAGGGCTTAGGCGCTGCTGGATTTTGGCATCAACGTCGGCTCTTGTGGAAAGATAACTACAAAATAACCCCTCTGCAGCACCGCAAATCCATCTCGATGGTGTAACGTTGGAAAATGCTGATCACTTCTCCTACCTAGAAGATGAACAACACACTTCTTACGGCTCAAGCTTTTGTGAACTTCATCAGATGCATTGCTGGCGCTTCCAGGTTCAGATTTATAGTGGAATACTGTGCTGCTCACATGTGCCAAGTTTTTGCACGCTGTCCACATGACATAATGAAAACACACTTTAAAAACAACCTGTTACACACAATCATAACTGGTGTGGAAGCACAGTAGCTCCTTTTTGTGGGGGGCGGGGGAATAAGCAGTTTGCCATGTGTGGTGGTGGCTGGGTTGGTGACCTCTACACGCCTCCTCCGGTTTGCTCCTCACCTGAGCGCAAAGCTTGCCATTTCGTCTCTGCTGGCCTCCACACCAAGGGAAACATGTCTGTTTCCACCAGCTTTCACATCAAGGCAACCTGGGATTTTAGCAGCCCAGTTTGGAGGAGCTAGTCTCTCAAGATCTGTAAGCATTGGGGTGGGTGGGTTTTACTTCGGAGGCTGTACATGGGCTAAACCACAGAGCCTAGGACTTGCCGATCAGAAGGTCAGCGGTTCGAATCCCCGCGACGGGGTGAGCTCCCGTTGCTCGGTCCCTGCTCCTGCCAACCTAGCAGTTCAAAAGCACGTCAAAGTGCAAGTAGATAAATAGGTACCACTCCGGCAGGAAGGTAAACGGCGTTTCCGTGCGCCGCTCTGGTTCACCAGAAGCGGCTTAGTCATGCTGGCCACATGACCCGGAAGCTGTACGCCGGCTCCCTCAGCCAATAAAGCGAGATGAGCGCCGCAACCCCAGAGTCGGCCACGACTGGACCTAATGGTCAGGGTGTTGGCTATTTACAGTTCAGCAGCGCTGCAGAGAGCCTGCTGGGGAGACCATGCATTAAAAAGGGACTCAAAAATAACTTAAACAAGGTTTTAAAAACAAAAACTCCTTATACACTAAATACATCAACAACAAACCAGACCAAACCACCAACCCATCCCCCAGGGTAATGGGAGAGCTAGGTGCTGCTCCTTATATACTACACCCAATTGCTGACACAGCTTAATCAATACAACTCAGCAGCACCTGCTATGTTTCACAGCTGTAAAACTGAGTCTCGTTTTCTGCCTTGGCCCTGGCTCTTATAGACATACACAACTTGTGAAACAGTAATGAACCTTCACATTTTAAAGTGACCATTCAACACAGGGGTCCCTTTACCTTTACCTAAAGGTACCCCTGACTGTTAGGTCCAGTCATGGATGACTGGGGTTGCGGCGCTCATCTCGCTCTATAGGCCGAGGGAGCCAGCGTTTGTCCACAGACAGCTTCCGGGTCATGTGGCCAGCATGACTAAGCCGCTTCTGGCGAACCAGAGCAGCACACGGAAACGCCGTTTACCTTCCCGCCGGAGCGGTACCTATTTATCTACTTGCACTTTGACGTGCTTTCCAACTGCTAGGTTGGCAGGAGCAGGGACCGAGCAACGGGAGTTCACCCCTTCACGGGGATTCGAACCGCCGACCTTCTGATAAGCAAGTCCTAGGCTCTGTGGTTTAGACCACAGCGCCACCTGTGTCCCATGTACGTACATTAGGACTTCAAATATCAATAGCGCGGTCTTCTGCAAGGTGACTTTTATCAGAATTTTAGCACGGCTACGTGTCCCATCTGAAGAAGAGCCCTGGAGCTCGATCGGACCACCCTAGTCTAGCATCTTGTTCTCACAGTGGCCAACCAGCTGCCCCCAACCCCCACCCCAAAAGGAAATTCTGTGAGTGCAAATCTCCCCTGTGATTTTCAGCAACTAGAAAAGTGAAGGAAGAACAGAGGCCCTTTGCCTAGCAGCTATTGGTTGGCTTACCCTTCAGCGACACCCCTGGTGCAACACCTCCATTGGCTTAACAGAAACTAAACGACGACAATCTGGTGGCATTTGGTCTTGGACACTTCGGGGGGGGCACAGGTACAGAAATACCTGTGCACATGCCCAAGGGATTATGGGAAGGAGATGGACAGCACAACAAGGAAACAGTCCACCAAGGGCTGCCAGCTGCTGTGGATAGGAGCATCTGTTGTTGTTGTTTGTTTATTATTTATGGAGCTTATATACCGCCCTATACCCGGGGGTCTCAGGGCGGTTCACAGAATAAAATGAAGATATAAAACCACAAAATACATAATAAAAATAAAAACAACAACCCATTAGCCCCACCACCGCAAAAACCACATTTTAAAAGGCTGTAAATCAGATCAACCAAAGGCCTGCTTAAAAAGGAACGTTTTTGCCTGGCACCTAAAGGTGTATAATGAAGGCGCCAGGCGAACTTCTCTGGGAAGAGCATTCCACAGATGGGGAGCCACTGCAGAGAAGGCCCCTTCTCGTGTGGCCACTCTCTGGACCTCTCACGGAGGAGGCACGCGAAGGAGGGCCTCAGAAGATGAGTTCAGGGTTCAGGGAGGTTCATGTCACCCAAATACAAGATGAGTGACACCTGGCTTGAGAGCAGTACATGTGAAAAGGATCTAGGAGTCTTGGTTGACCACAAACTTGACATGAGCCAACAGTGTGACGCGGCAGCTAAAAAAGCCAATGCAATTCTGGGCTGCATCAATAGGAGTATAGCATCTAGATCAAGGGAAGTAATAGTGCCACTGTATTCTGCTCTGGTCAGACCTCACTTGGAGTACTGTGTCCAGTTCTGGGCACCACAGTTCAAGAAGGACACTGACAAACTGGAACATGTCCAGAGGAGGGCAACCAAAATGGTCAAAGGCCTGGAAACGATGCCTTATGAGGAACGGCTAAGGGAGCTGGGCATGTTTAGCCTGGAGAAGAGGAGGTTAAGGGGTGATATGATAGCCATGTTCAAATATATAAAAGGATGTCACATAGAGGAGGGAGAAAGGTTGTTTTCTGCTGCTCCAGAGAAGCGGACACGGAGCAATGGTTCCAAACTACAAGAAAAAACATTCCACCTAAACATTAGGAAGAACTTCCTGACAGTAAGAGCTGTTCGACAGTGGAATTTGCTGCCAAGGAGTGTGGTGGAGTCTCCTTCTTTGGAGGTCTTTAAGCAGAGGCTTGACAACCATATGTCAGGAGTGCTCTGATGGTGTTTCCTGCTTGGCAGGGGGTTGGACTCGATGGCCCTTGTGGTCTCTTCCAACTCTATGATTCTATGATTCTATGATATGGAAAGAGGCGGTCCTTGAGGTATTGCGGTCCTGAGCCATTTAAGGCTTTACTGGTCAAAACCAGCACTTTGAATTGGGACCGGAAACTAATTGGCGGCCAGTGCAGTCGGACCAGGATTGGCGTCGTATGTTCAAACCGTCTTGCTCCGGTGAGCGACCTGGTCACTGAATTCTGCACCGGCTGAAGTTTCTGAACCGTCTTCAGAGGCAGCCCTACGTATAAAGAGTTGCAGTAATCTAACCTTGCGGTTACCAGAGTATTGAGGCTATCCCTGTCCAGATAGGGGCGTAGCTGGGCCACCAACCGAAGCTGATGGAAGGCACTCTAGGCTACTGAGGCAACCTGAGGCCATCTATGAAAAGAAAGACGAAAAGGCTAAAAATGAACTGCATCTCAATCAGGCACACAGGAAAACCAGACCTGAGTATCCTTGGTTTTAAAACAGGACTGGAGAAATTCATGGAGGAGAGAGCTATGGGTGGCTTTGAACCCCAATGATGACGCTCAGTCTCTGCAAATGGCGGCAGCAATGCTTTTGAATCCCAGGTGTTAGAAATCACAGGAGGGGAGAGTTGGTCCTGTGTTCAAATTCTGCTTACTGGTTTCCTACAGGCATATGGCTGGCCACTGTGAAAACAGGATGCTGGATTAGATTGGTCACAGGCCTGATCCAGCAAAACAATTCTTTATGAGGAAATCGGGAGGAAGCAAAATGCAGAAAAGCGGGGTGGTGATAATCCCGTCCCTGAGCACTGCCATTCACACAAAAAAGCAGTAGATTATAACACAGACATTCTGGGATGGATAAGCCAATTAACACATGCATACCCGAAGTGATTTGAATATTTAAAGTAGATTAAAGTGCTCATCCACTTTAAGACGGAAAAGGAAGGTGAATCCTCTCTTCTCCCCCCAACCTTACGCTGTGACTGTTCTTTGAACATCATTCGGCTCCTCCATGATAATATGACAGCAACAATCGCAGATAACAATGGCTGTAATCAAAACAAAACAAATTCCTTCCAGTAGCACCTTAAAGACCAACTAAGTCAGTTCTTGGTATGAGCTTTCGTGTGCATGCACACTTCTTCAGATACTTCTTCTGAAGAAGTGTGCATGCACACGAAAGCTCATACCAAGAACTGACTTAGTTGGTCTTTAAGGTGCTACTGGAAGGAATTTGTTTTGTTTTGACTATGGCAGACCAACACGGCTACCTATCTGTAAATGGCTGTAATGCGAGACGTTAAAGTCTCACATCAATTACAGCTGATCTGCAGGAAGGATTTCATGATCTGAAAATCGAGGTGATGTATGTGCTTTTGTAACCCAATAAAATATTTAATAAAAAACAATAATAAATAAATAAAAGGTTGAATGAATAAAGGGGGTGAAGCAGAATTCCATCTACTGAAAGCAGAATTTTACATACTGTGAACTAACCAGCCAGTTTCATCTGTGTATATGGAGCCTTAAAGGTAAAGGTAAAGGTAAAGGTAAAGGGACCCCTGACCGTTAGGTCCAGTTGTGGCCGACTCTGGGGTTGCGGCGCTCATCTCGCTTTATTGGCTGAGGGAGCCGGCGTACAGCTTCCGGGTCATGTGGCCAGCATGACTAAGCCGCTTCTGGCGAAACAGAGCAGTGCACGGAAACGCCGTTTACCTTCCCGCCAGAGTGGTACCTATTTATCTACTTGCACTTTGACATGCTTTCGAACTGCTAGGTGGGCAGGAGCAGGGACCAAGCAACGGGAGCTCACCCCGTCGCAGGGATTCAAACTGCCGACCTTCTGATCGGCAAGTCCTAGGCTCTGTGGTTTAACCCACAGCGCCACCCGCGTCCCTTCTATGGAGCTTTACAGGGTACCAAAGGCAAAAGTCTAGTCCCTGCCACAAGGAACTTACAATCTAAATTTAGACAGGGGTGGGAGAAAGAGAAGAGGGGGTCAGTAGAAAAGGAAAATGGAACAAAGAGATTAATACAAGCAAACGCAGATTTGCACACAATTCAGGCTCTATGGAATCTTGAGAGGGAGCCAAAGTTTTCACATCCAAAAGAACCCAAACACCACCCCAGTTAAAGGATTTCAGTTACCAGATCAGGAAAAAAAACTCCAGTTGTGATCTCTTGGAGCTACCAGCAGTCACAGAGTAGAAAATACAGTACCAGCCTATTTGGACCAATGGCTCACCTCTGTATGTGATGACTTTGTATGGTCATTGAATAGATGTCTAGTTCGGGTGAAGGCTGAGATATGGGTTTTGAGCTGGGTTTTAAGGGGGAGAAGCAGCCTGGGGTGTCAATGCAGGCCGGAATTTGATGAGCCAAAATTTCCCCAAATGCTTGGTGTTGCATTTTCAAGATCCGTTTTTGTTGTCGATGGACATAAGGCTATCGATAGTTTTGGGGTGTTTTTAGTGGGGAAACTGGGCTCCTCCACACATGTGGACTTGTAGCTGCATATGCCCCTTGATCTTTTGGAAATCACCTCCCAGGTCCTAGTCTGACACTCTAACCCAGAGCTTTCCAACCTTTGCAGGCACGCTTTTTAGACACCCATCATTTCACGACACAGTAACTCAGTTTTACCAGCAAATCGGAGGTTAAACTAACCCCTTTCCAGCCCTGGGAGGAGTATGGAGAGCGTTCACACAACACACCCACAACACACTAATGTGTCACGACACACCATTTGGGAACCTCTGCTCTAACCACGACACCACGCTCACTCTTAGCCAAACCTCCCTCACAGGATTGTTGCGAGGATAACATGGGGGAAGACAAGAACTATGAAGAAGAAGAAGAAGAAGAAGAAGAAGAAGAAGAAGAAGAAGAAGAAGAAGAAGAAGAAGAAGAAGAAGAGGAGTTTGGATTTGATATCCAGTTCTGGGCACCGCAGTTCAAGAAGGACACTGACAAACTGGAACGTGTCCAGAGGAGGGCAACCAAAATGGTCAAAGGCCTGGAAACGATGCCTTATGAGGAACGGCTAAGGGAGCTGAGCATGTTTAGCCTGGAGAAGAGGAGGTTAAGGGGTGATATGATAGCCATGTTCAAATATAGAGGAGGGAGAAAGGTTGTTTTCTGCTGCTCCAGAGAAGCGGACACGGAGCAATGGATCCAAACTACAAGAAAGAAGATTCCACCTAAACATTAGGTGGAACTTCCTGACAGTAAGAGCTGTTTGACAGTGGAATTTGCTGCCAAGGAGTGTGGTGGAGTCTCCTTCTTTGGAGGTCTTTAAGCAGAGGCTTGACAACCATATGTCAGGAGTGCTCTGATGGTGTTTCCTGCTTGGCAGGGGGTTGGACTCGATGGCCCTTGTGGTCTCTTCCAACTCTAGGATTCTATGATTCTATTCTATGATTCTATGATATCCCGCCTTTCACTCCCCTTCAGGAGTCTCAAAGCGGCTAACAATCTCCTTTCCCTTCCTTCCCCACAACAAACACTCTGTGAGGTGAGTGGGGCTGAGAGACTTCAGAGAAGTGTGACTGGCCCAAGGTTACCCAGCAGCTGCATGTGGAGGAGCGGAGACACGAACCCGGTTCACCAGATTATGAGTCCACCGCTCTTAACCACTACACCACACTGGCTCTCGACGACTTCTTACGCTCCATGGAACAAAGCTGAGTGATAAATGCAACAGGTCCATCAACTCAATCAATCGGTTCCAGTCAGAATTTTCAACAAGTGTTTTCCATAGTGTTTTCCCTTATTTTCCGTAACAATGTCACAATGTATGGTTGCCTAAATTTTGTTTAAACTAAAGCAAAAGCTCTGGAGAACTGTGATTTAAACCAGTGTTTCCCAACCTTGGGCCTCCAGCTGTTTTTGGACTACAACTCCCATCATCCCTAGCTAGCAAGACCAGTGGTCAGGGATGATGGGAATTGTAGTTCAAAAGCAGCTGGAGGCCCAAGGTTGGGAAACACTGATTTAAACAACTTGATACATTCCCTAGTTCATCTTGCTTTCTTCTTACTCTTGCAAGAAACAAAAAAAAAAAAAAACCCACAACCCTCCCCTGCAATCTTTCCCTTTAACTGACTAAACTTTGTTCTTTATGACATTGTGTGTTGCTGTGCACCTGTATTGAAGCTACTGCATGGAACTGTACCAAAAGCCGGTAGTCTTTTTAAATTAATAAAAATTGTGCTCTAAAAAAAAACAAAAACAAAAAAAACCTCAATCAATCAGGTGTTGCTGCAGCCTCTGTGTCCAGACTGCTGCTGGATACGGGAGTCATTACATGAACGACTCTTCCCTTCACACAAACACACTCACAAACACATCCATTGCCTGATAAGTCAGCCCGGCCCCGGCCCAGGAGCACCTCGACCAGACACACAGCCTGCTTGTCTCCTGAACTCTGTGCAGCTATCCTACTTATATACCCTGCAAAATGTGTCCCCTCATGGTAAAGGGGAGCTGGGAGTGGGGCAGGACTGTAGCTCAGTGGCAGAGCAATGGCTCTATATGTGGAAGCTCCCAGGTTCAGTCCCAACCAGTCTTGGCCTGCAGCTCCCTCCTTCCATCATTTATTCTGTCATCACCAGGCGGGGCAATGCTTTCCTGTTGAGTGGAGGGAGAGACAAAGTAGGTGTTGAGCAGCTCCAGTGTTAAGTTGTGGGTGAACATATCAGACAACACAGCGATTCTTCAAACAGCTCTTGTTTATTCACAGGCCAGAACTGAACTGAAGGATTCATCCAGCCTGCTTATATAGAGCTCCAGTACAACGCAACTGTAGCAACTTTCTGTAACTATCCAATCATTGAACGTCACTTTCATTCCCTTATTTGCATATGTGGACCTGAGTGAAAACTATCTACAGTATCTCCCTGCTGGCCCAGGGTGAGAACTTCAGTACATAACATCTGCCTTCTCTTTATCACCTAACAGCAATTCTCCTTCTTCTCCGCAGAGGACCTACTTGCATGTTCTCCCTCTTGCTTCGAACAGAGCCAAATAAACCTTATTTCCAACCTCTCTAAGCCTGAGCTCATTCTGAGCTTTGGTATGTCTGACTTTATCCCTGCAGCTGTAGCCTACTCATGTATACTCTTCCTTTGTGATTTCCCCTTTCTTCCATTTCTTATACGTGCCCTTCTTAAGTACAGTGGTGCCTCACAAGACAAAATTAATCCGTTCCGTGAGGCTCTTCGTATAGTGGTTTTTTCGTCTTGCGAAGCAAGCCCATTGACAGCTTAGCGGATTAGCGCTATTAGCGGTCTAGCGGCTTTTAGCGGCTTATCAGCTTAGCGGATCAGCTGATAAGCGGCTTAGCTGCTTAGAAAAAAGGGGGGGGACCCCGCAGGAACGCGCAAGACATTTTCGTCTTGCGAAGCAAGCCCATAGGGAAATTCGTTTTGCGAAGCGCCTCCAAAACGGAAAACCCTTTCGTCTAGTGGGTTTTCCGTCTTGCGAGGCGTTCGTCTTGCGGGGCACCACTGTACCAGCTCACCTGTAAACTCCTTATGCAGCCATCCTGGCTTTTTTAAAATGCCTCCCATTTTTCTTTCTTGTTGGAATGGGCCAGAAATGTAGCTGCCCTTGAGAAATAATCACATGTGGTTCCCCAAAAAAATCAAGGAGGGAGAAACTCTTTTATGGCGCAGCTGTCCATGGACTCACAGCTGTCCATGGAGGCACAGGTCAAATCTGTGTCCAGGGTAGCTGTTTACCAGCTCCATCTGGTACACAGGCTGAGACCCTATTTGCCTGCGGACTGCCTCACCAGAGTGGTGCACGCTCCGGTTATCTCCCGCTTAGACTACTGCAATGCGCTCTACGTGGGGCTACCTTTGAAGGTGACCTGGAAACTGCAATTAATCCAGAACGCGGCAGCTAGACTGGTGACTGCGAGTGGCCACTGAGACCATATAACACCGGTCTTGAAAGTCCTACATTGGCTCCCAGTACGTTTCCGAGCACAATTCAAAGTGTTGGTGCTGCCCTTTAAAGCCCTAAACAGCCTTGGTCCAGGATATCTGAAGGAGCATCTCCACCCCCATCGTTCTATCCATACACTGAGGTCCAGCGCCAAGGGCCTTCTGGCGGTTCCCTCACTGTGAGAAGCCAAGTTACAGGGAACCAGGCAGAGGGCCTTCTCGGTGGTGGCACCCACCCTGTGGAACGCCCTCCCACCAGATGTCAAAGAGAAGAACAACTACCAGAAATTTAGAAGACATCTGAAGGCAGCCCAGTTTAGGGAAGCTTTTAATGTTTGATGCGTTACTGTATTTTAATATTTTGTTGGAAACCGCCCATAGTTGCTGGGGAGGCCCAGCCAGATGGGCGGGATATAAATATATTATTATTATTATTATTATTATTATTATTGGATTGCCGACCGATCCCGGGAAACCTTGTGTTTTTAACACCGGCCACTTGTTGCAGGTATTTAGAAGCTCTTCACGCTACAGAGGCAAATATTTTCCCTGTACACAGAACTACTGCTTAAGGAACAGCTGCAAGGCCTAGTTTAAAGTTGGCAACCTGAATCCCCTCACCACTCAAAACGAAAACGCAAAGTTTCCCTTGAACATACCAGCTCCAGGACTGGGGAAAGCATCTAACAAGAGTGAGTCCTCTTAACCTGCCAACAGCAGAGCGTACAAACTGCAAATGTTCTCCCTCTGCTTCTGACGGCTGTGGGTGCGAACTGTGCCCTTTGCCTGTCTTACTGCCCAGGCCTCAGTCGCCAACCTCAGCCATCCCTGCCCATGCAGCCTGAGTGTCATTTAACCCACAAGAGCCTCTGCTGTGTGATACCCACTTGGCGGCCAGCTTTCTTTCCTAACTCCTCTCTTCCACAAGGTGGCAGAGGTAACCTGGCCCGGCCGGCTGGGATAAACCTCAGGTAAGAACACTCTGATTGCCATCCAGCGGGTGGAGTATTGGGAGCAAAAGCCTGGCTTTATAAAGACTTGGTTCTGTCCAGAGGAACAGCCCTTCATCTACTTGGAGACAAGCTGAGGACACGCAGCAGTTCAGGTCTACACGGCAACGGTCAGCAAACGTGTCACGGAAACATCCCGCAGGAGGAAGCAAGGGGCTCGATGCCCCAATATTGGAGGGATCGTCTCACTTTGCCCTACGCCATGGAAGCCTGTTGATTCCTTTACCTCTGCTCCCAAAGTGCCCCTGTGCATTTTCAGGGGAGGCGAAAGGAGGAGGCGGACAGTTAATTCGGCACCAGACTCAGTCACCGCTCTCTTTGGTGGGTGGATTTCAGAAAGAACCTATATTTTTTTTGAGAAGACAAAGAATAGCAATAACTAAACCCCGCAAAGAAAACAATTCCAGGATTTTTTTTAAATATATAAAAAAATAGTGTGCGCTCGCAAGATTCCCTTCCCCCCCCTTTTCTTACTGGGATTTTGGAATGCTGGGCTCTGTCAAGATGGAATCGCACGACATTTCCGAATGGACTTCATACTACAACGAACCCACGGAGGTAGGTGCCAAATAGCGGGGGGGAAACCCCAACAACTTGGGAATAACTTGGGAATGGATGCCTTTGGGAATAACTTGGGAATGGAGTAGGGTTTAAAAGAAGCAACTGTGGCTGCTCTATTTAGGACATGCATGAGATATAACGTTAATTGTGAGACCCGGCTCTACTGCAATCTTGAGAACTCTCTTGTGTGCTTCCAGGGTGTTGGGCGATATACTTCCTTTACCAGAATATGCCGCTCAAAACTCCTGTTGTTATAAGGAACTGTCCCAGGCATCTCTACTAGGCAGACAGAGACGGCGTATTCTACCTGTCGACAACTTAAAAGGAAGGAAAAATAGCAGGCGGTATAATTTAGTTCAGCAGTTCAGCCTTGTGGAATTCAGTAACATGTAGAATTCACTCTTAGAAGGGGCAGTGGTAGACCCCACATTGGGTGCCTCTAAAACAGGGTTAGGCAAATCCATGGAGCGTAAGACTATCCATGGAGCTACTAGTGGCTACGTTTTTCTTCCACTGTTGGGGGCAATAAAACTTCCGAATAATACCAGTTTCTGGGAATCCCAAGGGGGGAGAGTAGTTTTCACACCCAGGGCCTGCTTGTGGGATATGGCTGGGTCACTGTGAGAACAGTCTGCTGGGCCACCACCAGCTTGACCCAGGAGGTTCTTCTCGTGTTCCTAGGGATGTTAAGAGTTGCCTTCCTAGATCGGACCCCATTATTCCAGAGTTCTGGCCTAGCTATGGCCAGTCAAAATGAAACAAAAGCTTGCTGCGTTCTATCTGGTCAATGCATGGGCCTGTCCAGCTCAGAGGACTGGCTGTGCCTCTCCAAGGTTTCGGACACAGAATCCTTCCCAGAGATTGGGGATTGAACCTTCTACATGCAAGGCATGTGGTCGGCCACGGCATCACCATGGCTCTACCCCGGGTGCCACTGGAAGGGCACGGAAGCCATGGGTCACCCAGCTCTGTTCTTACCACCTGGCATCCAACCGTTTATTTACAACCTCTGATTATGGGCCAAATGACGTCTCCAACCCCCCATGGGTGTTTACCTCGCCGTTTTTATGGCCGTCGTTTTATGGTTATAGTCTGTAAAGTTTTCTAAAGGAAGCCTCCAACCAGGTCTATCGCAGCACCTAAGGGCCCAGGCCGCCTTAGTACTTTACATTCCAAAAACGGGAACTGGGTCTTTCAAAAAACCAGCTTTCTCTTAAGCCGACGCAGCGTGTACCAATATCGTCTTGGTCCCGTATCCCAAAAAGAGCCATTTTCTCCTGCCGTTCCTGCAAATGCCTATCTCAAAGCCACCTTTTTTGCGGTTGGAAAACTTTGCCGTCAATTCCATATTCCGTGCTTCCTCCCTCACCTCCCTGACGTTGCAGCAATATAAATTAAAACTGCGATTGCAGGGTTTTGGAGGTGGGAGAAAAGGAAAACCCAGTGTCGTATTTCTTTCGTTTTTAATTAAATTTAATTACTGAGCAAAGAAGCTTATAATCCCAACACGTTGCTCCTCAGCCTCCTGCCTCCGACCAGGTGTCGGCTAGGTCGCGGCGCCAGTTTCTAAAATGGCTGCATGTTGTCTACTCTGCGGTGACTGACATCAGCTTCCCAGGGTTTTGGGAAGGAGTTCTTCCCAGATGCTGGTGATGGAGCCCTGCAAAGCATGCAATCTATACTGCTGAGCTTTAATTCCCTCTCTGCCTCCAAAGGGGGCACAAGGTGGCCCTTATGGAGGGGACAGGCTGGGTTTCTTCAATGCCAACATAGGTCCTACGGTTTGGGTTAGCAGAAGCTTGCCAGCACTTCAGATCCTGAGCTCTGTTGCCCATGCACTTTGGGTGATAGCTGGTTCCTGTTGTAATTCTAGGCAGGGACAATACTTGTGTCCGTCCCCCACCCCTAAAATATATATATAACACCCTGTGTTTGGGAGTAAAAGCAGTGCAGTGCATAGCCCTCTGTTGGCCGAACGTGCCTTTTTTGCTTTCTCTCCTGTCCACTGCTGCTACGTGGCCCACTTACAGTGGTACCTCGGGTTAAGAACTTAATTCGTTCCGTACTTAACCTGAAACTGTTCTTAACCTGAAGCACCACTTTAGCTAATGGGGCCTCCTGCTGCCACCGGAGCACGATTTCTGTTCTCATCCTGAAGCAAAGTTCTTAACCCAAGGTACTATTTCTGGGTGAGCGGAGTCTGTAACCTGAAGCGCATGTAACCTGAAGCGTATGTAACCCAAGGTATCACTGTAGTTCCTTGCGCTCTCTCAACAATGCACGGGTGGCCAGGATTGCTCCCAAAAGCATTCATTCTGGCAGCTAGACTGGGTGGGGACTGGGAGCGGCCGCCGAGACCATATAACACCGGTCCTGAAAGACCTACATCAGCTCCCAGTACGTTTCCGAGCACAATTCAAAGTGTTGGTGCTGAGCTTTAAAGCCCTAAACGGCCTCAAAGGCCCAGTACATCTGAAGGAGCATCTCCACCCCCATCGTTCAGCCTGGACACTGAGGTCCGAGGGCCTTTTGGTGGTTCCCTCCCTGCGAGAAATGAGGTTACAGGGAACTAGGCAGAGGGCCTTCTTGGTAGTGGCACCCGCCTTGTAGAACACCCTCCCTTCAGATGTCAAGGAAATAAACAACTATTTGACTTTTAGATAGGATAGTTGGGAGCCGTCTAGAGTGGCTGGGGAAACCCAGCCAGATGGACGGGGGTATAAATAATATATTATTATTATTATTATTATTATTATTATTATTATTATTATTATGCCATTCTGCGCATAATGTACTCAAACAGAAGTCTCTTTTTTAAAAGCCTAAGATCATAATTCAGTGGACACTTGCTTGGGAGTAACTCTTACGGAACACAATGGAAATCAACTTGAGAGATAAAAAATAAATCTGTGTGTCTCTCTAGAACTGAGGGCAGCACGAAGATTGGCTAACAAAATGAAACACTTCACGTGACTTGTACTTAACTTGGAACTACCCAAAAGAGGATGCAGTCATAGCTGCTCCTATCAATAGTTCTGCAGAAAGATTAGATAAATTTCCTCAGGGGCAGATAAACTGTGGTCACCATGATGAGATCTAAAATGGAAGCCCTGTCGTACCGCTAAAAGCCAATCCTTGGGGACTAGCGACAAGGGTAGGTGAGTGTCTCTGCTATGACGTCTGCTGGGTCACTCAGAGGCACCGAGTCTCCAAAATGGCAGGCTACACGGACCTTTGGCTTGAATCCAAGCCGGCAATACAATCAGCGCACACAGTAACCTAAGCAATGGAAAATATATTAATATTGCCACGTCGCTTCCGCCGGGTGCTAAGCTCTGCCTCTTACGCACGGGTTGCTAAGGGTCATTATTTATTTTATTCCCCCTATCTACAAGTCTCCCAACAAGTGCAATTCTCTGTGCGACGTTACCCGATATTTTAACATCAGCAACAGCACCGTGTTATAAACCGTCACTGAAACAATCAAGGTATAACCAACAAAAGCTTAATAATAATAATACAGTGGTACCTCAGGTTACATACGCTTCAGGTTACAGACTCCGCTAACCCAGAAATAGTGCTTCAGGTTAAGAACTTTGCTTCAGGATGAGAACAGAAATCAGGCTCTGGTGGCGCAGCGGCAGCAGGAGGCCCCATTAGCGAAAGTGGTGCTTCAGGTTAAGAACAGTTTCAGGTTAAGTACGGACCTCCAGAACGAATTAAGTACTTAACCCGAGGTACCACTGTAATAATAATTATAATGTTTTGCAAGCAGCAGTTCATGCGACTCTGGAAAAATGTCAGAGAATAAAACAGCCCCGGCGTTAAGCATAACACAGGCTGGGAAATCATTGTCTTTTAAAAGCCTGTGGAAAAATAAATAGATTCTTTAAAATGCATTAAGGCAGGCAGCAGGTGGGCCTCTATAGCAGCCTTCCCTAACCTGGTGCCCCCAAGATGTTCTGGACTACAGTGACGGCTATGCTCGGCCGGAACGGCTGGAGGCAGCCAAGCTTCTGAATACAATGATACCTCAGGTTACATACGCTTCAGGTTACAGATGCTTCAGGTTACAGACTCCACTAACCCAGAAATAATACCTCGGGTTATGAACTTTGCTTCAGGATGAGAACAGAAATTGTGCTCCAGCGGCATGGTGGCAGCAGGAGGCCCCATTAGCTAAAGTGGTGCTTCAGGTTAAGAACAGTTCCAGGTTAAGAACGGACCTCTGGAACGAATTAAGTAATAATAATAGTAGTAGTAGTAGTAGTAATAATAATATTAATAATAATAATAATAATAATAATAATAATAATAATAATAATTTATTATTTCTACCCTACCCATCTGGCTGGGTTTCCCCAGCCACTCTGGGCGGCTTCCAGCAGAATATTAAAATACAATGATTCTTCAAATATTAAAAGCTTCCCTAAACAGGGCTGCCTTCGGATGTCTTCTAAAAGTCCGATAGTTGTTTATTTCTTTGACGTCTGATGATAGAAAGTCTTTCTACCCAACACTGCAAATCAGTGCAGGCTTACTGTGTGCCCTTGGCAAACCTGGGCGGCAACGGGTGGTTGCTCACGCCCTTGTCGCTTGATGACGACTCTTTATTTATTTGATAAGATTTCCATCGCAACGTCGGTAGCATAACGATAGCTCAAACTGTATGTGGGGGGGGGGAGAGAGAGAGAGATGGAGAGAGAGAGCGCGCGCGAGAGAGAGAGAGATTTTCTTTGGCCAGGCATAGTCAAACTCAGCCCTCCAGATGTTTTGGGACTACAACTCCCATCATCCCTGACCACTGGTTTTGTTAGCTAGGGATGATGGGAGTCAAGTTTGCCTATGTCTGTCTTTGGCGATCAATCGTAGACAAGTAAGATTGTCTTCCGTGAACACGGTCTTAACAGTGAGTCCGTAAGTGACTGTGGAGGCCAATTCGGGTTCCACACGTCCTATAGACACACACACACACAAAGGATAGTATATAAATTTAATAATACTAATACTACTAATAATAATATATAAATCTTATGTTTTTTTATGACAGAGAAGAACTTGTAGTGCTCAGGTCCTATTTGCAGGCTTCCCAAAGATCAGATCCGAGGTCCACTTATTCCAGCACAGGGCCAGTCAGAATAAAAAAGGAAAAACAAACCTGCTTGATCCCGAGGCAGAGGATAGGCCCATCTAGTTCAGTATTGCCTACACTGACTGGTAGCAGCTCTCTGTGGGTTTCAGGCAGGGATGTCTACCTGCAGGTGTGGCTGAGCACTTCTTGTAAAGCCGATGCTCTACCAGTGAGCTTGTGGCCATTTCCAGATATAATTTGCAATAGTTATAAGTGGTCCCCAATCCTAGATCACTAAGCAATCTACAAAATATAGAATAAGACACATCATAAATAAAGCAGTAATTAAAAGTAGCCAGATGACCTGGAACAGAAGAACTTAAGAAGAAGCACTACAGTGGTGCCTCGCAAGACGAAATTAATCCGTTCTGTGAGGCTCTTCGTATAGCGGTTTTTTCGTCTTGCAAAGCAAGCCCATTGACAGTTTAGCGGATTAGCGCTATTAGCAGTTTAGTGGCTTTTAGCGGATCAGCTGATAAGTGGCTTAGCGGCTTAGGAAAAGGGGGGGAAGGGGGGAAACCCCGCAGGAACTCGCAAGACATTTCGTCTTGCGAAGCAAGCCCATAGGGAAATCTGTTTTGCGAAGCGCCTCCAAAATGGAAAACCCTTTTGTCTAGCGGGTTTTCCGTCTTGCGAGGCGTTCGTCTTGCGGGGCACCACTGTATAACATTCCTGAGATGCCAGGAATTGAATTTGGGACCTTCTGCATGCAAAGGACATGTTCTGCCCCTGAACCGTGGTCCTTTCCCCAGACTGTGCCTTAAGGACCACGCATTGCACAGTAATAATGATGTTTGCCCATAGTTTTACAGTTAAAGAAAGGCAGGATATTAGCAAAGGATGGATTTAAGAATGCTTAAAGTAGCAGCTAATTGATACAGATCTACATATATACAATATTTCATGTGATTTATTTGTTTTGGTATTTTATAATTTGTAAACCACCTTGGGTGTCTTGGCAGAAAGGCTTCCTCAACTTCAGCCCTCCAGATGTTTTGAGACTACAATTCCCATCATCCCTAACCACTGGTCCTGCTAGCTAGGGATCATGGGAGTTGTAGGCCGAAAACATCTGGAGGGCTGAGGTTGAGGAAGCCTGCTGTATATAATCGTAATAAACAAATAAAACAGAAATCCTTTTTTAAGAAAACTGAATGCATGAAAAGTCGACGCCTCAAAAGTTCTGTTTGGAGTGATGATGGAACTCACTGAGAAATATCCAGCGAAAACTAAGAACAGCCCAAGTTAGTCTTGGGGGGGCCAAGCGAGACTTGACGGTGTTGGGATCATTTGAGTCCCTGCCAAGAGAGACCACACTTATGGTGTGGGATTTGGAGTGACCAAGTCTGGGTCACTTTGCTATTAGCACCACTTCTTGTACTGGGTCCAAGCACCCAGGAACTGGAATCTGCAAGGCACCAAAAGGCAACATATACTGGGCAGCTGGCGCTGTACTGCCAGGCCTTATACTTCAGCTGGAGCCTTACACTTGGCGGAAGTTACTAGCTAGGAGCAGTGCCGGATTTACGTATAAGCTAAACAAGCTCTAGCTTAGGGCCCCACTCTCTTGGGGCCCCCCCAAAAAAATTAAAGGAAAAAAACCTGGATGTACATTTCCAAAATATAAGATAAAAAACAAATACAGTGGTGCCCCGCAAGACGAATGCCTTGCAAGATGGAAAACTCGCTAGACGAAAGAGTTTTCCGTTTTGGAGGTGCTTCGCAAAACGAATTTCCTATGGGCTTGCTTCGCAAGACGAAAATGTCTTGCGAGTTCCTGCGGGGGGGTTTTCCTCCCCCCCCTTTTTCTAAGCCGCTAAGCCGCTTATCCGCTAAGCCGCTAAAAGCCGCTAAAAGCCGCTAAACCGCTAATAGCGCTAATCCGCTAAGCCGTCAATGGGCTTGCTTCGCAAGACGAAAAAACCGCTAGACGAAGAGACTCACGGAACGGATTCTTTTCGTCTTGCGAGGCACCACTGTAAAATAAAACCTACATACAGCAAGAGTGTTTTGTGTTGCGTAGGCTCCTATGATATAAGTAATGGGCCCTGCCTGCTCCCTAAAATATCATAGGTTTGCTCATTTCTATATACAGTAGTACCTCCAGTTGTGGACGGGATCCGTTCTGGAGCTCCGGTCCGGATCCCGAGGGTTCTGCAACTGGAGGTGCCAGTTCTGCGCATGCACACGGTGCAATAGAGTGCTTCTGCACATGCGTGCGGTGCGTAGAGCGCTTCTGCGCATGCACGAGCAGCGAAACCTGGGAAAATACTTCCGGGTTTGCTGCTTTTGCAACCCGAAGTTTACGTTACCCAAGGTTCTACTGTATAGGGTGCCTACATTCTGCATGGACTGGTTGCATCGCAACATGTGCAAATGGCTTTAGATACATATTAGGTCCATAAATTACACTATAGCATATATTCAACACAAAAAACAGCGACAATTTGTTGTTGACGAAAGACCGCTGGACATTTAAAGGGCCCCATTACCTTCAGTAGCTTAGGTAAAGGTAAAGGGACCCCTGACCATTAGGTCCAGTCGTGACCGACTCTGGGGTTGCACGCTCATCTTGCTCTATAGGGCAAGGGAGCCGGCTTTTGTCCACAGACAGCTTCCAGGTCATGTGGCCAGCATGACTAAGCCGCTTCTGGCAAACCAGAGCAGCGCACGGAAACACTGTTTACCTTCCCGCTAGAGCGGTACCTATTTATCTACTTGCACTTTGACATGCTTTCGAACTGCTAGGTTGGCAGGAGCAGGGACCGAACAATGGGAGCTCACTCCGTCGCGGGGATTCGAACCGCCGACCTTCTGATCGGCAATCCTAGGCTCAGTGGTTTAACCCACTGCGCCACCAACCTAAATCCAGCCCTGGCTAGGTGTCAGAATTGCACCTCTAAGATCGAGCCCCAGGAGAGCTGGAAGAGGCACTCCTCTGTTGCAAACTGATCTGGAAGCCACCTATGAGCTTCAAAAAGGACTTTCCCATGCAAATGGAGGTGGCACGTCATTGCAAAATATGCCAGGCAACCCTGTCCCCAAAACATCTGCTGGGTCTGTAGCCCTTTCCAAAGCCGTCCAGGCTGGTGGCTGTTTTGTAAAGCAAGAGGCGGAACTTAAAGCCCTGTGAATGGAGAACGGTGGGGCAGAGTAAGGCCACATGATTCCAATCCTCTCTCCTAGTCCCCCTCTAACACATTTGTTCGTTCTCCCTGATAAAGCTCCTCTGTATAAGACGAATGTGCAAAAGAACAAATACAACACGCCTCCAAACAGGGTCAGAATCTTTTCCCTTTCTAGGAAGATTTGGTTTCACTGGGTGAAATCAGCGCCGGAACATTAAGAACACTTCCTACTGTACAGTATTTTAAAATTTCCAGCTTTATTTATTTATGCGCTTTAAATGCCTGTCAGAGGAAAGGACACTGATCGGTTAACTTTAGGCATCCTGATTTCATGAAGGATTAAGGCTTATCAACAGTTGTAGCTAGAAAGGAGGGACACGGGTGGCACTGTGGTCTAAACCACAGAGCCTAGGACTTGCCGATCAGCAGGTCGGCGGTTTGAATCCCCGCGACGGGGTGAGCTCCCGTTGCTCGGTCCCTGCTCCTGCCAACCTAGCAGTTCGAAAGCACGTCAAAGTGCAAGTAGATAAATAGGTACCACTCCAGCGGGAAGGTAAACGGTGTTTCTGTGCGCTGCTCTGGTTTGCCAGAAGCGGCTTAGTCATGCTGGCCACATGACCCGGAAGCTGTACGCCGGCTCCCTCGGCAAATAAAGCGAGATGAGCGCCGCAACCCCAGAGTCGGCCGCGACTGGACCTAATGGTCAGGGGTCCCTTTACCTTTACCTAGCTAGAAAGGAAGCCTCCATTGTCAGAGGCTGTCTGTCTGATGACTAGTTTCTGGGGACGAACTGCAGGGAATGGTTATATCTCTGCCACGGTCAGCTTCCCAGGAACACATACAGCGGAGCTGTGGTTGGTGACTTTCGATCTGCCCCAACATAGTCAGTTTCTTACACTTTTATTTTTTCTTTGTCACGTTTGAAGAGTGTGTAAACAATGGAATCTTTTATGTACCCAAAATGACATCATCCATATACCAAAGAGAGGTGGCAACAGATTTGGGGGACCCCAATGTCTGCAGAACTAGGGAGAGGGGAACTAAGGGTGATGGACACCCACAATTGTTTTAAATTTTGTTTTTAATGCTGTAACCTGCCCTGGGAGCTTACAGTGAAGGGTGAGCGATAGATAGATAGATAGATAGATAGATAGATAGATAGATAATCAATCAGCCCAATTAGAGTTGAGAATACTCAGTTGGTACACAAAGCTGTCTGAAACATTGAATGCTAGTGGAAACGGGGAACGGAACGGAATATCCTGGAGATGGGCACACAGGCCTGGCTAACACCCTAAACAGGGCCATTCCATGCCACAACATTTTGTTGCAGATCCCCCTTGTTATTTATATTTTTAAAGATTTATATATGCCAACATTTTCAATATTTTTTAAAGGAAAAAAAGAAAGAAATCCAGTTATATAACCCAACTATATAACGAGATCGAAACAGGCAATTGGGGGGGGGGGGTAGTCAGCGGAAACATTAGTACACACAAGATAAAAGTGGACCAAAACTGAAAAGCCAGCAGCTGGTCGATGAGGGTAAACCAGGAATTTTAGCAAAGACAAATGGGAATGCTTTCAGGACTTCCAAAATCTAGAAACCACCCCCCCCCCCAAAGGAAGTTCTCATCTGCCGAATGTGCCTTTGTCTTATATAGTAAATTTAGTTCAGATTATCAAAGGGTGTGAAGAGGTTTTATACCCAAATGAACCAATTCAATAGCAGAAAGAAGGGGGAAGGGGGAACCTACGCGTGAGCGGTTGCTTCACGATTTCTTCTCATTCTGCAGCAGAGATAAAATAATCCAGATTTCAACACACCAGGCAGCCGACTCATTACACAATCATCCTTGGTTTGGTTAAAGAAATTCAGAACCATCAGGACAGAGAAAATTTTATTAGGGTGGAATCTAGACACATATTTTAAAAAAAACGCTTTTAAAAAAAAGTTTTGAAAAATATATTGACTTTGCCATAGCTCACCGTCACCACCTAGTGTCACATTTGTGTAATGCACTTTACAACACACGTTTGATTTGCAGCTGTATAGCTGTGTCCAAGGATACAATAAACCATTTGCATTCATTTTTAAAAATGCAATAAAATAGCTGGGCTGCTTGCTGACCTTTATTAAGGTCCAGAGACTATATTCTCATGGGGGGTTGGGAGATGGTTCGTGGAGGACCCTGGATGAGGGACAAGGAAATGTTGGTCTCCTGGATAAGAAGCTGGGGGGAGCTACTATCTTCTGTGGGTGTTGAGGACTAAGAATTACTTTTAAGATAGGACTCTGTATTCTACTTATTTTGTTTGCTATTTTATTGTATTATGAAAACCATAAAGATCTCACCACTGGGAATAATTGGGGCTGCTTGCTGATCTTTAGGCTTAACTCCATTCTAAACGTTTAGTGGGTTGATCAAAAACTCAATTTTAAATAGGTGGACCTAAAACTAGAACCAAAATACAGGCACATTTTGAAATTGCTAAAAGAAGCATGAGAGAATCAGAGCAAATGGGCAACCTTAAAACCACCATTATTTCTTCATTCTCTGTGACACACCACAAATAAAAGTCACCACCAGCAAAATCAGACAAGGTAAAAAAAAAAAGGTAGATTCTGCTCCATTAAGACTGATGGGAAGCTTGCCACTATGGGAGAAGGATTTCAGGCAAGACTTACCCATTTATTGATTAAAATGGTTTTAAATTTGCCGTTCTACAAACAAGGGTATGAATTAGGCTGTGGGTCACGGCAACAGTTTAGAGTCACCCCTCTTGCAGGTTAATGTAGGTTTATCTTATTGCTGAAAACGTTACAATTGGGCCACTTTCTACTGAGTCACGTAAAAGACTTGGATTAATAAGTAACTTTGCTGTTAGTGCACCTCAGAATGAGAAAAAAACACGCTTTCATTCAGGCTGGCCAGGACTTTTGCATAAGACAAAAGTTAGCACACAGTAATCGATTAATCTGTTAAAATAAGATATCAGCTGAACAACTTTCAATTTATCAGACTGCCTTAGCTGTTTTTTTGGTTCTCAGCGCCTGCAAATTGCAACGACACAAACCAATCTAATCAACAAGATACCACGTTGCAATCGTTATTTTCATAGGTACAGGTGGTCTGCCCTAGACAAAGCTGTTCCAGTTTTATTAATCTGAATCCGTTTTTAGGTACTACCAACCGCACAAACATTTTCACTTTGCACAAAGTACCTAAGGAGTGCAACCCCAAAAAGGGAATTTCCTGTGTGCACACCCCCTAGGTGGTTCCAGATGTTGCCTCACCTGAGCCCCCCACTAAAAAGAAAAAAAATACAAAATACAAAATTCTTCAGCTTCCCAGATACTGGGAGCAGGACCTATATGAGAACCATATATATTTTTCAAAAGGGAGATTGTTTTAGCTCTCAGTGCCCCTGCAGGGGAACAACACATGATTATCACCTCCTTCAGGTTCCAGATTTCTGGGAAGGCTTGGCAGCGCTGACGTGAAACACCAGTGTTAACGAAAGTTGCTCTGTCCACACCTAATATGACGAATCTCTGTCTACATGAACTGCTCAGAACCTTAGATATGAAACTATTTAAAGGGTGGACCTGGGAAACGACAAAGGGTCTCATTTCGCACTACTCACAGCTGTGGAAGCTTTTAAAAACAACAACACACCCCTCACATCACAATCTATCAAAGATGAGAGCAGGGTTATGCACAGCAGTGGTGGCGCAAGGAACAAAAGCATAGAACCAGGGAGAGGGTTCATTATTCTGCAGAAGTTCTTTGAGAAACGTGGAAGGAGACGCGGTCAGAATGCCGGAAGCAAGCTTTAAAACGGGTCAGATTTAGGTTTCAGAGCGAAGCATCTCTTATTTGTAAATGTTGTTTATGTATTCACTTATTTTGAAGATAACGGTTTTTGGAATTCACCGACTGACTCGTCCCCTCACTAATATGACCAATATTAACATGCATATTGAGAAGTACTCAAGCTGACATTTGCTATACATGTAATCAAACAATATTGATCACTAAATACGCCTCTTGGAGACCCTCTCACAAATCTCACAAGCCCTGGGTAGTTTGGCTCTTTGGTCGTGTACACATTACAGTGGTACCTCAGGTTACATACGCTTCAGGTTACAGACTCCGCTAACCCAGAAATAGTGCTTCAGGTTAAGAACTTTGCTTCAGGATGAGAACAGAAATTGTTCTCCGGCGGTGCGGCGGCAGTGGGAGGCCCCATTAGCTAAAGTGGTGCTTCAGGTTAAGAACAGTTTCAGGTTAAGAACGGACCTCCGGAACGAATTAAGTACTTAACCCGAGGTACCACTGTACTGTGTTGAAACACAGCTAGCTCATTCTTTTTTCACAATTTATATTGAAGCTGCTCCGGGGGCAGCAAGCACATCAAAATGCTGTATTTCTTAAGAAACAATGGGATAGATGCAGACTGTGACTAAGGTCATATGTGTGTCTCCCAAATCAGTGGTTGACGCACACCGAATGCCGAGTCAACGGGAGTGTGTACACAGCCTTTGTAAGAAAGAAACTAGCATTGAGTGCTATAACTCATCCGGACTGATTTGATGATGATGATGATGATGATGAAAGTTTATTACTTGTACCCTTCCCATCGAACTGGATTGCCCCAGCCACCCAGGGCAGCTTCCAAAGAATATAAAAGAACACAACAAAACATCAGATATTAAAATCTTCCCGATACAGGGCTGCCTTCAGATAGGCAGGCTGGGTTAAAAACAGCCAAGACTCCTGTGTCATGTTAAAGACTCACAGATTTATCATGGTGTAACCTTTCATGGACTCCACAAAAGCTTACACCGTGATAAAACTGTTAGTCTTTAACGTGCCGCAGGAGTCTGGGTTGTTTGTTTGCTACCCCTCTCAACATCCTTAGGTTGGATTTTAGTTTCCCTTTCTGCCATTTTTTAATCCCAGCAAACTTTTGCTTTGCAGTCAAATCTGTGACGGCGGGAAATAAACAAACGGGTTAAGAAAACTTCTTTTCTAGTCATCAGCAGATGTGTGAGAGGGTCTCTGAAAGTTATTTTGTTTGTGTAACTACAGCAGAAGGACAGGGACCTGGATCAGAGCTGTGGCGTGTGTTCTCTAGGCATCTCTTACAGAAATACCCCCAGGTGTTTTAAACCTCTGTAGGGTGAAAGGTACAATAACGGGCTGCCGTCCCGTACATATTTACTTTGGAGTAAGACGTGGGGAGTCCCGTGGAACCTACTTCTGAGTCAATGTGTTTCAGAGTGGGCTGCTACACGTGTGTTTAGGACTGCAGTCTCTGTTCTTCCGAAGACACAAAATAGGAGCAGGGAGTCGAAACAGGGCCTCCCTATCCCATTCATGATGGTTTAAATCAGAATCTCTTTGACAATTATTAGCGGGATTCTTTTTAGCCTTGATTATACCTAAAACTATGGGACGCGGGTGGCGCTGTGGGTTAAACCACAGAGCCTAGGACTTGCCGATCAGAAGGTCGGCGGTTCGAATCCCTGCGATGGGGTGAGCTCCCGTTGCTCAGTCCTTGCTCCTGCCCACCTAGCAGTTCAAAAGCACGTCAAAGTGTAAGTAGATAAATAGGTACCGCTCCAGCGGGAAGGTAAACGGCGTTTCCGTGCGCTGCTCTGGTTTGCCAGAAGCGGCTTAGTCATGCTGGCCACATGACCCGGAAGCTGTACACTGGCTCCCTCGGCCAATAAAGCGAGATGAGCGTCGCAACCCCAGAGTCAGCCACGACTGGACCTAATGGTCAGGGGTCCCTTTACCTTTACCTTATACCTAAAACTGATTGCTACCATTATTGATGGATATCCAAGTCACCTAAAACAGGAGCAGCTCTAATGGTACTCTTCAGATATTGCTGAACTCCGACTCCCATCCATTCAAGCCAGAATGGCCCATGGTCAGACATGGTGGGATCTGTAGTTGACAACTAGACTAGGGCACTAAGTTGACTCCCCTTGGTCGTAGCTGTCAACTTATGGATTTGAAAATAAGGGACCAGCAGCCTCAAAAATAAGGGATCGGCATCCAAAATAAGGGATCAACAATTACTTTGATAAAATACATATTTTGTTGCGTGTAAATGGCTTTAGATACCTATTAGGTCCTATAAATTACCATATAGCTTATATTCAACACAAAAAAACAGCAACAATTTGTTGTTGACAAAGCACAGCTGGACATAGAAAGGGCCCCATTACCTTCAGTAGCTTATTTAAGGGACATCATCAATAAGGGACAGTTGCGGGACATGGCCCTGGGATAAGGGACTGTTCCGCCAAATAAGGGACGCTTGCCAGCTATGCCCTTGGTCTAAAGGTATTATATAATCCAAAGGTATTCTATAATCTCCCCCCCCCAAAATAATAATAATAATAATAATAATAATAATCTGAAATGTTTGGTAGAAGTCTAAACTGAGAAATGGGTCACCAACTTTTAAAAACTAGCCCTGCCACTGTGCCTTAAGCAGTGAGTTGATTGGCACAAATTTAGCAGGTGAATATTTTCCTGGCATGGAACTAACATGATGGGGGAAAGCTTCATTTGCAAAAAAAAAAAATCTCTGCATCAGGCTGCTGTTAACTGCACAGGAGTAAGGCCAGTGACAACTTTGGCAATTGCAAGTCCTTCTGGGGTCTGGTTGAAAAGCAAAACGTTCTGCAAGCCGAGACGGAGTTGGCACTTCCAGCCATTTTTAAGACAACGGCTCTTTTTTCCTCTCTCTCTCCCTCCCCATCTCCAGTGGTCCAGTCCACCGTCCTCCCAGCCCCCAGATGTTCAGAATTGGTCCAAACTTTCCCATGCAGGAAAAACCGACTTAATTTTAGCACCTTCTGTGGTCTTCGTGGAATGGAGCAAACAGAAACCTGCTGAGCAGGATGCAGAGTTTGCCCGAGAACCAATGGGTGTTGTTCAGAGGGAAGGTGGCAACAGGATATGGTTGAAAGGGGGTGATTTTTGGCTCGGCCCGTTCTGTCGGAGCATGGCAGGGTTCTCTATTCAGCAGCAGAGTTTAATTTGAGCCAGGTTTCCAAGACGGTGAGCTCCAGAACCTCTTTTCAAGCAGCAAAATTCGGTCTCAGGAGAACTGCCAAGGTCCTGCTGCTGATAAAGAGCCTTTGATATACACAGAGCTTTATGGCCTAAGCTAAATAAGAAGGTCCTTGCCCCCAAGGAGCTTGCAGTCTAAATTTCAACAGTGCAGAGAACAAAGGGAGGAGGTGCAGAGAGAGGGGGGTGAAGAAGGACTGGCAAGCTACACATGCCTTTCCTTGAGTCCATTGGGAAACATGGGGAGCTTTTCTGTATTGGGGATCAGGGACTGGCAGCTTTGCCAGAGGAGACTGGGACACGAAGGGTCTTTCCTAGTCCTACGCAACAGACCCAAGAAGCTGCCTTTTAGAACCAATGATCTACCCTGACTGGCAGAGGCTCTCTAGAGTCTGGGCCTGCCCACACCAGAAGACGATGTCCAAACAACCCCAGGGTTGTTTCACATCTTCTCTCCCCGTAAGGTAAAGGTAAAGGGACCCCTGACCATTAGGTCCAGTCATGTCCGACTCTGGGGTTGCGGCGCTCATCTCGCTTTATTGGCCGAGAGAGCTGGCATACAGCTTCCGGGTCATGTGGCCAGCATGACTAAGCCGCTTCTGGCGAACCAGAGCAGCGCACGGAAACGCCGTTCACCTTCCCGCCGGAGCTGTACCTATTTATCTACTTGCACTTTGATGTGCTTTCGAACTGCTAGGTTGGCAGGAGCAGGGACTGAGCAATGGGAGCACACCCCGTCGCGGGGATTCAAACCGCCGACCTTCTGATCGGCAAGTCCTAGGCTCTGTGGTTTAACCCACAGCGCCACCCGTGTCCCTCTCTCCCCGTCCGCCCCCTTTAAATGGAAGGTTTTTCAATCCGGGCTGTTCTGCACTTTCCAAGGACTGGAAAACCCCACAGTTAGAGGGGGAAAGGTCTGGGACAACCGTAAAATGGAGACAATGTCATGTGGGCACACACACACACACACACACACCCAGAAACAGAGAGGCAGGTCAACGCACATTCACATTTTGCTCACGGGCAAATCCTAGCAGGAGTTGCCTGGGATTGAATTTGGGACTGTCTGCATGCAAAGCAGACTTTCTACCACTGGGCTAAGGCCCTTAGCATGACAAACCTGGATGTGACACAGGAGCTCTGTGATGGGATTCTATGACATTTTTTTGGTGGATTAAAAGCATTAAGATCAGAATGTGGAAAATATGAAAACAGGAACGAAGATATTAGGGATATTCTTCAGAGGTCTAGACTATGGGGAGCCCCCAAAAATTAATAATTAACAATTTGGACTGCAATTTGGTTTTTTTAATTTTAGTTTATTGTTTTTGATTGGATCGTGATGTGGATATGTTGATTGGCTGTTTTTATTGGAAAATCAATAAAAAATGATTTTAAAAAACAAAAGCAGGAGGAGGGCTGCAGCACTTGAGGGGGGTGAACCCTTTCCATTTCTAGCCCACCCTCCAGATGTTTTGGACTACAACTCTCATCGGTCCCAGCCAGCACAGGAGAGCTGACCTAGAAAGAGGGAGGGTTTGTTATTCCCGACATGTGACTCCCAAATATTAGAGGCATTATGCAGACCTGACTTCTTGGTCCTTAGCACACTGAAACCGCCCAGGCATGTTCACAGTCAGGGGAGCATTAAAGTCTGGGTTTCCACCACTTAGAAGTAGTTTTATAGATAGGAGCAAGGGTGATTCTACATGGAGTTATGCTGTATATGATGCTGATGTGAATTAGAATCCCCGCTCCAGTGTACAGTGTTACCTCGGATTAAGTACTTAACTCGTTCCGGACGTCCGTTCTTAACCTGAAACTGTTCTTAACCTGAAAACCACTTTAGCTAATGGGGCCTCCTTCTGCCGCCACGATGCCACTGCGCGATTTCTATTCTCATCCTGAAGCAAAGTTCTTAACCCGAGGTACTATTTCTGAGTTAGCAGAGTCTGTAACCTGAAGCATCTGTAACCTGAAGCATATCTAACCCAAGGTACCACTGTATAATGTATGGGCAGGTGGGAAAACCCACTGTTTTCCTACCTGCAACTGGTCTAAAAGAGTTGCCAGCATTTCTACAGCCCCTGCTCCTACGCTCTAAACAGAAGTCTTACATGCAGTCATTTAGCAGGCGACGTTTTCCCCACCACCACACCCCCAAGCACAGGAGCAGGGCCAGTCAACAACAGTGGCATCCTTCTGAATCTCCAAATAGAATCTCCAGTTAAAACAAATATGTGAACACATGCCTTTGGATCTCACTCGTCACTTCCTATTCCTGCCCCTCACTTCCCTCTGTTGCCTTCCCAACCCGTTGTTTAAGGGGCTGACCAGTTAACCCAGAACATTGGTGGTTCGAGACTGTCCAGGGATGGCTGTGGGCAGGGCTGTCTTAAGCATATGTGGCGCCGGGGTGCAAAGATCCGCCCGGTGCTCCCCCCCCCCCAGGTTGCTCAGTGGAGCCGGCTGGCCTCCTCAGTGTCTCGCTGGCTCGGTCGCTCCCAAACTCACGGCGCAGAGCCACCAGCAGCAAAAGAGCCTGCCACAGCGCTCTGGCTGACAGATGGGCTCTTCCCCGGACTCAACTCTCAGGCCCCGGACTCTTGGCCTGGCGCCCCTGAGAGCCTGGCACCTGGGTGCCCCACACCCCTAGCACTTATGGGTAAGATGGCCCTGTCTGTGGGCAGGATTCCTGCATTCCAGAAAGTTGGACTGGATACGGTACGAGACGGTAATCTTTACTGTCATTGTCCCATACAGAACAACGAAATTGGAAAATCTACATAAAACATTCAAAACCCAACAAACCTGCTATCCCAGCTATCCCAACCTAGTTAGCCCCCTAAAAACTCTGATACCCCATTTTTAAATACAGTATACTCCCATAGACACTCCTTACACTGAGTTTAAAACCAAAATCGCATTTGGGTAGAAACTGTTTCTCAGGCGGCTAGTCCTAGTCTTTATAACCCTGTACCTTCTTCCAGAAGGCAGAAGCTGAAAGAGATCATTTCCGGGGTGTGCACTATCCTGCGCTATCTCTGCAGCTTTTTATAGCACCTGGAAGCATAGATTTGATCCAAGGTGGGAAGAGTGCACCCAATTATTCTCTCCGCAGTCTGTGGGATGACCCACAGAGTCTCTTCTAACTCTACCATTCTATGATCCGACTTTTCTTTTTTTTAAAGTTGGCTTTGGAGGCCCTGCTGAATGCATCTGCAGCTAACACACTGGTCCTCAAAAATGTGGGGGCAAAATTCCACGGAAGGAAAGGATCTTAGCAAGTGAATTCTTCTTTCCTCCTCCTGGGGAGCATGTGTGTTTCATAAAATAAAGTCCAGAAAAGATGCTCAAGTTCAAAAAGTTTGAGAAACAAATATGTTCGATGGGAGTTGTTGTAGTCCAAAACATCTGGAGGGCACCAGTTTAGGGAAGGTTGATTTAGAATTTTGTTATTCTGCAAAGCTCCATGTTTCCAATGCCACCAAGATAAATGATATATTACTGCTGATGTAATGTTAGGGCTTTCACTTGACTAATGAAAGCAATACAATCTCATGCATCTCTACCCAGGCCATGTTTATTTAGAAATAACTATTTTCAGTGGTGCTTTCTCACCCAAGTAAGTGTATTTTGGATCACAGTTTGGGGGGATTAACCAGTTATGTGGATCCACTACGCTGGAATAAATCTGCACATGTAAAAATTGCATAGGTCTAAAGCAAAAGAACAAACAAACATGTACTTCCTTTGGGGATATTGCAGACAGATATTGCTTTGGGGTATTGAAGACACCTAACATGACATTTGACACAAAAGCAACTTGTACTAAAAAGCTGAATTCCTTGAATGCAAAAGTTATAAACCTATAGTCCCATTAATTGGGACCCGCCTTTTAGTTGATCATCGTTGCTTTTAATTGTTTCACCTAACCAGTTAATCAACTCAGTGTTGCAGCCCTAAGTCAAGTATCTTTGGCCCTCCAGATATTGTTGGACTCCCATCAGCTAATAGCCAGCGATGATGATAGCAGTCTGGCAACATCTGGAGGGCCACCCGTTGGCCTACAAGGAGGCCGGGTGCCTGTGAAGAGTCCCTACTCATAGGCTTGAGGTTTTGGAAAAGCGATGGCACACTTTTACAAAGTGGGAGGCATGACCATGTCGCTGGCGCACTTTGAGGGTACCCAGTGCCTAGGGCTGCAGTCCCATCCACATATACTAGGACGGGAGCCTTCCTGAACACAGTGGGACATCCAAACTTCTGCTTGTGCCATCTCTAGAAAGCACAGCTTTGAGCAGTTTCCCCCTTTTCAAAGGGAAAACACGCTCTTTAGCGACAGATCGGAACAAACGTCAATCCAGGGGAAACCGGAATTGCTGTTTGCTCCGATTAAGCGCTAGAGAGTGGGTTGTCACTGGGGGACAGCAACAGGAAGGGTGGACAAACCCTGAGTCAGGATTGCACCGTGCGGCTGCTAAACCAGGGGGCATGTTGGTTACCCCAGTTTAATGCTTCAACGAGCAAACCGGCCCTATCTCCTCAGTTGCAGGGACGGAGCAGATTTGACTCCTGGTTTCCCAACAAAGGGGTGGGCTTTGATGTGGCTGTCGCCATGTTTCAAAGGTCTTCTTGTACACAGTGTAGAGGGATGAGAGATACCTTTGGGGAAAGGGGAGACCAAGCCAGGGCTGGTTGCCAGACCTGCCCCCCCCCCGCCGCCCCCGCATGCAAACAACAGATTCTAATGTCCAAGGCTGCCTGTCCGGGGGTGGGGGTGAGGAGGGGGTGATGGCCCTGGTCCAGCTTGCACAACGCCAGTGTCTGCTGTGCTGTTTAAAAAGGATTTGGGGCTATCAGGGAGATGAGAGAGGCCATGGAAAATCTAAACCCCACGCTTTCCTCCTGAGCAGCAAAAACCGGCAAAACCTGCAGCGGGAAAATTTGCAAAGGATGGAAAAAGCGAAGAGAGTTCTAAAGAAAATTGCATGCCCACAATTGGACAGCTTTTCCGGGGGGGGGGGGGATTTAAACTTCTGTTCAATCCCGGTTGCAGAAGAAAAGAACGTGAAGGCCCCGAAGTCACCATCTAAACATTTCTTTATAATCCCACGAGCTCGAAACCTTACTGAAATGAAAAGCAAGTGTTATGTATTGAAGTTCTCACCCACTATTTAATAGCAAGAGTCGTCAAACTTATTCGCAGCGCAGGGAAATGCATTCAGTTACAGAGCATGCGTGTGATGTTGCGCAGGGCTCAAACCTAAACCATGACATCCATATAGTAAGTTCCAAAATCATTTTTCTCAAAGTGCAACTGGCGTGTTAGGGGGAAGGGAGCCAGCTGGTGCAGCCTATGCAAACTGATGGGTCCCAGCCAACTCACAATTTATGGGGCATGTTGTGTTTGCTGCATACATAATGGTATCTATAATGGTAAACACAATGAAAGTGTCGTGTATTTGTAAACATACCGTGAAACCATGTGTCCTTCCCGCTTATTTACAAACGCTCATTTGTCCGGCGTGCTTTGCATCCGCAAGCGCCGTGTGAACACGCTGTGTCAAAACACCACTTGTGTGCAATATTATTATGGCATATATTCTATGCTTTCCAATGAATCCTGCCCAGTGATGGATTGCACCCATTCTGGGGAGTCAGGGCAAGGGAGGAGAAGGAAATTTCCTACTGGACCGCAGGAACATCTGGCTAATAAAATCCCAGCCACGTGAAGAGGCGAGTTGCTGGGCGGCCCTGAAATAGCTCCCTCTAATCCAAGATAATGAAAGAAGGTTCAAAAGCCATTCGCCTTCTCAGAAACAATAGGAAGGCAACCTTGGTTGGGAGCAGGCTAATCTCCTTCGCTCTTTCTGAAAAGGGTTTACAATGTTTGGCTCAGGGGGGAAAATAAGTTACAGGCAGACACACCCAAGGCAGGTCTAAAGAAAACACAGGAGGAAATATCAGGTAGGAAACCATCTAAAAGCAGCCTTAGCCAGCCTGGCAACCTGCAGATGTTTAGGACTACAACTCCCACCAGCCCCAGCCAGCACAGCTGGGAGTTGTAGTCTAAAACATCTGGATTGCCCCAGGGTGGTGAAGGCTGAGCCAAACTTGTGTCGACTGTTATTGCAAGTGCCTTAGAGTCAAACAACATGATATACTGGTCTTCTGTGATCGGAAAAAGCTTTGGAGTCAAGTCACCCCTCCCCGCCGTGGTTGCTTTTTGAAGAACAAAATTGTGCTAGGAGTTCCAGCGATGGAAAAACAAACTCATGCGTGGTTTGGCTTCTACTGAATCATACCTTTGGTGTCTAGCTCAGAACTAGCTCAGCAGGGCAAACGGTGCTTCCAGGTGGGGACTTCATATTGTAAATGGGTTGGTCACATAGTGCGGATCAGCTGCTGACACCAGATTTCCTTCTTTCTTTTATTATTGGATTTCTGCCCAGAAAGGGTTGATCCGGATTTAATGGTGGAGGGAATATGGGACAATGACGTTTGTGTGGACATTGCAAACGTTTGCATGCCAATCGCGAAGCTCGTGAAGTGCCGTTTTACTGCACGCTAAAGGACAGAAGGAAACTCTCTCTCTACCCCATGACTTAAAGTGGAGTTGCCATTGGCCTCCTCACAGATTTCTATCCTGTGCCTTTCAGGGGATTGAGCCTCAGTGAGGGACGCAACAGCAAAACGCAATGGCAAAAAAATTCAAACACAGTGGTACCTCTGGTTACGAACTTAATTCGTTCCGGAGGTCCGTTCTTAACCTGAAACTGTTCTTCACCTGAGGTACCACTTTAGCTAATGGGCCTCCCACTGCCGCCACCACACAATTTCTGTTCTCATCCTGAGGTAAAGTTCTTAACCCGAGGTACTACTTCCGGGTTAGCGGAGTCTGTAACCCAAAGTGTTTGTAACCTAAGGTACGACTGGAACAATAAAGGAGCACAAGATGTCAGAAAATAACATTAAAAGAACAGCAGCAAATGAATATTTGCTCCATAAAGGTAAAGGGACCCCTGACCGTTAGGTCCAGTCATGTCCGACTCTGGGGTTGCGGCGCTCATCTCGCTTTATTGGCCGAGAGAGCTGGCATACAGCTTCCGGGTCATGTGGCCAGCATGACTAAGCCGCTTCTGGCGAACCAGAGCAGCACACAGGAACGCCGTTTACCTTCCCGCCGGAGTGGTACCTATTTATCTACTTGCACTTTGACGTGCTTTCGAACTGCTAGGTTGGTAGGAGCAGGGACCGAGCAACGGGAGCTCACCCCATTGTGGGGATTCAAACTGCCGACCTTCTGATCGGCAAGCCCTAGGCTCTGTGGTTTAACCCACAGCGCCACCCACATCTTATTTGCTCCATAAGATGCCCCAATCCCCCCCCAAATGTATGCACTGATTTTCTTTCAAATGGGGTCAAATTAAGAGAGTCGGTGGCTACATGTTCAGGGAGAATACGGTCTGGAAATTCTCCACACACTAAAGTTTTGCTGCTTGTGCCACCTGGGCACCCAAGCCACTGGGGGCCGCCCACCTGGCCCCCAGTATGAAATGTGGGCATGTTTAAGAGAGCCTGTTCAAGGTAGGAGAGGATGAGCCAAGGCAAATTTCAACTGAGTAGGAAGGGCAGACACGTCTCTTGCGCACTGTGGATATTTGAGGGGATATTTATTGAGATATTTTGTGGGCGTGATAGGAAGTACTGGCAAACACACTGGCGCCTGCAGACACACCCCTATGGATATATGCCTGGGACTGCTCACGCACACAAGTTCTGCACAGCGTCTGCATGGCAACATCATCATCAAAACACTGTCCTACTTCCCCATTTAATCCTGATTTCCCATTTCTTTGGATACCCTCGTAATTGAAAGGTGGAAACAGTAGGCGAATCTGGATTAAATGGCTAAAAAATATATACAGGGCAGCAATTTGAAGAGGACAACACAATGTGGACACTGAGAAAAATCTGTAAGCATGAGCAGTGGATCCAAATTAGGGGTCCATGGACGCCTGGGGGTCCGTGGCCCCATCTCTTGTCTGCAGCCCCCAACTCTAATTTTGACATTTTTGCATAGTAATATCGCGAATTTTACGGTCTGCTTTAGCGTTGTGCGATTTTTCAATACAGTGGTACCTCAGGTTACATACGCTTCAAGTTACATACGCTTCAGGTTACAGACTCCGCTAACCCAGAAATAGTGCTTCAGGTTAAGAACTTTGCTTCAGGATAAGAACAGAAATCAGGCTCCGGCGGCGTGGTAGCAGCGGGAGGCCCCATTAGCTAAAATGGTGCTTGAGGTTAAGAACAGTTTCAGGTTAAGTACGGACCTCCGGAACAAATTAAGTACTTAACCCGAGGTACCACTGTATGCTGGCCCCAAATCAGTTTCGAAATCACACCATGATAACAATTTTAACCCTGTATCGCTCCTTGCGCAAAGGAGGGCAGAGCAGCCGATTTCGAGGTGCCTCGGATATCGCACGGTGATCTCCGCCGATAACGCTGCTGATCTGATCTGCCTCCCCTCACGCCGAGGGAGCCGAATGTGAGGCTTTGCCTTTCCCTCTCTTTGGCAGAGCAGACCGCCAGCTCAACACTGCGGTGTGGCGGTATATCACAATGTCAGAAAGGAGCCGGTGTCAAACCACCACTGTTCTCACTGCAGCTTGTTTTCCCCCCATTTTCACCAGCAATACACCACCGAGTGAAGCCGCCACCGCTGTCTGCCCCTCATACCGGCCCTGGGCAATATACAATGGTACCTTGGTTGTCAAACTTAATCCGTTCAACTCCCGGAACCGTTCATAAACCAAGGGGCAGCTTCCAATTGGCTGCAGGAGCTTCCTGCACTCAACCGGAAGCCGCGTCTGACGGTCGGCTTCCAAAAAACGTTCACAAACTGGAACACTTACTTCTGGGTTTGTGGCGTTCGGGAGCCAATTTGTTCGGGAGCCAAACCGTTTGACAACCAAGGTACAGTGGTACCTCTGGTTACATACGCTTCAGGTTACAGACTCCGCTAACCGAGAAGTAGTATCCTGGGTTAAGAACTTTGCTTCTGGATGAGAACAGAAATCGTGCAGCAGCGGGAGGCCCCATTAGCTAAAGTGGTGCTTCAGGTTAAGAACAGTTCCAGGTTAAGAACGGACCTCCGGAATGAATTAAGTACTTAACCCGAGGTACCACTGTATTGATATATCGCCCAGGTCTACCCCCCCATCCCCCTCCCCTCCCACTCAAACCATGCTGTGGAAGTGACTCGGTTTCTTCTCCTCTTCCCACCCACCCAACCTTCTGCACCTTCCTTCATCCCCACGCCTGATCTCCAATTTCAGAACATCAAGATGTTTAGCTGCTGATAGACCATGATTTTGAAAAACAGATATCTCTTAGCCCTAGTCTTTTTTCCCCTTTTTCTTTTAGTATACCTTTGCTTATTAGGGGTTACCCCATATTTTGTTCAAAAAAATATATATGCAGAGGTAATGCACACGAAAGCTTATACCAAGAACAAATTACAGATAGGTAGCCGTGTTGGTCTGCCATAGTCAAAACAAATAAAAAAAATTCCTTCCAGTAGCACCTTAAAGACCAACTAAGTTAGTTCTAGGTATGAGCTTTCGTGTGCATGCACACTTCTTCAGATACCATCTGAAATACCATCTGAAGAAGAAGTGTGCATGCACACGAAAGCTCATACCTAGAACTAACTTAGTTGGTCTTTAAGGTGCTACTGGGACACGGGTGGTGCTGTGGGTTAAACCACAGAGCCGATCAGAAGGTCGGCGGTTCGAATCCCCGCGACGGGGTGTGCTCCCATTGCTCAGTCCCTGCTCCTGCCAACCTAGCAGTTTGAAAGCACGTCAAAGTGCAAGTAGATAAATAGGTACCGCTCCGGCGGGAAGGTAAACGGCGTTTCCGTGCACTGCTCTGGTTTGCCAGAAGCGGCTTAGTCATGCTGGCCACATGACCCGGAAGCTGTTCGCCGGCTCCCTTGGCCAGTAAAGCGAGATGAGCGCTGCAACCCCAGAGTTGGCCACGACTGGACCTAATGGTCAGGGGTCCCTTTACCTTTAAGGTCCCTTTACCTTATATATATATATACATAGAGAGACTGTGTTTGTGTCATACCAACACAGTACCTACCTGAATCTAGTACCGTAGAATTATCAATTTTTTCAAAGTTAGGGGGTCCTGTGGCTGGGCTTTTGAAAAATAGGGGGGGTCCTCAGTAATTAGCTAAATCGGAACCACTTTTTGTAGAGAAACTTTTTCTCCCTCTCTCATAACGCTGAAGCCAAATGTCGGAAGGTTCAGGGCAGATAAAAGTGCTTTTTCATGCAGTTAAACAATGGAACTTGCAGACAAGTTCAGATGGATTTTAAAGAGGATTGTCAAATTCGTTGAGGATAAAAGGCTATCAGTGGCTATCAGCCTTGTTCAATGGGGCGGTATGATTCTGAATCCCAGTTGCTGGAAGGCAAAGGAGGAGAGAGTTGCTATTGTGAACTGATCCTGCCCGGGGGTTTCCCTCATTGGCATCGATCTGGTTGGCATGGTGAGAATACAGGATTACATTTTCAAACTGCCACACTGAAGAGCCCTTAGACTTCCTGTGCAAGTTCACAAGAACCCAAGACACTAATAATAATAATAATAATAATAATAATAATAATAATAATAGCATTTCTGATGTTTCAGAAGGAAGATAAATTATAGGCACAATGCCGCACAGCCCCAAATTCCAAATTAAAATGTATCCTACCATTAAATGCATATATTTGTGCATACATCCAGCTCTGTTGTGAAAACAGTTACTCCGAAATTCAGGAATCAATTGCCCCGTTCTGAAACCAGTCACGGTTTTTGCTCCTCTGGCCAGAAGTTCTTCCAAGGTCTCTTACTTTACATATACCTTGACCCAAGGTATTCGCGTTTGATTGGCAGTGTGTTGTATTTCTTGACCATCTCTAAGCATGGTGTTGTACATCTTAGGAACATTTCAAGACTACATTTTCTGCGAAACGGTTAGCTGTTGCTTATGAAAGTTAAGTAGCATTGCTTTTAGGGGGGAAATTTCCTTGCATTTTTTCTGTCCTATCTTCAAACCATGCTCAGGAGATCGAGAAATGGGCTCCTAGGATCCTCCTCCCCTCTTGCACAATCAATCACGCCTCCCACTAAGTTTCAGAACTAATTACGATTATTGCTACGTCTATACTGCCATTTCTGTTAGCCCAAACCACAGTTTCCAGACCCACTTTGAACAACTGCTCAGTGGAAACAATGGTTAGCGGAAACGCTGGTGGAAGCGTTGATCCACAGTTAGCTTCAAAACAGAAAAGGAGGGCGTATGTGTAGATAATGTGCAGATTTCAATGTAAGGTTGCATGCAGTTGCATGTGAGAATCTGTAGACTGGGAGCATAATGTTGGCAACAGAAGAGTAGCAGAAGAGGACATTTCTGACCCTCCCTGGTCCTCAAGTCACACACAAGGAGCTTTCATGAGAACAAAACAGCGGCTCTTCCTATACTTCCTCTTCCCCCAAATCAGACTGGGAATGATGGGGCAGTGTGGAGAAACCACCAGCCCCACTAAAGGCTCTTCCACCTGCCTCTCCTAGAAGGCCCCTCAAGTGGTGGTGGCCCTGCCCCACATTCTGGAACACACACCCTGCATAACCAGGAATTTTCTAAGGGCGGTGAACCAATAGAACAGCCCGCCTGCTCCACCACCCATAACTGGGAGGGTGGAGCAATAAAACAGGTTGCAGAAGGCTGTTAGACAAACATTTGGGTGGATTGCTTTATTCCAAGAAATGGAAGGCGGAACAAGTCCGAATAGTGTAGCGCCAAACAGTGTCACGCCAGGAAAATCCCCAGTTGAAATCTCACCTCGGCTAACTAGGTGGACCTTAGGCAAGCCATACCAGGCTTGCCCATAACGGAGTTTAATGTCTGTTTCTCATTGAATTTGCATAGTCCACATGACGTTAACACACACACACACCCCAAGCAGCACCCACCTCAACGCTTTCCTTCCATAAATTCAGGCTCCCCGATGAGGGTGGGTGATCCGATAAGCTGAGCAAAGCCGGGCTGCAAACTGCTCCGTTCAGGGTTGCAGCCTATTTGGGTCCGTGTTTTGGGGTGACATAAGAGCAACCCTCGCTTTCTGCCACTCTCTTTTCCATGCCTGCTACTTCCTCAATGTGTTCATTTCTTTTCCAGTCGTACTCATAACTATTTATGGTGTGCTCCCAGTCCCGAACCGGGGAGGGGGGAGGTTGTTTGTTTGTTTATCCCTCAGGTTTGCACAAAACCAGAAAGCAACACAAGCAAATTTATAACTGCGCAACCGGGGCGCTTTTGCATGCGCCGCAGCTATCTGCATGCGTGGCCCGTCAGTTCTTAATTGGCATAACTGAGTCAACCAATGAGAAAGCAGGCGCAAAAACAAAAGGGAATGCTTGGTGGTATTCATGAGAAAGACCAAAGTTGTTTCTCATATATAAATTCAGATACATGTGGGTGGAGGCTATTCCAATCTAATTTGAATGGGGTGGGGAAGGAGACAAATGGCTAAATCAGGGGTCAGCAAACTTTTTCAGCAGGGCGCCAGTCCACTGTCCCTCAGACTTTGTGGGGGGCCAGACTATATTTGGGCTTTTGAAAAATAGGGGGGGTCCTCAGTAATTAGCTAAATCGGAACCACTTTTTGTAGAGAAACTTTTTCTCCCTCTCTCATAACGCTGAAGCGTTCCCAGCTTCATTCCCCCCCAGCTCCCGGGGGGGAATGAACAAATTCCTAGGCCCCACAAATAACCCAGAGATGCATTTTAAATAAAAGGGCACATTCTACTGATGTAAAAACACGCTGATTTCTGGAACGTCTGCAGGCCGGATTTAGAAGGCGATTGGGCTGGATCCAGCCCCCGGGCCTTAGTTTGCCTACCCATGGGCTAAATAATGCTCAAAGGTGTGGGGGGACGGGACCCATTGTCTCTCAACCCCACCCCTCCCTTGGCCATCTGTAGTAATAAAGAACTGCCTCACAGGTCTGATGTAAGTATCGTTGTGGTCATGTATGTGATGTTCTCTGAGCATCCAAAAAGCACTTTTTAAATGCTAAGCACCCTGTCGCCATCGCTATAAAGGAGACTGGATTTTTGTTTTTGTTTTTAAGAAGGATTCTCTTCTCCGCTGCTTCTCAAAGGCTGGCACTGATAGACCAAGAGTCCCCTTTGGATTCTTAGATAACAAATGAGCAGTGGTCCTCTCCTTCTCATCTCAGTGGAATTCTTGGTTCAACTGAGATTTAAATCTGGGTTTCCTACCAGCCAAACCCAATACTCTAGCTTTTTCAGGCAGGCCTCCTTTCTTAAACAAAAACCCGTTCAGGTCCACCGATGTCTTCCTGCTGCCTTTCAAGGCCTTCAGAACAGGCTCCGTGAACAAAATTTATGGCCCCCGTCACCCACAGCAACAGACAACAGGCATATGGCCAGTGAGGACTGTGGCACCAAACTGTATTGCTTGGTATCGCCCATCCCTTGGCAGCAGATCCTCACTTATCCTCGAGGATCAATAGTTTTGCCAATTAAGTCCCTATCTTATGTAAATAGCAGGGCTGCTTCGCTGCCTTGAAGCATCTGGTTCAGTGGCTTTGAGCAAATAAAGGACTGGTAAACAAAGATGGCGCCCCAAGGGGAAATGACTGGGCTCATGGACCACCAGCCCACCTCGTCTGAAATGGAGGAAAGCTTCAGCAATGGCAGCCCAAACTTTCTGAGAGGGAATTTCTACTCTCTGTTCCCTGTGAGATGGTACTAACCAGGGATGTTTCACCTGGGAACTCTCAAGTGCGCCTCATATTTTCCTTTCCGCAAAATTTTAGTGGCAAGCCTAGTGTCAGATCTTCCTTCTATTTGTGACCCACCTGTATATTTTTTCCCTAGTAGAGGTTGCAGTCCCTCCCTTTGTGTGCTTCGCTGTGAGGAAATGTCCCCCTTTCTCTTATAACTTGTGTCAATGGTGCAAGTGAACCCTCTTCCTTTTATATTTCCTAGCATAAAATGGTTTTTCCTCTGCATTCCTGGGGCAAGCGATTGTTCCGTCATCAACACCTTTTCATCTGTGGCACAGGACAAATTCAACAGGTGCAGCTGTCTGCTTTTACTGTGCTTCAGTGGCAGGAAAAGCTCCACCTCTTGATTTCTGCCTGCTGTGTAACTATCAAAAGCGTCAAACGTTGGACCATTTCTTTGCCATTTGTCTCCCTGGGGAATGCTCCGACTCTCCTGTAACCGTCTCCTTTTGTCTCCCACAGGTGTTTCCTTCGGTGAGCACGATGACGTCCAGCTTGGGGCCTATGAACTCGATTAATTCCTACGTGACGCTGAACCCCCTCACTTCCCCCAGCTCCATGAACATGCCTTATCCAAACAGTGGATTGAGTAGCCCTTCTCTCACTGGACTGACCAACGCCACCAGTTCGATGGGCCTCCCGTCGGTGGCGTCTCCCGTCAGCCCAGTATTGACTCAGCTGGGAGCTCAGGCCCCCACTCTCAACTCTCTGTCGCCTTACCAAAATGTCGGCCAGTCCATGGCCCCGCTAAGCTACTCGCCGTCAGGCATGAACAGGCCCAAGGAGATCAACAAGTCGTACCGGCGCACGCTGACCCACGCTAAGCCTCCCTATTCCTACATCTCCCTCATCACCATGGCGATTCAGCAGGCCCCGAGCAAGATGCTGACCCTCAACGAGATCTACCAGTGGATCATGGACCTCTTCCCTTACTACCGCGAAAACCAGCAGCGCTGGCAGAACTCCATCCGCCACTCCCTCTCCTTCAACGATTGCTTCGTCAAGGTGGCCCGTTCCCCGGACAAGCCCGGCAAAGGCTCCTACTGGGCCCTCCACCCGAATTCAGGCAACATGTTTGAGAACGGCTGTTACCTGAGGAGGCAGAAGCGTTTCAAAATCGAGGACAAGGCCAAGAAGCCGAACTCCAAAGGCTCCAACACCCAAGAGCAGGCGTCCAAGATTCCTGAGGGTCTTCAGGAAGGCCAGAGCCCCAACACGGGCTCGGAAGGAGCAGAGTCGGGCCACTCAGACACCTCCCATGGCTCCGAGGAGCAAAGGGGTTTGGTGCAACTCGATTGTTCTGGGGGTCAGGGCTCATCCCCAGTTTCCGAGGCCTCGCCAGCCCCCATCTCCCAGTCCATGAACAGCCACTACTTTGCCACCTCAATTACCAACCTGGATCTCCCAGGCGACCTCAAAATGGACCCTCAATTCAACTTCAACCATCCCTTTTCCATCACCAACTTGATGTCCACGGAGCAGAACCACAAGATTGACCTGAAGTCCTACGAGCAAGCCATGGCCTACAGCGGCTACAGCTCCCCACACGCGGTGGAAAGCAAACACCCCTATGAGGCATCCACTTCGCTCAGCGAGACCGGCTCCTATTACCAGAACCTGTACAGCCGCTCCTTGCTCAACGCCTCGTAAGGTTGTCGTTGCGAGATAGGAGGGGGCCAAAGGAACAAGAGAAGCTCTGCCTCGTGCCGCCATCACCAGCAAGACCATCCACGAGACGTTCTCTCCCACCGCCATCCAATCTCATCGTGGCCCGTGGGACAGAGAAAGCAACCAGAGACTTGGCCTACTAGACTCTCTGACGAATCATTACGCTTTCCAGACCTCAAAACCGAAATTGCCTCATAGCGGTCCAGAGCTCCTTTGGCGGCCTTCCGTGTCAATGGACTCACTTGCCCAGGGAAAAGCAAGGAAGAACAAGCTCACGCACCTTTGGGCCACCAACCAATGGCCAGTTGGGTGATAAAGGCCATGGATGGAGTCATCTATACTTCAGCATGGGTTCGCACCCATGGCAGATCCCCACCACCTCAAAATGGTGGACCCCACTCTGAATTTTACGGTGATTAAAGATGCTTGCTATATCTCCAGGAGTGGAGCTTGGATGGGTGTCCAGGAATACATAAAAAGGGGCAGAGAAATGGAAATTTGCAAACTGGGGAGCCATCCCTTGGCCCAGAACATTGGGACTTTCCTGTCTCAACGCAGATGTTACAGTCAACGTTTGAACTCTTGTCTTGAGATTCTCAAACCCACCCGTTTAGGTCAGAATGATACGTCGCAGGACTCCATTGTTACACACACACACACACACACACACACACACACGGGTTTGGTTACCCCAAAGACAATTTAGGCCTCAGCCTGAAGACGAGCAGGGAAAATATAGTTCACATCTATCTTCTTCTTTTTTTAAAAGAAAAGAAAAAGTGGCTTTATATATTTAAATATTTGTGCTTTCTGTTGGGAAAAAGGGTAAGAGCTTGATTTAATATATCATACTTTAGAGACAATTCGAGGGGGTGTTTGTTTCCAAGTGTGTTTGTCTCTCCTTTTCTTTTCGGTATTAATGATAATTAAAACAAAACGGTATTCAGGGTTCCCCCTCCCCCCCCTCGCAACGCCATCCCACCGCTAGCAAGGAATTTATAACTCTGATCTGGTGGCACAAGCAACAAAAGGCTCCTGGCTCCCGGTACTTAAGACCTCGAAAATATTTATTTATTTTTAACACATACTTCCCCCGATCTTCCAGGGCTGAGGGTGGGAATGAGTGAAGCTGCTTTCGTCAGGCCCAGCTCACTGTTCGCCTAACACAGAGAGACAGCACTTCTTCAAGATTTGGGACAGGCTTCTCCTACAGCCCCACCTTGACATCCCAGGGGTTGAATCTGGCCCTTTTTTGCATGCAATGCCAATGCTGTACCATTGAGCTACAAACCCTTCTGCAGAACAACAACCTCTGCAGAGCAGAAATAGCAGGTGTAAACTTAAAAAATTAAACCTGCCACTATCGTGCCCAGATACTCAATCAGCATAGCTGTCAACTTACAAATTTGAAAATAAGGAACCAGCAGCCAAAATAAGGGATCAACAATTACTTTGATAAAATACATATTTTGTTGCGTGCAAATGGCTTTAGATACCTATTAGGTCCATAAATTACCATATAGCATATATTCAACACAAAAAAACCAGCAACAATTTGTTGTTGACAAAGGACAGCTGGACATAGAAAGGGCCCCATTACCTTCAGTAGCTTATTTAAGGGACATCATCAATAAGGGACAGCAGCGGGACACGGCGCTGGGATAAGGGACTGTCCCGCCAAATAAGGGACGCTTGACAGCTATGTCAATCAGATCTCTGCCACCCTTCGAAAGACGAATCGGAAAAGGCAGCCCAATCACAGTGTACAATTAACAAAAACCAAAATAAGAGCGTAACCCAGAAGAAAATGGGGGTGGGGGGAATAGGCACAGTGAAGTTACATTGCTGAAAATGGAACTTACCTATTTTATTTTATTTTGGATTGAATCGGTATCACTACCAATAAACCTTGGCTTGTATCTCCGTATCGTTATCTCCCTTTGTAGTCCTTTCTCATCCTTCAAACGCCTGCAAAGAGGCACAGCTTACTTCGAAGTGCCAAGGAAACCACACGGTTGTGCGAACAGGGCTAGATCATAGAATTGCAAGGGACACCCGGGGGTCATCTAGTCCAACCCCCCTGCAATGCAGGAATCTCAGCTAAAGCATCCACGACAGATGGCCTTCCAGCCTCTGCTTAAAAACCTCTGAGGAAGGACAGTCCACAACCTCCCAAGGGAGACCATTCCGGGGTCGAACGGCTCTTACTTAGATGTAACAGTATAGAGTCCGATTAAATAGGTCAGCTGAATGGCACAACAGGTTCCGCCTCCTGAGTTTAATGCAAGGCGAAATCTGCACCATCGTTTTTATATTTCTCCTCTCTAAGCTCGTTCAGCTTCCTAGATTCACAGGGCAACTACTGAAACCCAACCATAAAACGGTACGCATGTCCTGGAGGAAAAAGAGGACATACAGTATGGCCAACCCTAAATCTGGCCCATCAACAGGACCTTAGATATTTACCGTATTTTTCGCTCTATAAGACGCACCAGACCATAAGGCACACCTCGTTTTTGGAGGAGGAAAGCGAGAAAATAAATATTCTGAATCCCAGAAGCCAGAACAGCAAGAGGGATCTGGCTTCTGGGATAGCCTCTGGCTACTTTTTAGGAGGAAAAAAGTGTGTCTTATGGAGCGAAAAATACGGTATTTATCAAAAGTTCTACCCCACTTTTCAGCACATCTGGGTCTCAAAGCAGCTTACAAAAAAAATAAATATGCAAGATACAAAACTTAAAATGGACTGAAACACTCATTTACGGTTACAAAGGGCTCCTGAAATCCAGATATTTTTAGCCTGGCACCTGAAACTTGGCAGAGATGGTGCCCATCTGGTTTCTAATGGGAGGGAGTGCCATAGAGATGGGTCGCTTTCCTTAAAAGAACCAACCAATGGGCAAGATTGACATCTGTCTGGGGAATATTTGCCTCAGCCGGCACAAGCCAACCATGTCATCAACTCAAAGGAAGCCGGACCTTTGCTTCGGCCTAGCAGCCTCTGCCCATAGCAAAAGGGAAGCCATTTTGAAGTGGCCGGCCAACAACACAACTTGCCAGGCCCCACTGCCACCCTGGCTGTTCATACACAAGCCTATTTGGGCAGTTTGAGAGGAACAAATGGCAGGAGATGAAATCCCAAAAGTGTGGGGGGTTTTTTGGTCCAACATGTGCTGAAATACATTTTTCTTCAGGGGCGCTTAGAAAGCCGAGTGCTCTTTTAAGCGCCTCTGTAGAATTTTAATCTGAAACACACTGGGTCAATAAAATATTATGGTACACTTTTGGTGTGTGTGTTTTTTTTAATCTCCCTGCCATTACTGTTTTGCCACCACAGGGGGCTGGATTCGGCCCTTCTTTCACGAAGTGCTCCACAAGATTCAAAATGGCGGGGAGATCGCCTGTAGCGGTTGTTAGCAACCGCAGAGGCCTTGCCTCTCTCCACAAGGGCAAAAAGGCAGTCCCAGAAACAAGCACGTTAAGGCCCCAAATTAAGGAGCCTTCAAGCCAAGATGGGGAAAGGAAAATGGAACATGAAGGTCCTTCTTTGGTCGAACATCCTATCTCTCACGGCTCCCCTCAGGCTTCTTATTTGACTTTCCAGAGAAACTGGAAAGAACTAAGGGACCTAAGATGGAGTCACAATGGTGCCTTGTTCCTTCCATTTTATTTTTCCACTGGAGCTGATGGGAGTTGTAGTCCAAAAATCTGGAGGGCATTAGACTGAGGAAGGTTGCTAGATAGTGCCTTTTTATAAATAATTCCAGTGGGCCTATGTACTGCGTAGGGATGCTGAAGGGACAAACCCCTTTGCTTAAAATAAGAGTGAAATGTTGATATTACTACAGATATTTTGAGGAATACAAAACTGATCATAAAAATGCAAGCCTTTTGCAAGAGAGTAGGCCATTAAACTTTGCTGCCTCCACTGCCAGTCCTTGGATCTGAAACAACACCCCTGTCCCCAGGCTTCCCTCCATTTCTGGAAAGTGTCCCTTTCTTTGATGTGCGCTAAGCAATGCCATTGGGACGCGGGTGGCGCTGTGAGTTAAACCACTGAGCCTAGGGCTTGCTGATCAGAAGGTTGGTGGTTCGAATCCCCACGACGGGGTGAGCTCCCGTTGCTCGGTCCCTGCTCCTGCAAACCTAGCAGTTCAAAAGCATGGCAAAGTGCAAGTAGATAAATAGGTACCGCTCTGGTGGGAAGGTAAACGGCGTTTCTGTGCGCTGCTCTGGTTCGCCAGAAGCAGCTTAGTCATGCTGGCCATATGACCTGGAAGCTGTACGCCGGCTCCCTCGGCCATTAAAGCGGGATGAGCGCCGCAACCCCAGAGTTGGTCACGACTGGACCTAATCGTCAGGGGTTCCTTTACTTTTATCCTTTAAGCAATGCCATCTGCAATCAAGGAGATCCGAATTTGCTAGACAAAAGGAAAGCTCATTGCAACACAGGTCTGCTCCTCTGCACACATTTACATAAGCCCTTGGTTTTGCCAGGTGGGATCAGAGCTCCTTTGCAACTCCAGTTCTTGTGAAAGGGGAGATTAAACTTTGCCGGTCATGAATCTGTGGATAGCTCAGATCTAACGTCCCGAAATCTGCAGGCGAGCTGAGCGAAAGAGGCCTAACTTTAGAATTCAAGAGTGGAATGGTGATTCAGTCTTAAAAACTAGAAGTGTGACCCGTTTAGAAATACCTGAGATTCCTCACAAATTCTGATGAAGAGGAGCAGGATTTCGGGAGGGGAAGTGAATACAGCTCCCTGCAGGCCACTGCCCCAACCTTTATCCTCCACCGCTGCCACCCACCCACGGTGGTCCATGACCCCTGGGTTTGTTTACTCCTCAAATACAGTGCCCACACTTATCCTCTGGCGTGGTGGTGGGGGGGGGGAAGAATCCAGGCCTTCAAATCCCACCTCCTGCTGCCCTTGCAGTGCAGATTAATCATTAACCGGCCAAAGCCCCAAACCCAGGCACCAGGGTCACACAAGAGCCACGTGGCCAAGCACACACCACAAGGGGACGTGTCCTAAGCATCTACGTCTTGCAAACCCCAGTCAGCTTCTCTCCCAGCGGGACCCAGGTCACTAAAATTCCAAATTCACCTGGGACATGACAAAGATCACTGCTAAAAGGTGTTTTTTTTGCAGGAAGGCTACATGGTCGTCTCATCCCCTCTCATCAATCTGGCCAGCTAGGAAAGTCCCACCGAAGGGGGGGGGGAGATGGGAAACTAACCCTTTTCTCTGGAACGCTGCAGTCCAGAAATTCAGGGTCCCACTCAAATTCTCCACGCCTTTTGGAATGCACTTGCCATCCACAACATCTGTTCGGGGCATTCTGCACAGCAATGCATACTATCAAATCCCTCGCCATCCGTCAGCGGTTTATAAATCTAGCCTAAAGGACACCAGAGGTCCTCAGAAGCTTGGGGGGGGGGGATCTCTCACCAAAGCAGAGTTCTTGAGAAACAGCTTCCCCTGTAATCTGGGGAGGCAGAGAAGCAGCAAACTGCACATTCTTGTGGGGCCAGAGTTAAGCGTTCATTTGTTGAGGCTGCGTCCCAGAAGACATCGATCCCAAATGCAGGTGTTCCTCACCTTGGCACTCTCAGGAATATAAGAATATAAGAAGCCACAGGGCTCGTACGGACTTCTGCTTGTTCCACTGCTTTAACCTGGAGAAATCGGATCTTTACCGCTTTCCCATGGATTGATGTTTGTCCCATTCAGCGCTAAAGAGCAGGTTTTTCCCAGGGAAAGCAGCAGGAGAAAACAGAAAACGACTCGACCCCCTGCTTTCTAGGCACCGAACAAGTAGCACTGGTCTATCTAGCACAGTGGGGCTACCTTTGAAAGTGACCCGGAAACTGCAACTAATCCAGAATGAGGCAGCTGGACTGGTGACTGAGGGCGGCCGCCGAGACCATAGAACACCGGTCCTGAAAGACCTACATTGGCTCCCAGTACGTTTCCAAGCACAATTCAAAGTGTTGGTGCTGACCTTGAAAGCCCTCAAAGGCCTCAAAGGCCCAGTATACCTGAAGGAGCGTCTCCACCCCATCGTTCAGCCCGGACACTGAGGTCCAGCTCTGAGGGCCTTCTGGTGGTTTCCTCACTGTGAGAAGTGAGGCTGCAAGGAACCAGGCAGAGGGCCTTCTTGGTGGTGGCACCCGCCCCGTGGAATGCCCTCCCATCAGATGTCAAGGAGATAAGCAACTATCTGACTTTTAGAAAACATCTGAAGGCAGCCCTGTTTAGGGAAGTTTGACATTTTATTGTGCTTTTAATTTTCTGTTTGGAGCCACCCATAGTGGCTGGGGAAACCCTGCCAGATGGACAGGGGTATACATTTATTATTATTATTATTATTATTATTATTATTATTATCATCATCATCATCATCTACACGGACTGGCAGCAACTCAGCCATCTGGGATTTCTGCCAGGGTTCTGCCTGAGCCCTGCCTGGAAATGCAGAGCAGCGAACCTGGCGCCTTCTGCATTCAAAGCAGATGGCCTACACCCCCACACCCAGCTATATTCCTTTCCCTAACTCAAGGTTCCCCGGCAGATAAGTCAATGTGGAAAGGATTGTCTCGAAGCAACAAAGTTTGTAACACCATTGGGTTGGTTAGCGAGAGGGTCAGCAGCAGCAGTTAGGTAACTTCACCCTTTGGACCCAATGGTCTTATGACTTCCCTACTCTTTAGATGATAAAGTGGATTACCTCACCCACTTCAAAACTTTGCAGCATTTGGGGCTACTCCTGCACATTCTGGACTGCAGATAGGGGCCCTTGACTTCTGCCCTAGAGTTCTACCTGGGCAGCACCACATAATTCTCTTAGGCCTCTTATTTTCTTTCTCCCTGCCCTCGTTTCGCAAATACTTTCTGCCTAACGTAAATCCAGTAAGACATTGGTGCGATGCTTTCTCTTCTGTTCCCCACTTTCTAATTCGCTCTCTTCATCCAGTCTCCTTAAATCCCAAAATGAGAATTTCCCCCGCATGGGCCAAAAGAACTTTTCCCCAAATGCGAGGATTGGATGAGGTAAAGGAAAGGCATCACTCTGCACATCAGACTTCGCCAACCTGGTGCCCTCCAGATGTTTTGGATCGCTCAGTCGGTACAGTGCGAGCCTCTTAATCTCAGGGTTGTGGGTTCAAGGCCCATGCTGGGCAAATAAAGATTCCTGTATTGCAGGAATGGACTGCATGACCTTATGAACTCTACAGTTCTATGATTCTATAACTTCAGTGCAGGACTGATGGGAGTTGTAGTCCAAAACAACTGCTATCAGGTTGGCAAAGGCCGGTGTCCGTGTCCTATCCACACCACACACCCAAGGAATAGGTTTTGACACTGGAAAACAGCCTCCAGCGCATTCAAATCTATTACTTATCCAAGTTTTTGGCTTGTGTACACACATTCCTGTTTCCCTCCGCCAGTTTGGGAAACGTTGTCTGTGAAACATTATCAGTACTCCATATGTATCCTGTATCCATCCTGTCATTTCTTAGAAAATACTGTGTTTCTCCAAACCGGTTTCAATCCGAATTGAGGAAAAGAATGGCTTAGCTGGCCCTATTTTAGCACATCAATGCACACAGAGTTTCTAAAGAGAGAAGCGTCGGGGTTCAATATTTCCCCAGCGGCCAGACCCTTTAATCTCCCCATAACCTCAGATACACAGCCCGGCCTGTGCTGCTGCTCAGTGGAGACGGGAGGGGAAATTATTTTTTTCCCATGCTCAGAAACACTCTTACTTCTGCAACCATCCCAGGCCTCAGCCCTGATCTATACAGGCGGTTGAACGTCCAGGTGGCGACAGAGCAAACTGCGCCCTGTGGGTAGGGGACACCGTTTTTAATGATCCCCCAGGCCCCAAACCGCCTGGGGGGGACTAGTATGCCAGCAAGAGAGGGTCCGACCCCTGCCTGCTCTCTTTTTAATGCTAGCTTTCTACTTGCAGGGGTTTTCTTCCCCTAACAGGAGTTAACAACGCCTGCCTACCTTGCAGGGCTGTTGTAAGAATCGTAGGTGCGCGTGTGAACGCTCCCTAAAGCGCAAAACCCCGCAAGTGCCAAGCGCGCGCGCGCTTAGCCACCCATCCCAAATCCCTTCCTCTCTCCTTCTGCCTTCCAGTGCCACTTCCAGGGGCGGGGATGGGCTGGCCCAGGGGTGCCAGCCAGGCCCGCGGTGGGGCAGCTCCCTTTCCCGGCTGGCGGCCTGAATGGAGCCAGTGTGCGCGCGGGTGCGTGCGTCCGCCGGCTGGGCCGGACGCAGCGCGATTCCGCACATTCCTGGAAAAAACAACACCGCCGGGGCTGCAGGAGGGGAGAAAGGGACCTTCTGTGCCGGCTGATCCGGCCCTGCCCGGCTAGAGGAGGCAGGGAGGTGCGGGGCGTCGTCCCAGGCCACCCGCCTCCTTCCAGCCGAGCTGGAAAAAGGATCCCCTAGAAATCACCCCCGGCTGGCAGGAGGAGGAGAAGGATGGAAACGCGCAACCACGCGCGCCCTTCTCCCTCTGTTCGGGTTGGCACCGGCGTGGGAGGTTCTGCAGGGCTGCGACGGGCAGAGCTTGGCAACCGGAGCGGCCGGGAGAATCGGCAGCACCGGACGGATTTCTGCCTGCCTGCCGGGTACCTCTTAGAGGGGCGCAAGACCCGGGGGGGGGGGGCTAGCTGGCTAGCAGGGGGGAGGGAGCGGGGAACACGTGCCAGCGGTACCCTATTCCGAATTTTAAAATGGAAAGCGTAATGCTGGTGGTCAGCAAAAGAGGTTTCAAGACTGTCTCAAGGCAAATGTAAAAAAAAAAATGTAGTATAAACACCGACAATTGGGAAACACTGGCCTGCGAGCGCTCCACTTGGAGAACAGCCTTTGCCAAAGGTGTCCTGGGCTTTGAAGACACTCGAACTCAGGACGCAAGGGAGAAACGTGCTAAGAGGAAGGCACGCTTGGCAAACCCTCACCGTGATCAGCTCCCGGCCAGAAACCCATGTCCCCACTGTGGAAGGACGTGTGGATCCAGAATTGGCCTCCACAATCACTTACGGACTCATTGTTAAAACCGTGTTTATAGAAGACAATCTTACTAGGCTAGGAGTGATCGCCGAAGAAGAAGAAGAAGGTGCAGGGTTTCCAAAACGTAGGTCTCCAGCTGTTGTTGGAATACAACTCCCATCATCCCTAACAGGACCAGCGGTCAGGGATGATGGGAGTTGTAGTCCAACAGCAGCTGGGGAGTTTGGGAAACCCTGCCTGGTGAGTTCTAGCTACGCTTCCTCTTGTTCAGATCATGGGAACCTTGGAAGCTGTGAGTCAAGCGCTTTGGTCCATTTAACTCAGCGCTATGGTGTTCCCCTACCAGAGACCAGGATTTGGTGGGGAGACTGACAATGCTTTGTTTGGGGTGGGAGGGTTGGCATTCATCCCCTGAAGCTTTTCCTATCACTGTCATCTCCATGTCAGATTATCTGGATTTCTGCCTGTTGCACAGCTATGGGCATAGCCAGGATACAGTGGTGCCTTGGGTTAAGAACTTAATTCGTTTGGGAGGTCCGGTCTTAACCTGAAACTGTTCTTAACCTGTCATGATACAATGGGCCAAAGACTTAGGATATAACATAGAAATGGATGATTGGCAAAAAATATGGAATGAAAACCTGAAGTTTACAGCATGTATCACATTGAAAGAAAATGTTATGAAGATGGTATATAGGTGGTATATGACACCAGTAAAATTAGCAAAAATGTACAAAACTTGTAACAAATGTTGGAGATGTAAGGAGAAAGAAAGTACATTTATGCATATGTGGTGGGATTGTAAGAAAGTAAGGGGGTTCTGGGAGATGATATATAATGAACTAAAGAAAATGCTAAAATATAGCTTTGTTAAGAAACCAGAAACCTTTCTGCTGGGAATAACAAGAATGGACATAAATAGGAGAGACTGTAAACTTTTTCAGTATGCAATCACTGCAGCAAGAACATTGTTGGCCCAAAAATGGAAACAAGAAGAAGTACCGACTTTGGAAGAATGGAGGACAAAATTAACAGACTATGCAGAACTGGATAAATTAACTGGGAAAATCAGATTTCAAAAGGATCACAGGTTTTTTGAGGACTGGGGAAAATTTACGGAGTATTTGAAAACTGTATGTGAGGACTGTACAACACTAGTGTGCTTTAAAGAAGCTTTGTGAAAATACAAGGAATATTGTTAGAAAGCAAATAAGGACAGAAATATAGTATTTAATGGCAATATTAAAATTAAGGAATGTGAAGATAGGATTTGAACTACGAATGATTGTCAGAGAAGTTGAGGGAGGTCCAATAAGCTAAAATATGTGATGTGTAAATTGATATGATTGGAGTTTTCTCATGGAAAAAATTTTAATAAAAAATTTATAAAAAAAAAGAAAAAGAAACTGTTCTTAACCTGAAGCACCACTTTAGCTAATGGGCCTCCCACTGCTGCCGCACTGCCGGAGCACAATTTCTCTTCTCATCCTGAAGCAAAGTTCTTAACCTGAGGCACTATTTCTGGGTTAGCAGAGCCTGTAACCTGAAGCATCTGTAACCTGAAGCATATGTAACCCGAGGTATCACTGTATATGTTTGGGGGCAGGGGCAGGACACCCAACCTGTCATCATTCTCTGTCTGGCTGATTCGGAATGAAATGTCTCGAGAACAGTTGTTTAAAATTACTATCTTTTTACCCCAAGGGCTCAGAAAAACCTGTCAAAATCTTTTTTACTTTTAGTTAAGTATTTTTATTTATTTATTTGATGGGAGGGTGGGCAGCTGCCTCCCCCTGCCCCTATGTGCACAGCAATAAAAAGGCAATGATAATCACGGCAAGCAGCGTTGACAGAGGGACTTCCAAGTGTCCAGAGCGCTTCACAATCATTACCTAACACCAGCCCTGCAAGGTAAAGGTAAAGGGACCCCTGACCGTTAGGTCCAGTGGTGGCCGACTCTGGGGACTCTCACTGTATTGGCCGAGGGAGCTTACGTACAGCCTCCGGGTCATGTGGCCAGCATGACTAAGCCGCTTCTGGCAAACCAGAGCAGCGCACGGAAACGCCGTTTACCTTCCTGCCGGAGTGGTACCTATTTATCTACTTGCACTGGCGTGCTTTCAAACTGCTAGGCTGGCAAGAGTTGGGACCGAGCAACAGAAGCTCACCCTGTGGCAGGGATTCGAACCACCGACCTTCTGATCGGCAAGTCCTAGGCTCTAGTCCGGTGTTATAAAGTTAATGCCCACAACCCTGGAGACGGAATGGCAAGAGAATGGCTGCCTTTCCAAAATTACCTAGTGTGTCCAAACCTTCCTGGTCCATAGCTCAGGCAAGCACCTGCTGGCTACTATGATAAACTAGCTCAAAACACACACACACAAAACACCTCTGTCCATAAAAATAAAAATTAGAAATCTAAGTTGGGAATCAGTAGAGAAAGCCTTGGGTTGCTCCAATCCCCATGCGGCCGTGGAATAGGTTCTGTCTTTCAGCCTAACCAGGTTGTTGTGAATTAAAAACAAACCAACCCACATAGAGTGAAGTTGTCGCAAAGAGGACGGGCAGGAGGCAAACAGTCAAATGAAGGCAGACCCAGACCAGTGGGGCCACCTGTACGCAGGGAGCTGAGAAAAACAGAGTCACGATCAGCAACCACTGCTAGCCAATAAAAAGAGGATTCCGTCAGCTCGGAGATGGGCTGAATCCTCCTTTGCCTTCTGCCTCATCCCTCCCCAACAGACCCATCTTTCTCCCCCTTCCTTCCTCGAGCTGTTTTTAACAGTTTCCAAGGCAGGCCAGTGCCGAACCTTGACCAGAAAGGGCTCTTTATTCAATGGAGCCGGGCAGTCAAAACGTCATTCCACCAACACCTTCTTAATGAAAACACCGCAGGCTGCTGGGAGAAGGTCAGGGATCCGCAGCCTCTCAAGGCTGCCTTCCCCATGGAAAAAGAGATAAGGGGGGGTAGGGAGGGCGTGAGTAGAGTTTCCAGGTCTACCTATTGAACTGGAAAGCGAGGGCTGCACTGCTAGTCAATACTGTACAGCCTCGCTTTTCCAAATGGGTGAATTTTGCAGCCCAGCAAGAAGGCAGAGGACTGAAGGCATGTTCTGTTTGATTTGCCTCATTGGTCCCATCAATATTTAGCTTCCCTCTCCCTTTAATACTTCCAACTTGCAGGGAACAGGTGTCGGCAGCAGCTGCAAAGCGAGAGGTAGCCGAAGTTTCTCCTTTTTTCACGACCTCTGTGGTCTCCCAGCGTAAGTGTTTTATATTTGCTCCTTACAGATCCGCAGATCTGTGTTTGCTCTGCAGCTGAAGGTCTCCAAAGACAGATGCAACCCCCAGGCTACGAGACGACCTCTCAACCTGAGGATAAAGCATATTTATGCCTTGAGGCTTGACTACTGTCGCAATCTGCCTTGGCCTGCCCTTGATGGCTGACCGGGAGCTCCAGCTGATTCGCTTCCCTGTTGAGGATGCAGACTAGCCTCTGTCGGAGTCAAAGGCCAGGCACCTTGCCCCTCGGCTCTGCCTGCACAATTCAAGGTGCAGATTTTGACCTATATCCCAAATCCCTTATCAGCCGAAGCCTCTTCCCTCCTGCCCCATTGTGATCTCCTAAGCAGTCACGAAATTCAAAGACGCCTGCTTCTTGGGAGAAAAGCAATGACAAACCTAGACAGCATCTTAAAAAGCAGAGACATCACCTTGCCAACAAAGATCCGTATAGTTAAAGCTATGGTTTTTCCCGTAGGGATGTATGGAAGTGAGAGCTGGACCATAAAGAAGGCTGATCGCCGAACAATGGATGCTTTTGAATTATGATGCTGGAGGAGACTCTTGAGAGTCCCATGGACTGCAAGAAGATCAAACCTCTCCATTCTGAAGGAAATCAGCCCTGAGTGCCCCCTGGAAGGACAGATCCTGAAGCTGAGGCTCCAATACTTTGGCCGCCTCATGAGAAGAGAAGACTCCCTGGAAAAGACATTGATGTTGGGAAAGATGGAGGGCACAAGGAGAAGGGGACGACAGAGGACGAGATGGTTGGGCAGTGTTCTTGAAGCTACCAACATGAGTTTGACCAAACTGCGGGAGGCAGTGGAAGACAGGAGTGCCTGGCGTGCTCTGGTCCACGGGGTCAGGAAGAGTCGGACACAACTAAACGACTAAACAACAACAACAAAAGGTGCTTTCACAATCATGCTGGTGGCTTAGGTAAGAGAGTTGCTTGGCAAAGGGTCCGTATTGTTTCTTCCCTTTGCCAGCAGTGCCACTGGTGCCACCAAACTGACAGTCCCAGTGACTGCCTTCTACCTCCTCTGTTGGAAAGCGTGCCTCCCTGAATATCAGTTTCCCTGAACTGCAAGCAGGGAAGGTGCCCTGTGTTTGCAGGATTCTTAGGGGCATCTCTGTAAGAACCTGGGGACCCTACAGCCTGAACCTACAGGTCTTATCTCAAGTTCTTACATAGTGCCGTGAAGCTACATTGCAGTAAAATGAGTAAACCACAAACATTGGGAAATTGCTTTAAAAAAAAAAATACATTAATTTTATTTACAACATAAATCCACCACAACTCAAATAAACGAATCCACCACCTGAACATAAAATAAACATAACATAAAATAAAACAAACGACAAAATAAAGACTTCCTTTATCCTGTACATGGCCTCCTTATTCACTTCTTATAAACTGTTTCCTTTATGAATTCTTATTATGATTTTTTTCAAATTATGACTAAAACAAAAACCACAAAGTCTCCTGCAGACATTAATCGAAACAAATCCAGATGTGCATTTTAGGGCACGGTTTCGTAAAGTATTCTTTACATTTCCCCCATTCTTTTTGAAATTTGTGTCCGGGAAAGTCCCCTGATTGCCTCTGTGAATCTAGCCGATTCGATATAATTTAGTAATTTATCCTGCCATTCCATTTCTGTTGGCACAAATTTCTTTTTTTCCAGTGGGAAAATTGCTTTTGGATCTTTCTGCATCGTGCACAGATTGGGCCTATGTCCTAGATACGTCGATCCAGGGTCTTGCCACTGAACTGACTTGTGGGAGCTGACTGGGCTCTGTATTGCCCCAGCAATGACACCACAGAGAGGCGAATGCATGTGTGCATCACGACTTCCTGGTTCCTTCTTCCCCTCCGGTGGTGATAAAGCAGGTGTGGCCGCGAAAAGCCCTGCTCAACAGGATACAGTTTCCTGGTTAGGGATTTACAGTTCTCAGCAGTAAAAACCAAAAGGTGATGCTTGTCTTATACAGAAGCGTGGAAAAATGCCAGCAGGCCGACTCAACCTCAGCCCTAAGGAGGCTGGAGGGCATCCTTTCTGAAGAAGAAGAAGAAGAGAAGAGTTTGGATTTGATATCCCGCTTTATCACTACCCTAAGGAGTCTCAAAGTGGCTAACATACTCCTTTCCCTTCCTCCCCCACAACAAACACTCTGTGAGGTGAGTGGGGCTGAGAGACTTCAGAGAAAGGTCACCCAGCAGCTGCATGTGGAGGAGCGGAGACGCGAACCCGGTTCACCAGATTACAAGTCCACCGCTCTTAACCACTACACCACACTGGCTCTCGTGTGGGGCAGGCCCACCTGGATACCCCAAACAGGTGACGCATGACACAAGCCTCTCACTAGTGCTAACCCATAGGGCTTAGTGGTGCATCGCGCCAGGGCGCTGTCCTCTCAGGGACGCCCCAGCGAGTGGGGGAGCTGCGTGGCTTTGCAAGCGGCCTCCCCTTTCCCTGCACGCCCGCCAGCTGCACCCCATCAACAGCCTAGGACCCACGTTCCTATGGGACCACCTCTCCTGGTATGCCCCGCGGAGGACCTTAAGGTCCACAACATTTTGGAGGTCCCAGGTCGCAAGGTGGTTACATTGGTCTCAACTAGGGGCAGGGCCTTTTCAGTACTGGCCCCGACTTGGTGGAATGCTCTGTCACAAGAGACCAGGGCTTGACAGGACTTGACATCTTTCCGCAGGGCCTGCAAGACGGAGCTGTTCCGCCTGGCCTTTGGTTTGGACTCAGTCTGACCCTTATGTTTCCCTCCCCTTATGGTCTCGATTTATTGGCTATTTTAAAATGAGGCTGCATTTTAAATTGCATTTTAACCTGTATTTTAAATTGGGTTTTTTTCTTTCTTTCTCTCTTTCCCCTATTATGTTTTTACTGTGATTTTATTGGTGTTAGCCGCCCTGAGCCCAGCTCTGGCCGGGGAGGGCGGGGTATAAATTTTATTATTATTATTATTATTATTATTATTATTATTAGGCTGGCAGGCGCGCAGCTTCCCTTCCAAGCCTCTGTGGGGATTGCTCTCCAGCAGCGGCATGGGGGAGAGTTGCACACACACACACACACACCCCATGGCTGGCAGTGCACAGCTTCACCCCCCACTATCCGTGGTAATTTGGGGGCGCTGAGCGGATATTTGCACCCCGGTGGCACATCTGCTAAAGATGGCCCTGCAAGGATGCAAGCACACAAACGCTTGGAGCAAAGCGTGACACAGCCTCTCTGTCTTGTGTGTTTTTCTAAATGATAAAATCTAGCAGTAGACTGGCTGTCTCTAGGTGTATAGAGAGCGCCCACATCTCCAAACGGGATAAAGTTGTTTTGTTTTATAAAGGAATTGTGGCTAAGCAGAGCTCATGCAAAAGTGCGTCTCCTTGCGGTTAGGAATTTAAAATGGAGAGATGCATCTCCGTGACACAGCAAGGGCCATGCTTTTTGGGGATGCTGTCATGAGGAAAGCTTCCCCTGTTGAATTTCTGCTGCCTGGGCAGCTGTTAAAATGACAGGAGCTCTGACACCGAAAAAGGCGACCCTACTCTGGGAATGCTCACTTCTGCTACTTGTTATTAATTTGCGCTGCATCATCAACACAGGGGACAATTTAATGTAAGCCCCAAAAAAGTTAGTTTCCTGCCCCAAGGAGCCTCCAGTCTAAATGTCAACACTGGGGAGGAAACACTGGAAGAAATGGAGGCAGCGGGAGAGGCACTTTGAAAGCCGATAAATACTCACCTGCAGCCTCTTCCCTTTAGCACTCTCTCTTTTATTTTTACAGTGGTACCTCGGGTTACATACACTTCAGGTTACATACGCTTCAGGTTACATACACTTCAGGTTACATACGCTTCAGGTTACAGACTCCGCTAACCCAGAAATAGTGCTTCAGGTTAAGAACTTTGCTTCAGGGTGAGAACAGAAATCGTGCTCCGGCGGTGCGGCGGCAGCAGGAGGCCCCATTAGCTAAAGTGGTGCTTCAGGTTAAGAACAGTTTCAGGTTAAGAACGGAGCTCCGGAACGAATTAAGTACTTAACCCGAGGTGCCACTGTACTTCCTAGAGGAGTTCAGTAACATGAAGTGTTTTCTCAATGGGACAAATGTTTTGTGTGAATAGGGCCACCGGATTCCGTGCTGAAACCTTTATGCCTGGGGCCTGTTTGAGACATGCAGGACAATGATGTGGTCGTGTGAAAGCCATTTTGCAAGGCTCACCTGCGTTTACAAACAACAGAAACCCACCTCCCTGAAAGCTTTCACTAACAGATCAGGAAGATATAATGCAGTTCAGCCCATTCCTTGCTCTGCTAGCTTTCTGCTTGCAAGGTCTTTTAAAGAAAAAATGCAAGGGAACATTCTGACATTCCTTTCTTCCATCTCAGGACCTTACCACACCATTCCACTGCATGTGTTGATCAGGCCATAAAGAGTTCTCTCTCTTTTTTGTAATAAGAAGTTTTGTTGATTTTCAGTGTATGAACACAAGGCTGTAAAGAGTTCTTGAGATCAGTGTGGATGGGACAGAGCAGGTTGTAAATCCACGAAGCTGCTATACTTGCCACTGAAATTCTGCATGGGCTTAAAGGTAAAGGGACCCCTGACCATTAGGTCCAGTTGTGGCCGACTCTGGGGTTGCGGCACTCATCTTGCTTTACTGGCTAAGGGAGCCGGCATACAGCTTCCGGGTCATGTGGCCAGCATGACTAAGCTGCTTCTGGCGAACCAGAGCAGCACACGGAAACGCCGTTTACCTTCCCGCCAGAGCGATACCTATTTATCTATTTGCACTTTGACGTGCTTTTGAACTGCTAGGTTGGCAGGAGCAGGGACCAAGCAACGGGAGCTCACCCCGTCGTGGGGATTCGAACCACCGACCTTCTGATCGGCAAGCCGTAGGCTCTGTGGTTTAACCCAAAGTGCCACCCGCGTCCCCTGCATGGGGTTAGGAAGTGAATAAACAATAACCAGATAGCGCTGGGAGGTTTCCATCCGGAAGCATCCCAACATTAACAAAAACATCACTCTTTTTGCTCCCAACCTCTCTGCTTGGAGAAGAGACCTGTGGCACTCAAAAGCTTGCACCCAGCAGCCTTGGAGTTATCCACAGGTTTAATAAACATCCTGTCCGGGTTTGCAAGCGCTTTCATCTGAAGGCAAGGGCAGCAGAAGGCACAAGGCCCAGGTGAAAAGCTTTTTCAATGCCCTTTTTCAAGGGGATTTTTTGCTGGGCCGGAAAAAAAACCCCAGCCACGTGGATTCCAATAGGTTCTAAATTTATCTGCCAGAGCCCACGACCTGGCTTCACCCTCCATCGCCATCCAAAACCGAGAAACACTCCTGTCTGCTTTTTTTCTCTCCAATGTGCCCCTTCTGAGCAAAGCACCGTTTATTCTGAGGCCCACCGTACCCGCCGGGGTTGACCACAGCGCCCGTGTGGAACCTGCAAATAAAATCTCGAAGTGAGCCACAGGGCACAGCCTGGCACCGATTCTCAGGCATAAGTGGGCACTGTGTGGAGAGAGGAATGGGAGAGAGAAGGAGGCTGGAGAGGGGAAAAACAGCGTAGGAGCGCAGATGGAAAAGTACAGAGAACAGAATCAGGTAGGCAGAGGATTTCAGGTGGCAAGACAAAAGGGGAGGAAGAGCAGGAAGAGAAATATTCAGGGTTTGGAAAGGAGAGGCTGGATGAACGCTTCAGAAATGCTGGGAGCCCCTCCAGAGTGGTCTTATATCGCGAGTGCGTTCTGCAATATCTTCTCTATTCCACAATACTCTTGGGCATCAGGAGCATAACTGTCAACCGTCCCTTATTTGGCGGGAAACTCCCTTATCCCAGCGCCGTGTCCCACTGCTGTCCCTTATTGATGATGTCCCTTAAATTTCCCGGGTTTCATGCTCGCCCAGCTCGGGAGGGAAGCAGCGGCTCGGGGTCCTCCGCCACGTGAGAGAGCACGCGCACGAGCTGCCGCGTCTCCGTCTCTCCCTTTCCCCCCTCAGGGGCGCATTGCGAGGAGACGGGTGGCGGCGGACGGGCGGGAAGCCCCTCTCTTGCGAGACTTCCGCCGCGCTGCCAGGGGAAGCCGGAGGTGGCAGCGGCAGCTGAGGAGGTGGCCTGAGGGGGGAGGAAGAGGAGGGGATGGGGAGGGATGCAGAAGGGCGGCGCTTCAGTGGCCGCCGCGGTGCCGCAACCGCCTCATGCCGGGCTCATGGGCGGCGTGGGCAAGAGTCTCTCTCCCTCCCCCCCCCCTGTCGGGCGGGGAAGGGCCGGTGGAACTCCTCGCACCAGGACGACGGCAGCCCCGACGTGCTGCTTAGCATCCCTTCCAACCAGTGCAGCATCTTAATGTAGTGATTTCCCCTCTCTGCATCCCTTTCATAACTCTATTTTTATAAATCATTTGTCCATCCATAGTTCAAATTTTTACTACAAGTTTTCTGTCAATCCTACCAATGTATGTAACTCTTTACAACAGCTTTTCAACTAAATTATAAACTTTCCCCATTCTTTATTAAAGAGGTCCTCTTTCTGGTTTCTAATTCTGCCTGTAAGCTTTGCCATCTCAATGTCGTCCATCTTCTTTGGTGGGAGGTGTAGACCCTTAGGATCATCTAGTCTAACCCCCTGCAAAACACAGTCAGTGGCAGCCAAAGCAGCATGGCTCCATCAGTGGTGGATTTCTGTATAAGCTAAGCCAAAATCCCTTATTTTGGCTGCTGGTCCCTTATTTTCAAATCTGTAAGTTGACAGCTATGATCAGGAGCAAATTTGTATTTTATATGAAAGAAAACTGTAAACATTGGAAATCGTTTGTAGGTTTGAGTTGAATGTTTGGTAAGGTGAAAATAAGGAGCTGATTTACATCAAAAGTCAATCCTTCATTAGGCATAGCAAACCACACATTATCAAACAAACACCGTATACAAATTGTGCAAAATACAAATTCAGCGTAACAAGGTTTGTCCCAGTAGATCTTTAACTCCAGAGAAAATCAATTTGCATAAATAATACAATATAACACTACCACATCACTGATCAATTAAGAACCACTAAATCTCTTTATAATGGCCCAGTCTTTCTACATGGACAGCACTCAGAAATTCAGCTGATTTACATATAAGGAGGTGAATGTCAAAAGAAGATATAAGGTAAAAAAGAATTTGTAAAAGATGCTTGGAAGTCAGAAAGAGGAAGGGAAGGAGGTCGATGCTCTGTTGGAGCAATGCTTTAAGTTATGCATTTGTATAATGAAAAGGTAATGAAATATGGAAAACTCAATAAAAATTATGTTAAAAAAAATACTCTAGGGCATCAGTTATGTGTTCTGCTCGCACCAGACATTTTAAGGCACATATTTCCCCCCAAATTATTATGGGAAGTCGCATTGTCGGAACATCTGACTCTTACCATCGCAGAGTCGTCCAAGCTTTGGCTGAGGGACTTTTATCACTGACAATAGTGCGTCTTGCAAACTTCCAAGGGCTCGAGCCTCACTATGGATTCTCCCACTTGACGGATTCTCCTCCTGCCTGGCCTAGACATGTTTCAGATTGTCCTCATCCCCAACCAGCTGATTGTTTTCGTATTTTATGTTTCTTGCTGATGGCTTTTCATCTGATTCCATTCTGATGTAAATTCTGACCCATCACTACATAAAGGGCAAAGGGGACCCCTGACCATTAGGTCCAGTCGTGGCCGACTCTGGGGTTGCGGCACTCATCTCGCTTTATTGGCTGAGGGAGCCGGCGTACAACTTCCGGGTCATGTGGCCAGCATGACTAAGCCGCTTCTGGCGAACCAGAGCAGCACACGGAAACGCCGTTTACCTTCCCACCAGAGTGGTACCTATTTATCTACTTGCACTTTGATGTGCCTTTGAACTGCAAGGTTGGCAGGAGCAGGGACCGAGCAACGGGAGCTCACCCCGTCGCGGGGATTCGAACCGCCGACCTTCTGATCAGCAAGCCCTAGGCTCTGTGGTTTAACCCACAGCGCCACCTGCGTCCCATCCATAGCTACATAGGAATGTATTAATATTGAAGAAGAATAATCATAGAATTGTAGAGTCAGAAGGGACGTCAGGGTCATCCATACCCTCCAATATTTCTCTGATGAAAATAGGGATGTCCCATTCCATAATGATAATTTGACTACTTATACCCCACACATCTCATGGGGTTGCCCCAGCCATTCTGGGCGGCTTTCAACATATATAAAAATAATAATAATGCATTAAACATTTGAAAAAAGCTTCCCTCCAGTCATACCTTGGGTTGAAGTAGCTTCGGGTTAAGCATTTTTGGGTTGCGTTCTGCAGCAACCCGGAAGTAATTGTTACTTCCGGGTTTCACTGCTCGCGCATGTGCAGACGCTCAAAATGATGTCACGTGCATGCGCGGAAACGGCAAATTGCGACCCGCACATACGCAGACGTGCAGATGCGGGTTCTGTTTGATTCAGGATGCGAACAGAGCTCCGGAATGCATCCCATTCGCATCCAGAGGTACCACTGTACAGGATTGCCTTCAGACGGCTTGGGGGTTGGATAACTCCATACCCTCCAACATTTCCCCAATGAAATGTCATGTCATGAAATGACATGAGCCAACAGTGTGACGCGGCAGCTAAAAAAGCCAATGCAATTCTGGGCTGCATCAATAGGAGTATAGCATCTAGATCAAGGGAAGTAATAGTGCCACTGTATTCTGCTCTGGTCAGACCTCACCTGGAGTACTGTGTCCAGTTCTGGGCACCACAGTTCAAGAAGGACACTGAGAAACTGGAACGTGTCCAGAGGAGGGCAACCAAAATGGTCAAAGGCCTGGAAACGATGCCTTATGAGGAACGGCTAAGGGAGCTGGGCATGTTAAGCCTGGAGAAGAGGAGGTTAAGGGGTGATATGATAGCCATGTTCAAATATATAAAAGGATGTCACATAGAGGAGGGAGAAAGGTTGTTTTCTGCTGCTCCAGAGAAGCGGACACGGAGCAATGGTTCCAAACTACAAGAAAGAAGATTCCACCTAAACATTAGGAAGAACTTCCTGACAGTAAGAGCTGTTCGACAGTGGAATTTGCTGCCCAGGAGTGTGGTGGAGTCTCCTTCTTTGGAGGTCTTTAAGCAGAGGCTTGACAACCATATGTCAGGAGTGCTCTGATGGTGTTTCCTGCTTGGCAGGGGGTTGGACTTGATGGTCCTTGTGGTCTCTTCCAACTCTATGATTCTATGATTCTATGAAAATAGGGACATCCTAAGGAAAAGCGGGACATTCCGGGATCAAATCAGAAACCGGGACGGCTTCTCTAAATCAGGGGAAAATAGGGATGCTTGCAATGGTGGGCTTCGTTTATTTGTAAAATTAAAAATTGGAAATCAAGTAATAATTTGGCAAAATTGGATAAAAAAAGGTGTTTTGACATTGAATCAATTAAGTTATGAAAATTACAAATTTGTGGAACATAAGACTTTGCAAGTAAGGTATGGATTAACCAGTGAAACACAATGGCAATACATCCAATTGAAACATATGTTGCAAAGGCAGTTTGGCCCTGACGCTATAGCAGCATCGGAAACACCCTTGCTGCTACAAGATTTCATTTCTGCAACAAAAACAAAGAACTTGCACTATATAAAACCTACTCAACAGAAAGAAATATGATTTAGAATATGATAGACAAAAACGGAGTGAAGAGATAGGGGTACAGATAACAAATGATATTGTCATTTGTTATGTATAAAAATCATGTATAAAGTCATGTATAAAATCAACAGAAATAGCTTCTATGGATTTAAGACTAAGACTTATTCAGCAGAAAATAATATTCAGAGTCCAGAATATTATTTGCCAGAAGAAAACAACAAATGCAGACAACTGCTGGAGATGTGGAAGTAAAAATGCAAACTTAGCACATATGATGATTAACTGCCCGATGATAACATCTTTTTGGTGCGAGGTGAGGATATATATAGCAAGAGTAATAAAAAGAAATTGTTATTTAGGGGATTTGAATTTAATTCTAAATTATATATTGAGTGAAGCCCCAAGGATGATGATGAGTATTTAAAATTCTGCAATTCACAATTTCTCCTCTCTAAAGGACACCAGAAAACTTCATCAAAATTTGTCTAAGTTTGTCACTTTCAGTGTACAGAATGCTCAGTGCAGACAACCTCTCTTGAGACATCGTGGCCCTTAATTCATTTTTAATTCTTTTGAGTCTTGAAAAACTCCTCTCTCCCGAGCTAAGAAATAGCCGCAAGATTGCTTCCACATAAGGAAAGGCCATCTGAATTTTTTCCTTGTATATAATTTGATAAAGCTCTGTATGAGACAGAGAATGCTCTGCTTTAAGTCCATGGCTTTGTCTCACATACAGGTGAAAGTGCAAAAGTTCATCAATAAGTTTAAGGTCAGTATCTTCTGGGTATGCATCCATCAACAGTTCAACACCTTGCTGAATTTCTTGCTTAGATGCTGTCAGATTAGCAAGAATGGAAAAACAATTGCGCAACATCACTGTACACAGTAAGGGGTAAAGGGGACCCCTGACCATTAGGTCCAGTCGTGGCCGACTCTGGGGTTGCGGCGCTCATCTCGCTCTATAGGCTGAGGGAGCCAGCGTACAGCTTCTGGGTCCGAACCAGAGCAGCGCACGGAAACGCCGTTTACCTTCCCGCCAGAGCGGTATCTATTTATCTACTTGCACTTTTTGGCGTGCTTTCGAACTGCTAGGTTGGCAGGAGCAGGGACCGAGCAACGGGAGCTCACCCCGTCACAGCTCCCATCGCGGGGATTCGAACTGCCGACCTTCTGATCAGCAAGCCCTAGGCTCTGTGGTTTAACCCACAGCGCCACCCGCGTCCCACAGTACTTCTTTTTAAATTAACACAGTACTTTTTAAATTAACACAGTACTTCTTTTTAAATTGGCTTCAAGTGCATCTAATATAGGAATAAATGATTTTATCCTAAATTTATCTCTTGAAGAAAGTGCATCTAAGGCATCAGGTGTACTTCTGTCATTTCTTTGCCGTTCCCTCACTCCTTGTCTCCTTGTTTTGTAGTTAACATTTGGCAAGCTGGCTTTTGCTTGTTTCTCAAGCTCATCAAAATCTTCTCTCATTTTCCTTTAAAAATCCAGAAGTGAACCATACAAACTTGCACAAGAACTCAATAACAGGTCTGATTTCTGAAGAGCTTTGCTGACCTTGTGAAAATGACCTAGCACACGGAATTATATCTCTTAAGATTCTTCAGACTTTGCTTGTGAACTAGGGCCCCACAAAAAAATTTCAAGTTGGGTCATAGAATCATAGAATCATAGAGTTGGAAGAGACCACAAGGGCCATCGAGTCCAACCCCCTGCCAAGCAGGAAACACCATCAGAGCACTCCTGACATATGGTTGTCAAGCCTCTGCTTAAAGACCTCCATAGAAGGAGACTCCACCACACTCCTTGGCAGCAAATTCCACTGTCAAACAACTCTTACTGTCAGGAAGTTCTTCCTAATGTTTAGGTGGAATCTTCTTTCTTGTAGTTTGGAACCATTGCTCCGTGTCCGCTTCTCTGGAGCAGCAGAAAACAACCTTTCTCCCTCCTCTATGTGACATCCTTTTATATATTTGAACATGGCTATCATATCACCCCTTAACCTCCTCTTCTCCAGGCTAAACATGCCCAGCTCCCTTAGCCGTTCCTCATAAGGCATCGTTTCCAGGCCTTTGACCACTTTGGTTGCCCTCCTCTGGTCTGGACACGTTCCAGTTTGTCAGTGTCCTCCTTGAACTGTGGTGCCCACTGGCTGGCCTCAAGTTTCATAGTTGCTGGACCCGAGTTGCCCTGCCCTTGCATGATGTCTTGGGTTTGCAATTTTGGGAGAGGGGAGACTGCCTGCGGGGGGGGGCGGGGGGCTAGGAAGACCCCCTAGATTTAGAGGCCCTAGGTTTCAGCCTACTTAGCCTACACATAAATCCAGCACTTAATAGCGTGACTGCCCCGAAACATTTGCAGGCACAGTTTTGAAAGCGGATACACATGTGACAACACCCCCATAGCATCAAGAGCCCAAATCAAGAAATAATAATAATAATAATAATAATAATAATAATAATAATAATTTATTTTTTGTACCCCGCCCATCTGACTGGGTTTCTCCAGCCACTCTGGGCGGCTTCCAACAAAGATTAAAAATACATCAAAATTTCACACATTAAAATCTTCCCTGAACAGGGCTGCCTTCAGATGTCTTTAAATGTCAGGTAGTTGTTTATTTCCTTGACATCTGATGGGAGGGCGTTCCACAGGGCGGGTGCCACCACTGAGAAGGCCCTCTGCCTGGTTCCCTGTAGCTTTGCTTTTCACAGTGAGGGAACCGCCAGAAGGCCCTCGGCACTGGACCTCAGCGTGCGGGCAGAACGATGGAGGTGGAGACGCTCCTTCAGGTATACTGGACTGAGGCCGTTTAGGGCTTTAAAGGTCAGCACCAACACTTTGAATTGTGCTTGGAAACGTACAACACATGAAGGGCCCTGAAAGCAATTTTTAAAAACCCTGCACGTTCATTGTTGCAGAAGCACACATTTAAATTTTAGCCTTTGTACAGTAGGCTAGTTTCTGCAAGAGTTCATAGACACATTCCTGCCATGCAGAAACACAGTGCAAAGGACCACTGAGGGGCGTGTCTTGGGGATAAGGGGTGGTGCCTAGGGAGAGTTCCAAGGGCCACATAGAGAGGTCAAGAGGGCCGCATTCATCCCTTGGACATAACCCCACCCTGATATAGTCCATAATGGCTTCTAATCACGAATAGATTGACCCCCCTCCATGAACTTGAACCTAAAGCCATTTCTACAAGCTCCCTCCATCCCTTTCACGCACACAGATGGATTCAAAAGAATTGGCATCTTGCTAGCAACATATAAAGGGCATGATCCAGCCCAAGGAAGAGCAGAAGGTTCAAGTCTGCGGGAAAGGGTTAGACGTATTCCCTACGATGACTGAAATCAACAAGACTTTTTAAAAAGTTATTAATTTTGGCAAGACGCTTCCTCCTGGCTGAATTAGTTATACCAAATAAGGCTGCCCTAGTTTCTGAGCAGACGTGTTTTTAGTATGTACATTCATCACCAACACGCCTGTCATTCAGGTCTGAGGCAGAAACACAAACTGGAGAGATTTGCTGTGGGATGGTAGCATTGGACCTTTAAAGCGGGGGGCGCACCCCCTTTTATCTGCATTCTGCAACACTACGGTGTGTTATCAAAAGTACCTGCCTTTCTGTTTGACCCGCAGATTCACCCCACCGAGTTAGCATTGCCATAAATAACTAAATCGGCCAATTTTTTGGGAACACAGCACCCTCGAAGGCCGGGACCCCTTCGCTTCAAGACAGACAGGAAGGTAGAGAGACAGACAGCAGACAGACTGCTGGGCCAGCATAGATAACGTCACTTAAACCAATTGTAGCTGAGGAGTTGAGTCAGTTTTAATCCAGGAACCAATCAGCCAGTTAGAAAGACACACATTTGTGCATAGATAAGAGCATTAAACCTGAAGGGAAGGAGCAACAACAAAACCCAACCCATACACTTTCTTAGGGACCGTAGTTCAAAAGAAGAGCTTGAGGTCTCCGGTTTTAAAAGAATTTGGGCAGCGGAAGACATTAGAAAATATCTCTGCCTGGGCTTTTTTGGAGAGCTGGGGCTCCTCAGAGTAGACCGTGCAAGGCCTTGATAACAACAACAACAACAACAATTATTATTATTATTATTATTATTATTATTATTATTATTATTATTATTATTATTATTATTACCCTGCCTATCTGGCTAGGTTTCCCCAGCCACTCTGGGTGGCTTCCAAAAAAGATTAAAATTGCATTAAAATGTCACACATTGAAAGCTTCTCTAAACAGGGCTGCCTTCAGATGTTTTCTAAATGTCAGGTAGTTGTTTATCTATTTGACATCTGGTGGGAGGGCGTTCCACAGGGCAGGCGCCACCACCAAGAAGGCCCTCCACCTGGTTCCCTGTAACTTGGCTTCTCGCAGTGAGGGAACCGCCAGAAGGCACTCAGAGCTGGATCTTATTGTCCGGGCAGAAGGATGGGGGTGGAGACGCTCCTTCAGGTATACTGGTCCTTTGAGGCCGTTTAGGGCTTTAAAGGTCAGCACCAACACTTTGAATTGTGCTTGGAAATGTACTGGGAGCCAGTGTAGGTCTTTCAGGACCGATGTTCTGCGATCTCGGCAGCCGCTCCCAGTCACCAGTCTAGCTGGCGCATTCTGGATTAGTTGTAGTTTCCGGGTCACCTTCAAAGGCAGCCCCACATAGAGCGCATTGCAGTAGTCCAAGCGGGAGATAACCAGAGCATGCACCTCTCTGGCATGCTCAGTTGTGGGATACCTTTGGACGTCCAGATGTTACTGAACTACAATTCCCATCAGCCCCAGAGTTGAAGAGGATCCAAAATGCAGCAGTCTGATTGGTCCTAGAACAATAGGATTCAGAATGCAGCAGTGGAAGTGTTTTTAATTGTTTTTGTTTTGTTTTGTTAATTCAATGTTTTACGTAGTGTTTTTGTTTTTGTTTTTGTATTGTATTATATTGATATGTTTTAATTTTCTTTCTTTTCTTTCTTTCTTTTTGTAATCTTTAAACTCTTAATAAATATTATTCATTAAAAACACAACAGAATGCAGCAGTCTGATTGGTCCTAGAACAATGCAGCAGTATGATTGGTCCGCAGGAGCCACCCAATCCAGCTCCAGGTGGAAGTGAATCCGCATCCTGATTGGCCTACAGGAGAATCCCGGAATTAGCCAATCACGTGGGGCCCATTGTGTAAATAATGTATATATAAGGCAGATATTTCAGGGGAACTTTCACTCCTCAGTACTATGAGCTGAATAAAGAGCATGAAATCCACACTCGGCTCTGAGTACCGTTTTTTTTTTGCTCTATAAGACTCACTTTTTCCCTCCTAAAAAGTAAGGGGAAATGTGTGTGCGTCTTATGGAGCGAATGCAGGCTGCACAGCTATTCCAGAAGCCAGAACAGCAAAAGGGATTGCTGCTTTCACTACGCAGCGATCCCTCTTGCTGTTCTGGCTTCTGAGATTCAGAATATTTTTTTTCTTGTTTTCCTCCTCCAAAAACTAGGTGCGTCTTGTGGTCTGGTGCGTCTTATAGAGCGAAAAATACGGTATATTTCACCCAGACAGCACGGCCAATGTCCAGGGGTGTTGGGAGTTGTAGTTCATCAAGCTGAGGAGGGCCAAAGTTCCCCCACATCGGGCCTAGTGTCCAAACTGGTGTACAGCTGCTTTATTTGTTGAGGCAGTGGCAGACTTGGGGTTCTCAAATTTCAGCGGTGCCCTGTGCGGCACTAAAATGTGGAGGGGCGCCTCTTGTGTTTCATTCTATGGCATTGTTTTGGCAGCACCCAGTGTGACCGCACCAGTCGTGCCACCCTAAAACCGCCATAATAATAATAATAATAATAATAATAATAATAATAATAATAATAATTTATTATTTGTACCCCGCCCATCTGGCTGGGTTTCCCCTGCCACTTTGGGCGGCTTCCATAACAACCAAAAATACACTAAAATATCACAGATTAAAAACTTCCCTGAACAGGGCTGCCTTAAGATGTCTTCTGAATATCAGGTAGTTATTTATCGCTTTGACATCTGATGGGAGGGCGTTCCACAGGGCAGGCGCCACTACCGAGAAGGCCCTCTGCCTGGTTCCCTGTAGCTTTGCTTCTCGCAATGAGGGAACCGCCAGAAGGCCCTCGGCGCTGGACCTCAGCGTCTGGGCAGAACGATGGGGGGTGGAGACGCTCCTTCAGGTATACTGGGCCGAGGCCGTTTAGGGCTTTAAAGGTCAGCACCAACACTTTGAATTGTGCCCGGAAACGTACTGGGAGCCAATGTAGGTCTTTCAAGACCGGTGTTATGTGGTCTCGGCGGCCGCCCCCAGTCACCAGTCTAGCTGCCGCATTCTGGATTAGTTGTAGTTTCCGAGTCACCTTCAAAGGTAGCCCCACGTAGAGCGCATTGCAGTAGTCCAAGCGGGAGATAACTAGAGCATGCACCACTCCACCTGGTCCGCGGGCAGGTAGGGTCTCAGCCTGCGTACCAGGTGGAGTTGGTAGACAGCTGCCCTGGATACAGAATTGACCTGCGCCTCCATGGACAGCTGTGAGTCCAAAATGACTCCCAGGCTGCGCACCTGGTCCTTCAGGGGCACAGTTACCCCATTCAGGACCAGGGAGTCCTCCACACCAGCCCGCCCCCTGTCCCCCCAAAACAGTACTTCTGTCTTGTCAGGATTCAACCTCAATCCATTAGCCGCCATCCATCCTCCAACCGCCTCCAGGCACTCACACAGGACCTTCACCGCCTTCACTGGTTGATGAGCTTTAGATCCTGTATACCCATAATCCGGGGATAGCCCAGTTGGTAGGGCCTAAGACCCTTGATCTCTGGGCTGTGGGTTCAAGCCCCACGCTGGGCAAAAGAGCCTAGCATTGTAGGGGGCTGGACTCGATGACCCATGTGGCCCCTTCCAACTCTACAGTTCTATGATTCTAGAATAATAATAATAATAATAATAATAATAATAATAATAATATGTTATTTATATCCCGCCCTCCCCAGCCAAAGCCGGGCTCAGAGCGGCTAACACCAGTAAAATAATACAGCATTCTAAAATCAATTCGTTATAAAATCAGTTCAAATCAAATTAATGGCACAGCAAACAGTGTTTTAATGCAGCAATGGTCATTGGCACATTATAAAATCAAAAAGTGGGTGAGTTTCAGGGAGCAGGCGTCAGCAGACTGCTGGAGAAAATGTGGCTTTAGAGCAGGAATTGGGAACCTGTCGCCCTCCATACATCATGGTGCTACAACTCCCATTATCCCTGGCCACTGGCCATGGTCGCTGGGGCTGATGGGAATTGTAGTTCATCAACCCCTGGAGGCTCAGAGGTTCCCCATACCTGGTTTGGAGACTCCTATTTTCATCTGGGGTGGTCATATCCTCTGGCAGACGTGTTTTGGGCTGATGTTATTAGCGAGATAAGTCTCGTTATCTGCTCCTCCGTGATTAAAGACTTGTTATCCATATTAAATGGCTTGTTATCCATATGTTCTGGTGTAATGTGGAAGCACCTTCTAGGGATTAGGGTTATCTATGGATTTGATTATCGCGGAGCAATGGGGAAATGGTTCGGGGCAGAATATCCAGAATTTGTGCACCCAGTTTTGGGGGACTTGGCAACCAAGGATTAACTAACATACAACCTAAAGTCACTAAGAAGCCCAAAGGTGACAGACTCACTCTCAACAACTTGGAGTGACTTTATTAATTTCCTTAATTGGGAAGAGAGTGAGGACTCAGCCATATTTCTGTTTGTCCTGTGCTTCCTAGGCATGGGTTTGAGAGGTTTTTATTTTACTCCTGCCACTTTCCCCAGGGAGACCTGCTGTTTACCGCTAAATCAGAACAAACGTTAGTCCTTAGAAAACCCAATTCGAGGTTTGTTATGATTCAGTGGTCAACAGCGGTCTTCTCCCAGGAAGCTTGGGACAAGAAGAATTGTGTACGACCTGTGAGTCGCGAGTCCCGGCCAGCTATACACAATTAAGGGGCTCATAAAATGTTCATTCAAAATTGTGACAGTGGCTGGGAGTTGGGGGACGCTACATTTAAGTATAGTCCAGTAGCAAATTTCATGTCCATACACACTTCTTCAGATACACTGAAACAGAACTTCTGTTTCAGTGTATCTGAAGAAGTGTGCATGCACACGAAAGCTTAAACCCAGAGCAAACTTAGTTGGTCTCTAAGGTGCTAAATGTCAGAGAAACACAAGAATATACAGTGGTACCTCAGGTTAAGTACTTAATTCGTTCCGGAGGTCTGTACTTAACCTGAAACTGTTCTTAACCTGAAGCATCACTTTAGCTAATGGGGCCTCCTGCTGCTGCCGCGCCGCCAGAGCACGATTTCTGTTCTCATCCTGAAGCAAAGTTCTTAACCTGAAGCACTATTTCTGGGTTAGTGGAGTCTGTAACCTGAAGCGTATGTAACCTGAAGCGTATGTAACCCGAGGTAAAACTGTAATGCTTTAGCAATTCGATGTTATAATGCATTCAAATACATGGCAATACCATTTTAGATGTGTATATGTTTTTTTGGAATATGACTTGTTTCTTATCTAGGTTATGCATAAGGTGTTTTTTTTTTTAGAAGAAGAAGAAGAAGAAGAAGAAGAAGAAGAAGAAGAAGAAGAAGAAGAGGAAAGTAGATGAGTTTTAGTTTCTTAAATTTTACCAAACAAAAATGCAATATACACAAAGAGAAAAATGAACGTTAACAACAAAAGAATAGAAATTCAGCACAAGGGAGCTTTTGGTAACAAAGTGAAAAGGAAAACCAAAACTTGGGAGTGAATGAACACAACTGTGAAATTATAAATGGGGTTCAAAAAACACAACTATGTTCGTGCCTACAGTATTGTCTCTTTTTAAAATGAAGATGTAAAATAGGTGAGTTTTGCTCACACACGAGAATTTAAAACATGGGTTTGTGAAGCAGGAAGTCACACTTATTTAAAGTCAGTATAGTCTACAACTTAGACAACATTATTATTATTATTATTATTATTATTATTATTATTATTATTATTATTACTGTTTTGTGCATTTTTGTGGCAAAGCATCATATAAATGAACGAAGGAACAAATTGCATTCCACCAGAGTGAGAATTTCCCACCATTCCCCCCCCCCTTGAATAACGTCAGGAGCCACAACCACACAATTCGACAAGCGTTCCCATGAGCTGAATTTCGACAAAGCTTCTCTCCCTCTCCTTTTGCCCTCACGATAACCCAGAGAGGCAGTTCACACACGCCTCCTACAAAAGTATTTGTGAGGCTTAGGGGCTGGAAAGGTTTCAAGTGACTGGGTGGAAATCCCAGGAACCCACCCACTTCCACCAGGATCCACCAGATCCTGATCCACGCCCCCTGGGCCTTTTGTTGAGCCTCGGAGGCGATGAGTGACACACTCTCCCCCATGGCTGTGGCCTCCCTCATCCGTGTAATTTAATCTGTTTGTTTTGCCACGATGGTGATTCCTTCTCATCCGTGCGTTACAAGGGCAAACAGAGCCCAAACACAGCAGGTGCGACACCTTGGCTAGCCGGATATGGCCCTCTTGCCCTGGGCGATGAAGTCCCACAGCTGTGGGAAAAGTGGGGAACCGCCCAGCTCATGAATGGAGCAATGACGAATGAGCCTTCCTTGATCCTTGTCTAGAGCTAGTCATCGTTTACATGGGGGTTCATGCCAGGAGTCCGTTTTCTTGGGAGGAAAAACATTATGTTGTCTTCTTCTTCTTCTTCTTCTTCTTCTTCTTCTTCTTCTTCTTCTTCTTCTTCCAATGGTACCTCGGGTTACATACGCTTCAGGTTACATCTGCTTCAGGTTACAGACTCTGCTAACCCAGAAATATTGCCTCAGGTTAAGAACTTTGCTTCAGGATGAGAACAGAAATTGTGCTCTGGCGGCACAGCGGCAGCAGGAGGCCCCATTAGCTAAAGTGTTGCCTCAGGTTAAGAACAGTTTCAGGTTAAGTACGGACCTCCGGAACAAATTAAGTACTTAACCCGAGGTACCACTGTATTATTATTATTATTATTATTATTATTATTATTATTATTATACAAGGTTTTTTGGATTCCAAGGGCCCCTTTTGCAAAACCTTCCACCAGAGAAAGCGATGACGACTGCACCTTCCTTGATCCTTGTTTGCAGCTAGTCATCGTTTACATGGGGGTTCACGCCAGGAGTCCGTTTTCTTGGGAGGAAAAACATTATGTATTATTATTATTATTATTATTATTATTATTATTATAATACAAGGTTTTTTGTATTCCAAGGGTCCCTTTTGCAAAACCTTCTGCCAGAGCTTTCCAAACTGTGCATCGTGACGCATTCGTGTGCCAGCTGCACAGAACAGCCTTTGCCAAAGGTGTCATGGGCTTTGAAGACACTTGAACTCAGGACAAAAGGGAGAAATGTGCTAAGAGGAAGGCAGGCTTGGCAAACCCTCACCATGATCAACTTCTGCCCGGGAACCAATGTCCCTACTGTGGAAGGACGTGTGGATCCAGAATTGGCCTCCACAGTCACTTACAGACTCACTGTTAAAACCGTGTTTATGGAAGACAATCTTACTCGGCTACGAGTGATCACCAAAGAAAGAAATAAAAGTAGGTGTGTCGCCAAAAATGCTCCCTGCACTTCTCCCAGGGTGAGAAAGGGGTTAGTTTAACCTTCGGGTTTGCTAGTAAAACTGAATTACTGTGTCGCGAAATGATATATGTCTACAAAGTGTGTCACCAAACATGAAAAGATTGGGAAGGCTTAAGCTATGGTCCAAAGAAAAACAGAACCGTAGAGCTGGAAGGGACCCCTGGGGTCATCCAGACCAACCCCTGCAATGCAGGAATCTCAGCTAAAACATCCATGACAGATGGCCACCCAACCTCTGCTTAAAAACCTCCACGGAAGGGACACGGGTGGCGCTGTGGTCTAAACCACAGAGCCTAGGGCTTGCTGATTAGAAAGCCGGCGGTTCAAATCTGCACTATGGGGTGAGCTCCTGTTGCTCGGTCCCTGCTCCTGCCAACCTAGCAGTTCGAAAGCATGTCAAAGTGCAGGTGCCACTACCAAGAAGGCCCTCTGCCTGGTGCCCTGTAACTTGGCTTTTCACAACAAGGGAACCACCAGAAGGCCCTCGGACCTGGATCTCAGTGTCCAGGCTGAACGATGGGGGTGGAGATGCTTCTTCAGGTATACTGGACCGAGGCCGTTGAGGGCTTTAAATGTCAGCACCAACACTTCGAATTGTGCTCGAAAATGTACTGGGAGCCAATGTAGGTCTTTCAGGACTGGTGTTATATGGTCTGAGCGGCTGCTCCCAGTCACCAGTCTAGCTGCCGCATTCTGGATTAATTGCAGTTTCCGGGTCACCTTCAACGGTAGCCCCACATAGAGCGCATTGCAGTAGTCCAAGCATGAGATAACTAGAGCATGCACCACTCTGGCGAGACAGTCTGCGGGCAGATAGGGTCTCAGCCTGCGTACCAGATGGAGCTGGTAAACAGCTGCCCTGGACACAGAATTGACCTGCGCCTCCATGGACAGCTGCGAGTCCAAAATGACTCCCAGGCTGTGCACCTGGTCCTTCAGGGGCACAGTTACCCCATTCAGGACCAGGGAGTCCCCCACGCCCGCCCACCTCCTGTCCCCCCAAAACAGTACTTCTGTCTTGTCATGATTCAACCACAATCTGTTAGCCGCCATAGATGCACCTACAACACAGCCCTTCCCCGGTGGGGTGTGGGTGTGTGTCCCAATTCCTAGCGATTTCTGCAGTACGTGACACCGAGAATGGCACTGCGTGAGCCAGGATCATGCTCTGGGTGTGTGGCCACCTTTCTTCCATGCACACCTGACCCCAGAAGGAGATGGTAGTAATAATAATAATAACAACATTTGTACCCCGCCCATCTGGCAGGGTTTCCCCAGGCACTCTGGGCGCCTTTCAACAAAGATTATGAATACACTAAAATGTCACACCTTAAAAACTTCCCTAATCAGGGCTGCCTTCAGATGTCTTCTAAATGCCAGGTAGTTCTTTATCTCTTTGACATCTGATGGGAGGGCATTCCACAGCGCGGGTGCCACTACCGAGAAGGCCCTCTGCCTGGTTCCCTGTAACTTGGCTTCTTGCAGTGAGGGAACCACCAGAAGGCCATCGGCGCTGGACCTCAGCGTCCGGGCAGAATGATGGGGGTGGAGACGCTCCTTCAGGTATACTGGACCGAGGCCGTTTAGGGATTTAAAGGTCAACACCAACACTTTGAATCGTAGGTGATGTGCCAACCTCATTTTGGGCACCTGGCGATTCAGAAGCTCTGGGAGGATCAGGTGAGTTTGCCTTGGGTCTGGCCGTGGCCTGGGTGGGGACATGGAATACCTGCTGCTGGCTCGCAGTTATAAATAACTGGCAGGCGGGATGGAGGGAGGGAAGGAACGAGGGCACAGCGGCACCCTGCCCTTTCCCCTGGCTCCTGTAGCCAGAGACTACAAAGGCTCCTTTCATGCTCCCACACATGGGCTGCCGCCACTGCTGCTGCTTCTGCCACCGCCATCGCACCAGCCAGAGACCAGCCCTGGGGCTCCCCCCGTCACATCCAGCACAGATGGGTCTGTTGTTCAGGCAGTTCCACACACCCACCCCAAAGTTGGCATAGGCCTTGCCCACTTGCCCACCGGGTTGAGGGAATCAGAGGCATGCCAGGTTCCTGCCCTTCCCTTCCTTTTACACACCCCGCCTTTCTCCCAGCAAAAACTCAAGGCAGGCTACATTAAAAAACAAAAAAAACCTGTGCCGTTAAAAATTGCGCCCGCGCAAAACCAAAGAGCGTGGGGCAACTCCAAACAGGGGAACCGAGGCCCGCAGCCAAATAAAGCTGCGTCAACAACGGCGGGAACTTTTTTTTACTTCTTTGTTTCGGGTTAAGTCGGAAAATATTGCTTTTTACGTGAAAAAATTAATGTATACAGACGAAATTCTGACACCGGTAAATTTGGAGTCAAATCCGTTTGGGAGAATCCCTAAAAGGGTTTGGGGAGGGGGGGGGAGAGAGCTAAAAGAGGCAGGAGAGAGAGACAAGTGCTGTTTCTGTGAGAAGGGAGACAGGTCACAGTATGGCAGAGAACTGTGGTTTGTTAAGGGTACAGAGAGTGGTTCGAAGACCCCCGCCCTCTTACCCTCATAGAGGTACAATCCTCAGAGTTCCCTGGGAACAGGGCCAGGACATTTTGCAGCTTGAGGGAAAACCTTCTTGCATATAATATCTGCATATAGCAACAACTAAATGAAAGCTCAATAAATGAAAGCTCAATAAGGGTGGGGTATAATCTAACCACGGCGTAAATTATGTGCAAGCAAATCAGGAATTTTAGATTAAAAAAAAGAAAATTGGAAATTATTTATGTATGCAACAACAGCGGCAAGAATTATATTAGCACAAGCTTGGAAGACAGAGGAAATACAAAATGAAAGAACAATGGCAAAGGAAATGTATGGAATATGCAGAACTGGCAAAATCAACAGATAAATTGCATGAAAAGGATAACAAAGACTTTACAAGAGAATGGGAACCATTTACAGCGTATATGAAGAAGCAACATAAAGAATTGGATTCACTGGCAGGGTTTGAATAAACAAACACAATTGTATATAACAAAAAGTAAGATTATATGTATGGGGGAAATTTTGGGAAACAACACGCAGGGTGAGTACTATGGAAATAAAACAAAATGGGAATATGAGGGAAGTCCAGGGGAGAGGGGGGGAAATATGGAAAATTGTTAGAGAAATATTGTTAGAGGATGTATACATGGAAAAACCATTATTATTTTTTTCTTTTTTTAAAAAAGGATGTATGCTCAGTAAATAGATTATTCAGAGGAGCCCATGGTCTAATAGCCATGTTAGTGTTGTGTAAGTACATCAGGATACATGCTGAATAATAATAATAATAATAATAATAATAATAATAATAATAATAATAATAATAATTTTCTTATTTATACCCCGCCCTCCCCAGCCAAGGCCGGGCTCAGAGCAGCTTACAAACAATAATAAAAATAAGATGAATGATTACAACTTAAAAACAAAAATAAAATACAACATTAAAATAATGGAACATTATCATTAAAAAAAAAAAGATCTTTTTTTGTTTTTATTTTTTCTCTTTTTTTCTCTTTTTGTAACCTTTAAAATTTTGAATAAATATTATTTAAAATAAAATAAAATAATGGAACATTAAAATATTAAAATAAACAGGTGGTCTGAAGGAACCCAGGGGTTGTGTACAAATCATGCATTTAAAGCACATTATTTCTCCTGCCTATGGGAATGTGGGCTTGGGAGAGCACATATTTGTTTGTCCACCCATGTGATACCCCAGACCCCCAAAGGCACACTCCTCTATTGTTTCCGGAGACAGATGGATGCCAACAATTTCTGCTGCGTAAACCTGGAAACTGTAGTTTGTCCAGCATGCCGGGGGTTGTAGCTCTGTGAGGGGCAAAGTATTGTCGTTATTACTGATTGATTGATTGATTGATTGATTGAATTTATATACCTTCCTATATGGGACACGGGTGGCACTGTGGGTTAAACCACAGAGCCTAGGACTTGCCAGTCAGAAGGTCGGCGGTTCAAATCCCCGCGATGGGGTGAGCTCCCGTTGCTCGGTCCCTGCTCCTGCCCACCTAGCAGTTCGAAAGCACGTCAAAGTGCAAGTAGATAAATAGGTACCACTCCGGTGGGAAGGTAAACGGCGTTTCCGTGCGCTGCTCTGGTTCGCCAGAAGCGGCTTAGTCATGCTGGCCACATGACCCGGAAGCTGTCTGCGGACAAACGCCGGCTCCCTCGGCCAATAAAGCGAGATGAGCGCCGCAACCCCAGAGTCGGTCTCGACTGGACCTAATGGTCAGGAGTCCCTTTACCTTTTATACCTTCCTATACCTGGGGGTCTCAGGGCAGTTCACGGAATAAAATCAAGATATAAAACCATAAAATACCTAATAAAAATATAAACGACCACCCAATAGCCCCCCCTCCCACAAAAAAAGCACATTTTAAAATGATGTAAATCAGATCAACCAAAGGCCTGGTTAAAAAGGAACGTTTCTGCCTGGCACCTAAAGGTGTATAATGAAGGCGCCAGGTAAACATCCCTGGGGAGAGCATTGCACAGATGGGGAGTCACTGCAGAGAAGGCCCTGGTCTCGTGTTGCCACCCTCTGGACCTCTCACGGAGGAGGCACGCGAAGAAGGGCCTCAGAAGATGGTCTCAGGGTCCGGGTAGGTTTATATAGAAAGAGGCATTCCTGTGGTGAAAACACTGTGCTTTCAATGTGCTGTAAATGTATGGTGTGTAAGCAGCAGCAGGAAAACAGCAGAGGTTGCCCTAAGCTTGTGGCTGAGGCGACATTTGAACCCAGCACCCAGCAGCTTACGCGACACACATAGCTGCTTATATAAGAATACGCAACTGCGGCAATGGCTTGTGTTTAAATATAATGTTCACACTGAATACCCGACACTGAGACAGCGATTGTGGGAGCAAGAGGAGAGCGGGCGAGACGGACTACAGACAGGTGGCGGGGAGCAAGGGATTGCCAAGGTGGCAATTGGAGTTTGGCAGGTGGGAATGGCGGGTGATTTTTTTTCTGTGCCCCCTTCGAGTGTTGGAATTCAGCTCCGTCTGTGATTCGTTCCTGGGAACGCCGCGACCTAGGAGGCAGACCGTCTCGGGCGTCTGGAGTGGGGGAGAAAACCACATGGCGAGAAATATTTTTATTTTTTGCAAAGCAGACGGTGTACCCCGTCGGCGTTGCTGGTCGCTTGGCTGCCCAGCCTTCCTCACATCCTCGCTCGGTTTCCCTGAAAACATCCGCCTCCTGGCCCTGGTTGCTTGGAGTTGCTTTATATATATCCATACATTATTAAATCAACACCGAGGCCTGTGTCTCTTCCAGGCCGTTGGGCCTCGGAGAACAGGACAGGGGGGGAGACACCAAACACTCGGGTCTTTGTATCCGGCTGGGTGGGCTGGGTGCAAAGACCTCGGCTTCCAGGCTAGGAGCATAAAGATGCTCCTGTCTGTGTTGCCAGTTTCCTTCCAAGGTGCAAGACACGAGGACAACTCAGACGGACAGAGCCGGGGTGGAAATGGACATCGGGTGGAGGGCGGCCGCGAAGGAGGGGGCTTCTTGAGAGAAGAAGGTCGCAGTTGATGTGGAAGAAGGTGCGTTCTCAAAAACAGGCACGAGGGAAAGTTAAACTCACGTCCGTTCTCCCCCTTCGCTCGTGAAGGGACCAGCCATCTCTCTCTCAAGTTATTGGAGCGATGGTTGTGGGAGAGTTTTTCCGATGCCCTCGGAACCAGGTGAAAAACCTGCCGTCTGCTCCAGGATGACCGGGCACCGCAGGATTTACGTATAAGCTGAACAAGCTATAACTTAGGGACATAGCTGTCAACCTTCCCTTCTCTTTTTTTGCGGGAAATTCCCGTTTCCCGCTGCTATCCCGGATTGTTAGATATCCCATAGACTGTCCCCGGGACAGGTGAGGCTGCTGATCCCTTATTTTCCAATCTGAAAGTTGACAGCTATAGCTTAGGGTCCCACTCTCTTGGGGGCCCCCAAAAAAATTAAAGGGGAAAAAAAACCCTGGATGTACATTTCCAAAATATAAGATAAAAAACAAATAAAATAAAACCTACATACAGCAACAGTGTTTTGTTTTGTGTCGGCTCCTATGACGCACCGTATTTTTCACTCTATAAGACGCACCTTTTCCCTCCAACAAAGTAAGGGGAAATGTGTGTGCGTCTTATGGAGCGAATGCAGGCTGCGCAGCTATCGCTGAAGCCAGAACAGCAAGAGGGATCGCTGCGCAGCGATCCCTCTTGCTGTTCTGGCTTCTGGGATTCAGAATATTTTTTTCCCTTGTTTTCCTCCTCCAAAAACTAGGTGTGTCTTACAGTCTGGTGAGTCTTATAGAGCGAAAAATACAGTAAGTCATGGGCCCCGCCTGCTAGCCTGCTCCCTAAAATATCACGGGTTTGCTCCTTTCTATATATAGGGTGCCTGCATTCTGCATGGACTGGTTGCATGACAACATGCGCAAATGGCTTGAGATACCTATTAGGTCCATAAATTACCATGTAGCATATATTCAACCCAAAAAACAGCGACAATTTGTTGACAAAGGACAGCTGGACATATAAAGGGCCCCATTGCCTTCAGTAGCTTAGGGCCTCATCAAACCTAAATCTGGTCCTGACTGTGGACATACCCTCCAACATTTCTCCGATGAAGATAGGGACATTTCAAGCTCCCCGCCTACTGACCCTCCTCGACCCCCCATTTTTCCTCCTCCGGCCCCACAGAGCATTTCCACTAAATTACACCGACAGGACCAGACCCACCAGGTGTCCCTATTTTCCAGGGACGTCCCAGATTTAGAGAAGCCGTCCCAGTTTCTGATTTGATCCCTGAATGTCCCGCTTTTCCTTAGGACGTCCCAATTTTCACTGGAGAAATGTTGGAGGGTGTTAGAGATTTAAAAAAACATAACATAACATAACAAGAAACCTGGTTCCTTAAGACTCTAAGTCCCAGGATCGTTTAACTGTGTTTTTCCTGCATTGGTCACCCATCCTTGCACAATGATGTTTTTCTTTAAATAACATTTTACCGTTTCACCAGTTTTGCCCAGATCATTTTATTTAAAGGATCCTGAGACTTTTTTAAGCCTTAAGGAACCAGGTTTGTTAAATCTCTGACAGCGGGTATGGAGTTATCTGGCCCCTGAGCAGTCTGAAGGCAATCCTGTATAAGGAAAGGCGTTTTAAATGTTGAATGTTTCATTATGTTTTTATATATGCCAGAAATAATAAATAAAATTAATGAATCCCCTGCACAATCTACAACGTTGTCTTTTAGGTGTCTAGCATGAATACTTTGCAAATAAGGCTGTTTCACATGTGACAAGTGGGTCACAGTCAGATAATAGCCAACATATTTTCACTTCAGGGTCATATTATTATTATTATTATTATTATTATTTATACCCCATCCATCTAACTGGGTTGCCCCAGCCGCTCTCAATGGCTTACAGGATATATAAAAACATAATAAAAATTTGAACATTAAATAACTTCCCTAGATGTCTTCTAAAGGCTGTATAGTTATTTACCTCCTTGTCTTGGGGGTTGCATAACTCCATACCCTCCTAAATTTATCCGATGAAAATAGGGACATCCTAAGGAAAAGCGGGAGATTCCGGGATCAAATCAGAAACCGGGATGGCTTTTGTAAATCCGGGACTTTGCCAGGAAAATAAATAAATAAAAGGGGGTGGGTATCGGGGGGGGGGGAGAGACTTTGGCAATCCCACCCACCATTGAACCCCTTGCGTTTTGACTATATGCCCAGAATGTAAATCAAGGGCTTGCTGTATATTTTTTAGGATCCACCTTGTTCCAGTGACTGCAGTTGTTGGGAAACTGCTTTTAATGTTGCATTTTATTCCTTGGGACCTTACGGCGAAGGGCGAGTAAGAAACTGAAATACTAGTTGTTGTGTATTGAGTCAAAGGATTTTATATCTGTATTATTATTGATTGTATTTGCATTAGGGTAAAGTAACTGCCTTTTGGTTCCAGAGGGTACAGCTACTATTGGTTCATTTAAGCTGCTGTATTTGGATCCTCTGTCTTATTGGTTTCCTCCAAAAGGCAGGACTGTGATTGCCTGATATTGTTCCCTCCAAAATGTATCCTTTCTAGCTAGTTCCCTGTCCCTATAAATGTAGCTCTCCCCTCCTCAGGTCTCAGTCTTGTTGCGTTAATAAAGAAGTGTTACTAGAGAACTGTCTCCAGCATATTATGCCAAGAGAGCTGAAATCACAAACCCCACGTCACAACACTAGTGATATTGAAAAACAAATGAAATTCAGTTTCCTAGGGTTGTGTGCACAGGAATGGGGAGGAATATATAGTGATTATGGATCAGACTAGTCTATCAGAGGTGGGTCAACTGAAAACAAATACCGTATTTTTTGCTCTATAAGACTCACTTTTCCCCTCCTAAAAAGTAAGGGGAAATGTGTGTGCGTCTAATGGAGCGAATGCAGGCTGCGCAGCTATCACAGAAGCCAGAACAGCAAGAGGGATCACTGCTTTCGCTGTGCAGCGATCCCTCTTGTTGTTCTGGCTTCTGAGATTTTTTCTTGTTTTCCTCCTCCAAAAACTAGGTGCGCCTTATGGTCTGGTGCGTCTTATAGAGCGAAAAATACGGCACCTGGTAGACTAGTGGCTGAGGGGGCATCATGAAAGGCTTTTATCGTGAGATGGGTACATGGCATAATTGGCATCAAAGTGCCAGTCTGTATGCCCCCCCCCCCCCGCTTAATCCAGATTTAGCATTTCCAGGGGGGATCTGGTAAATTAAAAGGAAAAACCTGTTGCCTACAACCTGTTCACAATATTTAAACAACCTGTTTACAGCAACCCAGAAGCAGGTTGGCAGTCTGGTTTCAGGAGAGTCTAAAGTGTTTTGAGAGAAGCTGGATTTCTCATATTGTCAATATCTGGAAGAAGCAAAGATCACCAGTGTTGAAGCAATGATTCTTCAACATCAGCTTCGTTGGACTGGTCATGTTGTGCAGATGCTTGATTATCGTCTTCCAAAGCAAGTACTCTATTCCGAACTTAGAAATGAAAAGCGTAATGCTGGTGGTCAACAAAAGAGGTTTAAAGACTCTCCCAAGGAAAATCTTTTAAAATGTAGTATAAACACCGACAACTGGGAAACACTGGCCTGAGAGACAATCTTACTTGGCTACGAGTGATCGCCAAAGAAGAAGATGACATGTTTGTTGGTTTTTCCTACTCTCTGCCCTGCATCCTGCATTAAACAGGTTCAGCAGGTGCACACACACATCACAGAGCCTAGGGCTTGCCGATCAGAAGGTCGGCGGTTCGAATCCCCACGACGGGGTGAGCTCCTGTTGTTCGGTCCCTGCTCCTGCCAACCTAGCAGTTCGAAAGCATGTCAAAGTGCAAGTAGATAAATAGGTACCGCTGTGGCGGGAAACTAAACGGCATTTCCGTGCGCTGCTCTGGTTCACCAGAAGCGGCTTAGTCATGCTGCCACATGACCCGGAAGCTGTACGCCGGCTCCCTCGGCCAATAAAGCGAGATGAGCGCCGCAACCCCAGAGTCGGCCACAACTGCACCTAATGGTCAGGGGTCCCTTTTCCCTGTATATAAGGGCTTGCACACCAATGTTCTGGGTTCCTCCTCCCTCCTGCGTGTGGTGAGTGAGAACCCTGTTACAACAGTTTAATAGATCAGGCTTACTAGCTGCCTTGCTTCTCAATATTCTCTGGGCTGGCCTCTGTTATTTTCTCCTTCTGATAGTGGACCTACTTAAGGACTCTATAGGGGCTCTTGGACACCCCATAAGGGGAAAGGAGCAGTACTTTTCTTTTAACATAGACTTGGGCAATGTGCTCAGTTAGACTCTGGACTGAATGGTCTCAAGGGCCCCTTCCATTACAGTGGTACCTCTGGTTGTGAACGGGATTATTATTATTTAGAAGACATCTGAAGGCAGCCCTGTTTAGGGAAGCTTTTAATGTTTAATAGGTTATTGTATATTAGTGTTTTGTTGGAAGCCGCCCAGAGTGGCTGGGGAAACCCAGCCAGATGGGCGGGGTATAAATAATAAATTATTATTATTATTATGAGCAGAATGTAACCCGCACCTGTGCGTGCGCGGGTCATGATTCGCTGCTTCTGCGCATGCGTGTGACGTCATTTTGCGCATGCGCGAGCGTCGAAACCCAGAAGTAACCCTTTCCAGTACTTCTGAGTCACCGCGGGACGCAACCTGAAAACGCTCAGCCTGAAGCAAACGTAACATGAGGTATGACTGTACTTCACTTCTTCGAAAATGTGGCAAGCCTAAGCCAGGCCTGCTGTAGGGTGGAGTGTTTGGGGTTTTGCTCTTTTTTGGGGGTGCAAGCGGGTCCTTCTGCTCAGTGGGGTTCCCAGGTGGCTGCCCCCCAAGTACTTCCTGGACAGCACCCGCAAGGGGAACCATGCCCACGAGGGGCACCCTCAAGGCGGCAAGAGAAGGTCCGGGCGGGAGCAAGCCTCCAGGCCCCACCCAGCTGGCACCACCTCCCTGGCACCGGCCGGAGGGCAGCGGCGAGAATAGCGCCCGGGTTAATGTTTAATGGGTTGCCTGTCCCAGTTTGATGGATTAGCTCTGCCCTTGGGTGGCGGCGCGGTGGGAGAGGCCCTGCTGCTTCAGGCAGGAGGGTTAAGAGTCTATCATGAGGGCTGTATCTTGAGCACACATTCTGTGTTTGCCATGAGGGATTACCTCAGGGCTAGTCCCCTGCCAGGTCAGGTTTCGCACACCAGCTCTTCAATGGATGAGTGTGGACACGGAACCTTCCGGAGAAGATGCCAGGGGCACCATTGCCAATGATGAGCCTGGAGTCCACCATCGCCTCAGGCTATAATAATAATTAATAATAATAATAATAATAATAACGATTTCATTATTTGGTTTTTAATTTTTTAATTTATTTAATTATTTTTCCGATGCAGACAACAACCACAAAAGACACTACAACCAAAACCATAATAATAATAACACAATTTGACCATTCAGATTTAAACACACTGATATACCTATGACTGCACCCTTTTAACAATATTTCACCACCTCTTTCTCTCCCCCCACTTCCCCCCACTATCCGCCTTATCGCTTAAATATTCATTCCAGATTTCTTCATATTTATCCATTCTTAATTTGCGTTGATATTCAATTCGTTCATATGTAGCTAATCTGTCCATATGATCAATCCGTGTGCTCAACGGAATCTTTTTGTGGCTCTTCCAATTCATCAAAATAAGTTTTTTTGATTCTAATATAGCATGGTACATCCATTTCTTTTTTTGACGATTTCATTATTTGTAACGTTTAGTGAGTAGATCACTAAGAGCAGGAGACTCTTAATCCGAAGGTTGTGGGTTCGAGACCCACGTTGGGCGAAAGATTCTTGCATCGCGGGGGTTGGACTAGAGCACCTTTGGGGTCCCTTCCAGCTCTATGATTCTGTGAAATCTATACCCCGCCTCAAGTGATTAAGTGTCCCCTCAGGATCTGAGATGTCCGGTTGTTAGTGAGGGCTTCATCCAGGGGTTGGCAACCTAAGGCCCATGGGCCACAAGCAGCCCATGGGGGTCATTTAATCGGCCCACGAGCCGCCCCCAAACCGAGCTGCCCGCTCGGCGAGTCCCTGCGTGCTAAACCGGCGCAGTGCGGCGCAGGGACATGCTTCCACGGCGCTGGAGATCGCATCTGCGCAGACGCAGACACCGGAAATCGCAAGCGTGTGCACGATCCAGCCCACGGGGGAATCTCCGCTGGAGTAAACCTTGATGACCCCTGGCTTCATCCATCCATCCTTAGAGTATCAGTCTTCCAGCAAAGATTTTGTTGTTGTTGTTGTTTAGTCGTTTAGTCATGTCCGACTCTTCGTGACCCCATGGACCAGAGCACGCCAGGCACTCCTGTCTTCCACTGCCTCCCACAGTTTGGTCAAACTCATGCTGGTAGCTTCGAGAACACTGTCCAACCATCTCGCCCTCTGTCGTCCCCTTCTCCTTGTGCCCTCCAACTTCCCCAACATCAGGGTCTTTTCCAGGGAGTCTTCTCCAAAGTATTGGAGCCTCAGCTTCAGGATCTGTCCTTCCAGTGAGCACTCAGGGCTGATTTCCTTCAGAATGGAGAGGTTTGATCTTCTTGCAGTCCATGGGACTCTCAAGAGTCTCCTCCAGCACCATAATTCAAAAGCATCCATTCTTCGGCAATCAGCCTTCTTTATCGTCCAGCTCTCACTTCCATACATCACTACTGGGAAAACCATGGTTTTAACCATACGGACCTTTGTTGGCAAGGTGATGTCTCTGCTTTTTAAGATGCTGTCTATGTTTGTCATTACTTTCCTCCCAAGAAGCAGGCGTCTTTTAATTTCGTCACTGCTGTCACCATCTGCAGTGATCATGGAGCCCAAGAAAGTAAAATCTCTCATTGCCTCCATTTCTTTCCCTTCTATTTGCCAGGAGGTGATGGGCCCAGTGGCCATGATCTTCGGTTTTTTGATGTTGAGCTTCAGACCATATTTTGCGCTCTCCTATTTCACCCTCATTAAAAGGTTCTTTAATTCCTCCTCACTTTCTGCCATCAAGGTTGTATCATCTGCATATCTGAGGTTGTTGATATTACTTCCGGCAGTCTTAATTCCGGCTTGGGAAACACTACCATTCAAATAGATCAGTATGAATGCTCATTGTCGTATACTGGGAAAACCATAGCTTTAACTATACGGACTTCGTTGGCAAGGTGATGTCTCTGCTTTTTAAGATGCTGTCTAAAAACACACACACTTTAGTTTTATAGGCCTACTTTTTTTTAATCCCTACTTTGGTATCCCAGGCAACCCCTGGGAGGGAGCCAGTCTGCGTTTTTTTAAGCAATCGGCTGCACGGCAATCTCATGGCGCAGCCGGCCGCCATTTTGTTTCTCAGGCTCCTTAGGGTGAAGGGCGGGCAATAAATAAATAAGTAAACATGCAAAGTTTCTGAATGCCGCTACAAAAAAATCCAGTCTGGAGGGCTCGCCCAGCAAAAACCAGTAGCCGGCCAGCAAAAGCTCTCATTTTTAATGGTCCAGCCCATAAAACCCTTGTCTTTTTTCACAATCAGTTTCGGGTCTTAAGAGCCTGGTGTCCGCAACTTCTAGCCTCGGTTTCTAGCCTGTGTAGCTCCCTCCTCACGATAAGGAAAAGGCTTTCATGATAAAAACTGCCGTGAATCAACACTGATGACTAAGCTGCCTCTCAGCAAAACTGGTGCAGGGCCAAAATCTGATGTGTTGGGAGAACCCAGGTTTGGGAGGGGGCGGGCGATGGAGGGACTCCCTGTGTCACAGGGGGGAAGAGAAGCTTTCAGCCCGTCCGGTAGCAAGTCACATTTGTGACGGAGCAAAACCAAACCCCCCCCCCCCCCAAAAAAACCTGATTATTTGTGTACACAAAAAATGTGTTGCGCATCAGGGTGTTGTTGTTTTTTTCTGCTCGTTTCAACCATCTGCAAATATACAGGATAGAATGGGAAAGTTCTGCTTGGAGGCAGCTTAGAAAGCCACTCCTCACATTTTGAAACAAGCAGCAAATGGGGCAAAGGCGAATCTCTGGCAGGAGCAGAGAAGAAAAAAGATTGAGCATTGTTCTCAGTCGCCTTTATGGAGGGCAGGGGTGTTGGACAGGGTTGATAAGGAAGCCACGCTGGTGATTGCTAAACCCAAGAGAGAACCACAATGATGTAGAGTTGAGGAGGAACGAACATGGCGCCCTCCAGATTTTGCAGGACTACAACTCCCATCATGTTGGCTGGGGCTGATGGGAGTTGTAGTCCGACAACATCCAGAATACCCCATGTTGGCTACCCTCTAGTGTAGTGGATCTCTTTTATTGGATCATGGAGATGTAGGTTTGAACCCTTGCTCAGCTATAGCATTGGGCAACTTATAGTGATCCATGCGACGGTCATCTCCAGGCTTGACTACTGTAATTCGCTCTACGCGGGGCTGCCCTTGAAGCTGTCCCAGAAACTCTAGCGGGTGCAGAATACTGCAGCGAGGCTCCTCACGGGGCCTCTGAAATGGGAGCATATTCACCCAGTGCTTTTCAATCTGCACTGGCTCCCAGTGGAGTACAGGGTCAGATTTAAGGTGCCGCTTTTGACCTTTAAAGCCCTTCACGGCCTAGGACCCTCGTGCCTATGGGACTGCCTCTCCCAGTATGCCCCACGGAGAGCCTTAAGGTCCATAAATAGCAACACCCTAGAGGTCCTGGGCCCTAAGGAAGTCAGATTAGCCTCAACCAGAGCCAGGGCCTTCTCAACACTGGCCCCGGCCTGGTGGAACGCTCTGCCTCATGAGACCAGGGCCCTGCAGGATCTGATTTCTTTCCGCAGGGCCTGTAAGACAGAGTTGTTCCATCTGGCCTTTGGCTTGGAGCCAATTTGATTCCCTCCCTCTCTTTCTTTTTTCTTTTCCTTCTCCTCCTGCGATGAGGCTACATTTTAATATTTTAATGTTTCAATATTTTAATGTTGTATTTTAATTTTGTTTTTAAGTTGTAATCATTCAACTTGTTTTTATTATTGCTTGTAAGCCGCTCTGAGCCAGGCCTTGGCTGGGGAGGGCGGGGTATAAATAAAAATTATTATTATTATTATTATTATTATTATTATTATTAACTTGCGGCCAAATCTCTGCCAAACCCAGCCATCCCTAACCTAGCACCTTTCAGATGTTTTGGACGATGAGGCCCAGAATCCCAGCATGCTGGATGAACTGAATTAACTGCATTTATAGCTCACTTTTCCCTCCCAGGAGCTCCACGTGGTGTACAGGGTTCTCCCCCTCCTCATTTAATTCCAACGACAACCTTATGAGGTAGGTTAGGCAGGAAGCAGCGTCTGGCTCAAGGTGAACATGACATCTGATTGGGGAATTTGAAACCCATTCTCCCAGGTCCTCGTCGGACCCTCTAACCACTATGCCACACTGTCTATCCCTGGGCATAGGCAGGGGGGCAGCTGCTGCCCCCAATCACGTCAATAAATTAAAATACTTCACTAAAAGTAGAAATTGTGGAAAGATTGTGGCAGGTTTTTCAGAGCACTCGGGGTCAAAAGAGAAGTAATTTAAAACAACGGTTGTTGAAACATTTCGTTCCGGATCTGCTAGACAGAGCCAGACAGAGGATGATGACAGGTGGGTCTCTTGCTCCACTCTAACATAAATCCTGTCTCTGTCTATCTCATTCATCTCAGAACAATCCTGCAAGGTGGCCTAGCTTGTCAAAGAGTGCTCTGTTCAAAAGCCCCCAACCCCAGTTCAGCTTCCTAGTGGAGGTTTCTCCCATCTATTTCTGAACACAGATATCTCAATATTTCATCTTCCGATGCATCAAATGCAGTCTAACAACAACAACAACAACAACAACAACAATTTATTATTTATACCCAACAACAACAACAACAACAACAACAACAACAACAACAATTTATTATTTATACCCCGCCCATCTGGCTGGGCTTCCCCAGCCACTCTGGGTGGCTTCCAAAAAAAATATTAAAATACTGTAATACATCAAACATTAAAAGCTTCCCTAAAGAGGGCTGCCTTCAGATGTCTTCTAAAAGTCTGGTAGTTGTTCTTCTCTTTGACATCTGGTGGGAGGGCATTCCACAGGGCGGGCGCCACCACCGAGAAGGCCCTCTGCCTGGTTCCCTGTAACTTGGCTTCTCACAGTGAGGGAACCGCCAGAAGGCCCTCGGAGCTGGACCTCAGTGTCCGGGCAGAACGATGGGGGTGGAGACGCTCCTTCAGGTATACTGGGCCGAGGCCATTTAGGGCTTTAAAGGTCAGCACCAACACTTTGAATTGTGCTCGGAAACGAACTGGGAGCCAATGTAGGTCTTTCAAGACCAGTGTTATATGGTCTTGGCAGCCGCTCCCAGTCACCAATCTAGCGGCCGCATTCTGGATTAGTTGTAGTTTCCAGGTCACCTTCAAAGGTAGCCACACATAGAACGCATTGCAGTAGTCCAAGCGGGAGATAACCAGAGCATGCACCACTCTGGCAAGGCAGTCCGCAGGCAGATAGGGTCTCAGCCTGCGTACCAGATGGAGCTGGTAAACAGCTGCCCTGGACACGGATTTAACCTGTGCCTCCATGGACAGCTGTGAGTCCAAAATGACTCCCAGGCTGCGCACCTGGTCCTTCAGGGGCACAGTTACCCCATTCAGGACCAGGGAATCCTCCACACCTGCCCGCCCCCTGTCCCCCCAAAACAGTACTTCTGTGTTGTCAGGATTCAACCTCAATCTGTTAGCCGCCATCCATCCTCCAACGGCCTCCAGACACTCACACAGCAGCATGTCATAGATTGTACGGCCCTGCGTCCAACGCAGGAATAAAACCCCATTAAACTCACTGGGACTGATTGTCTGGGGAAACCAATTTTGTGCTATCAGGCTGTGCCACAGATAACCCTGCTGATTCCTTATGAACGCTGGTTTTTGGTGTCGGTGCATGTGGAGCGTGCCGCGGGATGGAAATGGTTAAGCCGCGGCGGCTACGTGTTATCTGTCGGGTGGGTCCCTTCCATCGCTACCTCTACCGTCTGTTCCCTTATCTCTTGCGGCCTTGGCCCCCACCTGTCACCGGTGATGCTGTCCGGTTGATGATTAACCAGGACTTCCTGTTTGTGGCTGTAGCATGGCAGAAGGGACCAGGTAGTTAAAGAAGGGCGAGAGAACGAAGAAATGGAAAAGAGAAACGAGAGGCAGCCTGGGTCGTCCAGCCTTGCTGGCATCCTGGCTAAGCATCCGCTAAGAGCTAGAAGCCAGACTCAAGAACTCTCAAAACTGGAGCCTTAGCAGACTCCTAAAACTCACCGGTTCACTATAAAGCTGCCGTCAACCCTGACCCAAATTCTGGCGTCGTGGACGTCTTAAATTGGAGCATTAAAGAGGTCGGGGTGGGGGTTTGCGGCTCCAAAGCCTCGCTCCAAAAGCCCCTTGTGGTTTTGCAAAAGGCAGTTATGTTGTGTGGCACCTTTTTGGGGAGGGAAATAAAGACGCTAGAATGGTTCTTCTTCTGATGCTGTAAAAACAATTGTTTCGAAAAGCAAAGCTCCGTGCCAGTACAGTGGTACCTCGGGTTAAGTACTTAATCCGTTCCGGAGGTCCGTTCTTAACCTGAAACTGTTCTTAAACTGAAGCACCACTTTAGCTAATGGGGCCTCCTGCTGCTGCCGCGCCGCCGGAGCACGATTTCTGTTCTCATCCTGAAGCAAAGTTCTTAACCCAAGGTACTATTTCTGGGTTAACAGAGTCTGTAACCTGAAGTGTATGTAACCCGAGGTACCACTCTATATGATGTTTTAGCTGCAAGGCAGCACGGCCTGAGAATGCGTTGGCCTTGTGGAATGGTTAAATGCAGCTGTTCCTCATTAGCAAGGGACGTGCACTCTGCACATGCCTCGTGGCCCAGTTAAACTTTCGCAGGATTATCTCCTGTGAATTTAAGTTCCCGCTTTGGGAAACCTTGACCTGACCGAAGAAGGGGCAGAGCTCAGGGAGGTTTTTAAAAGGGGAGGTTGGATCCTTAATCTCCTTTAAAGTCTTGTCTGCGTGCAGGCCAACCAACCAACCAACCCTTCGGGGATGGTACCCAAATAGAAACATCCTCAACCTCTTTTGGTATCCCTGGGATAATCACCCAGCCCAGTGGAAGTCTATTGCCCTCTAGTGGGCTCAGTGGGTCATTTTCTCCTGTGGGCTTTTGCCATTTAAAAGAAACAAATACAAACACCGGGAAGCCCCACAAAATAACCTTTTCTGATTTATTTACCAAATGCTAAATACCATACGCTGCCTGCAGACAAACTTAGCCTGATCTTTGAACTTAGCCTGATCTTTTATTCCCCTTCTTTCCTTCCCCCTCCCCTTTTTATGAAGATTACCCACTCTGGGATCCCACAGCTAATTCTCCCCTGGTCTCCTCGCTGGCCCAAATAGGACTAATTTAGCCAGCTAACCCTGGTGATCCTCTAATGTTTATTGGATGGATTTCCCCTCCCTAAATTGATTTTTGAATTCTGAATTTATTGTTATTAACGTTTTATACTGCATTTTACGCTGTTTTTTGTTGCATCAATTGTTTTAAATTTGTTGTTATCCGCCCTGAGCCCGGTTTTCTGAACCGGGAAGGGTGCGGTATAAATAAAAAATTGTTGTTGTTGTTGTTGTTGTTGTTGTTGTTTGGAGGTTTTTAAGCAGAGGTTGAATGGCATCTATCACGGATGCTTTCACTGAGATTCCTGCATTTCAGGGGGTTGGACTAGATGACCACAGGGGTCCCAGCTCTGTGATTCTGTGAACACTGGCTAGAACCCCAGCAGTTCAGAGCTTACGCTGCGAGGAAGAACGGTGCTCAGAAAAGTCACATTTCCTGACCTGGACGTTCTGTTCACAATTGCAGAGGTTGCCAGTTTAGTGGCGATTACCCAACGACGGACGGTCTAACTGTTCCTCTGTTTCAGGAACAATCCTGGTTTCCGCTCTCTGTCCCTGGCAAAAATCACGAACTTGTGTATTTGTGTGTGTGTATCTCTGTACCTCCTAGGGGTGCCTTCTCAGTTAATCAGTCCATCGGTTCATTTGCATCGAGCGATGGGCATTGCCAATTCTTTCTGAGAAGGAAAACAACTTTGTGCGACTCCTTATCAGATGGACAGGTTCTGAGGAACTTGAAAACGGGCCATGGTTTTGTGACATTTTGGTTGGTCCAACTAAAGGTATTACCCAACTGTGGATTTTGGAACGTACATGCAGGACATAACGTCTTTTTTTAAAAAGCAAAACAGCCTTTCAGGAACAGCCTGCCATTGCAAAAGCAGCAATGAGCATTGTGGTACAGTTGTACCTTGGAACTCAAACGGCTCCGTTCTCGAATGTTTCGACTCCCGAATGCCGAAAACCCGGAAGGAAGCGCTCCGGTTTTCAGATGTTCCTTGGAACCCGAACGTCCGACGCGGCTTCCGCTGTGCAAAAACCTAGCTGTCGGCCAATCGGAAGCTGCGCCTCGGAACTCGAACATTTCGGAAGTCGAACCGTCTTCTGGAATGGGTTACATTCGAATTCCTAGGTACCACTGTACCTTAAAGATTTACAAATGTACCGGGGCATTTGTGGAATAAAGTGACTGTGGTCTATGAAAGCTTATAATGTAATATTATGTGTCAGGGTTGTATTATGTGTTCAACCCTGGCTGTGAACGTTTTATTCCAACTCCAGCACATTCCCATTGCTGAGAGACGTTGGCCACTATCCATCTCTCTTTTGGGGTGTCGTTAAAAATTCTTCTGTTTGACGCAATTCCCCTCAAACCAGCTTCCCTCCGATTTCAGTACAGTGGTACCTCAGGTTACATATGCTTCAGGTTACAGACTCCGCTAACCCAGAAATAGTGCTTCAGGTTAAGAACTTTGCTTCAGGATGAGAACAGAAATCGGGCTCCGGTGGCGCGGTGGCAGCAGGAGGCCCCATTAGCTAAAGTGGTGCTTCAGGTTAAGAACAGTTTCAGGTTAAGTACGGACCTCTGGAACGAATTAAGTACTTAACCCGAGGTACCACTGTATACAAGCCTTGGTTTACCCAAGGTGTCTACAGTTAAGACAGCCATTGCACATGCTCAGATGACAATACCTGCAGAGACGATGGCTTCATTGGATAGGAGTTTTGGGGTGCTTGCAGGAAGTTAGCATCAGTTGAAGACATCCCAGTCCTCTCTCGGGTGTGCCCAGTCAGCAGAAATGCAAGTTCAGTATGATGTAGGCCACATTTGCACCATACATTTAAAGAGCTGTGTTACCACTTTAAACAATTATGGCTTCCCTCAGAGAATCCTGGGAGCTGTAGTTTGTGATGAGTGCTGACAGCTGTTAGGAGGAATCCTGGTCTCCTCACAGAGCTATAATTCTCAGAGTGGTTTAGCTCTCAGCCCCTCTTCACTGGGAATTTTAGTTCTGGGAGGGGAATGGGGGGGGTCTCCTAACAACTCCCAGCACCCTGAACGAACTACAACTCCCAGAATTATTGGAGTGTGTATGCCTGTTTAAAGCAACATCACAGCGCTTTAAATAAATGGTGCGAAATTGACCCTTCGCTGGCGTCAACCCTCAGCCTTTAAGGTATCACAAAGACTCTCTGTCGTTTATTTATTTTATTAAATACATATACCGCCCTCCACTTGAAGATCCAGGGGCGGTTCACAGCATAAAAATACAAAAATAAAAACACAAAACACATAACAAAGACAAGAACAAACACACCCATAGCTCCTGTCCCACAAACACACTTAAAAGGACATTGAATGTTAATAAGCCAAAGGCTGGGTTGATGAAGAATGTTTTTGCCTGGTGCCCAAAGATATGTAATGAAGGCGCCAGGTGAGCTTCCCTGGGGAGAGCATTCCACAAATGGGGAGCCACTGCAAAAAAGGCCCCGCTCTCATGTTGCCACCCTACGGACCTCTCGTGGAGGAGGCCCACAAAGAAAGGTCTCAGATGGCGAGTGCGGGGTCTGGGAGATCGCCATCTTAGGTTCAGAGCACATGTGTTTAACTGGCAACAGCATAAAGATTGCCTGCAATGCATAGCCTGTCATTTCGTCCTCTGCAGCAGCCAGTGACATCCCTTTGCAGCTTGCAATTGTCTCTTTCCAAGGCAATTACGCTTCTTTCAAGGATATTTTTAACTGAGAGAACAAACTCCCTCTTTGCTTCTTTAATCAGTGCGGCGGGGCAAGCTGTTCCAGACAAAACGGATGCGGAATTCAGAACAAAGCGCCGAAAGGGGGGGGGGGAAGATTTAGCAGTGGGGGAAAATATTCAGGCAGCGAGAAAGGCCGATTCTGCACAACCAGCTGGAAGCTGATCAGGCGAGCGTAGACTTTGAACCCACAGCTGTAGGGCTTTTGGCCTGTTCAGTGTTTACCCTAGCTCTGGAGGCTGAAGGGGGGCTCTTGGGGGTCAGGGTAAAAGACTCAGTGGGGAGAGGCAGCCCCCTGAACAGAAGGGGTCTCCCTGCAGCAGGGGGTGGGAGCTGTTTGCACTGCACACCTCCAGGTAACTGAATACTTGGAGCAGGTTAACCCTTAGCACAGGGGGAGGACGCGGGTAACTGAGGGATCTACAGATGGGAGTAGATATCCGGGAGAGGGTTGCTGAAAATTATTCACTGCTGTGGGTTGTGGTCAGCTTGGTGCAAGTTGCTTCTCTCTCTGAACCTCAGGGCTCATCCAGACTTTTGCCCTGTGTTTCCAGGCATTTAAAAGCTCTGTGCCCAAGCATTGGGGTTTGTTTGTTTGTTTGTTTGTTTGTTTGTTTTGTCCTGGTGCTTTCCCTGGGAAAACTTGAATTATAGTATGCCTGGATAGCTCCGCTGGTTAGAGTGCAGTGCTGATAAGGCCAAGGCTACAAGTTTGATTCAATGAATGGACACACCGTATTTTTCGCTCCATAAGACGCACTTTTTCCCCTTCAAAAATTAAGGGGAAATGTGTGTGCGTCTTATGAAGCGAATGCAGGCTCCTTGGCTTCAGCGATAGCAACACGAAGCCTCCGAAGCGCAGAGGGAGAGCTCCCCCCGCGCTCCGGAGGCTTCGCATTGCTTTCACTGAAGCCCCCTGAAGCCCCCGGAGCGCAGTGGGAACTCCCGCTTTGCTCCGGGGGCTTCAGGCAGCTATCCGCAAGCCTTCGGAGCACAGCAGGAGTTCCCGCTTTGCTCCGAAGGCTTGCGGATAGCCGCCTGAAGCCTGGAGAGCGAGAGGGGTCGGTGCACACCGATCCCTCTTGCTCTCCAGGCTTCACATCGCTGGAGAGGCACTGCACAGTTTTCCCTCTATGCGCAGCGCCCCTTCAGCGAAGCGAGAGGAGAAATGGAAGGGGCTCCGTTTCTCCTGCCGCTTTGCTGAAGGGGCGCTGAGCAGAGAGGGGGAGAATTTTTCCCCCCCTGTTCTCTCCCTCCTATGGTCCGGTGCATCCTATGGTCTGGTGTGTCCTATAGAGCGAAAAATACGGTAGCTGTCAACTTTTCCATTTTCTTGCGAGGAATCCTATTTGGAATAAGGGAATTCCCCTTAAAAAACAGGAAACATTGATAGCTATGTGTATGGGATAACAACAACAACAACAACAACACGTTTTTCCCAGTGCCAGGACAAAAACAAAACAAAACTACTCAGACATGAAGTTTTACGGGCTGGACCTGTGCCTAGAAATGTGGCAGAAAAGGAAGTCTGGCTGAGCTGTCAGTGTTCCACACCTGTAAAATGGGAGCATTAATTGGCTGACTGCGGTCAACTCTTCGAGCAATTCCCCTGCCCGGCTGTAGAGATGCCCTGCTTAAGGGAAAGATATAAGGTGAGGCTGGGAATGTCCCCTGCCTTGAGAGCTGCCGCCTCGGCCTACAGAGAGAGATGAGCGCGCAACCCCAGAGTCGTTTGCGACTGGACTTAATGGTCAGGGGTCCCTTTACCTTTTATATTGCCATTGGCCACAAGGGGGAGCTACAGTGACAGAAGTGGAGTCCCTGACTCAGACCTTCCTGTAAATTCAATTAAAAGTCGATATGAATAGAACTTCCTGTTACAGGGCGGCTATATAAATTCCGTTAATACGTTAATAATAAAAATAAAAAAATATTCCACTTAAGAAAACGCGTGGGGAGCTGAAGAAGGTCGGAGAGGCAGTCACGGGGGAAGAGTCTACGGGGCTGTATTTGGAATAATCTATTTGTGTTTTGGTTTTTTATTACTTATCATTACCCCTTTTATTACTATATTTATGGAGCGGTGTGTTATAAACTGCTCTGCGGTAGATATTACGAAGGGTGGTCTAGGAATGGCTTAAACAAATATATCGGGGTTTCTGTACCCAACATCAGTTGTCCGCAGAGCAGACTCGTTTAAATGAATGGCCGTGATTAACTGTGGCCCTTTCTTTATTTACCCAATATTTCATTCATTGCTTTATACCCCGCTTTTGTCTCAAAAGGAGCTCAATTGGCACAGCCGCTATTTTGAGCCCTCCGGTACTTAAAAAAAATAAAAGAAAAAGCAGATAGGAAAAAACAGAGCGAACTCTTTGGGGAGCATAGGTGCCAATTTTAAAATTGCAAAAAAAATGCAGATTTTTAAATTGCAAAAAAATGCAGATATCTGAATTGGGCCAAGGGTACAGTAAGACCGGCAGAGTTGGAGCAGATTTTGGCAAGGTGCAATTTGACACTAGGTGATAGGCAGTTAGTAGCACCTCGCACAATTCTGAATCTTATAACGATGCAATCTTGCAATTATACAATAACAGGGGTGCGTTGCCACAATCAATGTTGCATATTTGTTGCATTTCAGCTAGATCTACTACCGTATTTTTCGCTCCATAAGACGCACTTTTTTCCTCCTAAAAAGTAAGGGGAAGTGTGAGTGCGTCTTATGGAGCGAATGGTGCTGAGCAGAGAGGGAGAGCTGTGCAGCGCCCCTTCAGCAAAATGCCTCTCCTGGCTTCTGCGCAGCCTCTTCGGGCAGGGGGAGCCTTCATCCCGCTGCCTGGGAGAGGCTGCTTGCAGCTATCCCAGAAGCCAGAACAGCCAGATGCTATCCCAGAAGCCAGATCCCTCTTGCTGTTCTGGCTTCTGGGATTCAGAATATTTTTTTCCCTTGTTTTCCTCCTCCAAAAACTTAGGTGCGCCTTATGGTCTGGTGCGTCTTATGGAGCGAAAAATACGGTGCGTTCTGTGACCCAAGCTGTGACTTCCATTTTACATTGCAGAACTTGCGCACGATTCCCTCAAAACCTCCAGCGTCCCCAAAGGCCCGGTTTTGGAGCATGCGGTGGCTAAAAAGCTCTCCCTTTTGTGCTGATCGAGCGGCTCTGAGACGCTGGAGGCAGGGACCCTCCAGCGGCAGAAATATTGCATCAACGGCACGACGCTGGACCACTGGTCACACAGGGCGGATTCTGGTGGGTTACAGGCAAAGCCTGACCGAAAATAAATGGACCGCTTTGCTGGCTCCCTGAAAGCCGCAGAATTCAAAGATGCAGTCCCTGAAAAGTTTGCACCAGCCTTCCCCAATCTGGTGCCCTCGGGTGTTTTTGACTACCGTTCCCATCAGTGTGGACAAGGACTGATGGGAGTTGTAGTCCAAACCTTCTGGATCAGGCAGCAAGGGTTTTGAGGTGGGTTTGGAACATAGCTGTCAACTTACAGATTTGAAAATAAAGGACCAGCAGCCAAAATAAGGGATTTTCAGAACATAGGGATGTTCGACTTCCGAGCCCCTCCGAGCCAAAGGCAGAAAGCCCAGCCAGCAGCCAAACGAAGCCTCAAGCGGTGGTTCCCACAGCGCAGCAACCCGGCAAAGGGGATGCAGCAAGGAAAACCACCGTTCCCTCTCCGCTGGGAAGCGCTGAGCAAAGGCGAGTCCCCAGGCAACGTGGCCGATTTGATCGGCACAAGGCATGCAAGCTCCACCCCCCAGTCATTCTCAGGCTCCTTATTGGTTGAGCAATGCAGCCAAGCAACACACTTGGAGCGTCCCTCCTCCCTGGCCGGCAGGGAGGGAGGGAGAGGAGCTGCTTCCTTTGAAACTCGGGAAATTTAAGGGACATCATCAATAAGAGAAAGCAGCGGGACACAGCACTGGGATAAGGGACTTTCCCGCCAAATAAGGGACGGTTGACAGATATGCCCCAATCTGGTGCCCTCGGGTGTTTTTGACTACCGTTCCCATCAGTGCGGGCAAAGACTGGTGGGAGTTGTAGTCCAAACCTTGTGGATCAGGCAGCAGGGTTTTGGGGGTGGGTTTGGAAACTGCCTGACCCCAATTCCCCTCTGCCCCATCCACCCTGACTCCCCCCTGGTGTTAGTGCCAACCTAAGGGGGGCTGGCCTTGCAGAGGGGTCTCCTTGGCGCTGGGGGTGGCAGCGGTACAGCCATGCTGCTTCATGAAGTCCCGCCTTTCTCGAGCTCTCCGGTTCTGGAACCAAATCTTCACCTTAGGGGGAGGAAGAAAGAGAAAAAGAGGAAGAGGAGGTCAGTCGCCTGTCGCGCAGATTTGACCCACTTGGGATGCTCAGCCCCTGGTCAGTTTCTACGAAAATACGGAAGAGAGAAATGGGTCCGAAAATCGGAAATCGTTCGGTGCCTTCTCCCCATAGCTGTCAACTTGCAGATTTGAAAATAAGGGACCAGCAGCCTTGAAAATAAGGGATCAGTAGCCAAAATAAGGGATTTTGCTTAGCTTATACAGAAATCCGCCACTGATGGAGCCATGCTGCTTTGGCTGCCACTGACTGTGTTTTGCAGGGGGTTGGACTAGATGATCCTAAGGGTCTACAACTCCCACCAAAGAAGAGGGGCAGACAAAACTGGTGAATGACGTCCAGATGGCAAAGCTTACAAGCAGAATTAGAAACCAGGAAGAGGACCTCTTTAATAAAGAATGGGGAAAGTTTATAATTTAGTTCAAAAGCTATTGTCAAGAGTTACATACATTGGTAGAATTGGCAGAAAACTTGTAGTAAAAATTTGAACTATGGATGGACAAATGATTTATAAAAATAGAGTTATAAAAGGGATGCAAAGGGGGAAATCGCTACATTAAGATGCTGCACTGGTTGGGGGGGATGCTAAGCAGCACGCTGGGGCTGCCATCATCATGGTGCAAGGAGTTCCGCCGGCCCTTCCCCACCCGAGAGAGAGATAGGGAGGGAGAGAGACTCTCGCCCACGCTGTCCGTGAGCCCAGCATGAGGCAGTTGCGGCACCGCAGCGGCCGCTGAAGCGCTGCCCTTCTGCGTCCCTCCCCATCCCCACCTCTTCCTCCTCCCTCAGGCTTCCCGTGGCAGCGCGGCGGAAGTCTCGCAAGAGAGGGGCTGCCTGCCTGCCTGCCCGCCTGCCGCCACCCGTCTCCTCACGATGCACCCCTGAGGGGGGAAAGGGAGAGACGGAGATGCGGCAGCTCGTGCGCACGCTCTCTCTCACAGCGGAGGACCCCGAGCCGCTGCTTCCCTCCCGAGCCGGGCGAGCATGAAACCCGGGAAATTTAAGGGACATCATCAATAAGGGACAGCAGCGGGGCACGGCGCTGGGATAAGGGAGTTTCCCGCCAAATAAGGGACGCTTGACAGCTATGCTTCTCCCACGAGCTAGTGTGGTGGACTAGACTACTAGGATCCTGGGGACCAGGGTTCGAATCCCCACTTGGGCCCAAAGGCATGTGGCCCCCAGGTGGTTCCCATTGGGGGAATGCGGCCCTCGGCCTGACAAAAAGTGCCCTGCCCCCGCCTGGCACCAGGGAACGTGTATAGGAAACTGGCAGCCCTCCAGAGCTTGTTGGACTACAAGTCCCATGATGCCTTGCCGTTGCTGCGCTGCATGATGGGAGTCAGAGTCCAAGGACGTCCAGAAGGCTGCCGATTCCCAGTCCCAAGAGCAACTTTGCTTTGCTCCACCAGGAGGCACTGTCACAAAGCTGAGGGGCAAGGGCCACTCCAGGAGCAGCTTGGTGGCCCAGGAATCATAGAGTTCATAGCACTGTTGGGCTGGAAGGGATCCCCGAGGGTCATCCAGCCCAACCCGCTGCCGTGCAGGAGGTGGCAGAGCTACAGCATGCAGAGGTGCCCACAGGGTTGGAGGACTGGGGTCCTTTCTTACCCGGTTCTCCGTGAGGCCCAGCAGCAGAGCCACCTCCTTCATCTGTTCGGTACTCAGATAATGTGTTTGTTGGAAGCAGCTCTCTAGGATCCCCAGCTGAGAGGCAGAGAAGGGGACCCGGGGGCTTCGGTAGGGGGGCCGGGGGCCGCAGCCCATCTGCTTCATCTCTGCAGGGAAGGGAGAAAACCCAGGTCAGAACCTGGAGCGCTGGGAGAATTGGCACAGAAGCAGCTGTGCCACCTTCCTGGGATACCTGTACCTTTATTTTATTTTTATTTATTTTCTAATTTTTATTTCAACCCCCCCCCCCCAAAAAAATTACAAACATAAAATTCAAAATCCATATTCATTTTCTAACATAAGCCTATTTACATAGATTACCTAAATTAAAATATATCTAATTGCTCTAGGCTTCCCTTTGCTATATGTAAATACAATGCAATTAACATATTATATATATATTTTTTGTAAAAAAAAAAATCGATTTTTTAAAATTGATTTTCACATAATTATAAACAAACAAACATAAATCATAACCTTATTAAAAATTACACTTATTAACATTGTTAAGTGACTTCCTCACTTCCCCTTGGTTGAATTTCAGTGTATATCCTTTTAACGGTTTTCCAAATCACAGTTCTTATAAAATTTAACTTGAAGATTAACATCCTCAAATCTTTCCATTTGAAATTACATATTTTAATTCATCACTTAGCTTATGTAACAAATTATATTATAAATGATATTATAGGTTCCCATATACCCCCCACTCCCATGTGTGATCTCAATATTTTACTTCTTCCATCTTGTTGCGTTGTTATAATTTTATAATTATTCAATTGATTCTCTTATTATTTTCTTGCTTACCCCTGCACGTTTTACACATTCTCTATTAATATTTCAATTCCGGAACCATATTTTTTCATGTATTCCTTCACTCCACCCCACTCTCTAATGTACCTGTACCTTTAAAGGCCCTCCTGGTGTTCACAGAATTGTAGAGTCGGAAGGCACCCCAGCCCCTCTGCAATGGAAGAACCTTTCGCTCAATGCGGCACTCGAACCCAGGTCCCTGAGATTAAGAAGCTCATTGAGCCCTGCCAAGCTACAACTCCCATCAGCCCGAGAAAGCACGGCCAATAGCCAGGGAAGATGGGAGTTGTAGTTCAGCAATGCCTGAATTCCATACAGTAATGTATGGAAGTGAGAGCTGGACCATAAAGAAGGCTGATCACCGTAGAATTGATGCTTTTGAATTCTGGTGCTGGAGGAGACTCTTGAGAATCCCATGGACTGCAAGAAGATCAAACCTATCCATTCTGAAGGTAAACATCCCTGAGTGCTCACTGGAAGGACAGATCCTGAAGCTGAGGCTCCAATATTATGATCACCTCATGAGAAGAGAAGACTCCCTGGAAAAGACCCTGATGTTGGGAAAAATGGAGGGCACAAGGAGAAGGGGACGACAGAGGACGAGATGGTTGGATGGTGTTCTTGAAGCTACCAGCATGAGTTTGACCAAACTGCGGGAGGCAGTGGAAGACAGGAGTGCCTGGCGTGCTCTGGTCCAGGGGGTCACAAAGAGTCGGACACGACTAAACGACTAAACACCAACAATGCCTGAAAGGCATTCCCCATGCCTGCCTTTGGCCCATCCCTGGCAAAACTATCTGCCGACTTATGTTTCTAGACCTCTTGGTTACCAATACCTCTGCAGACAGATAATGCAGGCAGCTACGTGCATGCAGTAAAAGTAAAGGTAAAGGGACCCCTGACCATTAGGTCCAGTCATGGACGGCTCTGGGGTTGCGGCGCTCATCTCGCTTTATTGGCCGAGGGAGCCGGCATACAGCTTCCGGGTCATGTGGCCAGCAGGACTAAGCTACTTCTGGCGAACCAGAGCAGTGCACTGTTTACCTTCCCGCCGGAGCGGTACCTATTTATCTACTTGCACTTTGACGTGCTTTTGAACTGCTAGGTGGGCAGGAGCAGGGACCGAGCAACGGGAGCTCACCCTGTTGCGGGGATTCGAACTCCCAACCATCTGATCGGCAAGTCCTAGGCTCTGTGGTTTAACCCACAGTGCCACCTGCGTCACGGGCATGCAGTAAATGGACACAAATATTAGTTATCCATGCCAACCAGAACAAATGCTTAGTCAAGACAGGGCGCAGTCTAACCACCGCGTAAGATTTGCGTAAGCAAATCAGGATAAATACAGCGGTACCTCGGGTTAAGTACTTAATTCATTCCAGAGGTCCGTTCTTAACCTGAAACTGATCTTAACCTGAAGCACCTCTTTAGCTAATGGGGCCTCCTGCTGCTGCCATGCCGCCGGAGCCCGATTTCTATTCTCATTCTGAAGCAAAGTTCTTAACCTGAAGCACTATTTCTGGGTTAGCGGAGTCTGTAACCTGAAACGTCTGTAACCTGAAGCGTATTTAACTCGAGGTACCACTGTATTGACTAAACGGTTCGCCCGGAGGAGCTCAGAACAACACCCATGTTTTATCCTGGCTCCTCCAGTGCAGACCTGGGGGGCGAGGGAGGCAACTTTTTGGTGCTGAGGCCTTACTTGGAACGGAAGGGGGCTTGAAGTGGCTGCAATGCATCCAGGTGTAGCCTTGAGAGGGGCTGCCCCATGGCGTGACGCTCGCTCCTTCTGCCAGCTCCTGGTGTGTCTCCCCGTCCCTTTCGGAGCCATCCTGGGCCAGAATGGAACGGATGGAGAAATCCGCCACTCGCTGCGTAGGCTTGGTCCTCTGCATTACGAGGAGGTCCCGGCGGCTCGGATGATGCCACAGAGGCTGGGTCTGGGGGGCCAAGGTGGCAGCCCCCTCTCTGCTGACCAGGAGGGACAGGGGACGCCTCTTGGAACCGTCCAAGCTGGTGTTGGCCATTCGTCTCAAAGCTCTGATAGCGCCTTCCTCGGTGGGTTCAGCCGGCGGGTTTCTGGGGGAGAGGCGAGGCGTGGAAAGAGCTGCCGCTGCCTGGACCCCCCTCTATTTAAGAGCCAGGGGCTGGTGCAGAGAGACAGAGGGAGATTTGCGAGGGATTTACCTGGGACCAATCCAGAGGCCTGCTCCGGAGGGATAAGATCAACTGACGGGAGCCCAATCTGTCGGGGATGGAAGGCACCGAACCAGTTGCCAAAGTCTCCTGTTACAGGCGTAGGCGCTGAATGGGACACCTGATCTTCTAGGTCAAAAAGAAGTTTGTAGCAATCAGTGGCAAATCCTCACCGCCCTCAGCTTTCTTTTGCCATTCATTTAGGAGCGGAGGGGGGCGGGGGGGGGAGAGATCTGGACCTGGAAGCCCTTCTGCTGGATCTGCTGCCGTCGAAAGATTCAGGAACAAAAAATTAAATAAAAAGAAAATAATTCTTCAGCACAGTGTGAACTGTTGACCTATGGAACTCGCTGCTGCAGGAGACGGCCACCAACACAGATGGCTTTAAAAGGGGATTGGACATATTCATTAAGGTTTAATAAACAAAAATCTGCCCTTGTTCCCTTATGGGGGACACAAGAGCCCTTATAGAGTCCTTTGTAGGTTCTCCATCGGTCGGAGAAAAGAACAGAGGCCAACCAGAGAATATTGAGAAGCAAAGCAGCTCGTAAGCCTGATCTTTATTGAACTGTTGCAACTGGGTGCCCCCTTCACACACAGGAAAGGAGGACCCAGAACAAAGGTGTCCCCCCCCCCTTATATAGACATTTTAAATTGACCGCCCTGGAGTCCAAGACCACCCCCAGATACATCATACCTACATCACAGAAAGGGCAATCTACAACAGAAATCTGAGTGCATTGTTTATCTCCTGCCTGGCGGGTTACCTGTTAATGTTCACTTGATTGGATTACCTGGGGAGCCTGGCAAATCTTTTGTAATGACAAATACTTAGTTCCTGAGCCAGGTCACAGGCTCACCCTATTCATACACAGACATACCCTTAAGGCAGGATTTGTGAACGAAAAGACAATGGGGAGGCTTTTCCATTTTCCTTCGACCTTGCAGAGAAATATTTGAGGTCAATTTGGGAGGGACAAAATGGTTCCAGGACTTTTCTGTGGGGTTTCAGACATGTGGTTTATATATGCCGTTATGAACATTTATCTTTCAATTTTTTTATTTCAAAGGCTATCAGGAGAAGCAGTTGTGCTTCTCAATGCCAGTTGCTGGAAAACGCAGGGAGAGTTGCTTTTGTGTTCGAATCCTGAACACATATAGTTGGCCGCTGTGAGAACAGGATGCTGGCCCATTGGGCCATTGGCCTGATCCAGTCGGCTTTTCTTGTGCTCTCTCAGTAGTGCAGCAAACGGCACTCTCCACATGCTCCAAGATAGCCATTTCTTCTTTTTTAATGTATTTTTATTAAAGATTTCCTTGGTTTACAAAAGTATGTGCTCTCTTTTTCTCCAAGTAACATGGATCAGTTTCATTTGTTGAGACATTAGGAAGAAAAGGGGAAAAGAGGTGGGGGGGATGGGTCTCTATTATTCTTAATATATGTGGGGTTTGGTGTCAGCGTCGCTTGTGAAGGTTCTCTGCTGTTCACTTGTGTTCCTTTGGTGGTGAGAGAGGTTGGGGTTGGCCTAGGGTGTGATTGTTCATTTGTGGTTGGCTGTGGTGGTCTTTGTTTTCATGTGTGAGTGGGGTGGGTGGGTGTTTTTGGATCAGGTTAGCCATATTGATTTGTATTGTTGTAAATAAAAATATGCCCTTTTCCCTTATGGGGTATCCAAGAGCCCATATAGAGTCCTTACATAGGTTCCCTATTGGTAGGAGAAAATAACAGAGGCCAACCAGAGAATATTGAGAAGCAAAGCAGCTAGTAAGCTTGATCTTTATTGATCTGTTGCAACAGGGTGCCCCCTTCACACACAGGAGAGGAGGAGGACCCCCAAAATTGCTGTGCCAGGGCTTATAAAGACTTTTGAAATTCCCATCCTGTAGATCAAGACCACCCCCAGAAACATTATGCCTGATCACAGAAGGGGTGTAACCTAAGACCACCCCTCAGATACATCCCACCTACATCACAGAAATTTAAATGTTGTTTTTCTCCTGTCACAGTTTATCTCCTGTCTGGCAAGTTACTGTACTTGATTGGATTGCCTTGGGAGCCTGGCCATTCTTTTGTAGTGGTAAAATACATATTTCCTGGGCCAGGTCACAGGCTCACACCTTATTCAAACAGACATATCCTTGAGACAGGATTTGTGAGGAAAGAGACAATGGGGAGGCTTTTCCAGTTTAACCTTGCAGAGAAAACATTTGGTCAGTTTAGGAATCAAAATGGTTCCAGGTTGGTCTTCCTGTGTTGATCTATGTATGTGCGGTTATGAACATTGCCATATATCTAAGACCATAAAATTCCTATCACAGTATGCTGTTGGTGGATTTTTGTCGTTGTCTTGTTGGGCTGTGTATGTGATAAAGGGGAGCCATACCGGGGTGAAGGCGTCTTCTTCTATTTGTCCCCATGTCAGTTTCAGTTTATTGGATATTCTGCTCTGGTCAGACCTCACCTGGAGGACTGTGTCCAGTTCTGGGCACCACAGTTGAAGAAGGACACTGACAAACTGGAACGTGTCCAGAGGAGGGCAACCAAAATGGTCAAAGGCCTGGAAACGATGCCTTATGAGGAACCGCTAAGGGAGCTGGGCATGTTTAGCCTGGAGAAGAGGAGGTTAAGGGGTGATATGATAGCCATGTTCAAATATATAAAAGGATGTCACATAGAGGAGGGAGAAAGGTTGTTTTCTGCTGCTCCAGAGAAGCGGACACGGAGCAATGGTTCCAAACTACAAGAAAGAAGATTCCACCTAAACATTAGGAAGAACTTCCTGACAGTAAGAGCTGTTCAACAGTGGAATTTGCTGCCAAGGAGTGTGGTGGAGTCTCCTTCTTTGGAGGTCTTTAAGAAGAGGCTTGACAACCATATGTCAGGAGTGCTCTGATGGTGTTTCCTGCTTGGCAGGGGGTTGGACTCGATGGCCCTTGTGGTCTCTTCCAACTCTATGATTGTATGATTCTATGATAATTTTTCTAGTAAGGCTGTTTCCCATACTATTTGCTACCATTGGTCCATGCTTACTCCTGACAGGTCTCTCCAGTGTCTGGTTATGGTGTTTATGGCTGCCGAAAGTAGGTGGGTTATGAGTTCTTTGTGGTGCAACAAGATAGGCACTTCGATTGCCTCTGGGGGCCGACAGCCAAGTCTTGGCACCCAGGAAAGGTTCTTTGGCCCAGATCCTGGCTTGTGTTCAAGACAGGTTTTCCTTATGTGGCCTGTAGGGCTGAGGAAGAATCACAGAAGGGACACCCAGGCACCATCTTGTCCAATCTCCTGCAATGCAGGAATATGAAGCTGCCTCAATGGAGTTTTAAAAGCACTGAGACAAAGCCTGCAGGAGACGTGTAATGGAGACTGCGAATCCTTTGGATAAAACTGGTACCCAATATATACAGGGGACAAAATTTTGTTGTTTTTTTTTAGAATATTTTTTATTGAATGATTTTATGTTACAAAAAACATTACAACCATACTGCCACTAAATATAATTGAGAAATAAAAATTACATACGTCAATATTTAGTTTGTTATTTGTTATTTACCGTCTTATTTCCTCCCAAACATTCCATACAAAAACACACACACACACACACACACACAAAATAAATGATAATAATGAAAGTAATTATTTCCCCCTTTTACCTTACAAAATCTTTTCTTCAATTTTGACTTCCTGTCAAGTCCCTTCGCATATGTTTTATCTTACAATCGAATGTACACAAAACAATAAACCTTTCTATATAAATTTTCCAATACATCCTGAAAACATAATCAATCCTTAATTGTTATCCACCTCCTTTGTCACTTGAATGCTAGCACGGAGTCAAAACTATTATTGTATTTTTGAACATATCTTCTATAACCATCCCATTTTTCCGTGAATTTTTGCTTTGAGTTTCCTCTGAGTTTGCTAGTCAATTGAGCCATCTCCTGTAATTAGATTTGCCAGTCTCCTGTAATTAGATTTGCCAATCTGTTATTTTTGGAGCCTCGTGATCTTTCCATCAGGGGACAATATTTTGAACTGGGTCCAGTAATTAATTCGCAACCGGAGCAACAATGTGGGAGTTTCGAACGTCTGACCCCAGCACAGCAGCCCTCTCTGGGCCAGCTGAAGGTTTCCAATGTGGAGCGTGCTGTAATATCTTACAGAGTAACCCTAACCATGGCCAGACCTACACTTAAAGCATTATGAATCACAGAATCTTAGAATTGGAAAGGGACCCGAGGGTCATCTAGTCCAACCCACTGCAATGCAAGAATCTCAGCTAACAGAATCAATCAATCAATCAATCAATCAATGCCGGAATCTCAGCTAAAGCATCCATGACAGATGGCCACCCAAGCTCTGCTCATCCGATGTTATGGCTTTCCCCCAAAGAATTCTGGAAGCTGTAGTTCGTGGAGGCTGCTGAGAGTTGGGAGAAAAAGGTAAAGGACCCCTGACAGTTAAGTCCAGTCGCAAATGACTCGGGGTTGTGGTGCTCATCTTGCTTTACTGGCTGAGGGAGCCAACGTTTGCAGACAGTTTTCTGGGTCATGTGGCCAGAATGACCAAGGCCCTTTTGGCAAAACCAGTGCAGTGCACAGAAATGCTGTTTAGCTTCCCACCTATTTATCTATTTATCTACTTGCATGTTGATGTGCTTTCGAACTGCTAGGTGGGCAGGAGCAGGGACCGAGCAATGGGACCTCACCCTGTTGAAGGAATTCGAACCGCTGACCTTCAATCAGCAAGCCCTAGGCTCTGGGGTTTAACCCACAGCACCACCTGTGGTTTCGCTGCAAAGAATTCAGGGAGCTGTAGTTCGTGGAGGGTCTGAGAGTTGGTAAAAAAAGGTAAAGGGACCCCTGACACTGAAGTCCACGAACGACTCGGGCGCTGCAGCGCTCATCTCGCTTTACTGGCTGAGGGAGCCGGCATACAGCTTCCGGGTCATGTGGCCAGCATGACTAAGCCGCTTCTGGCGAACCAGAGCAGTGCACGGAAACGCCGTTTACCTTTCCGCCGGAGTGGTACCTATTTATCTACTTGCACTTTGACGTGCTTTCGAACTGCTAGGTTGGCAGGAGCTGGGACCAAGCAACAGGAGCTCACCCCGTCACGGGGATTCGAACTGCCGACCTTCCGATCGGCAGGTCCTAGGCTCTGGGGTTTAACCCACAGCGCTACCTGTGGTTTCGCTGCAAAGAATTCTGGGAGCTGTAGTTTGTGGAGGGTGCTGAGAGTTGGTAAGGTAAAGGTAAAGGGACCCCTGACCATTAGGTCTAGTCGTGGCCGACTCTGGGGTTGCAGCGCTCATCTCGCTTTATTGGCCGAGGGAGCCGGTGTACAGCTTCAGGGTCATGTGGCCAGCATGACTAAGCCGCTTCTGGCGAACCAGAGCAGTGCATGGAAACGCCGTTTACCTTCCCGCCGGAGCGGTACTGTGATAGGAGTTTTATGGTCTTAGATGTATGGTAATGTTCATAACCGCACATACATAGGTCAGCACAGGAAGACCAACCTGGAACCATTTTGATTCCTAAACTGACCAAATGTTTTCTCTGCAAGGTCAAACTGGAAAAGTCTCCCCATTGTCTCTTTCCTCACAAATCCTGTCTTAAGGGCACATTAAAGATATGAATAAGGTGTGAGCCTGTGACCTGGCCCAGGAAATAAGTATTTTACCACTACAAAAGACTGGCCAGGCTCCCCAGGCAATCCAATCAAGTAACCTGCCAGACAGGAGATAAACAACAACAGGAGAAAAACAACATGCAAATGTTCTGTTTTAGACCGCCTTTTCTGGGATGTATCTGAGGGGTGGTCTTAGGTTACACCCCTTCTGTGATCAGGCATAATGTTTCTGGGGGTGGTCTTGATCTAGAGGATGGGAATTTCAAAAGTCTTTATAAGCCCTTGCACAGCATTTTTGTGGGTCCTCCTCTTTTCCTGCGAGTGAGAGGAGCACCCTGTTGCAACAGATCAATAAAGATCAGGCTTACTAGCTGCTTTGCTTCTCAATATTCTCAATATTCTCAATATTTGCTTCTCAATATTCTCTGGTTGGCCTCTGTTATTTTCTCCTACCAATAGGGAACCTATGTAAGGACTCTATGTAATAGGACTCTATATGGGACTCTATATGTAATAGGACTCTATATGTAAGGACTCTATATGGGCTCTTGGATACCCCATAAGGGAAAAGGGCATATTTTTATTTACAACAGTACCTATTTATCTACTTGCACTAGTGTGCTTTCGAATTGCTGGGTTGGCAGGAGCAGGGACCGAGCAACGGGAGCTCACCCCATCGCGGGGATTCGAACCACCGACCTTCTGAACAGCAAGCCCTAGGCTCTGTGGTTTAACCCACAGCGCCACCCGCGTCCTGCTGAGAGTTGGTAGGAGGCCCCAATTCTCCTCCCAGAGCTACAATTCGCAGAGTGGTTTAACAATCAAGCCCTCTTCACGGGGAATTGGGGGGATTGTAGCTCTGGGAGGGGAACGAGGGGGTGTGTCTCCCAACAACTCTCAGCACCCTTTGGAAAACAGAGCTCCCAGAATTCTTTGGGGCAAAGTGCTTTAAATGCATGGCGCGAACATGGCCCATTCCACTCACTTCTGAGCAAGTCCTATCGAGTTCAGAGGGGCTTCCTTCCAGGTGAGTAGGGTTACGATTCCAGCCCCAGTCTGGATCATAGCTGTCAACTTACAGATTTGAAAATAAGGGACCAGCAGCCTCGAAAATAAGGGATCAGCAGCCAAAATAAGGGATTTTAGTCAACCAGCAGCCAGACAAAGCCTCAAGCGGTGGTTCCCACAGCGCAGCAACCCGGCAAAGGGGATGCAGCAAGGAAAACCACCGTCCCCTCTCCGCTGGGAAGCGCTGAGCAAAGGCGAGTCCCCAGGCAATGCGGCCGATTTGATCGGCACAAGGCATGCAAGCTCCACCCCCCAGTCGTTCTTAGATTCCTTATTGGGTGAGCAACGCAGCCAAGCAACACAGTGGGAGCCTCCCTCCTCCCTGGTAGGGAGGGAGGGGGGAGGGGAGCTGCTTCCTTTGAAACCTGGGAAATTTAAGGGACATCATCAATAAGGGACAGCAGCAGGACACAGCGCTGGGAGATAAGGGACTTTCCCGCCAAATAAGGGACAGTTGACAGCTATGGTCTGGATGTCGTAACAGAAGCAAGAACCGCTTGTGCGCAGTGGCACCACCAGAGAGCAACCACGCCTTGGAATCTCCATGTGGGCACACACTCTCCTATGCGCACAGAAACGGGCCTTCTCCTAAGTCAGACCTATTGGTCCATCTAGTCCAGTACTGTCTACACTGATTGGCCGCAGCTATTCAGGGTTTCTGACAGAGCTCTCTCCGAGTCCTACCAGGGGACGCCGGGGATTGAACCCGGGACAAAACAGCTGCTCTACCACCCAGCTACAGCCCTACTCAAGCCACTTGCAGAAGTTGCAAAGAGCACCCCGTTTCCACCTGGTTTATTTTACAGATGTTTCCTTACCAAACAGAAGCAGGAAGTAATAATAATAATAATAACAACAATAATAATAATAATTTATTTATATCCCGTCCACCCCAGCCGAAGCCAGGCTCAGAGAGGCTAACAACAGTAAAAATAACAGTTTACATAAAATCACCATCAATGAATTGAAATACATTCTAAAATCAATTCATTCTAAAATCAATTCAAAATCAAATTAATGACAACCATTGGGCTAGAGTTCTGTGAGGATTACCAAAGGAGGGGGTCAGGCTGTGCCTTGGCCAAAGGCCTGGTGGAACAGCTCTGTCTTGCAGGCCCTGCGGAAAGATGTCAAGTCCCACAGGGCCCTAGTCTCTAGTGACAGAGTGTTCCACCAGATCGGGGCCACGGCCGAAAAAGCCCTGGCTCTGGTTGAGGCCAGCTAACATCCCTGTGACCCGGGAGCTCCAAGATGTTTTTATTTTAAGATTGTAAGGTCCTCCATGGGACATACCAGGAGAGGCAGTCACGTAGGTACAAGGGTCCTTGGCTGTATAGGACTTTAAAGGTTAAAACCAGCACCTTAAACCTGATCCTATACTCCACCAGGAGCTGGTGCAGCTGGTATAGCACCGGGTGAATGTGATCCCGCGGCGAGGACCCCGTAAGGAGTCTCGCCGCGGCATTCTGCACTCGCTGGAGTTTCTGGGTCAGTCTCAAGGGCAGCCTCACGTAGAGCAAGTTATAATAATCAAGCCTGGAGGTGACCGTCACGTGGATCACAGTGACTAGGTCAGGACGAGAGAGGTAAGGAGCCAACTGCTTAGCTTGGCGGAGATGAAAAAATGCCGCCTTTGTAAGAGCCCAGGGGGTTATAGCTGCTCTTCTTTGACCCCATATCTCTTCCCCTCTCTTCAGTGCTTTCCTCCTCCCTTCCCCATAGTGTCCTTGTCACCCCGAATCATATTTCCACAGAGGCTCCCGTTACCTCCACCGGTTCCCTGGTTCCCAAGGCGTTGTCAGGAGAAAGCTTCATCCAGCCTCCGGTTCTAGGATTAAGGATCCAGAAGGGAAACAAAAGGAAACCAGGAAAAGAGCACAATTAACTAATTACCTCCCCTCCTCCTAATCCCTAGTTAAGGAGCGGCGGGTAACCCAATCTTAGTTGCACCCCGGTTACACAATTAAGCTCCCGGGAAACCAGCTAAAACCAGGTAAACATCTGTGTTAGAAGTCCATCTGACTGGCTGGGCAAATGGGCAGGAAAAGACTGGCAGCAGGGGGGAAATCCCAGCTGAACGCTGGCACACAACAAAATGGAAATTTCAGAAATTTGAGAATAAGAAGCAGAGGGAGAAGGCAGCCTAGAATTTAAGTGATTGGATTAACCCCCAATTCAACCACGTGGAAGACATTTTCTTCTCTGAAGAAAATTCCCTTTCTTCTCCCAGTTTTTCCTCTCTTGGTCTGAACTCATCATATCATGGAAAATGGGGTGAAAGCTGTAGAATGCAACACTGGCTACATAATTCAGCTTCCCTGAGTATCTTAGCTTTCACTTAAAAAAACACAGAGGGTGTTTCTAGGCCTTATAGTTGCAGATATTATTGGAAGCGGGCCAACAAGTCCTAGAAGGCATAAAGAAAGGCTGAATGAGATTGGCAGTTTTTAAAATGATGGGTTTCATATCCTTCGTAGCTCTGACCTCACCTCACACTGTGTGACTAATAGAAGATTAATTTATGCAAAACAGTAAAAACCGCAGACTGAGAAACAGCATGTGCATTTCCATACTACGTTTTAGAGGGAGAGCCACATTGCAGAGAGTCGAGATTGAGAGTGGGTCCAGCAATCAAGGGAGCTTCTGCATGAGCTGTAGAGGGAAGCGAGGGGCAGATGGGACTCATCCATCTGGGAAGCGAGACCCTCTGGAAGTGGGTAGGCAAACAAAGGCCCGGGGGTCAGATCTGGCCCAATCGCCTTCTCAATCCAGCCCGTGGATGGTCTGGGAATCAGCGTGTTTTTCCATGAGTAGAATGTGTGCTTTTATTTAAAATGCATCTCTAGGGTATTTGTGGGGCATAGGAATTCGTTAATTCCCCCCCCAATATAGTCCGACCCCCCCCCACAAGGTCTGAGGGACAGGGGACTGGCCCCCTGCTGAAAAAGTTTGCTGACCCCTGCTCTAGGAGGAGCAAAACCTCATTGTGAGATATATTGGGGGGGGGGGGAGAAGACTGAGGAGTCTTTTTTGGTGATTACTTGTAGCCAAGTAAGATTGTCTTCCATAAACACGGTTTTAACAATGAGTCCGTAAGTGACTGTGGAGGCCAATTCTGGATCCACACATCCTTCCACAGTGGGGACATTGGTTCCCGGGTGGGAGTTGATCACGGTGAGGGTTTGCCAAGCATGCCTTCCTCTTAGCAAGTTTCTCCCTTTCGTCCTGAGTTCGAGCGTCTTCAAAACCCACGACACCTTTGGTCAAGGCTGTTCTCCAGTTGGAGCACCCGCAGGCCAGTGTTTCTCAGTTGTCGGTGTTTATATTACATTTTTAAAGATTTGCTGAGAAGGGAGCCCCTCTAAGAGGAGCAAAACCTCCTTGTAAGATATCTTTGGGAGACCCTACACAAATCCAGAGTGGAGCCCCTAAGATGGTTGGGGGGCACCTTGTACACCTCCTTCCGGCAACTCCTGCAGCCAAGCTGGTGCCAAACGCATTGCTCTGCTTTCCTTTGGACCAGCGAGGCCAAGAGGGTTGTTTTGTTTTTGTCGTCTGGGAAGCCCAGAACCTCCAGACACGTTGCCCAGGCTTGCGGTTTGACTTCACATCCCCCACAAGGCACACTCCATTCTCCCTTGAGACAGACAGATGCTCACAAGTCAAAATGTTGTATCCCAACAGCTGTTGAAGTGCCAAAGGTCCCTCCCTCCCTCATATAAAGGTAAAGGGACCCCTGACCATTAAATCCAGTTGCGAACGACTCTGGGGTTGCGGCGCTCATCTTGCTTTACTGGCCGAGGGAGCCAGCATTTGTCCGCAGACAGCTTCTGGGTCATGCGGCCAGCATGACTAAGCTGCTTCTGGCAAACCAGAGCAGCGCATGGAAACGCTGTTTACCTTCCCGCCAGAGTGGTACCTTTTTATCTAATTGCACTGGTGTGCTTTCGAACTGCTAGGTTGGCAGGAGCTGGGACAGAGCAACGGGAGCTCACCCCATCGCAGGGATTCGAACCGTCGACCTTCTGATCGACAAGCCCTTGGATCTGTAGTTTAGACCACAGCGCCACCTGCATCCCTTTTCCCTTTTCATATGTTGTTGTTGTTTAGTCGTGTCCAACTCTTTGTGACCCCATGGACCAGAGCACGCCAGGCACTTCTGTCTTCCACTGCCTCCCGCAGTTTGGTCAAACTCATGCTGGTAGCTTCAAGAACACTGTCCAACCATCTTGCCGCCCCCTTCTCCTTGTGCCCTCCATCTTTCCCAACATCAGGGTCTTTTCCAGGGAGTCTTCTCTTCTCATGAGGTGGCCAAAGTCTTGGAGCCTCAGCTTCCCGATCTGTCCTTCCAGTGAGGACTCCTGGCTGATTTCCTTCAGAATGGAGACATTGGATCTTCTTGCAGTCCATGGGACTCTCAAGAGTCTCCTCCAGCACCATAATTCAAAAGCATCAATTTTTTGGCGATCAGCCTTCTTTATGGTCCAGCTCTCACTTCCATACATCACTACTGGGAAAACCATAGCTTTAACTATACGGACCTTTGTTGGCAAGGTGATGTCTCTGCTTTTTAAGATGCTGTCTATGTTTGTCATTACTTTCCTCCCAAGAAGCAGGCGTCTTTTAATTTTGTCACTGCTGCCACCATCTGCAGTGATCATGGAGCCCAAGAAAGTAAAATCTCTCACTGCTTCCATTTCTTCCCCTTCTATTTGCCAGGAGGTGATGGGACCAGTGGCCATGATCTTCGTTTTTCTGATGTTGAGCTTCAAACCATATTTTGCGCTCTCCTATTTCACCCTCATTAAAAGGTTCTTTAATTCCTCCTCACTTTCTGCCATCAAGGTTGTGTCATCTGCATATCTGAGGTTGTTGATATTTCTTCCTGCAATCTTAATTCCGGCTTGGGATTCATCCAGCCCAGCCTTTCGCATGATGAATTCTGATTGAGAAGGTTAAGACACTTTAAATAAAAAGGGGCTGGTTGCAAAAAGACAAAGCCTGTTTCGAAGGAAGCAAAATGCCATGTGGCTGTGAGGCCTCTTCTACACCTATGAATATGAAGCAGACAGGCAGGTTTTCTCAGAATGTAAGACCCAGTATATTCAATTCTAATCCTAATTATCAAGTGTAGATTGAAGAAATGCGGGTGACCCCATCCACATTTTAGGAACCTCCATTGGATGGGAGGGGCCTATTGGACTCTATTTCCCAGAATTCCTCGCGGAGACCTCTAGAGTCTCACAATTCCGCAGTGACTAACAACAAAACACCCGCCCTTTGAGCGAGAGAAAACTACATTACCCATAAACCCCTGCAAGCAGGCCTCTTCTTTGATAGGTTGGAAGCGGGTTGTGCCTTCCCCCGGGAGCCACATACCCAGAATGCAGCACGGTCCGCGTTCGCATTCTCCTATTAAAAGGGGCGGGGTGGGGCCGAGCAGAGAGAGCCTTTTTGGAGGAAGGAGACTACATTACCCAAGAGGCTTTGCTCCACGCGCAAGCGCACTAGTTAATAATTAAATACATATTTATCTCTCGAGAAATTTGGTCCCGCGAACATGGAGGCTTTGAAGAGGGCCGGCTAAAAAAAAAAGAAGAAGCCGCCTGCTTTCCCTTCGCTCGGTGCGGCTCTGTCGATAAGAGGAGGCCGGTACGGTTTGAAACGGAGAGGCAGGCTTTGGGGCCTAGGGGTTGTCATGACAACGGAAAGGGCCGTTGGAGTACGGAAGCCCCCCTCCCCCCCCCTCAAAGATGGGGACTTAGTAGTTTTTATTAATTTACTTCCTTCACACTGTTATATTTATGCGCCGCCGTTTTCTCCGGGCAGTTCCAGAAGGCGCCGTTCCCCCCCTCCCCGTTTTCTCCTCGCAGCAGCCCTGCGAGGTAGGCCGGGCTGAGAGGGAGGGCGGCCGGCCGGCTACTCCCCCCGCCCAGGCCGCCCAAGGGGGGAGCGAGGTTTGAAGCCTGGCCGCCGTGGAAGCGGGGGGGGGGAGCTGATGGGGTTGGGAGGGACCCCCAGGGGTCATCTAGCCCAGTCCCCTGCGGCGGTAGGTTTTTCTATACAGTGGTACCTCGGGTGACATACGCTTCAGGTTACAGACGCTTCAGGTTACAGACTCCGCTAACCCAGAAATAGTGCTTCAGGTTCAGAACTTTGCTTCAGGATAAGAACAGAAATCGTGGGAGGCGCCGTTAGCGAAAGTGGTGCTTCAGGTTAAGAACAGTTTCAGGTTCAGAACGGACCTCCGGAACGAATTAAGTACTTAACCCGAGGTACCACTGTACGCTGGAAGCCGCCCAGAGTGACTGGGGCGACCCAGTCAGATGAGTGTGGTGCAAATAATAAAATTATTATTATTATTATTAATAATAATAATACTCAACCTCTTGTGTAAAATAACCCCAACAAAGGCTTTCTGCTATGGCAAGGGTGGAACTGCTGGTGTGGGGGCAGAACGGCAAGGTGGACCTGGCAAGAGGAGCCCTCCGGCTGGTTCAAGCCAATGGTCCATTTAGCCCTGTTTTCAAAGAGTGGGGTCCGACTGGATGACCCTTGCTTTCCCCAGCCAAAGTGATCTGTTCCACGGATTTCCTGCCTGGGAGCTTAGCCTCCTGTGTTAAAAGCAACACTGGTAGCCGGTGGTGGGGAGACTCCATTGCCATTTCCAGTACGTATATTGAGTAAAGCCTCTCGCACACAGATCCAAGGTGGTCTTTGGGTTCATTAGATTCAAGGTCTTTGGGGGTGTATGGAGATGGTTTGCGGTAAGTATTTTCAGAAACTGGACAAAAATAGGAGGGAATTTTTTCCAAACATGTCCACATAAACACGATTATTTACATATTTCCCGAACGAGGACTATAGAAAAGGATAAAGAAAAAAGAAAAGACAAAAAAAGAAAGGTCTTTCCATAAACCATAATACCAAATTTATACTTACACACATTACAGAATAAAAATCTTAGTTAAAATCTTTTAAAAGACTTCCACCGCCTTCACCACATGTCTTTTATTATCTAGTTCGCCTTTACCTCTGTTCTTCACTTCCTTCCCTTAAGTTCTTTCCTAATCCATTAAATCTTTGTATTCTTTATATTCTTCACAAGGTTAATCTAAACACAACCAAATTTTCGTATTTGAGCCCTGTTTATGTAAATATTCATTTAAACAATCCCACTGTTTCTGTACCATAGTTTTGGGGGTTTGCCTTATTAAGTCCGTCGATTTACCTAACTTCAGGTACTCACATAGTCTCTTTTTGTTGGAATATTATTTCCTTTCCAATGGCTGGCTATCAATATTCTCGCTGCTGTTGTTGCGTATAAAAATATATTGATTTTGTCTTTAGGGATATCTTTACTCAAGATTCCTAGTAAGTATGCATCTGCCCTTTTGCTATGTGAAACCTTTATCAATTTTTTAATCTCTTCATGAATCATATCCCAAAAAGGTATAGGGTACTCTTCATCCTATTGCATCTCCAACATTTGTTACTGTTCGTACTACATGAAGATCCACCACAGATGGTATTTGGCTCCAGATAGATTATAAAAAATGAATAGAACAAACAGCCTCTGGAGAATCTTGAGGGCCGGCTAGAGAGGACCACATTTTGCTCTCTATCCTGAGGTTCCTAATGTTTCCCTGCATGCTTCCTTTCTAGATCTCACCTTGACTGGCTGGATTTTGCCCACTGAAGAGCGTGGGCAGCAATGGCTGGCGTAAGCAACATGGGCGACTCTGGCCTGTCCCGCATGAGCATCGCCTCCCAGTTCTTTGCCGGGGAGGAGACGTCAGGCATAGACACCATGACTACCTCTGAGAGGGTAAGATTCCCAGGTTCTGGGTCTAAATGTGGTTAGGTTGTGATAATCACTTTCAGAGAACATTTTCTGAAAAGCCTTCTTTCCCTTCCTTTTCAAAAAACAGGTGGTGGATTTGCTAAATCAAGCCGCCTTAATCAGCAATGATTCTAAAATCACAATCCTCAAACAGGTGAGTGGTATCGTTGCCTTTGCATTGATAATATCGTAGGTGTAAACCGGGAATGCTTTCTGGTTAAACGGTCTTGTTTCTACAGGGCCATGTGTACCTGGGCTGTCTTAAGACCTGTAGGTTCACGTGAGGCTAACAAACTAGAAAGGGTATTGAAATATACTTCCCAGTTCCAGGACCTGCATGGCCTAACCTTAGTCTGGGAATGACTGGCAGTAATGATTCTCGGAAAATAGTCCATATCCTGTCCAGTGGGGGCTGGGGGTGGTGGGACGAAAGAGAGAAATTTCTGTGTGATCCAGTCATGTCCTTCTACAGTTGTAGCCAAGTGAGTCAGCTCCTCCTCCCTTGAAACCTCTTAAGATCAGGAGTCCCACAACCAACATTAAAGGTAAAGGTAAAGGGACCCCTGGCCATTAGGTCCAGTCGTGACCGACTCTGGGGTTGCGGCGCTCATCTCGCTTTATTGGCCGAGGGAGCCGGTGTACAGCTTTCGGGTCATGTGGCCAGCATTCTGGTGAACCAGAGCAGCACACGGAAACGCTGTTTACCTTTCCGCCGGAGCGGTACCTATTTATCAACTTGCACTTTGATGTGCTTTCAAACTGCTAGGTTGGCAGCAGCAGGGACCGAGCAATGGGATTCGAACCGCCAACCTTCTGATCAGCAAGTCCTAGGCTCTGTGGTTTAACCCACAGCGCCACCCACGTCCCACTACAACCGACATTACTTTCCATTAAATTCCATTAAATTCGCCATCTTGTAAAAATGACGATGTTGTGTCCAAGGCAGCCTGAAACGAATGTTATCCTCAAGTATATGTGTTTTATGTGCAGTTGCATTCTGAACACTTTGGAACAGGGTTTGTGCTGAGAGTGGGAGGGAAGTGTTTCTGAATTCAGGATCTGATGAGTTAATCTTCCTCTGCCTAGTTAGGTGCTCTGTATCATGTAACGTTCCCCACCTCTCTTCCAAGATGACTGTTGGGAAGAGGAGTTGTGTGGGTCTGGCTGGTAAGATTTAGTGCAGGCATAGGCAAACTCTGCCCTCCAGATGTTTTGGGACTACAACTTCCATCATCCCTAGCTAACAGGACCAGTGGTCAGGGATGATGGGAATTGTAGTCTCAAAACATCTGGAGGGCCGAGTTTGCCTATGCCTGATTTAGTGACAGGCAAGTAGGGAGTCATCTGATCGCCTGATGATACACCATAAATGTTCTCCTGGTTTATCTTCTCTACTTGGCTATATTAGCTATTCTTTTTGTTTCTCAGGTCCAGGAACTGATTATAAACAAAGATCCCACACTGTTGGATAATTTCCTGGATGTGAGTATTGCTTGTGCTATAAACAACCTTCACCGTCACCCTCCACCATCTCTGCCCTCCATAGACTTGGAACAGCCACTGCTGGTCTTGCTTGGTTCTGTTCCTTGTGTGTTCTGTTCTGGCCTGGCCCAGCTCAAAAGTGGATGGGGCTTTTCTGCCTGTTGGTGGCAGGCTTGAGAGAGAGGTGGCCACCTCTGACCTTCTCCTTATCCTTGCACCGCAGGAGATCATTGCTTTCCAGGCAGACAAATCTGTTGAGGTTCGGAAGTTTGTCATCGGGTTCATAGAGGAAGCCTGGTAAGTCAGATGTTGTTATGCCATCCTAGCAATTGGCCTCCCCTTACCTGTTTCTGCGGGTCTTTGGGGTGTGTATACTGCCCATCCCAGAAAAGTTTTTAGTGTGTGATGTTGTATTGTGTTTCTCCTATTTTTTCTTGGGAGCTGCCCAGAGTGGCTGGGGCAACACAGTCAGATGGGCAGCACATATATCTAGAGAGAGAGAGAGGGTTTGTACCACTGGGGACTAATAGACCCCTGCATGGTCCCATTTCTTTCATTGCTTCCTTTTTCTCCCAAACTGCTGCCTCTCGCCTCCAGCAAACGGGACACTGAGCTGCTGCTCAAGCTTATTGCCAACCTCAACATGCTGTTGAGGGATGAGAACGTCAATGTGGTGAAGAAGGCCATTCTCGCCATGACTCAGTTGTATAAGGTGGCGCTTCAGGTGAGTTGCTCCCCCAGGGTGGGGTTGGGGGCAGCTGAGCTTCCTCTTTGGGGCCCCTTTGTCTGCCTGGTCTCTTGTTTTCTGCCTGTCTCTCTCTCAAACCCGAGGCTGCTAATAATGCTCCCTGCCAACAGTGGATGGTGAAATCCAGAGTGATCAACGACATGCAGGAGGCCTGCTGGGAGATGGTGTCCGCCATGGCCAGTGAAATCATCCAGCTGCTGGACTCGGACAACGACGGCATACGCACCCACGCCATCAAGTTCGTGGAGGCGCTGATCATCACCCTGTCTCCCCGGATGCCGGAGTCGGAGGTGCCCAAGCGCCACGAGAACGACATCAGCCTCGACCGTGTCCCAGAGGACCACCCCTACATCAAATACAGTAAGCGGGTATAAGGCTCCCCTTTATCACACACACAGCCCAACAAGACAACGACAAAAATCCACCAACAGCATACAAATCAGTATGGCTAACCTGATCCAAAACACCTACCCACTGCACTCACACATGAAAACATAGACCACCACCGCCAACCACAAATGAGCAGCCACACCCTAGGCCAACCCCAACCTCTCTCACCACGAAAGGAACACAAGCGAACAGCAGAGAACCTGCACAAGCGACGCTGACACCAAACCCCACATATATTAAGTATAACAGAAATATCGCCACCCGACCCCACCCATCTTTCCCACCCCCCACCTCTTTCCCCCCCTTTCTTCCTAATGTCTCAACAAATGAAACTGATTTGTAAAAATGTTACATGGAAAAAAAATAATAATAGGAGAGAGAGACATTGCACACACTTTGGTAAGTCAAGTGTGGTGTAGTGGTTAAGAGCGGTAGTCTTGTAATCTGGGGAACCGGGTTCGATTCCCCGCTCTTCCACATGCAGCTGCTGGGTGACCTTGGGCCAGTCACACTTCTTTGAAGTCTCTCAGCCTCACTCACCTCACAGAGTGTTTGTTGTGGGGGAGGAAGGGAAAGGAGAATGTTAGCCGCTTTGAGACTCCTGAAGGGGAGTGAAAGGCGGGATATCAAATCCAAACTCTTCTTCTTCTTCTTCTTCTAATTAAAAAATAATAATACAGTAAGCAGGTGAAGCCAAGGGTGGCGGCAGGGCTCCTGGGGAAACAGTCCTGGTCTAGACTAACGATAAGGATGGATAAGTGCAGAGCCCAGGAAGGGGTATCAGGTGTCTTGGTCATCCTGGGAAGGGACCAAACATTGCCTGATGACAAACATTGATCACAAATGTCTGCTCCAAGCCCCCTTCTGTCTCTCCTGGATCACCTGCTGCAGGTGCAACATGGCAAGGTGCTAGCAAAGGTGGCGGCGGCTGCAGAATGCGTTGAGATCTCTACCAGCCTTTCCTCACAGCTGCTTTTTGCCTCTCCCTCTCAGACGTTCTGTGGGAAGAAGGGAAGACAGCGCTGGACCAGCTGTTGAAGTTCATGGTCCACCCAGCCATCTCCAGCATCAACCTGACCGCCGCGCTGGGCTCCTTGGCCTCCATCGCCCGCCAGCGGCCCATGTTCATGTCGGAGGTGATCCAGGCCTATGAGACACTGCACGGTAAGCCTGCCAAGCTCACAGTATCTGGGACCCCGAGTATGCCTATTAAGATCGATCTGGTCTTCATTATTGGGGCTGCTCTATTCTTTTAAAAAAATCAGAAATCTTCCAATCACCTTGAGGTGTTCCCTAAAGACTTGTAGTGATGGCTCCAGGTGTGCCTCTGGGGAGAACATTCCACAAACAGGGACCCTCTGAACCTCTCTGGGGTGTGGGACATAGAGAAGGGCCTCAGGTGACAAGTGCTGGGTCTGGGTCAGTTCATATGGGGAGAGATGATGTTAAAGTTTGTGGGTCGTAAATCCTTTGACCCACGTGAATCTGCTGCAACGGCCCTGCAGTAAATTTGATTTATTGCCACTCCGACAAACTCCAGTGGCGCCCACACGCTTCCACTCACGCACTGCCACGCTTCTCAGTTGCCGGATAATAGCACACGCAGCGTAAAATGGCTTGTCTGTGTCAACGTGGTGTCTTCAATAACTCAGCTCGACACCAGTGCTTCTATTCTAACCCTCTTTATTTAGAAGCATTCAAAACAGAAAAGAAAAACCTACAGAATCTAGCTGCATGCTTGCAGCTTTCTGTCTCTAACAAAAACGGAACTACCTTGCTCACATTCTCAGACAGACTGCTCTCCAGAGAGAGCTCAGCCCCCACAGAGCACAGATCAAAGGAAAATGCCCGGGTCATGTGGGCAGTGCACCCAGTGAATCAGAACGCTTCCTGGAGTGTTAACTCTTGGCTGCCCAGAACCACAACAGGTGATCCTTAAGGTATTGAGGTCCTGAGCTGTATGGACATACAGTGGAACCTCAGGTTACATACGCTTCAGGTTACAGACTCCGATAACCCAGAAATATTACCTCGGTTTAAGAACCTTGCTTCAGGATGGGAACAGAAATTGTGCAGCAGCAGTGGCAGGAGGCCCCATTAGCTAAAGTGGTGCTTCAGGTTAAGAACAGTTTCAGGTTAAGAATGGACCTCCGGAACGAATTAAGTTCTTAACCCAAGGTAGCGCTGTATTGGCTTAATCAGCTAAATTAAGTGGGCCCTATGGTGAGGTGCTGTAGAAGTGGGAACAGAGGGAGGCTGCATATTTCATATTTGCACTCGATATAATTATTATTATTAACAATTATTAATAATAAATTTATTATTTATACCCCGCCCATCTGGCTGAGTTTCCCCAGCAACTCTGGGCGGCTCCCAATCAAGTGTTAAAAACAGTGCGGCATTAAATATTAAAAACTTCCCTGAACAGGGCTGCCTTCAGATGTCTTTTGAAGATAGGATAGCTGCTTATTTCCTTCACATCTGAAGGGAGGGTGTTCCACAGGATGTTCCTCCTTGGGCCCGGGAGCTGGGTTCCTCTCTAATGTTGTCGCTTGCTTGACTCGTTTCCTCTGCCCTCCTGCCGACAGCCAACCTCCCCCCGACGCTGGCCAAGTCCCAGGTGAGCAGCGTGCGGAAGAACCTCAAGCTGCACCTGCTGAGCGTCCTCAAGCACCCGGCATCCGTGGAGTTCCAGGCCCAGATCACCACCCTGCTGATGGACCTGGGCACGCAGCAGGCCGAGATCACCCGCAACATGCCTAACCTGAAGGAGCTCCGCAAGCGCCCGCGGGATGATAGTGACCCTGCCATGAAGAAGATGAAGATGGGTGAGCGGGGGGAGGGACAGGCTCTTCTGCAAATGCTGTGATGATCCACCAACCGTGCAGCACCTGCCCCACCACATAAAACACACAAACACTTTCTCTTTTTCTGCTGCAGAGCCAAATCTTGGGGAGGATGATGAGGATAAAGACCTGGAGCAGGTGGCAGCCCCAGTCCCCAAGCCCTCCATCCAAGTCAGCACGCAGTCGGACACGGACATCACCGCTGAGTTTCTACAGCCCCTTCTGACTCCAGATAACGTGGCCAACCTGGTAGGTTTAGCTGGCGAAAGCGGCTCTTGGCTGCTCCTCCCTTGAGTGCCGGGAGCAGAGAACCTTTTGCCAAGGGGTCTAGAAAACCGACGGGGTGGCAGGAGACACAACTTTAGGTTGACCAAAGGGTGATCTTTCTGGAAAAGCCGGAGAGGCACGTGTCCCTTTGTGTAAAGTTAGCCTGGCATGCCTCATCCTTGTGAAAGCTGGATGAGTGGAGGTGTAGGGCAAGATTGGCTTTTTCTTAGGAATAGAAGTGTTTTCCTGCTTGGCTCTGGCACGCCAGGCCCTCTCACCATTTTTCTGCTCCCCAGGTGCTCATCAGCATGGTGTACCTGCCTGAAAACATGCCTGCTTCCTTCCAAGCCACCTATACCCCAGTGGAATCTGCTGGCACTGATGTCCAGATCAAGCACCTTGCCCGCCTCATGGCCACCCAGATGACGGCAGCTGGGCTAGGGCCAGGTATGCCCTAGTTGCTATGAACTGCTAGCACAGATTGCCCCAATCTCTGGGAGTTTGAGCAATACAGTGTTCTTTGTATTTGCAAGGTTTTGCTTTGTTTTTGCATGGGCCCATAAAGAAAAACTAACTGGGATGCGATGTTTTGTGGGTGTGATTTTGCCAACTGTTCCATAGACAAGGGACATGGATGGCACTGTGATCTAAACCACAGAGCCTAGGGCTTGCCTATCAGAAGGTCAGCGGTTCAAATCCCCACAACGGGGTGAGCTTCTGTTGCTCAGTCCCTGCTCCTGCCAACCTAGCAGTTTGAAAGCACGTCAAAGTGCAAGTAGATAAATAGGTACTGCTCTGGCGGGAAGGTAAACGCCGTTTCCATGCGCTGCTCTGGTTCACCAGAAGCGGCTTAGTCATGCTGGCCACATGACCCGGAAAGCTGTCTGTGGACAAATGCCAGCTCCCTTGGCCAGTAAAGCGAGATGAGCAGTGCAACCCCAGAGTTGTTCACAACTGGACTTAATTGTCAGGGGTCCCTTTACCTTTTACCATAGACACAGCTGAATGGATTTAATTTAGGGGTGAGGGAGTCTTCCTTTCCCTCATGGGCACCCAAAGCGGGCAGAATAATGGGTATGACTCTTCTATAGCAGGCTTCACTCCATCCACACAAACACCAGAGTTTTCAGACATCCTGCAAACAAGAGACAATTGTCACAGTGCAAGGACACATTCCAGCTAGGCAAAAGCACTCTGGGAGGGCTTGGTGCAGGCCAAGGAGAGCTGGGGCCTGGGGCGAAGGCATGGCTTCAAAAGAGTTCTGTGGGATAGACGAAGAGGGCTGCTTTTGACCCTGGGACTGAGGTTCCTGATCCCTGATTCAGATCCTCAGAATGCTTGTTATTGAGGCTAACGGTCATACATGATTACCAAGCCCAAACAGTAAAATTGAGCCACATACTGAGGTATCAGATATACACATTTGCATCACTCTATTTCAGTTCTTGCTATTTATTTATTTAAGAGGTCTGGGAGCGGTCTCTCTCTACCTATAAGACAGAAGAGAAGTTTGAAAAGTCACAAGTTAGGGGCAGAGGATGAAGTTTTGCCAGATGATTCATTCCCTCTCCCTTTCTCCTGCAGGTGTGGAGCAAACCAAGCAGGTCAAGGAGTCGCTGAAAGAAGAGAAAATGCTCAAACCGGAAAGCGTGCTGATCAAGCGGCGCTTCTCTGCTCTCAATACAGGCCAGGCCATTTCTGTGTTGGGAGCCCAGGGCTCTGTCCCCCCTACTGAGTCTGGGGTGCCGCAGACCAAGCGGCGCCCAGAACCGATCATCCCTTCCACTCAGCCCAGGTGAGAGCCAGCAACACCTCTTTGTCCTTTGAGGTTGAGAGGGAGAGAGAGAGAGAGGTTTCAGTTAAAGAACAATGAACAGGCAGGTCATGAGACAAATGATAAACACTGTTTGGGAAAGGGCCAAACACATAACATAAAAGGAGTTTATCAAGGTTGCAGCGTGGTCCTAAATTTACAAGACTACAGTGATGCCTCGCAAGACGAAATTAATTCGTTCCGCAAGTTTTTTCTTCTTGCAAGTTTTTCATCTTGCGAAGCACGGTTTCCCATAGGAATGCATTGAAAATCAATCAATGCGTTCCTATGGAGACCGTCCGGGGACAGAGGGGAAGTGCCGCGCGCCTTCCCCTCTGTCCCCGGACCTGTTTAAAGCAAGGGGCAGCGGGGAGAAGATCGCTTCTCCCCGTTGCCGCCCCTTGGTTCAAAAGGGGTCCGGGGAGAGAGGGGAAGGCGCGTGGCGCTTCCCCTCTGTCCCCGGACGGTCTCCATAGGAACGCATTGATTGATTTTCAATGCATTCCTATGGGAAACCGTGCTTCGCAAGATGAAAAACTTGCAAGAAGAAAAAACTTGCGGAACGAATTAATTTCGTCTTGTCCCCAGAGATTGCGGGGCTGGCAACGGGGAGAAGCGATCTTCTCCCCGCCGCCCCTTGCTTCAAAAGAGGTCCGGGGACAGCGGGGAAGACGCGCTGCGCTTCCCCGCTATCCCCGGAGCTTGCGGGGCAAGCTTTGTTTTGCGAAGCAAGCCCATAGGGAGATGCGTCTCGCGAAGCGGCTAAGAAAACGAAAAACTCCTTCGTCTAGTGAGTTTTTCGTCTTCCGAGGCGTTCGTCTTGTGGGGCACCACTGTATCTAGTTATAGAGAAATCTACGAAAACGGGAGACCTGTCAGAAAAAGTTGGGATGATTTCTTCCCATTCACCTCGGCTGTCATATCCTTTCTCGTCTATCTAGATTGTAAGCCCTCTAGGGACCAGGAACTGGCCTCTCGCTTTGTCTCTGTTTAAAAGCACCCTGTATGTGGATGGAGCTACACAAAAAACTAACATATTCTCTCCAGCTGGTGGCCACTGTGGTCTCCTTGCTGCTCTCCTGGGCTGGTTGTACGCAAGAAGGCATGTGCTTTGAGCAACCAGCTCTTGTGGGAGCAGTCTCCTTTTTTGCAAAAATCCCTTCCCGAAAAAATAAATTAAAAAAAATTAAGAAAAAAAAATCCCTTCCCGAGTGGCTGCTCAGCTTCTGTTTCCAGCTGCTGGAAGATCCCCCTCTTTCGTGAACTTGTGTCCTTACTCTATTTCCAATTCCCCTGCATAATGGCAAAGGTTTTCCCCAAATCCTTGCAAAGAAGACACGGGGCATTGGTTGGATAAAGCACCCTCTTCGCTTGAGCTTTTTCTCTGCCTGCCCTTCAGAGGCTGATGTTGTTTTCCTTTCTCCCTCCTGCTTCTTCCCAGGTTGGCCGGTGCCACCGGCCGCAAGAAGATTTTCCGCCTGAGCGACGTGATCAAGCCTCTCACGGACGTGCAGATGGACAAGCTGAAGCTGGCGGCTGTGAAGCGGATCCTGTGCTCCGAGAAGGCCGTGGCCTGCAGCGGGGCTGCCCACGTAAGTGTCTCCTGCAGCCTTGTCGTGGTGGGATCCTGGTTGGGTCCAGCATCTCTGCCTCACCTTCGCCAACCTCCTTCTTTCGCAGGCTCGGGTGAAGATCCTCTCTTCTTTGGTGACCCAGTTCGAGGTCCCTCTCAAGAGCGAAGTCTTGACCTTCATCCTGGAAGACATCCGCAACCGCCTGGACCTCGCCTTCGCCTGGTTGTACCAGGAGTACAATGCCTACCTGAGCCAGTACCCCTCTGGCTCGCTCGACAACTACGACGAGTGTCTCATCGGCCTGCTCTCCGGTCTGCAGGAGAAGCCAGACCAAAAAGATGGGTGGGTACTTGGGGCCTTGTTGAGGTGTGTGGCAGGGTGAGGTTTAGGGACACAAAACCTCCCCTTTGATTATTTGATCTCCCCTTTAGCCCTGTGACTGCCAGGCATTTTGAGAGCAAGATGAGTAAGCTACTAAACACACCCCAATATCAGCTATGGTGACCCAAGTAAAGTCCCCCCCCCCAAGGATATTTCAAAGCATTTATCATCATAAACATTTTGTAAACATACAAATTTTCTTCTTGACTTCCCACCCCTCCTTTCCTAATGTTTGGGGGGTTTTTTACTCCTTTTTATTAGGTGTTTTCTAACGCATATAATTTTATTATCTAAACCCTGCTACCATAAAACTTTTGTTAATCTACTGCTTATATTTCAAATCCTGCCCTTGACTTGATAGGTTGTTGATATTTTGATAGGTAATCCATCAGGGCTCTCTTTTTCTCCTTAGACACTTTGTCATTATGTCCTCTTAGTTTTGGAAGTTAATGTTACCATATTCCATCAGTTTCATAAGCCATCCCTCCTTATCCCTCATTTCTATTTCTACTTCTGTGCATATAAAGTTCACCCAAGGTAAAACTCAATGGTGCCACTCTGAATAATAATAATAAATTTTATTATTTGTACCCCACCCATCTGACTGGGTTACCCCAGGCACTCTGAGCTGCTTCCAACACAATATGAAAACACAATAAAACACCCAGCATTGAAAACTTCCCTGCCTGCAGGTTTCTTCTTAATGTTATGTAGCCATTTGTCTCCTTGACATCTTAACAGTTAAATTAGCACCGTCTCCATGCTGGGGACTGGAGAGGGAAGCGGAGCCTTGTGGTTCAGTCCTTGCCCCACAGCTCCTACAAGACAGGCCTGTGGCCACAAGTTCCTTACAGTTGTGGAATATTCTGGTGGAGCCAGTGAAACACGGAAGAACTTGGAACATCAAAATCTGCTCTTTTAAATCAGGGCTTGTTCAAAGAACCAATTCTCTCGTACAAGTTTTAATCAATTTCTAATATGCAGAGGAATAAGATTAAGGCTAGAGAAGGGGGGAAAGCATGCATACTTTGTTCTGAGATGGTGCACGTTGGCATGACAGCTTTTTAGAAGAGGCCTGGACTGAGCAGGGGGAAACACAAGTTTTAAGTTCTTCCTTTTTGAAAATGGTTATTTTAGGGCTTTCATTAAAAAAACCCAAATCAAATCCTGTTGCCTGATATTGTTTAGGAGCATCTGTTAGAGGGGATTTTTACTCAAATAAGGATGCTATCATAAAACCTGAAAAGTGGGAAGAAGAGGTTCTTGCACTCCTCCATCCTTTTCTGGTTCTGGCCCTTGGAATGCTTTCCTGTGGGGACCACAGGACTGTAAAGGCCAGCAACTTAAAATGTCGCATCCCTAGTTATAAAATAATAGTTATTTCTGATTTTTTCCCTCCAAGTTCCTGGCTGTGACCAAGGCTTTTTCTGTTGTTGTTGTTGTTTTGCCTCACACAGGATCTTTACCAAGGTGGTACTTGAGGCCCCACTGATCACTGAGAGTGCCCTGGAGGTGATTCGGAAGTACTGCGAAGATGAGGTGCGTCCCTAATAAGATACAGTGGTGCCCCGCAAGACGAACGCCTCGCAAGACGGAAAACCCTTTTTCGTCTAGCGGGACGAAAAGGGTTTTCCGTTTTGGAGGCGCTTCGCAAAACGAATTTCCCTATGGGCTTGCTTCGCAAGACGAAATGTCTTGCGAGTTCCTGCGGGTTTTCCCCCCCCTTTTCCTAAGCCGCTAAGCCGCTTATCAGCTGATCCGCTAAAAGCTGCTAAACCGCTAATAGTGCTAATCCGCTAAGCTGTCAATGGGCTTGCTTCGCAAGACGAAAAAACCGCTAGACGAAGAGCCTCACGGAACGGATTAATTTCGTCTTGCGAGGCACCACCGTACCAGCTGGGGTTCATTTTAGAGCTCCCTCCATAGCCTTAGAAGGTTGCAAGGAAGGAAACACTGCTGAAGCACCGGGGTCTGGCCAGCATAGTATGCTTGACACGTTTTAGGGCAATTATAAAAGGCATTCCTAGCAGTAATCCTACCCCAAACTAGAAGAAATGCAATGAAAGCTTCTGGGGCCTACCAAAATAGGCTGCTGGATTGGCTATTCTGACCTTGCGTCCTCCTTCCAACTCGCTCCTGTTTCACAAAAGCATCCCCTGTGAAGTTGTCCAAAGGTTGGCACATAGTTATGGCTTGTTGGAAACAGCATGTGGGTTGCCCCCCCCCCCCCCCCCCGGCTGCAGTTTAAAAGTTTAAACATTTCACACTGTTACTCTCCCCCCTGACAGCCTCCCTGGGAATCTGTTCCGGGAGTCCATTCGAGTCCCAGAACTGTTTGAAAACCAAAGCGCTGCTTCTTATTGGCTGCAGGAGCTTCCTGCACTCAACCAGAAGCTGTGTTGTACAGTGATACCTTGGGTTAAGTACTTAATTCGTTCCGGAGGTCCGTTCTCAACCTGAAACTGTTCTTAACCTGAAGCACCACTTTAGCTAATGGGGCCTCCCGCTGCCGGAGCACAATTTCTGTTCTCATCCTGAAGTAAAGTTCTTAACTCGAGGTACTACTTCCGGGTTAGCGGAGTCTGTAACATGAAGCGTATGTAACCTGAAGCATATGTAACCTGAGGTACCACTGTATGTTGGACTTCCAAAAAACATTCGCAAACCGGAACACTTCCGGGTTTGTGGGAGCCAATTTGTTTGGGAGCCAAGCCATTCGACATCCAAGGTACCACTACACACACACACACACACACACACACACACACTGCACATGCTCAGAGCTTCTTTTGCAACTCTCCTGCAGAGCCGGACGTACCTGGGCATGTCGACGCTTCGGGACCTGATCTTCAAGCGCCCGTCGAGGCAGTTCCAGTATCTGCATGTTCTCTTGGATCTCAGCTCCCACGACAAGGACAAGGTGAGCCTTAAGCCTGTCTCTCTGGTGCTGTGGTGTGGTCTGAGCAATGCAGCTGAAATAAGCTTGCAAGCTAACTGACCAGGGTGCCTGCAGGACTGCCTCTAGCTACTGCTAGGCTGTAGCTGCCTAGCTACTAAGATCACCTTCAGAGGCATGGCTCTGTGTCCTCCTGCTTATACGAAGTAAGCTGGGTGGTGACTAGATATTTCCGTTCCACCTTAAAAGAGAGCAGGCTTTGTGAGTCACAGAGTCTGCGTATTTCCTGTTCACAGGATGTTTCTGTTGTGTCTATGCTTTCGTTTCACTCTGTGCCTGAGCAGACCGAAGCAGGCAGTCATGTTTTTTCTTTGTTCTGACCAACGCTGAATAAACTTCTAAATAATGCTCTTCTGCGTGCATCTTTCGCTGTGCATTATCTGCTGATAGAGCGTGCATCAGCTCTGGAATGTCACAAGCTATTTTCTGGAGCTCGTGTCGCTAATTGCTGATACTGCGTTTCTACGGGAGGTCGATGGACGTCCGGAGACGGCTTGGGAGCCATGATGGACTTTGTCTCCCTGGCAGTATCCCAACATTTTCAGCTGTGGCACCCTGACTTTGGAACCTCTTGAAGAGATGGCCTAGTGCCATCTATATTATCACTTTGGTTCCTGCCGAAAGAAGAGACTGGGGTGGGGTGGGGTAAGAGGTTAATCTAGCCCAGCAGCATGTCCTTGTTGACATTTCCATTACACTTTAAGGAACAGACATGGGATTGTTACGTGTCACATGTCTGTTTACATTCCAACACAGTATGCCGGGAACTATCGTTATGTATAGCTTTTGCTTTTAGCTCCTCTCTCTGAGACGACCTGAGAGAGAGACGACATGTTTCTTTGTCCTGGTTTATGATTAATAAATCTGTAGTTGTAGTATTCTTCCACAAGCCTCACACCTATTCTGTGTGCGCTGATAGTGTGCCCTGGCTCTCAAGCCTGGGCTGCTGATTTACGTCGGAGCAGAGGTTGATGGCTCTTCGCAGCGGGACAGCTAGAAGGAGACGACCCAGCCAGGGCTAGCCAGCTGGCCTCCCGGCCCTCTGCATGTCAACAGTCCTCACAGTGACCAATGAGATGCACCTTGGAAGCATTCAAGCAGGACACCAGTGCGACAGGCCTTTTAAATTTTGTTGCACGCTGGAATATGTAACTGCTTGCTGTGATTTGTTGAATGGATTCTACAATGGTGTTATGGGAGTGGACCAGTGCTGGGCAATAGAGAGTGGACTTGGCGGTACTTTAAACCACTTTGGGGGCATTGTGCCCTTCGAAAAAGGCTACATCCCTAGCTGATCTAGGTGACTGAGGGCCTTGGTGATGCCCGTACATTTTCTGTCTCCAACCCTCTTAAAATTCTTTTGCTTTTGCTCTCCTTTCGGGGAATGTCTGCTCTGGAGCTTGCTCGCAGTGGGAACAAGAACCAAAGAACACTAGGGCTCATCCAGGCTTCCTTTTGTGCTGCATTTCTAGGCACGGATCCATGCTTTAAAGCATCATGTCAGAGTGCTCCCCGTCGTACCCTTTCTCTGCAAAAACCTGCTCTTTACCATTGAATCAGAGCAAAAGGCAACCTGCAGAAAACCCGAGTTGCTCTTTGTTCCTGTTCAGCATGAAAGAGTGGCTTTTTGCAGGGAAAGTTCCCAGGGGTGGGGCAGAAAGGAAGTGTGGAAGAGCCTTTAAAAATAATCTCAAATTTGTAGTTGGTTTTTAAAACATCCTTGGGATTCCTGAAGCTTTCTAATGCACTGTCAAACGACCCATCCTTTGCCGCCCTGCCTCCCATCTCAGGTTCGCCAGCAAGCGCTGCTGTTCATCAAGCGGATGTACGAGAAGGACCAGCTGCGGGAATACGTGGAGAAGTTTGCACTGAATTATTTGCAGCTTCTGGTCCACCCCAATCCTCCCTCTGTTCTCTTTGGCGCAGACAAAGATACAGGTAACTGGGCCGCACCATGTCCAGTTGTGTCCGTGAGCCTTGGCCAAAAAATAATGTTAGAAAAAGCCCTATAAAAAGCCCTTTAAAGCCCTATATGGCCTAGGACGCTCGTACCTACGGGACCGCCTCTCCTGGTATGTCCCACGGAGGACCTTACAGTCTTCAAACAAAAACATCTTGGAGGTCCTGGGCCACAGGAAGGTTAGGCTGGCCTCAACCAGAGCCAGGGCTTTTTTGGCCGTGGTCCCAATCTGGTGGGATGCTCTGTCACAAGAGACTAGGGCCCTGCGGGACTTGACATCTTTCCACAGGGCCTACAAGACAGAGCTGTTCCACCAGGCCTTTGGTCAGGGCGCAGCCTGACTCCCTCCTTTGGCAATCTTTACAGAACTTAAGCTTATGGTTGCCATCAATTGGATTTTAATTAATTTTTATAATGAAATGTTTTTAGAATGTTGCACTATTTTATTGTTGTTAGCCGCCCTGAGCCCGGCTTTGGCTGGGGAGGGCGGGATATCAATAAAATTTATTATTATTATTATTATTATTAGGGGCAAAACAATCCCCATCACCAATTAGAAAGTGTCACGTGTGAAACTGTATGGAGCCTTCACCGTAAGGCAAAACAGTGTGTGTGTTCTGAACCTCTGGGATAGCTCAGTCCGTAGAGCATGAGACCCTTGATCTCAGGGTTGTGCGTTCGAGCCCCACATTGGGCAAAGATTCCTGGTTGCAGGGGGTTGGACTAGATGACCCTGTGGTTCCTTCCAACTCTACAATTCTGTGGTTCTATATGTGACGGGTGATGACGTCCCATGTAAATGGCGTCCCATGTAAAAGAAGCTTTTCTAGGTTTATGGCCAGTGTGGTGTAGTGGTTAAGAGCGGTAGATTCGTAATCTGGTGAACCGGGTTCACGTCTCCGCTCCTCCACCTGCAGCTGCTGGGTGACCTTGGGCCAGTCACACTTCTCTGAAGTCTCTCAGCCCCACTCACCTCACAGAGTGTTTGTTGTGGGGGAGGAAGGAAAAGGAGAATGTGAGCCGCTTTGAGACTCCTTAAAGGGAGTGAAAGGTGGGATATCAAATCCAAACTCCTCCTCCTCCTCCTCCTCCTCTTCTTCTTCTTCTTCTTCTTCTTTTAAGTTAAATTATACAACAGGAAGTCCAAAAGGAGATCTTCCCCATTTCACAGCTCTGTTTCCCTAGTTGTGAATGGCAAGGAGCCTGTCCCTGTGGGATCTGGCACTCTGCATAATCTTTGGCGCCCGGTCTCTTTCTTCCCAACCCTCTTTTTGCCTTGCAGAGGTGGCTGCTCCCTGGACAGAAGAGACCATCAAGCAATGCCTCTATCTCTACTTGGCCCTCCTTCCCCAGAACCACAAACTGATCCATGAACTGGCGTCTGTATACACGGAGGCCATTGCCGACATCAAGCGCACTGTCCTCAGGGTTATTGAGCAGCCTGTGAGTCGGCTAGAGAGGGGTACTGGGTGGTCCACCACAGGGGCAAACGAAGGCGTCGTGACACCCGGGGCGGCAAACCACTATGTACGGCGCATGTGCGGCGCCGCTATATACAGTGCATGTGCTGTACGCAGCACTCCCGCACATGCTCTGTACATAGTGGCTTGGTCCGGCGGCGCTCCAGCGCTGTACAGACAGTGCCAGGATCCTCTGCTTGTGGCTGCAGAGGATCCTCCGCGGCTATAGCGGCAATTGAGGGATCCCACCGCTGTCCGTACAGTGCTCCAGCAGCACCGGTGGCAAACCACTATGTACAGCACATGTGCGGCATTGTTACGTACAGCACATGTGTGCGACACCGCACATGCGCTTTACATAGCGGTTTGCCACCGGCGCCGGGATCTTCTGCTCGTGGCCACAGCCACGAACGGAGGACCCTCCATATGCGGCTGTGGCGGTGCGATGGCTGTTCACGCTGCCGTGGGGTGTCTTGTTGTCACCCCCCAGACATGGGACCCGCCCCCTGTTGCGATGCCACTGGTCCACTGGCCTGAATATGAGCCACACCCACAAATAAGCCGCACCTTTAAAATTTGGCGGCTTGGGAACTGCACACAGGATGGGTGCCGTTGTCCTGCACTCCTGGGCTGTTCTCTGCGGGGGGAGGGGGAGCCGCGCCACTTTGCCAGCGTTCTGACGGCTCAGGGGAGGCTTGGGAGTGGCAGGCAGGCTGGGTGCCGTTGCCCCGTGCTCTTTTCCTCCCCGCGCTCCTGGGCTGCTTCCTGGGAGTGGGGAGCCGCATAAAATTGCGGCATAAGGTCGCGAATATAAGCCGCACTTTAACTTTTCACAATCGGAATTTGGAAAAAAAAAATAGTGTGGCTTATATTCGGGCCGATACAGTAGATGGCTTTCCTTTCCGCATGTTCGTATCCCCCACTCCACCCCAGAAACCATCCTTTTGTTTATCTTTTCCTATCGCTTCCAGATCCGTGGAATGGGGATGAATTCCCGAGAACTGCTCAAGCTGGTTAAAAACTGCCCCAAAGGTGCAGAGACCCTGGTGACCCGCTGTCTGCACAGCCTGACGGACAAAGGTACAGTTACTTCAGTGTTTATATTTAGGTGCTGTCCGATACAAAGGCCTCACGGTGGCTCATGGCAACTCCACGCAAGTAGTTGCTTCTGATAAATGCTGTGGAACTGGGATATGGGCTATGCAAAGCAGTCCAAGCTTGAGAGTTGCTGTTCAGTCACACGATCTAATGTGATTTTCTCTACTTAGTTCCCCCCTCTCCGGAGCTTGTGAAGCGAGTTCGAGATCTGTACAACAAGAGGCTCCCGGACGTCCGGTTCCTTATCCCTGTCCTCAATGGTTTGGAGAAGGTATTTTCTGAGGCTCAGTTGGAGGCTTGCTGATAATCTGCAATACTTCTCCCCCCACCCCCTCTCCCTGCCAATATTATCTTGGTCTTGAGCCTTTTTAGTTGACATTTTCAACGTGCAGGTTATTTGGAAACTAGCAGCCTTGTCCTTGGCTCAGGAATTCAAAGAAACCCCCCCAAATAAGTGCAGTTTTGAAAAGCCTAGCCTGTCATCTGGATTCAAAATGGCGTGCCATTGTATCCAGACACAGAAAAAAATCTGCTCCTTGATTTTGGGAGCCGCCATGGGCAGTTGGGCACGATATCTCAAGAGGTGTCCAAGCACATAGCAGACAAACAGTTTTCCTAAAAGTACAGTAGATGAAGGAAGGACAGCCAACACGTAACATGTTTTTGTTGTTTAGTCGTTTAGTCGTGTCCGACTCTTTGTGACCCCCTGGACCAGAGCACTCCAGGCACTTCTGTCTTCCACTGCCTCCCGCAGTTTGGTCAGACTCATGTTTGTAGCTTCGAGAACACTGTCCAACCATCTCGTCCTCTGTCGTCCCCTTCTCCTTGTTCCCTCCATCTTTCCCAACATCAGGGTCTTTTCCAGGGAGTCTTCTCTTCTCATGAGGTGGCCAAAGTATTGGAGTCTCACCTTCAGAATCTGTCCTTCCAGTGAGCACTCAGGGCTGATTTCCTTCAGAATGGATAAGTTTGATCTTGCAGTCCATGGGACTCTCAAGAGTCTCCTCCAGCACCATAATTCAAAAGCATCAATTCTTCGGCGATCAGCCTTCTTTATGGTCCAGCTCTCACTTCATGTCGTAATATGTCAGGATTTAACATAACGTGTCGGGATTTAAAACAGCTCTTCCTTCTTACCGATGTGTGCACTTTAGTGAATCCAGTGCAGACTTAAAAGTTGGTGGAACAGAAGTTGGGGAAACGAGGATTGTGCAAATGAGAGAGCTTAGAGGTTTACAGTTAAGTCTCCTCTCGCCTGGGTGCTGATGTGGAGGAGTTAATCCAGAGGGAAACTTCATAAGACGTGGGGATTGAGAAGAGGCTTAAAGGACGAGAGGGAGCCCTGCTTGAGTGGCAGAGATGAGGGGAGCAGTGGGGAAGATGGCACAAGGATGGGAGTGCGGGAAAAGGACCCTGGAGATTAGCAATGGAGGAGACAGCTTCTGTGTGCTCTCTAGCGATTTGCAGGAAGGATTCCACGTCCCTGCTGCTTCTATTAAGTATCCCTGAGTATGCCTCTTCTCTGTTTGTGGTGCCTCATACCCTATGGGGGCTCTCTCCTCTGGGGGTGTGGTCAAGTGTGATGTGCATTCTTGCATTTCCTTTCCAGAAAGAGGTGATCCAGGCCCTGCCGAAGCTCATCAAGCTGAATCCCATTGTTGTGAAGGAGGTTTTCAACCGCCTGTTGGGAACGCAACACGGTAGGGATCCTGGCCACATGGGGACCTTGAGTTTTCCGTGGCTTCTTGGGGGTCTTCTCAAAAGGGTGTCCTGAGGCTGTGGGGAGAGGGGTTTGCACGGTTTGGGAGGGATCAGCGGACTGGCTGGCTTTACCGTCTCCTCTGTCAGTGGCTGATCTCTTCATTGGCATCGATTCCGACAGGTGAAGGCAACTCGGCAGTTTCTCCTCTGAATCCTGGGGAGTTGTTGATTGCCCTCCACAACATCGACTCCACCAAGTGTGACATGAAGTCCATCATCAAAGGTAAGGGAGAATTCAGTTGCTTGTTTAGAATCCTCCTAGCATTTCTCCTGTTCTTTTTGTTCAATATTTTGGGCTGCAAAAAAACCCCCACCCTTTCAAGACACAATGGTTAAATTTCCCCATACATTTTTCCATTCGCGAAATTGCATCCATAGAGGAAATTCCTATACTTGAACTGGCTGCAAGTGCTGGAGTTTATTTTGCATCCAAATCCAAATTTGCGAATGGGATCCATTCGGAGGTCTGGCCACATCCCGAGGAATTCGCAACCGGAGGAGCTGTTTCTGCACATGCGCGCGGCGCGTGAAGCGCTTTTGCACATGCGCGCACAGCGAATCCCGGAAAAATACTTCTGAGTTTGCTGCATTTGCATCCTGAAAGATATGCAACCAGAGGTGTGCATCTCTAAAGGTACCACTGTACATCTACCGTATTTTTCGCCCCATAGGACGCACCGGCTCATAGGATGCACCTAGTTTTTTGGGCGGGAAATAAAGGAAAAAAATTTTATCCCCCCCCCCCCAGGTGCGGGGCTGGGTCGGGGGAAGCCCGAGCTTCCCCCGACCCCAGCCCCCAGAACAGGCAGCTCTCTGCAAGCCGTGGGAGCCCAGTGCGAAGTTGCGCCGGGCTCCCACGGCTTGTGGAGAGCTGCGCGAAGCTCGAAGCCTGGGGCGCGCTGAGCTCAGCTTTGGGATGCAGTGGAAGACCCTTCTGTTCCTCCTCCGGCTTCGCAGGACAGGCGCCTCACTGGGAAGCTGGAGGAGGAATAGAAGGAGACCCTTCTGTTCCTCCTCCAGCTTCCAGGCAGGCGCGTGGCTGAAGGGGCGCTGTGCAGTTCTCCCTCTCTGCGCAACACCTCTCCTGCAAAGGAGAGGGAGAACTGTGCAGCGCCCTTCAAGCGAAGCTGGAGGAGGAAGAGAAGAGGCAGCTGCCCTAGCCGCGTGTCACCTCTCCAGCTGGGAGAGGGTCGTGGGGGTTCCTTAGCCCCCCGCACACTCTCCGGGCTGGAGAGATGGTGCACGGCTAAAGAGGCAGCTTCAAAAGCCGTGCGTCACCTCTCCAGCTGGGAGAGGGTCGCGGGGCTATTCCTTAGCCCCGCGCACGTTCTCCGGGCTGGAGAGATGGCGCGCAGCTAAAGAGGCTGCTTCCAAAGCTGCGCGTCACCTCTCCAGCTGGGAGAGGGTCGCGGGGCTATTCCTTAGCCCCGCGCACACTCTCCGGGTTGGAGAGATGGTGCACGGCTAAAGAGGCTGCTGCCATAGCCGCGTGCCACCTCTCCAGCCGGGAGAGGCTGCGTGCAGCTATGGCAATACCCCCACCTCCTGCAAAAGCCCACAGGAGCCGCACACCCTTTAAGGAGCACACGGCTCCTGTGGGCTTTTCTAGAGGAGGGAGAAGGGACTGACTGGCTGCGTCAGTCCCTTGTCCCTCCTGAGGAAAAGCCGCAAGAGCCGCGTGGAGCTTGTGTGCGGCTTTGGGGAGCTTTTCCTGCCTGCCTGCCTCCTGCATTCACCCCATAGGACGCACACACATTTCCCCTTCATTTTTGGAGGGGGAAAAGTGCGTCCTATGGGGCGAAAAATACGGTATTTGGAAGCATGGAGTAAAGCTTCTCCCCTTAAGCAGATGTGGGGAACCTTTGGCCCTCTAGATGTTGCTGAACTATAACTCCCATTACTTGCTTGCTGGGGCTCATGGGAACTGTGGTTCAGCAACACCTGCAGAGCCAAAGGTTTCCCCACTCCTGTCGTAAAAGAACGGGCAGCTTCTGACCTCTGGTGCTTCCCTGCCCCTGTCCCTGTTACCTTGTGGCAGTTGCTCTGAGTTTTCTGCAGCAGCAGCAGCTGATCTTCTCCATTTCCCTGCGTGCAGCCACCAACATGTGCTTTGCTGAGCGCAACGTTTACACGTCTGAGGTGCTGGCCGTGGTGATGCAGCAGCTCATGGAGCAAAACCCGCTGCCCATGCTCCTTATGCGGACTGTGATCCAGTCACTGACGATGTACCCACGCCTGGGCGGCTTCGTCATGAACATCCTCTCCCGACTCATCTTGAAGCAGGTGAGAAGTGTCAGGAACTCAGTCTACACTCGAGTAGGACCCTGGCAGAGACACATGCCCGACTGGCATGTTCCCTTCCTCCTGAGCGATCGTTCGGGAGCTTCAAAAGCTTTCTTCTGCCCAAACATCACAGCGACCGATGCCAACTGACACTGGCACACTTGGGGATCTGCAGAGTTTGCGCATCATGCGTAACAGACCTCAGCAACTCAGCATTTTGGCAAATCTATTTACATATAAAGACACACGGAGCACTGCAACATGGCTCCCTCTCTCTCTAGCATCAGACAGCAAAGAGAAAAAAAAAGGACAATAGTCCCACTTCACGGAACACAGTAATACAAACATCCTGTCTCCGTCACTTCCCACTTTGTGGAGTCAAAACATACATCGTCATGTGAAAGACATCAATCCCATGACTGCAATCATGGAGCAGGAATTCTAACAAGGAGGATGTGGGGGAGACCTGCCTTTGTCCTCTGCAGCCAGGTTCCCATCGTCCTTTGCCTCTTGCAATCATTGCTGCAGAGGGCAGCACTTTTGGGCAACACAGCCACCCTTCTAAGGGAACTGCTTCAGTGGATTCACTCTGTTGGGGGCAGAGGGAGCTCTGACTGCATGGCTGATTCTTAGCCATCCCACAGGAACAAAATTATCTCCCAAGACTGGGAGGAACAGCCCAGCACACAAGATATTGTAAGAAGGTGGCCAGTGGCCTGTCAAGTCCAGCATCCTGGTCTCACAGTGGCCAACCAGATGCCTGTTGGAAACCCACAAGCAGGATCTGAGAACAGGATCCCTCCTGCGGCTTCTTTGTTTAGTCGTGTCCGACTCTTTGTGACCCCCTGGACCAGAGCACACCAGGCCCTCCTGTCTTCCACTGCCTCCCACAGTTTGGTCAAACTCATGTTTGTAGCTTCGAGAACACTGTCCCACCATCTCGTCCTCTGTCGTCCCCTTCTCCTTGTGCCCTCCATCTTTCCCAACATCAGGGTCTTTTCCAGGGAGCCTTCTCTTCTCATGAGGTGGCCAAAGTCTTGGAGCCTCAGCTTCAGGATCTGTCCTTCCAGCGAGCACTCAGGGCTGATTTCCTTCAGAATGGAGAGGTTTGATCTTCTTGCAGTCCATGGGACTCTCAAGAGTCTCCTCCAGCACCAGAATTCATAATGCAGCTTCTAGCAGCTGGTATTCAGAAGCATTGCTGCCTCTTGAGCCTTGTGGATAGTAACCATTGATAGCCATTGTCTAGTTCTCTTCTAAAGTGACCCAGGTTGGTAGCTATCACTGCCTCCTGTGGGAGTTCCTGTGGGAGTTCCATAGATTAACTGCGGTGCATGAATAATCATGGGACGCGGGTGGCGCTGTGGGTTAAACCACAGGGCCTAGGACTTGCCAATCAGAATGTCATCGATTCGAATCCCCGTGATGGGGTGAGCGTCCGTTGCTCATTCCCTGCTCCTGCCAATCTAGCAGTTCGAAAGCATGTCAAAGTGTAAGTAGATAAATAGGTACCGCTCCGGCAGGAAGGTAAATGGCATTTCCGTGCGCTTCTCTGGTTCACCAGAAGCGGCTTAGTCATGCTGGCCACATGACCCGGAAGCTGTACGCCGGCTCCCTCGGCCAATAAAGTGAGATGAGCGCATCAACCCCAGAGTTGGCCACGACTCGACCTAATGGTCAGGGGTCCCTTTACCTTTTTATGAATAGTAGTAGTGATGATGATAATAATAATTATTGATTATTGATTATTGATTATTGATTATTGATTATTGATTATTTATACCCTGCCCATCTGGCTGGGTTTCCCCAGCCACTCTGGGTGGCTCCCAACCGAACAATACAAACACAGTACAGCAATAAACATTTAAAACGTCCCTACACAAAGAGCTTTCTTTGGTCTGTCCTGAATCTTCCATCGTTCGGCTTCATAGCATGTCCTCGAGTTCTAGTGTTATAAGAGGGAGAAAAACTTGAGTAGCAAAGGACACTGTTGTAGATGGCTTTTTAAAATAATTGGACAGACTCATGCAGTGTAGGCCTGTGGGTGCCCACGATGATGTCACGAGAGAGAAATGCAACCTCTGTGTACAGATGCCTCCTATACCTCTGCATACTGGTTGGCCTATAGAAAGTCCAGTGCTTTCATTCCTGGCTTTTGACCCGTCCAGAGGCATCTGGCTGGCGGCCACTGCTGGAAACAGGCCGTTCAGCCTGATGAACCTTAGGCCACTGGGGTGAGACACAGAGCAGTCTCTGGCTGCTGGTGCCGCATTTTAACTCTTTCCCTTCCTCCCCCAGGTGTGGAAGTACCCCAAGGTCTGGGAGGGCTTCATCAAGTGCTGCCAGCGGACCAAGCCCCAGTCCTTCCAAGTCATCCTCCAGTTGCCTCCTCAGCAGCTCACTGCCGTCTTCGAGAAGTGCCCAGAGCTGCGGGAGCCTCTGCTGGCCCATGTCCGCTCCTTCACCCCTCATCAGGTACTGCCCCAAACAAAGCTGCAGTTGCAGCGAGCTGGGGGAGAGGTTATTCAAGTCAAAACAAAATCCACGGTGTCTAACCTATAGCTGCCTTTTTAAATCAAAGTTCACAGTTCAAAGGGCATTGTTTAAAGCAGAGCTTTCCAAACTTTTCAAGTTGCCGACACACTTTTTAGACACGCCTCATTTTGTGACGTAGTAATTCAGTTTTAAGGGACACAGGTGGCGCCACAGAGCCTAGGGCTTGCAGATCAGAAGGTCGGTGGTTCGAATCCCTGCGACGGGGTGAGCTCCTGTTGCTCGGTCCCAGCTCCTGCCAACCTAGCAGTTCGAAAGCACGTCAAAACGCAAGTAGATAAATAGGTACCGCTCCAGCGGGAAGGTAAACGGTGTTTCCATGCGCTGCTTTGGTTCGCCAGAAGCGGCTTAGTCATGCTGGCCACATGACCCGGAAGCTGCACGCCGGCTCCCTCGGCCAATAAAGCGAGATGAGCGCCGCAACCCCAGAGTCGGTCATGACTGGACCTAATGGTCAGGGATCCCTTTACCTTTACCTTTAATTCAGTTTTACTAGCAAATTGGAGGTTAAACTAACCTCTTTCCAGCCCCAGGAGGAGCACGGGGAGCGTTCACGTGACACACTGCAGCCAACACATTAATGTGTCATGACACACAGTTTGGAAAGCTCTGGTTTAAAGAATCCTAAGAGGTAACTTGTTGGTTCATTTTACTGTATTGTATTCATATCCCATTTTTAAGCTAGGATTGGCTCCCAAAGCAGCCCACAATTAATAACCCACTGAAAGGCATGATATATTAAGATAGACAGAGACATTTATTACGGTCTTTTGGTTCCTGCTCCTTGTCCTAGGTTCTTCCCTAGACAGGCACTGCTGAAGACAAAGATCTTCATATCCCATTTTTAGCTAGGATTGGCTCCCAAAGCAGCCCACGATTAAAAACCCACTGAAAGGCATGGTATATTAAGTTACAGAGAGACATTTATTACGATCTTTTGGTTCCTGCTCCTTGTATGTGCTAGGCTTTTCTGTGGACAGGCACTTCTGAAGACAAAGATCCCACACATGCAGACCTTTCCTATCTAAATCAGGACTGGGGAGCCTGTGGCCCTCCAGATGTTGTTGGACTACAACTCCCATCATCCCAGACCATTGAGCACCCTGGCTGGAGTTGAAGGGAGCTGGCGTCAGAAAGGGAGGGGCTCCCCAGCCCTGGTCTAAAGAGTGGGGCATGGCAGACCTAGAAGTCCTACTTGAAAGTCAGTCCTTACAGGTTGGGATAGGTCAGAAGACACAAGAAAACCCAGTACAGTGGTGCCCCGCAAGACGAACGCCTCGCAAGACGGAAAACCCGCTAGACGAAAGGGTTTTCCATTTTGGAGGCGCTTCGCAAAACGAATTTCCCTATGGGCTTGCTTCGCAAGAAGAAAATGTCTTGTGAGTTCCCGCGGGGTTTTTTCGCTCTTTTCCTAAGCCGCTAAGCCGCTTAACAGCTGATCCGCTGATAAGCCGCTTCTCAGCTGATCGCTAAAAGCCGCTAGACCGCTAATAGAGCTAATCCGCTAAGCTTGCTTCCCAATGGGCTTGCTTCGCAAGACGAAAAAACCGCTAGACGAAGAGAATCGCGGAACGGATTAATTTCGTCTTGCGAGGCACCACTGTACCACATCAGTAATACTCACCTGCACGCACCTCCAGTCCAGAACAGTAATTTTAAATAAGACGACGAAGTCTAAAACAGGTTTTCTTGCAAAACGTACTAATGAACTTCCGTTCAACCAACCCAGTAGGATTTTAACCAAGATAGGGTATGTGTGAAAGTATCAGAGAGAATACTGTTTGAGAGAATACTTTCCAGTGCAATGATTGGCGCACATCTGGATGAGGCACCCCCTCTGCTTTTTCTCCACCAGCAAGCTCATGTTCCCAATTCCACCATGGCCATCCTAGAAGCCAGCAACAAGCAAGACCTTGAAGGGAAGGAGCTGCAGCCTCTGGAGGAGACGAGGGGCTCAGCCCCGCCCAGGACCAAGGAGCTGAGAAGAGAGAAAGAGGTCAGAGCACACAGTGGGCAGGGAGGGGGCGACGTTCATAGTGTTGAAGAAATGTGGGTTTTGCCAAGTTACAGTAACATGCATAAGTGAGCATTCAGTGTGTTGGGATTGCCAGAAACGGAGGGTGGGGAGAAGGGAACTGTGAAGGACAATTCATCTGTCTTTGGATTTCTGTGACCTTCACAGTGATCCTTGGCAGTCGGTCCCACTGTGTCCAGTAGGGCTTATGCTCCTACAGTGGTGCCTCACAAGACGAAATTCGTTCCGTGAGGCTCTTCGTATAGCGGTTTTTTCGTCTTGCGAAGCAAGCCCATTGACAGCTTAGCGGATTAGCGCTATTAGCGGTTTAGCGGCTTTTAGCGGATCAGCTGATAAGCGGCTTAGCGGCTTAGGAAAAGAGGGGGAAGGGGGGGGGAAACCCGCAGGAACTCGCAAGACATTTTGTCTTGCGAAGCAAGCCCATAGGGAAATTCATTTTGCGAAGCGCCTCCAAAGCGGAAAACCCTTTCGTCTAGCGGGTTTTCCGTCTTGCGAGGCGTTCGTCTTGCGGGGCACCACTGTATGTGAGCATATATAGGAGCGCAGCTTGAGTGGGTGATGGTAGGAGGAGCAAAGCACTGTGGAGACACTCGAAAGGGCCTTGGAGGATAGAGAGAACCACTTCAGTGGTGTCCAGTCAAAGTTTGCAAACGGGAGCAGAAGTGCAATGGTTTTTACTTTTGCAAGCCTGCAGCACTGCAGATACGTGATCGCAATGTTTGGAGACAGCGCAGCTTAGTCCGAACTCGGAGACCTTGATGCAAACAAGTTTTGCGTATCTGAAGAAGTGTGCATGCACACGAAAGCTCATACCTAGAACTAACTCAGTTGGTCTTTAAGGTGCTACTGGAAGGAATTTTTTTATTTTGTTTTGACCATGGCAGACCAACACGGCTACCTATCTGTAACTGAAGTTTTGCGTAGTGTTCTTTTATTTCTGCATGCTTTGGAACACTTTCACAGAAGGGAAGCCAGGGGAGGGAGGGATCCACCACAGAACAGTGTTGGGAATTTGGACCTAGTGCTAGGAAGGGGTTTGAAAAAGAAATGGACACTTTGCAGGGCCTAACGCAGCTCAATGCCATTCCTAGGAAGAAATGGAGCCTCAGCCCCTCCTGCCTCGCGTGTCCCAGGATATGATTGCCTTGCGCTTGGCGCAGGAGAAGGCCCTCAAGCGCCAGCTGGAGGAGGAGCAGAAACTGAAGCAGCAGCAGCAGCCTCCCCGCCCGGCAGCCCCCCAGACCCCACTCCCTTCCGAGGAATCTGTGGACTTGCAGGAGGAGGTGCCTGAGGCAGAGACTCCCACCATCTTCATCAGCATGCAGGAGGAGGACGAGAGCTTTGGAGGAGACAGCTCCCAGCTGGATTCCAGCTTAGAGGGCCCCTGGCCACCCAAGGTACCGCAGCTTTTTTTTTTTTTTTTTTGCTTGCTTGTCAGTGGAAGTGGCCATCAAACCTCCTGTAGTTCCACCTATGAAAGCACCTCGGTTGTGTCTTGGATTTCTGTCATTCCCTGCCGAGAGGATTACAGATGCAGCGCAAGCCGCCGAAACCGTATCTGGTTCAGGCAGGCATCCACTTGAAAGCCGGATTAATTTCCAAAGACAGCAGTCTTTGACACAAGCGATGTTGAGCTTCTCTGCCTTTCGAGTTCGGAGATGAGCCAGGCAGAGCTTGGCTCTTCTGCACACTGATGGTGGTTTCTTGGTCTCTTCCCCAGGAGCTGCAGAGCAAGGAAGGAGCAGCCAGCAGCAGCAGTAGCAGCAGTAGCAGCAGCAGCAGCAGCAGTAGTAGCAGCAGCAGCAGCAGCGGCAGCTCAGATGAGGGATCCTCAAGCAAGCCTCGCACAGCCAAGCAAGCCACCCTCTCCCTCGAGGAAGAGGAGCCAGCCACAGACGCTGGGGTACCACCTCCTGCCCCTTCCGCTGCTCTGGCTGCAAACTCTCCCAGCCCAGCAGAGGAGCTGCCGGACCCCGTTGTGGAGCAAGATGAGAAAGCGGACAGCTGATGATTCAGGAAAAGAAGATTGGGGGGGAAGGGGTTAACTGGGAAAGGAACCAGGAAAATAAGAATAAAGTGGATTAGATTTCTAAATAAAGAATCTCGGGTCTCAACTGCTTTTCTGTCTGTACTGGATTTTTTTTTTTTTATCCTGCTGGTGTAAAGTGGGGTGGCGTAGTTCTTAATTATAAAAAAGAGATAATCTGTTAGTTGGGTAAACACAGGTGATGCTATATGTAAATTGCCTTGAACTTCATGTGCCTTAGAGGTAATAAATATGGTTGGTTTTTTGGGTGGGGCTGAGAGGAGGAGGAGGAGGAGGTGGAAGGAGATGGCTTAGAAAAGCCTGGTGCTGTCAAACATTTTTTTATTGACAGGTAGGTAGCTGTGTTGGTCTGCTGTAGTCGAAACAAAATAAAAAAAAATCCTTCCAGTACCACCTTAGAGACCAACTAAATTTGTCTCATACCAGTAACAAACTTAGTTGGTCTCTAAGGTGCTACTGGAAGGAATTTTTTTTTAATTGAATTTATATACTGCCCTATACCCGGAGGTCTCAGGGTGGTTCACAAAACACAAAACCACAAATTATATAATCAAAATAAGAGAAACATTGCAACAACCCCACCCCACTCTAAAAAACCACATTTTAAAAGGGCATTGTATGTAAATCAGATCAAACGCCTGGTTAAAAAAGGAATGTTTTTGCCTGGCACCTAAAAGTGTATACAGTGGTACCTCGGGTTAAGTACTTAATTCATTCCGGGGGTCTGTTCTTAACCTGAAGCACCACTTTAGCTAATGGGGCCTCCTGCTGCTGCTGCACCGCCGGAGCACGATTTCTGTTCTCATCCTGAAGCAAAGTTCTTAACCTGAAGCACTATTTCTGGGTTAGCGGAGTCTGTAACCTGAGGTAAAACTAAACAAATTCCTTCCAGTAGCACCTTAAAGACCAACTAAGTCAGTTCTTGGTATGAGCTTTCGTGTGCATGCACACTTCTTCAGATGCACACTTCTTTCGTGCATGCACACGAAAGCTCATACCAAGAACTGACTTAGTTGGTCTTTAAGGTGCTACTGGAAGGAATTTGTTTTGTTTTGACTATGGCAGACCAACACGGCTACCTATCTGTAACTGAGGTAAAACTGTAATGGAAGGTGCCAGTTGAACCTCCCTGGGGAGAGCCTTGCACAGACAGGGAGCCGCTGCCGAGAAGGCCCTTGTGTTGCCGCCCTGAGATTTTTCCCGCTTCCGAAGGCCCCCTGCCCTCCATCCTCCCTGCTCCTGAGGCAGGCCTGTTAAGCGCCGGCCCCGTTGCTAAGGCCCGCATCCTCCCTCGGTTGCTAAGGACCTCGCCCTCTCCCCCAAGCCCCGCCCCGTCGTTCCAGGGAGGCGGGGCTCCCCCGTCGCCCGGCAACCTCCCCCCCCCCGGCGTTGCCAAGGCGCCGCGGCGCAGCTTCCGGGCGCGGCGAGGTGAGCCGCGGGTCGCGACTTCCGGCAGGCAGGCAGGCAGGCAGGCAGGAGGAGGAGGCGGCGGCCGCGGCCCGGCGGGAAGATGGCGGCGGCGCTGGCTCCCCCGGCCTCAGCCGCGGCGGCGGCGCCGGTCCCCGACGGAGGCCCGTCCCCGCCGCCGCCGCCGCACGAGATCAAGAGCCAGTTCCGCACCCGAGAGGGCTCCTACCGGCTGCTGGGGGCCCCGGAGCCCCGCGCCAGGCCCGCCCCGCCCGCCGCCCCCCCCGCCTCGGCCAACGCCGCCGCCCCGCCGCCCCCGCCCCCGCCCCCGCCGCCCTCCGGGGTCCCCCTCGGAGCCCCCGCGCCGCCCGCCCCCTCGCTGCCCCCCGTGCGCCTCTCGCTGGTGCGCCTCAGCCCGGCCTCGGGGGGCGCAGGGGCAGGAGGAGGAGGAGGAGGCGGCGACCCCTGCGGGGAGGGGGACCCGGGGGGCCTGGCCGCCGAGCGCAGCCGCGTCTGCTTCAACCTGGGCCGAGAGCTGTACTTCTACTCGGGCTCCGGGGGCGCGCCGGGGCGGGGGCGCAGGGTGAGCGCCCGACGAGCTTGGGGGGTGGGGTGGGGTGGGGTGGGGGAGGTCAGAGGGAGGGGGGCGGTGGGTGGGGTGGGGGCGGTGGGTGGGGTGGGGCTGGGCCAGGTGAGGAGCGGGAGGAAGTGGGGGTGCGCAGGTAGGCAGAAGAGGGAGGTTTGGGGGGGGTGGGGGGGGTAGGACCAGAAAAGATGGAGACAATTTTGAGAGTTGTTGTAGCAACCAGGAGGCTCTTTTCGTCCCACCCCTTGCCATGCAAGGATTTTGGGGGACTTGAACAGATGTCAAAGCGATGAACAACTACCTGACATTCAGAAGACATCTTAAGACAGGGAAGTTTTTAACATGTGATATTTTACTGTATTTTTGGTTTCTATGGAAGCCGCCCAGAGTGGCTGGGGAGGCCCAGCCAGATGGGTGGGGTATAAATAAATTATTATTATTATTATTATTATTATTATTATTATTATTATTATTATTATTATTATTATTATTATTATTGAACCCACAGCCCTGGGATCGAGAGCCTCTAACCGGCAGAGCTGTCCCAGTATCGGGGTTTTCTGTGCGTGTGTTTTGTAGTCACGCTGAGGAAGGGTGTGCAAGGAGGAGGATGCTGAAAGGGCAGCTGAGGATGTGGAGAGGGAAGGAGCAGCCAGGTTGCCGGGAGATGGGCAGAAGCCAGGTGGGAAGGCATTGGGGTGATGTGGAAGAGGAGGCTATGGTGGCAGGAGAACAGGGCTCAGAAATGGCCAGGGGTTGGTAAGGAAATGGGCTGGTCGGTGGCTAATCTCAGAAGCCAGAGGAGTGTGGATTCAATTCTTCGCAAGAGGGAGAATCAGTTGCTTGCAGAGGTATTTGCCGGTGACGATGGCTAGGGAAAGCAGGAATGCAAAATGACAAAAGGATGCTATTGCTTAACTTGGAGCTGTGGTCTCCTGTGGCAACTGAGAATCGCTTCAGCGTAACCAGGCAGGAGAGCTTAATAAAGGCTCCTTCCCACCCGCAGCTGTTAGACCACAAAGTGGTCGGTGTGGGGTGAGTGACTTTCATAGCCTTGCTTGCAAAGCTGATGAAGGTAGCCGATACGAAATGGGTGGAGAACGGCAGTTGCTGAAAGGCCAAGAAATGTGGGGTCGGTGCCTGTCTCCAGAGAGGGCTCTGTGTGCTCCGAGGCCATTGCTGTGCTCCACACACAGCTGTAGGCACTCCCTCTGTTTCTCTTACGCAAAGTGAAGGAAGTGTCGGCAGGTGGCTTTGCCATCTCTTCCTTCCATGTCAGATTCCCTTCCAGTGCTTGATTCCTGCAGTCTTAACTTCCCACCCATTCTATTTTTGTTGGCTTTCCAGTCTATCGACCTGAAGAAGCCCATCGACAAGCGGATCTATAAGGGGACGCAGCCCACTTGCCACGACTTCAACCAGTTCACAGCTGCTTCCGAAAGCATCTCACTGCTGGTTGGCTTCTCGGCTGGGCAAGTGCAGTACCTGGATCTCATCAAGAAGGATACTAGTAAACTCTTCAACGAGGAGGTGAGTCCAGTGTGTTCTGCAGAAGCAGCGACTCAGAGTCGATACAGATCAATTGGAGTCTCTTATTTCATTCCTCCCAGGTCAATGGGCTTGGGTTAGGGCCTCTGTTTAAATGTCGCTCTTCCCTTAATTGCTGCTGTTAATTGCTTATAACGTGTAGGCCTACAAGTTTTAGTTGGCTTAAACAATCAAAGTGTGGTTTAATGTGACTGCTTGTCAATTGTATGCTTAAGTCGCCCTGAGAGATTTTTCAGAAAGGCAGCTGGGAAATGTTGCCAGTTCATAGCCATAGAGCTGTGCCCAGGAAATGATGCCTTGGAAAAAGAAGTACAGTGGTACCTCGGGTTACATACGCTTCAGGTTACATACGCTTCAGGATACAGACTCCCCTAACCCAGAAATAGTACCTCGGGGTAAGAACTTTGCTTCAGGATGAGAACAGAAATCGCGCGGCAGTGGCGCGATGGCAGCGGGAGGCCCCATTAGCTAAAGTGGTGCTTCAGGTTAAGAACAGACCTTTGGAATGAATTAAGTACGTAACCAGAGGTACCACTGTACTTCAAGCCAAAGGTGGCCCAGGAGTTTGGCCCAAGGCTAGTTCTGAATGTGCTGTTTAGTGCTGGGGGTTGCAGCGGTAGCTCTTCATAACCTCTTGTTGAGTCTCCGTGGCCTGTGCTGATGATCTCTGCCTAGAGATCACTAAGGGCAGTTAAGAGACTCGTTCCTGTTAAATATTTTATAGTGAGAGTGTGGTGCACATTTGTGGGCCTGTTCCCAGCAACTTCAAGCAGGGAGGGCTGCACTGAATGGCTGGGGGAGCTCCATGGGCCCTCTCAACTCACCTTTCTCCTTGCCTCCCACCTGACAGAGGCTGATTGACAAGACAAAGGTCACCTTTGTGAAGTGGATCCCCGAGACGGAGAGCCTCTTCCTGGCTTCCCACGCCAGCGGCCACCTGTACCTGTACAACGTGGAGCACCCCTGCGGCTCAGCCTCGCCCCAGTACACCCTCCTCAAGCAGGGCGAGGGCTTCACGGTCTACGCCTGCAAGAGCAAGAGCGCCCGCAACCCGCTGCTGAAGTGGGCGGTGGGCGAAGGAGCGCTGAACGAGTTTGCCTTCTCGCCCGACGGCCGCTACCTGGCCTGCGTCAGCCAAGACGGCTGCCTCCGCGTCTTCCACTTTGATTCCATGCTCCTGCAGGGGATGATGAAGAGCTATTTTGGGGGGCTGCTGTGCGTCTGCTGGAGCCCCGACGGCCGCTACATCGTGACGGGCGGCGAGGATGACCTGGTGACGGTCTGGTCCTTTGCCGAGGGCCGGGTCATCGCCAGGGGCCACGGCCACAAGTCGTGGGTCAACGCGGTGGCCTTTGACCCCTTCACCACCAGCACGGAGGATGACGAGAGCGGCGAGTTCAGCGGCAGCGACGAGGACATCCAGGACTCTGCCAATTTCTGCAGGGTGCGGACCAGCAGCACGTTGTCCCACCTCTCTAAGCACAGCACCAAAAGCACCCCGACGGTGACTTACCGGTTTGGGTCGGCCGGCCAGGACACCCAGTTCTGCCTTTGGGACCTGACGGAGGACGTCCTGTACCCCCACCACCCGCTCTCCCGGGCCCGAACGCTCACCAACACCTTCAGCGCCGGAATCCCCCCCTCCGGGAGCGGCGGGAGCAACCTGGCAGCCGAGGCCGGCGGGGGGCCCCTGCCCCGCTCGCTGTCCCGCTCCAACAGCCTGCCACACCCAGCTGTCACCAGCGCCGCCAAGAGCCACGTGGCCGACGGCGCGGTGCCCTTCAGCATCGGGAAGTTCGCCACGCTCACCCTGCAGGAGCGGAAGGACAAGAACGCCGAAAAGGAGCACAAGCGCTACCACAGCCTGGGCAACATTAGCAAGAGCAACGACAAGCTGAACGTTGTCCCCCGGAGCAAGCTGGACACGGCCAAGGTCCTGGGCACGGCGCTGTGCCCCCGCATCAACGAAGTGCCCCTCCTGGAGCCCCTCGTCTGCAAGAAGATTGCCCACGAGCGGCTGACGGTGCTGCTGTTTCTGGAGGACTGCATCATCACTGCCTGCCAGGAGGGTCTCATCTGCACGTGGGCCAGGCCAGGGAAGGCGGTGAGTGGGGCAGCCCCTTGACGCTGGCAGGAGGGCTTCAATGCTTGGGTTGCCCTAGGAAGTGGCCGCTTCTGATCTAGGGGAAGCCGTCCTGGGAAAGGGGCGTGGCTCACAGTAGGGCATGCAACCAGCAGGCTGGTTCAGCCCTGGCAAAGAAAAAAAAGCACACCAAGAACTCTGGCCAATATAAATTTCAATAGTGGGAGAGGTCCCTCCTCGCAAATCAAGAGTCAATTATAACAAAAACTAACCCATTCCAAAGTATGTATTCTGACAAGGATTACAGAGATCTCAAACTCGGATATGTGTAACACAATAATTTGTTACAGTGTTTAGAGATAAAAGTTTATGAGTAGAGATAAGTTCATGTTAGTCCGTAGTCAGATTTACCACTCCCACTATTGAAATTTATATTGGCCCAGAGTTCTTGGTGTGCTTTTTTCTTGGTATATTTAATAACAAGGACTCCAACTTATTTAACGTTGGTTCAGTCCTGGCAGCATCTGCTGGGAAAGGCTCTGGCCTGAGACCCTGGAGAACTGCTGGTCACCAACCAGGAGGAGGTAACAGCGAGTGGGACCGATCTAGAGCAGGGCAGGCCAACTTTTCACACCAAGTGGGCCACAGGAGTACTTCAACATGGGACCTGTGGGCTGCTCACTGCCTTGTCGCATGCGGGGGAGAGGCCAAAATTTGGGGGTGGGGAGAGACAGGGACCCACAGCCTTCATGCTTCCTTCCCAGCACCTGCTAATCATGGCACTGGGCTTTGGGAAAGAGGGACGAGGCTGTGGCAGGGTCCTAGAGCCCTCCCACTTCCTTCCCAAAGCTGGAAAAGCACCAACTAGGCCATCCTTTCATCCTGTGGGTCCCCAGATGATGTTGAACTACAACTCCCATCACCCCTAGCTAGCAAGGCCAGAGCTCCAGGATGATGGGAGTTGTAGTCCAACAACATCTGGGGACCCACAGGTAGAGAACCACTGAACTAGGCTTTGGGAAGCAGGATGGAGGGCTCTAGGACCCTGTCAGAGCTCTCATGCCTCCTTCCCAAAGCCCAGAGCTTCAGTTACTGGACGGCTGCACGTTAGACCGCCGTGGAATAATGAAATGTTCCCAGCAGAATGTCAGCTTGGTTTCCATTAGCTTGATCAGCAGGGATCTTGCGAGCTCACAGGACTCTTCATCCCAGTGTTGTTCTTCCCTGTGCCCATTTCCTCTTGGTTCCTTCATCCTTCCTTTCACATCAGTTGTGAAGGAAGTCCCTGAGTCCAGCAACCCAGGCAGTCTCCCACGAATCCACCTTTGTTTATCCCCCAGAGCCGCAAGTCCAGAACGGGAGCAGGGCGTTGCTGCTTGTGCGGTGTGGCGCCTCCGATGGCGCAGGCCATTAAGCCAAACCACAGGCTAGGAGGAGAGAGAGTGGGTTGGGGGAGCCCTGCCCAGCCCTGGCCCCAAACACTGCAGTGGTGAAATGCTTCCATCAGTGATGAAGCAAAATCTATTCACCAAACCAGCCGAATGCTTCATTCCTTATTGAAGCCCAGGCACAAATACAGAAGATCAGCTTAGTGGAGGCCCAGGAGAACAAGCAAGATAGGAGCTGCATTGTGTGCTCTCAGAACGCCATCGAGAGAGATGAGGTGGTCTCATTTTTTGGCTCATTATTTTATATTCCACCTTTTCCTCCAGGGAGCGGAAGGTGGCATACGTGGCTCTCTTCCCCACTCTGCCCCGTCTCGTCCTCACAGCAACCCTGCGAGGTGGGCTAGGCTTAAGAGATAGTGGCCGGCCTCCGGGGTCGCCCAGTGTGAAGTCCCTGTCTGAGTGGGGATTTGGGTCCTGGCCAGACACTCTTTTAAGCACATGAAAAGAGGAGCAAAACTGCTGCGAAACAGCTTTGGGTGGAGTAAAGAGGCCAAGATCCGGGAGGGCAAGTGAGAGGGTCTCTTCTCTCCTGATTTCACTGGGGAGCAAATCCCAGCCGGCCATTAAACAGCTTCCTGTAGCAATTCTCTCAGTGCTTCTGGCCTACTGCACAACTCCTCACCCCCACCCCGCAAACAGATGCTACCATTTCCCAGTACCGTTTGCTCCCGTCTAGTTGGAGAAAACCCAGCGCTGGGCCTTCAGGGCAGTGGCTGATACCTGCCTGCTTGCCTGCCTCTCCTTCTTTCCCTCCTGACTTTAATTCTGAGTGGGCAGACAGGCAGACGGACAAGCTCAACGCCTGTTTTCTCCAGCTGGGGAAGCAAAGGACCAGTCTGGGCATAAGGCAGCAGTAAAGCTTAAATGCTTCTGAGAAGGCCTGGCTTGCTTCTTGGGGGGCAACGCAGAGGTGGGCTCTGTCAGTGGTGGCCCTTTGAAACACCCTCCCCAGGTGGCCTGAGAGGCAGGGACAGTAACCTGATTTAAACTCCTCTGGAAGCAGGTGTGGTAACCTGCAGCCCTGCAGATTTTGTTGGACTACAACTCCCATCATCCCTGATCCCTGGCCATGCTGCATGTGGGAGTATTTGCATGGTCCCTGGCTTAAAGACATACATTCTTACCCAAGCTTTCAGGAGCTCTGATACTCAATTCTTAAACCTTCTTTTCCTTTTCTTCGCTCATTTTTTCTATAATAATTAGTTAAATATATATATTTATTTACCTTTATATATTATATATAATATAATATATTATATTATATATAATATAATATATATAATGTAATATAATATATATATTATATAATATATAAAATATATATATTAACCACAGAGCCTAGGACTTGCCGATCAGAAGGTCAGCGGTTCGAATCCCTGTGACAGGGTGAGCTCCCGTTGCTCAGTCCCTGCTCCTGCCAACCTAGCAGTTCGAAAGCACATCAAAGTGCATGTAGATAAATAGGTATCGCTCTGGCGGGAAGGTAAACGGCGTTTCCGTGCGCTGCTCTGGTTCTCCAGAAGCGGCTTAGTCATGTTGGCCGCATGACCCAGAAGCTGTACACCAGCTCCCTCGGCCAGTAAAGCGAGATGAGCGCCGCAACCCCAGAGTCAGCCACGACTGGACCTAATGGTCAGGAGTCCCTTTACCTTTACCTTATTTACCTTTCAGAAGGCATGTATTAGATGGCTTTAGTTTTAATCCCATGTTATTTTAAATAAACCACTTTCTTTTTACTAAGCAGTGTATATAAACTGTATACATAAAAGTTCCAAACCGCCCTGTACTTGCATCTCGGGGAGAAGGAGCCCAGCAGCCCTTCCTGACCTGCTATTTTTCTTCTCCGTGCTTAAAACTCTTCTCTCCCCCACCCTGTTTACTTTTCAGACCCTGAACTCCCAGAATGGCGGCTCTCCCAGCGGCACTGTGGTATAACCGGACGGCGCCCCCCCTCCTTTGGCTGACCTTCTCCTCACAGGTGTCTGTGACTCTTTGCCCTGCCGAGGCCCCTTGGTCAAGGTGGCAAAGCTCTCCGCCTCTCCAGCAGCTTCTGAGTATGTACAGGTTATCCCCTTCCTCCTTCGCCTGTGACACTTAACTGTATGGAAAAAGAGAGAGAGAGAGAGAGAGAGACTAACAGAGTTAATATATTGAGACCTATGTAGCACAGGACCCTTTGCACTTCTTCTCAGCTATTTAAAGAAAAAAAAGTATTAATATGAACCATATTTAAAGCTAAGATCTTAGCACAGGCTGCTGCCGGGGCAGATTTTGCACAAGGGTGAACTGAGCTGCCTCCACCCCACCTTGCCCCCTTGCCCCTCGTCTCCCAGGCGGGGATTCCTCACTGCCTTCCAGCTGCCCTGCTGCTCTGGACTGGATAGGACCCGTCTGCGATCTTCACCCGCCCTCACCCAGCTCCTCGGAGAAAGCGGAAGGAATCCCTTTTGCACAGGGGGAGGACGGCCCAGCCCCGAAGGAAGAACACCTCCCCTCCTCTTCATCTCTTCGTTTTAAATTTACGTGTGTTTTGCACAACGCGTCCCGGTTTCTTGCGGGACCCACGACCCTCCCCTCTGCCAGCAGGGTCTTTTCAGTCTTTAACAGCAGGTGTATCTCCCCAACTTTCCCTCCTTCTCCTCCTCCTCCTCCCAGTGTAACCAACTGGTCCGCAGACACACGTTGCCAGGTGTTTGAGATCCAGCGAGATACTGCCCGGGTCCTCTTGCCGACGTCCCGTGTCCCAGCCTTGGGGCCTAGACAGCTGCCCATCCTCACAACCTTCTCTGTGGTCCTTTCAGAAGCAAAACGGACCTTTTCCTCTGAACTGAGCTGACACGCAGCTTGGTTTCTCAGCTCTTTCTCTCCTCCACGGATCTGCCTCTGGATTCGATCTCGTCTCTGGGCCAGCAAGATGCGCTCTGCCCTCAACTGCTCGGGCCTGTTTGTACCACATGGCTTTCCCTACGCCCACCCTAGTTTGACCGACATATGTGCGCCCAGTCTTCCAATGCACATTTTAAATAGCCAGCCCTCCTAAAGTTGATCACGGGCTGCCAACCCCAGGCAGGTGCAAGGAAATCAGTTGGATGTTTCAGCCGCTCAGAAGCCCAGAGTCTCAAACCCTCGACTTTGAAGGCTTGCATTTACAGGAAGAGCAGCTGCCAGCTTGTTTTCAGAAGAACAAATTTGGGCACTAGTGGAAGATGTTTAAGAGTACAGGATATGGAAGCGGAATTATCCGTGCAGTAACTGGAAGTTCATCTGTCCCGGTAGATGGTTGCTTGGGGCTTGGTGGTTTTCCTACTGCGGATGTGGCTTAGTAGGAGAGGGCAAATATTTTAGGTGGAGCCAATTCTGTGATGCTGTTGGCTGCCGGCGGCAGAGAAAACCGTCTGCTTTCTTTTCTCCCCAAGCCTCTTGGCCAGAGACGGAAGGAATCCCTTCCGAGGGCTGAAGCAAAGAGCAGCATGGGCAGAAATTCAGGCTGGGCAGCCGTTCTGGTGCATAACTTTGCGCAGAGCCTTAAGAGAGCCCTGGAGATGCCATGATAGGTCTTGGTTGGGGCATGGCCAGGATCCCAGTAGAGCTTATCTCTAGACATTTCAGCCGCCTATCTGTATTCTGCCCACAGAAAAAATCATAGAAATATGTGTCTATTTTGGGAAAGGTTTTGATCTGCTTGAGGATTCTGGGTTGCACCTGATGCGACGCCCTACGCAGAGTAGACCCATTGGAATTAGTGGGCCTAAGTTAGGCCGGGTAATTTAAGTGGGTCTACTCAAAGTAGGGCTTAGTGCCAGCTACAACCCCTCCTGTTGCAGAAAACAGCTGCTCCAGAATGGATTCAAAGAAATACACGTGTTTCATTCAGTATGTGGCCATTTAAAATATTCCTAACATCCTTTGATCCTTTGGCGATTGAGGGCAGTCTTAAGAGACAGGCACAGAGAGCCAGTTTTCTGCAAGTGTGTTCTATTTTATTTATTGCTTCATAAGCGTTAATAGTACAATTTGGGGCAGCTTTGAGCCTCTCTTTACCACACCTGCACTTATGTACGCAGTGCCACACTTGTGCGGTTTATCTTACACCCTGGAGTACAGGCAGAGCAGCCTTCGCCAACCCGGCGACCTCTGGGCGTTTGGGACTACAACTCCCACAAGGCCCAGCCTGCACAGCCGTGGGGAGTTGTAGCCCAAAACACCTGGGAGGGTGCAGTTTGGGGAGGGGTGCTGGGCAAAAAAATTCCAATAACCTGGGCTGAAAACTTCCCGCAAACTTCCAAGAGGATCCCTGGACTTCTCCCTCTCGCTGCTTTTGCTTTAGCACCGACAGGCTTAGAGGGAAGCCCTGGGCTACATGCACTAAGAGCAGTTTTCTTTGTGGGGAGTAGTATTCCGTTTGCAGCTCCTCGCCCTGCATATCTGAGCTTCCAGCAAGAGCCAGGATAAAGGATGCTGGTTTCTGCAGAAGCATCCCTTGTCCTACCAGTTTGCCTGTTTATCGTGGTCATGGGGGGCCAGGATTTGTGCCTGTAACAGTCTCCAAACTCACCAGTAGAATTGGTTAAGGCCTGGCGCTGCCCAGTGGATTCAAAAGCAGCTCTTGTTTTATAGCGTTTCCGGTGGCGGCAAGCCTGGCCAGGAGCAGGGCTTGACTGAGTTGCTCTGAAGGCAGGGCAGCCTGCCTGCCATGCCTGGTTTCTAACACAAGAGGGCGTTAGGAACTTCCCTGGGATCCCAGGGGAGCTGGCTGTCATTTTACGGTGGCCACCTGCGCATGCCCAGAGGCGCCCACGCTCTCGTTGGTAATACCTGCACACATCCTGGGGTTGGGCCCTTAGCATTCAGGATGCATCCAGGAGACTCTGCCCGCCTCTAGCCCAACCACCCGCGTTCGCCACGAGCCGTCACCTTGGGACCACCTATCAGCTGCCCGGCAAAGGCTCGAAGGCGGGCGGACAGACGCCAGCCTGGCAAGGGGACCCGTCTTGTATGTCACGCTATGCTCACTGTGAACCCATCGTCAGCTCTGCATGTTTGCAAAACGCGGCCCAGCTGCCAGAGAAACCAACTGGGATGGGTGGGTGGGTGAAAAACCCCCTCTCTCAGAGGACTGACGACCACGGGACTGGCTCCCCTTCCCCAGGAAAAAAAGCCATACTGGGTGCCGAGCCACTTCACACAATCTTCACACCCGCTTCATCCCAGCCTGGTCAGAAGAACGTGGGGAGCAGAGGAGGGACTCTGCCTTGCCCCCCCCCCCCGGTCTGCTTGGATCCTTTTCAGAGACCTTGACTGACAGTATTACTTTTGCTCTCCCCCCCCCCCCCCCGCCTCCCAAATGCATGTTGCCCTCGCACTCTTGTCTGCCTCCCTCCCCTCCCGGTCCTGCGGCCTTTGCCTGCCAGCTGGTGTCTGGCAGCCGAGACCCCCAAACTACTCCCCCCCCCCCAAAGTCCGCAGAAGAACACACCCGGAAGCTGCGACGATGACGCCCCCCCGTGCCTTCGTCACTTTACTACCTGCTCTCTAAACGTTTGTTACTGTTGTGTCTGAAGAGTGTTTAAATTATAGAATTGTGAACTCCTATTTATACTAAAGAGACAGTTTTCACACCACAGCCTCCCCTGCTAAATGTTGGTGGTTTTGGGGGTGGGGTGGGGGGCTCGAGGGGGGAGGAGGAGGAGGAACGGAAGCTTGTGGAACATAAATTCTGGTGCCAGTAAAAAAACCCCACCACGGTGGGTGCTCTAAGGAAACAGAGAGAGCTCTGTTCTGCAAAAATCGGTGCGTGAGACAGTCGTTTTCCTTGTCACGTGTGAAAGCATGGAGTTGCTTGTGATGGTGGCATGAGTGTGTCTTGCCCCCTGCCCCAGTTCCTTCCCCTCCCGTGTTTTGTCTTGGCCCTTAGTTGCAAAATTCCTACACTGCAGTGCAGCAAAAGGCTACGGAAGAATCCAATTTTATTTCATCTCTGAAGAGGGAGCAGCAACATCCTTAACACACATTGTCACAAATGTACAGTGTTCTCATGCATCCAGCCCCTGTGTGCCATATTATTACACAAAGGAGGGGACGGGGAGGGGAGAGACGGAATAATAAATATGGGGAGAAAGGAAGGTGACCAGGGACCAAGAGGAAAGCATAGTGCAAAACCTTAAAACTAGCACAGTCCCCCCCCCCCACTTCAAGATAACATTCTCCTGTGCGCTTCCCTTCGTTAGAGACGAGTGCGCGCACACCTTTTGGAAGAGGCAGGGAACAGAGGTCCGCCACCTGCTGGAGGGGGAAATAAGATTTACAGCTAAACACCACAATCCCAAATAAATTACCAACAACCTTGTGTATGTGCGGCAGTGTGGAGCAAGAAAGGCTTGGTGCTGCCACCAGGTATCAGAAGTGTAGAAGTGCAGGTATAAGTCATTTTTCTGTTGCCGGTGGCGGTTCCCATCAAGCGAACTTGAGACATGCCTAGCTTTGCAGTCTTCTCCAAGGTCCCGCCTGGGCTTTGGGGCAGCTACCCAGAGACCGTCCTAGTCTTAGCCCAGCCAATCCCAGGTGTGAAGCGTGACTCGGAAGCACGGCATACAACATCTGCTTGGGCAGATTCCGCCGATAGCAGAGCGTCCTCCAAGCAAAACTGGAATCCGAGTCCAGTCTTCTTCCATCAGCCGCTCCTCCGCCAACTGCCCTTGTGCCAAACTCCCAAGGGGGTGGGTGGGAGCTGGTGCAAAGCAGCCATGGGTCATTGGGGCGGCAGTCGTGATCCGAGGGGGGAGCGTCGCTTCGTTGTTGCAAAAGGGGTAAGTGGAAGCTGCGTCCCCAGGAAGACACTTGCCACGAAGGAATCCCCCCCCCCCAGCCTTCACCTCTTGGAAACAGCCATGTCAGAATCAGAGATGGGGGGCTGACTAGAAGGGCTGGGGGGCAGGACTCCTGGGCTCCTTCCCCTACAGGAATTTAAGGGGTTAAACTGAGGATGCTGGGATTCCTGGATCCTACAGCAGCTCCCAAATTTTGCCCCTCAAGTTTGAGGCGGAACAGCCTGAGGATAAAAAGTGGGAAGGAGTTGGGGGTTGAGAGGTCTTGGGGGGGTCTCTGCTGGGTTCTCTTCGGCCACTCGTGGCCCTTTAGGAAATTCCTCCTTGGCTTCTTCCATTAACGTGAGCTGCTGTTTTCACAAAGCAAGGCAATTTCAGAGGCAGGGCTCAGAGTGTAGGGAAGCAAGGCCCCAGGGAGTGGCGTGGGCTCGGCCGTTGGTTCAGGCAGCATCTGGATCGCAAAGGGTCTTCTTCCTTGCCAGGGCGCAAGCAGAAGGGGGCTTTCGGCCCTCTGGGCCCCAATCTCCCTTCTGGGGGCAGCTGGCAAGTGATAAAGGAGGTTGTCCCAGGCACCTGACAAGGGCAGAGCGGACTGAGCAGCAGCTGTTGGGCACAAGGGTCTCCCCCCTCGCTGGTGGCCTTCATGCCACCTCCACCAGGCTCCGAGGAGAGGCGTCCAGGGCAAATCTGCCAGTGCATAAGAGCAGGTAACCCACCTTGACGATGCAGGGCCTATGTACCTGGGAAGGGAAAACAGGCTGGTCAAGACAGAATAAGGAGAGAAGGAAGCCCTTGGGTTTCAGGGAAAAGGGGGAGCCAGTGGGTTTGAAACCCAGCGGATCCCTGCTGCTGGAACCACAAGGGACCGTAAGTCATCCCGCTTGTTGTAATAATGGGCTGAGGTTTCTGGGCAGACGGGGCCACTCCAAAAAGGCCCTGGCTTCCCAGAAACCTCAGCCGAAGGACACTTATTTGAAATAAAACTTGGGATTGCCCTAAACCCCTGGGAAGGTTTGCTTTCAGGTATAATAATAATAGTAATTATTTTTATTTATACCCCGCCCTCCCCAGCCAAGGCCGGGCTCAGGGCAGCTTACAAGCAATAACAAAAACAAGTTGAATGAATACAACTTAAAAACAAAATTAAAATAAAACATTAAAATATTGAAACATTAAAATATTAAAATGTAGCCTCATCACAGGAGGAGAAGGAAAAGAAAAAAGAAAGAGAAGGAGGGAATCAAATTGGCTCCAAGCCAAAGGCCAGGCGGAACAACTCTGTCTTACAGGCCCTGTGGAAAGAAATCAGATCCTGCAGGGCCCTGGTCTCATGAGGCAGAGCGTTCCACCAGGCCGGGGCCAGTGTTGAAAAGGCCCTGCCTCTGGTTGAAGCTAATATAACCTCCTTAGGGCCCGGGACCACTAGGGTATTGCTATTTATGGACCTTAAGGTCCTCCGCAGGGCATATCGGGAGAGCTGGTCCCATAGGTATGAGGGATCCTGCTTTGTCTGTGCTCAATCACTCCTATTCTTACACAAGCCATGCCTGGGTATACCACTGCAAGGCCAGGTGTCCTCACAACTGAGTATTCTGCCCTAAAATTAAAAGGTTCCTGCCTAAGTAAAGCTAGCATGTCGAAGTAGGCCAGTGCCTTTTTCCCTGGCACACTAGATTTCTTCAGGAATGGATTGGTCCTTGGTGGTGCTCAGCAGAGGCTGGCGGAGAACAAACTGTGAAGAACTGGCACTCACGGAGAGACGGAGCAGCCAGCCTCCCACGAGGTTGCCTACAATGGGCTCAAGAGGACAAAATGGCTGGAGCAGAACTGGAGCAGACAGTTCTGGGCCGGCCCGTCCAGGAGGCAGGCCGAGGCAGCTGCCTCAGGCGACAGAATCCAAGGAGCATTCTTCAGGCGCGTCTCCTACCGCTGGGGACGTGGTTGCAGTGGCTCCTGGGTTCTGGCAAGATCTTGCAAGAGCCCCGTGAAATTGTACGGAGACTTCTGGGACCTCTTGCACGATACCGCCAGAAGCCAAGGCTATGTGACTCCAGTTGGGGGGGGGTTGGGGGGGCGGCAAAATGGGATGGAGTGGCCCGGTTCTTGGCAAGCTGGGCCTTCGGCCTGAACTTTCAGGCGTAAGAAAACAGGGAAACACTTCAGCCTAAGCGGACAGGCCCATTGGCGCCATATTATTCCAAAACCATGTGCCACAAGAAAGGCTATTAAATAAACGGCAGCTTTTATTGCCGTTAATTTTATTTATTTATTTATTTCACCCCAAGGTCCCTGGGGTGGGGGTGGGGCGGGTTACCCGATTAAAACACTGCATTAAAAAAACAGTTCAAAACAACTTTCAATCCCTAAAATTAAGTTGGAAGTCTAAAAATATACACCTCATGTGTCAAAGGCCAGGGTGCAAGAGCAGCCTCACTAAGCTGCATAATGGAGGGGGGTTCCACACTTTGGGGGCCACTACAGAGAAGGCCCACCCCACCCCCAATCCTTTTGAGGGCAGAGGGACAACCAAGAGGGGCCCCACTGCCAAGCTCAGCCCCCAAGAGGACCTGTAGGGAAGGAGGCAGTTTTTCAGGTATTTTAATCCCTCTTCTGCAATCAGTGCCCCGTCTCTGCACAGGGCCTGTTTTTTGCCCTCGTTGGCTTTCCGTCAGTCAGGGTGTGTGTGTAAAAGAACACGATACCAGAAGAGCTGGGAGCGGAAGGCCGCTCTCAGGCCAAGCAAGCACTGGCTTCAGGTGAGCAGAGGGGAGAGAGAGAGAGAGAGGTCTGTGTGTTCACACATGCGCGATGAACGTACCCTAGAAAAAAGCAGCAAGTGCCGGTACAGAGGTACCACAAGCGGGTATTCACAAAGCCGAGATGCCATGGTGCCGCCTTGCTGGAAAGAGAAAGCAGAAGTCAGCGGTGCAGAGTGCCAGGCAATTGGGGGGCAGCGGCGAGTGGGTGGGTTGGGGGGAGAGACCAGGTCAAAGCACAGCTCCTTGCTTTCTCTGTGCACAAACCAGCCAGAAACCCACACCCCCCAGCTGCCATTTGTGAACAGCCCCTTGTCTTTAGGGTACCAAGTTTCTAGTCCTTTTGAAATTAAACCTTTCCCGTCTCTCGCCTTTTCAAGAAAAACGCAACAAACCAGGAAGTCTAATATTTGAAACACAAAAGCAAAGTTGCATAAGAGAATGTAAATAAGCTGCACCCACCCTCTTTCCAAAAATAAAATGCAAAATGCATTCTGGATGCAGAACTTGGGGGGCGCGGAAGGTTGATGCAGGACCCACAGAGCCCCAGAGACAGAGGACCCCAATATTGGGCAGACTAGAAAGGGTCATCTCCCCTCCTCACCCAGAAGGGAGCCTAAGCTTGTGGGGCGAGGGGGGGGGACACACATATCCCTTTCCCTCCCCCACCTCCTCCATGAGGTACGGCAACCTGCAGAGTCAGGCTTACATTTGCCAGGCGCTCCACGCAGCACAAGAAAGGGTGGGTGTGGTTGGGGGGCCAGCGGGGGCTCCAGCCCAGAGCAGCTGGAAGGAAAAGAGAAATGTGGGGCCGAGTTTCCTTTGTGGGGGGGCGGGGTGTTGGTGGTGAACAGGTGGGGAAGGGGAGGACAATGTACAGAGAAAGAAGCTAGCCTACAAGGCATGCGGGAACAAGCCGGCAGGCGTGCTGGGCAAAAGAAGCGGCTCCGTTGCCATGCGCCGCACATCGCATGCTATGCTTCCCTCGGCGCACAAAGGCCAGCAGGCTTCTCACTTGACCCTCGGCGATTGACAGCTCTCATGTGCTGTCGTGGCTCACTGTGATGGCCTGGGATTCAGACTCGGAGGCTGAACCTGAGGGATCCCAGCCTGCACAGGATTCCCCGCCTCCAGAACCAGCTGAGCCGGGGCTGGGGCCTGAGCCTGAAGGTTCCTCACCTGTGCTGGATCCTCAGGTGCAGGCACCAGCTGAGTCTGCTCTGGCTCCTGAGGTGATGGAGGACCCATTGCCTGCAGGTGCTCCACTCTCAGCCCCGTCAGGGGAAGCTGAGGTTGCCTCTGGGTCCAGTAACCCCCCAGCCTCTCCTGAGCTGCAGAGGCTCAGGGCAGAGAGGCGGAGGGAACTAAGTTCCCGCAGGGGGAGTGCTCGCCTCCAAGCCAGGAGAGGCGAGTCACCAGAGGATTGGGGCCGCCCTATGCCTCGGGGCAGATAAAAGCCAGCCAGCCCCAGTCCCAGGTTGCGGGAGCAACATTGTTGGTTGCTAGTTCCTGCCTGAACCCTGTCCTGCTTTTCTGCCTGACCCACCCTGGCTCCCTGCTTGCAAGCCTGTTCCCGACTTCGCCCGACTCCCTGCTCAGCACCCAGATTCAGCTACTACGGACTGCCTCCATGTTGCGCCTTTGACCACGGACCGGACTTGGACCTCGCTTCTCGGGTAACCCACGGGACCAGCACACTCCCGTACAGACAGAGCCGTCTTTCCCATACAGTGGCGTAGCGTGGGTTGTCAGCACCCGGGGCAAGGCAAGTAATTTGCGTCCCCTAACCCATGGATTTGCGCCCCCTAACCCTAACCCCCAGATGTTGCGCCCGGTGCGGCCGGCCCCCCCTGCACCCCCACGCTACGCCACTGTTCCCATAGGGCTTAGTGGGAGCCCCAGCGAGTGGGGGAGCTGCGCAGCTTTGCCGGTGGCCTCCCCTTTCCCTCCTGAAGGCCCACCAGCTGCGCCCCATCAACCATATGGCTGGTGGGCATGCAGCTTGCCTCCCAAGCCTCCTCGGGAGGAGAGCGAACCTTGCAGAGGCTTGGGAAAAGGTTGACAACTCTGGGAAACGGGGGGGGGGGGGGCGCTGGAGGGATATTTGCACCACGGTGCCGCATATGCCTAAGACGGCCCTGAGTACAGACCACCTGCAGCACACCTAAGAACCTAGGAGGAGGCCTGATGCACCAGGATTATAAAGGCTCCATTTGGTTCAACAATAGCTGTTATCACAATAGCTAACCAGATGCCCCAAGCAGGACTTGAGTGCATGAACAACTCTTCCGCACTTGAGACACAACAGCGGAGGCAGAGCATAGAACAGACCCTGCAAGTGTCCCAGAAAAACTGGCACATCTCATTCCCTGCCCTGGCAAGAGCACAGTGGCCATTTTTGGGGTCGTGACCTCACATGATTTTGCGCCGAGACCTTGTGCTTTTCTCAGGGCCGTAATCTCGCATGGCGCGCCCCCCAAACACGTTTTGGGGCACCGTGCCGTTGTGCGAGAGCACAGCTCCGAGAAAAATAGTGTATTTAGGGCTCCATGATCTTGCATGTGACTTGTGCAGGAACACAGACGGGAAGACGTGTGTCCTGGTTTTGAGACTCGGAGGGCATGCCTGGATACCTGAAGGAGCGTCTCCACCCCCATCGTTCTGCCCGGACACTGAGGTCCAGCGCCAAGGGCCTTCTGGCGGTTCCCTCGCTGCGAGGAGCCAAGTTACAGGGAACCAGGCAGAGGGCCTTCTCGGTGGTGGCGCCCGCCCTGTGGAACACCTTACCACCAGATGTCAAAGAGAACAACAACTACCAGACTTTTAGAATACATCTGAAGGCAGCCCAGTTTAGGGAAGCTTTTAATGTTTAATAGGTTATTCCAAGTTATGCCCTTTCGTTCTAGGCTACTGCTAGATGGGGCCGGGGGGCAGGTGGAGGCTCCCTCCTCACTCCAAACCCAGTCAGCGAGGAGCTGGGCCTAGAGATCCAAGCATTCAGCCTGCTGGTGGATCCGGCGATGAACATCGGGCAAAGACAGCCCAGTCATCTCTCTGGAAATGTGGCCCCCCTCTCTGGTAAGGCAGGGGGTGGGGGTGTCCCCACTGTGTTTTAAGCAGCTCGTGTGCACATAGCCTCAGAATCAGTGGGCTCAAGTTGGCCAAGGGGTCTGCTCTGAGTACGCACCATACCCCCAAAGAGCCAAGAGACCACTTTATAAACAGTCACGGCTTCCTCCAAAGGAATCCTGGCAGCTGTAGGTTGTTCAGGTTGCTGAGCGTTGTTAGGAAACCTCCCTATCCCCCCGTCCCCAAACTACAATTCCCAGGGTTCCCTGTGAAGAGGGATAGATAGATAAACTACTCTGGAAATCGTAGCTCTTGGAGGAAAATACAGCCATACCTCGGATTACAGGCGCTTCAGGTTGTGTTTTTTCAGGTTACGGACGCTCCGAAACCCAGAAGTACCGGAACGGGTTACTTCTGGGTTTCAGATATCACACATGCGCAGAAGCACTTTGCACATGCACAGAAGCGCTGAATCGCAACCCACGCGTGCGCAGATGCGCCCCTGCGGGTTGCGAACGTGCATCCCACATGGATTATGTTCGCAACCCGAGCGTCCACTGTAGGTCTACAGTGGTACCTCGCAAGACAAATGCCTCGTAAGACGAAAAACTCGCAAGACGAAAGAGTTTTTCATTTTTTGAGTTGCTTCGCAAGACAAATTTCCCTATGGGCTTGCTTTGCAAGACGAAAACGTCTTGCAAGTTTGTTTCCTTTTTCTTAAAACCGTTAATACCCAGGGTGCATTCAGGGGGTGCAGTTGTGACTTGACTTCGAGGAGCAACTCATAGCACGCGGTGTGGTAGCCTTTTTTGAGGTTTTTGAAGACTTTGGTGATTTTTGAAGCTTTTCCAAAATCCGTGCTTCGCAAGACGAAAAACTCGCAAGACGAAAAAACTCGCAGAACGAATTAATTTCGTCTTGCGAGGTACCACTGTATTATTATTAATAATAATATTAATATTATTTGAATTTATATACCGCCCTATAGCCCAGAGGTCTCAAGGCAGTTCAGAGAACGAAATAAAAATATAAAAACCACAAAATACGTAATCAAAATAAAAACAACAACAGGTCTAGCAGCATCCTGAACAAGCCACAGCTCCCAGAATCCTCCGGGGGAAGCCATGACGGTTTAAAGTGGTACCACAATGCTTTCAATGTGTGGTGTGAAAAACGATTTTTTTCTCTCGCGTGCACCTCCCTTCAACTGCCCGCCGTCACCAATATGGTTCCCTCCGGACGTTTTGAACCGCGACTCCCACCATCCCCGACTGTTGGCCATGCTGGCTGTGGATGATGGGAGTTGTAGTCTGAAGCACTCAGTCCGTGCGTGCAGCTGGGGCCGAGCTCCCTGCCTTGCTTCTGGGCACAGCGTTGGCCTTGGGACACGTGCTTCTTCCAAACCGTGGAAGGGAAGGGGGTGAAAGAGCTGGAACCGAAGGGACTGGTCAGCAAGCTGAGGGGTCGCAGCGCAGAGCGGAGTCTGCCAGGAACGCAAGCTGGGCGAGGGGCTGCAGGCAGGAGGAGGGAAGGGGCTCCGGTGAAACTTGCCTTCCTCGGCCATCGGCCTCATCCCTTCGATCTGCTCCTCCAGGCGTTTGATCTGAGCTTCCAGTTCCAAATTGCGGCTCTCGGCTTCCTTGAGTTGGCTGGGCAGGAAAAGTCAAAACAATCAGTATTTGATGCGACGAAAGTGGGAAGCCTGGGAGAAGGACTGATCTACTCGTTATTTAATGTTATTATTATTTTATATACAGTCATACCTCATGTTACGTTCTTTCAGGTTACGTCCCGCGGCGACCCGGAAGTACCGGAAAGGGTAACTTCCGGGTTGCGCCGCTCGCACATGCACAGAAGTGCGAAACGACGTCACACGCATGCGCAGGAGCAGCGAATCGCAACCCGCACGTGCGCAGACGCGCCGCTGTGGGTTGCGCTCTTTTCATAACACGAACGGCCCTCCAGAACAGATCCCGTTCGCAACCAGAGGTACCACTGTATATATATTTTCCATAGAATTTACAACATGTTCGAAATTCCTATCAAACAATTCAGTAATTTTGGGATCCCCCCCTCCTCCAGAGCAGAATACAGTGGCACTATTACTTCTCTTGATCTAGATGCAATACTCCTATTGATGCAGCCCAGAATTGCATTGGCTTTTTTAGCTGCCGCGTCACACTGTTGGCTCATGTCAAGTTTGTGGTCAACCAAGACTCCTAGATCCTTTTCACATGTACTGCTCTCAAGCCAGGTGTCACCCATCTTGTATTTGTGCCTCTCATTTTTTTTGCCCAAGTGCAATACTTTACATTTCTCCCTATTAAAATTCATCTTGTTTGTTTTGGCCCAGTTCTGTAATCTGTCAAGGTTGTTTTGAAGTGTGATCCTGTCCTCTGGGGTGTTAGCCACCCCTCCCAGTTTGGTGTCATCTGCAAATTTGATCAGGATGCCCTTGAGTCCATCATCCAAGTATATATATTTTCCATAGAATTTACAACACGTTCGAAATTCCAATCAAACAATTCAGTAATTTTGGGATCCCCCCTCCTCCATGGTTTCCCCAGTTTCCCAATGAACGCTGCATATTCTAGTTATTCTGTACCTGATCTTCTCCACACTGTTTTCAGATATAAGTTTTACTGCTGTTCTTACCCTGAAGCAACTCGCGTAATTAACTTTATTAAAGCTCCACACCACCCTTCCTGCCGACGGAGCCCAGGAGCGGCAAACACAAAGCAGTAAAACAGTACAATTAAGAAAGAAATCCCACTGAAAAATGGTTAAGAACAACTAAACTAGGTTTGTTTTTCATGCCCTAACTAATCATTTCAGTATCCTAACTAATCATTTCAGTATCTTTCATGTGCCTGAGGGGATTGGGCCCATTCACCCTGTCTGCCGTCTAACATGGAAAGTCCAGCTTCCTCGGACTCTATTCATTCTTCGTGGAAACATAGGAGGGTCTCCTCCAAATCCCTGTCTTCGCACCCTTTCCCCTCTCTCGAATGGGATAATTCTCATGGAGTAACTCTGGAATGAGAAAATCCAGATCAAGAGAGGGAGAAAGTGTGGGGAGACAGGGATGTGGAAGAGAGCATTCGAGGAGAATTAATGGAGGTCAAGGAAGCTTACCTTCCCGCCAGAGTGGTACCTATTTATCTACTTGCACTTTGAGGTGCTTTCGAACTGCTAGGTTGGCAGGAGCAGGGACCGAGCAACGGGAGCTCACCCAGTCGTGGGGATTTAACCCACAGCGCCACCCGCGTCCCTTAAAGCATATTTTCAAGCAGTTTATTCGGCGTAGTTCAGGACAAAGAAAACATGCCTGCTCTCTTTCATGTCCAAGTAAAAGCAAAAGCTATACACAACGGAAGTTCCCAGCAGGTTGTGCTGGAAGTAAACAGACGTAACATACAACAACTCCACAGGCCCACTCTTAAGGTGGAATGGAACATCAATATCCTAACACCCATAACCCTCACCTAGCAAAGGTCTGGTTGGCCACCTTGACCATGCTGAGCTCTTGACACAGCATCTCCCGGCTTCTCAACTCCTCTTCAAGTGCTGACTGCAACTCTAGGAAAGTGGCCACGTCAAGTTTCTGCCCATCCGGGAGTTTGCATGCCTGGTAGGGAGTAAGACGGAGGTGTCTGTGAAACCTCAGACACTGGGGTGCCCCTGGGGTACCAGGTCAGGCACTCCACCCCCCCATCCTGGCTCCAGTTGGTCCCCCAACCTACCAGCTCCTCCGGGGTTTGCTTGGGGGTCTGCTCTGGGGGCAAAGTCCTCTGGCTGCTGTCGACCTCCATGCTGACGTCCCCGCGGCCTCTTTCCTCCGGCTCATTCTGTCTGAGAAAAAGGGAGAGCCTCACGGACCCAATCCTGGCAGTGTCTCCACGTTGCCGCAGGACCGTTTTGCCCAGGGGTCAACTTGGGACCAGGGACTCAGCTAGGTAAAGGTAAAGGGACCCCTGACCATTAGGTCTAGTCGTGACCGACTCTGGGGTTGCAGCGCTCATCTCGCTTTAATGGCCGAGGGAGCCGGCATACAGCTTCCGGGTCATGTGGCCAGCATGACTAAGCCGCTTCTGGTGAACCAGAGCAGCGCACGGAAACACCGTTTACCTTCCCGCCAGAGCAGTGCCTATTTATCTACTTGAACTTGGACGTGCTTTTGAACTGCTAGGTTGGCAGGAGCAGGGACCGAGCAACGGGAGCTCACCCCGTCGAGGGGATTCGAACTGCCGACCTTCTGATTGGCAAGTCCTAGGCTCTGTGGTTTAACCCACAGCGCCACCCGCGTCCCTCAGGGACTCAACTACGTGGTTGCAAATGTAACGTCTTAAGTGTGTTTTAAGCGCATTACACAAACGGGACACCAGATGGCGATGGTGAGCTAATGAAAAATTCAATATATATTTTAAAACGGTCGTTTTTTTAAAAGCATTTTTTTCTATATAGGTCTAGATTCAGCCTAGGTGTACCACTGCCACCCCTCTCCTCTCCTGGCGTCCGGCTACCTCAATTCCAGGGCCTGCAACTGGCTTCTGACACCAGCCTAGGGGTTCCCAACCCAAGCGCCCCCCCGGCACCCCCAAAGGCGTCTTACTTTGCTGCTGCCGTGTAGGTGTACGAATACCCCACGAAGGGCAGGTGCACGCCGAGCGGAGAGCTCTCCATCACATCTGACAAGGTTTCCTAGGAAAGGGGAGACACAAGCACACAGAGGGTGGGTGGGTGTTTTTTTTGGGGGGGGTCAGTTCTAACTGGAGCAGCAGCAGCAGGCTGGGCATAGCGCCCCCTACTGGCAGTGCCGGATTTACATACAGTGGTACCTCAACCTTGGGTTCCTCAACGTCGTCAGATTATAGCAACTGGGGGATCAAGGCTGAGAAAAAATGCACTAGGGTTTCTGCAGCGGACTTTCAGGGAATGCCATGGGCCGGCTGGGGGCAGAGGAATAGTGGGAGAAACCAGCTGGGGGATGGACCAAGGGAAGAAGCCTGAGAGTCAGGGGATTGGTGGTGGGACAGCAAAGAGTAGATGATGAGATACCAGGGTGGGGAAAAAGAATTTTTCTATATGCAAGTACAGCTGCTGGAATAGTGATTGCTGCTAGCTGGAAGTCACAAACTATACCCTCAAAGGAGGAATGGATTTGTAAACTAAATGAATATTTAATTTTGGCAAAATTATCTGCTATAATAAGAAACCAGTCAAATCCAAAATTAAAAATGCTTTGATGAATCTATGGCAAAATATTGCTCAAAAAAAGATATGCCTAGATTAAGATGTGAAGTACTGGATGGAAAAAAAATTAGTAAGGAAAGATAGTAAGAATATATAGATGATTTGAGAAGATTGTAGAATGCAAAGATTGTTGTAAATTGTATGCAGAGGAAATCGAGTGGGGGCGGAGGGGAGGAAGGAGAAAAGAATAATATGATGAATTGAGGAAATAGAAATGTACCGTATTTTTCGCACCATAGGGCGCACCGGACCATAGGGCGCACCCAGTTTTTAGGGAGGGAAATCAAGAAAAAAACTATTTCCCCCCCAGCCCCAAAGAGCAGCGTACAGGCTGTGCACAACCTCTCCCTGCCGGAGGGGTTGCGCACCACTATGGCACAAGTCAAGGCAGCGAGCAGGATGGATCCCGCTCGCTGTTTTGGCTTCCCCTTTAGCCCCGTGTGGGGCTAAAGAATCCATAGCCCCATGCAGCCTCTCCTTGCTGGGAGACGCTGCGCAGGGCTTTCCTAGCTTTTCTGGGAGGTGGGGGGATTCCCTCACCTTTCGCAAAACCGGCAGAAGCCGCGCACACTTTAAAAGGGCTGCACGGCTTCTTCTGGCTTTCCTGGGAGGTGGGGGGATTCCCTCACCTCTCGCAAAAGCTCGCAGAAGCCGCACAACCCCTTTAAAGAGATTGCGGCTTCTTCTGACTTTCCTGGGAGGTGGGAGAAGCAACTGATGCGGCTGTGTCAGTCCCTTCTCCCTCCTGGGGAAAAGCCCGCAAGAGCGCACGGAGCTTGTGTGCAGCTCTTGGGGGCTTTTCCCGCCTGCCTCCCCCCTGCATTCGCTCCATAGGATGCACACACCATTTCCCCTTGCTTTTTAGGAGAGAAAAAGTGCGTCCTATGGTGCGAAAAATACGGTAAATGTATGGGGGGATGGGGAGGAAATGGTGTTGGCTTTGGTACATCTGTATTGTAATGTAATATGTGAAAACCAATAATAAAAATAAAAAGAGTAGCCAGAGGGAGAAGATGGGGAAGAGGAGGTGTTGGAGGCGGAAGAGGGAACAGGGTTTAGTGAGCTGGGAGAGTCTGTGGCAGAGAGTAGTCCAGAATCAGAGGCAGGAGAGGAAACAGGAGAGGCGGGAGGCCAAGAGGCAGAGATGAGTCTGGCTGGCGAAGTATCACAGGTGTTTCCCGCCTCTCCTGCATCAAGCTCCTCTCCCCACTTGTCTCCCAGAACCACGAGAGGCATGAAAAGAGTGGAGGATAGGTTGGCTGAAGGCTGGCATAGTCTCTGATTGCTTGGGGGAAACCCATGGAGGGGAGGTGACTTAGATGGCAGTGGTGAGATAGGAACTTTGAGTAGGGTTGCCATATTTCAAAAAAATCCGGACACAAAAGCTTTGTGGCGGGGGAACAAAGTTGTTGAACTTTTTTGGCGGAAATCACACAAAAAAATGACATTTCTGAGCAATTTTTCAGGGAAAGCGGCAAAAACGACACTGCCGACATGGGTTGCTCTACGTACGGATTTTCCCAGACATACGGCAACCCTACTTTTAGTCTCGGCAACTGATTCAAGGGGTAAGAAAAAAATCCAAACTCTTCTAAGACCTACTGGGGATGAGCTGCTGTAGTCATTAGGTCTGACACTCAGCCAAGTGTGTGAAGATTGTGTTTTAGCTGTCGTAAACTGCCAAGTTCAAGGCAGGACTCTGGGGCGGTTTCCTGGGCCCCACCTAGGAGAATAAACATGAACCCCCTCCTCATTGCCCCATACCCAGAAGGGCTGGCTCGCCACATTTTGAAACAAGCGAAGCAATGGAAATTATTGTCCGAAGGGTGGGACGAGGAAGGTGACACCTCTGTAGAACCATCTCAAACCCCAGAGTCCACAATTACCCGTAGGACCCTCGTACCTACGGGACCGCCTCTCCTGGTATGTCCCACAGAGGAACTTACAGTCTTAAAACATCTCGGAGGTCCCGGGCCACAGAGAGGTTAGGCTGGCCTCAACTAGAGCCAGGGCTTTTTCGGCTGTGGCCCCGATCTGGTGGAACGCTCTGCCACAAGAGACTAGGGCCCTGCGGGACTTGACATTTTTCTGCAGGGCCTGCAAGACAGAGCTGTTCCACCAGGCCTTTGGCCAAGGCACAGCCTGACTCCCTCCTTTGGCAATCTTCACAGAACTTTAGCCTAATGGTTGCCATCAATTTGAGTTGAATTAATTCTATAATGAAATGATTTTAGAATGCTGTACTATTTTATTGTTGTTAGCCGCCCTGAGCCCGGCTTCGGCTGGGGAGGGCGGGATATAAATAAATTTTATTATTATTATTATTACCTAAACGGTGTTCCTCAGATGAACTGGCACTGGGGGGGGGGGAGAGGAATCGGGAGTAGAGGGGGACAAATAAAAAGTCACGTACCCCTCCCCCGCTCACCATGTCAGTGAGACAGTCATCCACCACGTCGAAGTTGCAGGTGTCCGTGGCGTTGGCAAATTCGGGCACGAACGACGGCACGCAGTCCCGCAGCGAGTCCCAGTCCACGCCCACAAAGAAGGGGTGCTCCTGGAAGTCCCGGACTCCGTTGCGCCCCAGCCGCATCTCTCGGGGGCAGATGAGCCCTTCGATCAAGGCCAGAGCTTCGGGAGGGACGTCGGGAACCGACGGAGGGAACCGGAAGTGCTCCTTCGGAAAGGGGAATTTTGACAATCGGCAAGGGTGCCCAGGGAGAGATTTTGGCCCCGATTCTCCGTCTGGAGAGGCAAACCCACACAGACACGCAAACCTCTGCCCCTCGCTTACTTTGAAATGGATTATCTTTCCGTACGTCTCCACCACGGAGTCGGCAAAGAAAGGAGTGTGGCCGAAGAACATCTCGTAGGCAAAGACGCCGAGGGACCACCAGTCGCACTCTGTGCCGTAGGAGTGAGCACCGTCTTCTACCGCTTGCAGGATCTCAGGGGACAGGTAATCTGGGGTGCCCACGGCTATCGTTGAGCAGACCTGCCACACACAGAACATGTATTTGTGTGCTGGTTTTTTGTGTTTTTTTGCTGGAGTAGGGGTTTCCTACACTTTGCCGTAGCTATGTACATTTTGGCACATGTTTCCAAGCACAATTCAAAGTGTTGGTGCTGACCTTTAAAGCCCTAAATGGCCTCAAAGGCCCAGTATACCTGAAGGAGCGTCTCCTCCCCCATCGTTCAGCTTGGACACTGAGGGCCAGCGCCGAGGGCTTTCTGGCGGTTCCCTCAGTGTGAGAAGTGAGGTTACAGGGAACCAGGCTGAGGGCCTCCTCGGTGGTGGTGCCCACCCTGTGGAACGCCCTACCATCAGATGTCAAGGAAATAAACAACTCTCTTTTAGAAGACATCTGAAGGCAGCCCTGTTTAGGGAAGTTTTAATGTTTTATGTTTCATCATGTTTATTATATTCTGTTGGGAGCCACCCAGAGTGGCTGGGGGAACCCAGCTAGATGAGCAGGGTATAAATTATTATTATTATTATTATTATTAGCTGGAGAACTGCCCTGAAAAATTCAAAGAAGTGCGAATTTTGGAGGGTGTCCTTGTTTCAGTTTTCACATTGTTTCAGATAGGGCAAATTAATTATGTCAGTTTGCCTCTAAAGGCAGGCAGAATAAGGAGAAGGAGAAGAAGAAGAAGAAGAAGAAGAAGAAGAAGAAGAAGAAGAAGAAGAAGACGACGACAAGAACACACCGCCCATCTGGTCGGGTTGCCTCAGCCACACTGGGCAACTTTCAACATAATAAAAACACATCAAACATTAACAACTTCTTTATACAGGGAGGCCTTCAGATGTCTTCAAAAAGTTGTGTAGCTATTCATCTGTTTGACATCTGACGGGTGGGTGTTCCACAGAGCGGGTGCCACTACCAAGAAGGCCCTGTGCCTGGTTCCCTGTCCCCAATCGCCCCCACCCCCAATTCAAGTCTCACCGTCCCGTCTTTGCGGAGCTTGAGGCAGGAGCCAAAGTCCCCCAGCCGGATATGTCCACATCGGTCCAGGAGGATGTTGTCTGGTTTGATGTCTCTGTTGGGGAGTGGAAAGAGATAAGTGAGAAAGGCTGGAGACTGGGAAACTGAAACGAGGAGTCCTGGGGAAGTAGAGAGGGGCTCAGTCCCTCCTCAAAGGCTGCCCTCTCTGGCAAGGCAGCCAGATTGCTGCTCATGGTTTGTTGTTGTCATTTAGTTGTGTCCGACTCCTCATGACCCCCTGGACCAGAGCACGCCAGGCCCTCCTGTCTTCCACTGCCTCCCGCAGTTTGGTCAAACTCATGCTGGTAGCTTCGAGAACACTGTCCCACCATCTCGTCCTCTCTCATCCCCTTCTCCTTGCGCCCTCCATCTTTCCCAACATCAGGGTCTTTTCCAGGGAGTCTTCTTTTCTCATGAGGTGGCCAAAGTATTGGAGTCTCAGCTTCAGGATCTGTCCTTCCAGTGAGCACTCAGGGCTGATTTCCTTCAGAATGGAGAGGTTTGATCTTCTTGCAATCCATGGGACTCTCAAGGGTCTCCTCCAGCACCAAAATTGAAAAGCATCAATTCTTTGGCGATCAGTCTTCTTTATGGTCCAGCTCTCACTTCCATACATCACTACTGGGAAAGCCATAGCTTTAACCATAGCTGTCAACGCTTCCCTTTTTTTAAGGGAAATTCCCTTATTCTGAATAGGATTCCTCGCAAGAAAAGGGAAAAGTTGACAGCTATGGCTTTAACTATACGGCACTGCTCATGGTTACTGAACAGCAAAAGAAGGAAGCTCTGCACATGCTCAGAGGAAATGCCACCCAATGCTCCACAGGGCATTTCTGGGGCCCAAATTAAGACCTCCTGCTTTGTTTAATCAGCAGCATTTGGGGCTATTTAGGTGAGAGGAAAGGCACACAGGAGGTGGTTTTTGGGGGGTCTTTCCTGACCACCTCCTCTCCCCAAATACATGAGCAGTGGCAGTCAGTTCCCTGTCGCAATGAATAAAACAAAGATTGGGATTCCAAAGAAGAAAAACATCTCAAGATTTCTCCCCAAAACGGACAAAGTGGAGACATAGGAACTTCCTGGGGACGGAGTTCCGGAGGTCACCACTGGAAAGACCCTGTCCACAGTGTGGGGCATTCTCCCTTGGGGTCCCAAGATCTAACCGGGTCCCTAGAAGCCTCTGTCGGGGTTTCCGTTGCTTGGGGGATTCCTCCTTTGAAAGCCGCTCCGCCTTCAATACACCCCCCAGCACTCCTCCCTCGCTCTGCCCCCACTCCACCGGCAGGCCCCTCTGCATTCCCAAGCCTCGGCCGCTCATGTGGTTTGGAGGGAAGCCCAGCTTGTCTTGCACAGCCTGAGATGAATTAGGCGATTATGAATCTAGGACAACATTTATGGCTGTTTTGGCTCGTGGAGGAGCTCTGTGTGCGAGGGGGGCGCCGGCCGGCCTCATGGACCCAGCAACTGGGGGCGGGGAAGTCACAAAGACTCTGGAATTCTTGCCTGGTCCTCCCCACCCCACAACCCCTCTTGACCCCATAGACGTTCCTCTGCCCCCTCTGCAGCAGGCTGCAGAGTCAGGAAGGGGGGGGGGGGGAGCCTGGCGGAGATCTGCAAACCGAAAGAGTTTGCTTTGCAAGGGGATTATAGCCCAGAAATTCCAGAGGCAAAAGCAAGAAAGTGGGAGGGGGTGGATCTCTCCCCCCAACACACACCCCACACACTCTGCCTCCAATATTCTGCTTCTTCGAACACTGCGATGGGCAAAGGAGAAGGGATTTGGGGGTTTGAGGAGCTGGCGGCAAATCGGCGTGGAACTCCAAGGAGAAAGCCCCAGTGCCGGGTTCGAGTTCTGCCCATTCTGGAATGCAGAGCTGGGATTTAGGGTGACTGATTGGGCGGGGGGGGGGGGAGGTGAGTGAATGGGTGCAGGGAGCGGGCAATAGGATGCAGACTCGAACCCTCTACTCCAGGGGTCAGCAAACTTACGGCGCCTCGGACCGGTGTCTCCAGCGCCAATCGCGCGTCGGGCTGAAGGGCATGGGAGCACGTGCCCATACGTGTGCACAAATGCTATTTCTGGTGCACTTCCGGGTCGGAGGAGCACCGGAAATAGCTTGTGTGCATGTGCACGGGCCTCCTCCGGCCCATATGTGCACCGGAAATAACACATGTGCACAAGCTATTTCCGGTGCTTCTCCGACCCGGAAGTGGGCAGCCGCGTAGCACCGGTAGGAGCGGGCAGCGGAGGTCATCGCAGGCCAGATAAACGAGTCCCTTGGGCCTTATCCGGCCCGCAGGCCTTAGTTTGGGGACCCCTGCTCTATCCTCTATCTAAGCAAGCAAGATGCATGAGCAGAGATCGAGGGCATATTGTAGCCCAGAGGTTCCCCCAAAAATTACTCAACCCCACCCTCTTGGAAATCTACCTTCTTTGAGCCGTGACAAATCTGCCTTCTTTTACGTATCTATATTTCTACCTACGACGTCTTGAAAAATAATTTAACAAGTAGCTCAATCCCACGCATAGTCCAGTCTGCCCCAGGGGCCAGGTCGTCACAACAGCCGCCTGGCATTGGCTAAAGAGGCAGGCAAGCTGTGATCCAATTCCCAGGCCTGGCTGAAGCTGTAAAGGGTTCTCCTGAGCCCAGGAAAACCCCTCACCTCCAATACAATGGCCAGATCTGGGGGGGCGGGGGTGTTGCTGCCATCCTACAATGGCACCCCACCAGCTGTTAAGTGTCATTCCGAACTTAAAAATGGAAAGCGTAATGCCGGTGGTTAACAAAAGAGGTTTAAAGACACTCTAAAGCGGGAAAAAAAGGCAGTATAAAGACAGACAACTGGGAAACACTGGCCTGCGAGTGCTCCATAGGAGAACAGCCTTTACCAAAGGTGTCATGGGCCTTGAAGAAACTCGAACTCAGAACACAAGGGAGAAACGTGCTAAGAGGAAGGCATGCTTGGTAAATCCACACCATGATCAACTCCCGCTTGGAAACCTATGTCCCCGCTGTGGAAGGACGTGCGTATCCAGAATTGGCCTCCACAGTCACTTACGGACTCATTGTTAAAACCGTGTTTATGGAAGACAATCTTCCATATTTTTTTGGAAGCCGTCCAGAGTGGCTGGGGAAGCCCAGCCAGATGGGCGGGGTATAAATAAATTATTATTATTATTATTATTATTATTATTATTATTATTATTATTATTATTATTTTATTAATCGGCTACAAATGATTGCCAAAGGAAAAGAAGTGTCATTACATAATAGATTAAATGGTTTTTCAATTTGTTATGTACTGAGTTGAATAGGATCCAAATTGCAGCAGTCTGATTGGTCCTAGAACAATAGGATTCAGAATGCAGCAGTCTGATTGGTCCTAGAACAATGCAGCAGTATGATTGGTTGGCAGGAACCACCCAATCATGCTCCAGATATAAGTGAATCCACAACCTGATTGGCTTACAGTAGAATTCCAGAATTAGCCAATCATGTGCAGCCCATTGTGTAAATAATGTATATAAAGCAGATACTTTGAGGGGCTTTCATTCATTCCTCCTCACCACTATGAGCTGAATAAAGAGCATGAAATCACTTTGCGACTCTGAGTACATTTGACAATTTTTTCCTCTCTCCTTTTCTTCCTTTATGTTTCCACTGCCTCCTTATTTTCATTCAATGCCCCCCCCATCGCACCTGAGACTACGACTGCCCCCTGGATCGTTCCAGCACCCCCCAGGGGATGGTATCGTCCACTTTGGCAAACGCCAGTCTAGCCAGTCAAAAGCATTCTGGGTGCAAAGCTGAACTGGTTACGGTGAGGCCTAGGGAGAGTCCTGAGGGCCACATAAAGAGGGCTAGGGGGCCACATTCAGACCCTGGGCCGGAGTTTCATCGGGCCTAGCCTAGAGTGCTCTTTCTTGGCCCTTCCCCCCACGAGACCCCCACCTGCCTGCTCCACCTACCTGTGTATGTAACCTATCCGGTGTATTGAGTCTATGGCCATCACCATCTCAGCCAGGTAGAAGCGAGCCATCTCCATCGGGATGCGGTCCCCAAATTTGCTCAGCAGCGTCAAGAGGTCTCCCCCAACATAGTAGTCCATCACCAGATACTACAGATGGATGGAGTTGAGAAAGGTTCAGAAACAGCACCAGTTCCTCCTTTTTAGGCAGCCGTGTTCTCATAGACCAGTGTTTTCCAACCTGACAAGCTCTGGCTGATGAGAATTGTAGTCCAAAACAGCCAGAGGGCACCAGGATGGCAAAGACTGGGGTATCGTTTATCGCTGTTTGGGGCCCCGATTAATTTCGTCTTGCGAGGTACCACTGTATTTTGTTGAAAGCCGCCCAGTGTGGCTGGGGAAGCCCAGCCAGATGGGCAGGGTATAAATAATAAATTATTATTATTATTATTATTATTATTATTATTATTATTATTATTCCTTGTGGGTTTCCTATATGGGGCATCAGGTTGGCCATCGTGAGGATAAGATGATGCATTTGATGAGCCTTCAGTCTACGAAAAGCTTCTTTGTCTCACAGCTCACGGCGAAAGCGATGTAGCCGCCACAGGGGCCATCTATCACCACTCCTCCCTTTCCCCTCCGAATTAAAAAACAAAACGTCTCGACTCGCTCCAGACATCCCCAAACCACAAAGGGCTGACTCCCTGCTAACTCGCATGCCCACCAACACCCTAAAAGGCTAAACTCCAGAGAGAACAAATGTGTCGATGGTGGTCATTTGGGGGCAGAATACCGCCGGATCTGGAGCAAACTAGAAGGGATGGCAAACATCAGCGCTTTGTTTCGAAACCGGAGGACGGCTTGCCTTTTGAAGCGGAGGCTCTTAATTCCAGACCTGTGTAGGCTGGACATAATCCAGTGAGGAAGGAAAGGAACACATGTCCAGATCTCCCCTTCCTTTTGTTGCTTCTGTCCTGACTTCCTCGCTGAGAAACTGGATTCCAGGGCTGAGCCCTGGCTCTCGTGTCCTGCCAGTGATCTTCCATAGGAGTCCCGGCTGCCCACTGTCAGAGACAGAGCACTGGGCCAAATGGATCTCCACTGCGTCTCCTTCGGTTCTTATGTCATACTCAGCAGCCCCATATTGGCTGTGAGTTGTGCAAGACCCACTCCCCGATTTGCTAGCTTCTTCCCACCTGACTGGGGAGGGCGGAGCGCTCACTGGCTGACTGACAGACTAGCGGACTGACTCCAGCTACAAAAGATGAGGCTGCATAAGGGAATGTTGGTTGTGAGTCATAGAAACATAGACTTGGAGGGGACCACAGGGATCATCTAGACCAGTGTTTCCCAACCTTGTGCCTCCAGCTGTTTTTGAACTACAACTCCCATCATCCCTGACTAGCAAGACCAGTGGCAAGGGATGATGGGAATCGTAGTCCAAAAACAGCTGGAGGCCCAAGGTTGGGAAACACTGATCTAGACCAACTCCCTGCAATGGAAGAATCTTTTGCCAGTTTGGGGCTCAGGATGCCTAGAGGCTATTGGGGTGGGGTATTGCTTTGGGTTATTTGTTTTGCCAATACAGTGGTACCTCAGGTTAAGTACTTAATTGGTTCCGGAAGTCCGTTCTTAACCTGAAGCGTTCTTAACCTGAAGCGGACTTTCCCATTGAAAGTAATGGGAAATGGATTGATCCGTTCCAGACGATGAAAAACACCCCCTAAAACAGCAATTTAACACAGATTTTACTGTCTAATGAGACCATGGATCCATAAAATGAAGGCAATAATCAATGTGAAGGTAAAGGGACCCCTGACCATTAGGTCCAGGAGGCTTCACGTCGCTTTCGCTAAGCCAGGAGAGCAAGAGGGGTTGGTGCGCACCGATCCCTCTTGCTCCCCTGGCTTCGCTTCGCTGGAGAGGCGCTGCGCAGCTTTCCCCCTCTGCGCAGCGCCCCTTCAGCGAAGTGGGAGGAGAAATGGAAGGGGCTCCGCTTCTCCTGCCGCTTCGCTAAAGGGGCGCTGCCACAGAGAGGGAGAGAATTTTTTTTTTTTTTCTTGTTCTCCTCCTCTAAAACTAGGTGCACCTTATGGTCGGTTGCGTCTTATAGAGCAAAAAATATGGCGCTTAATTTTGTTCATGCATGTTTCAAAACATTTTTATGTACTGCTTATGATGTATTTTTGTAAGTCTATTCGTAAGCAGCCCTGAGTGTGGCTTTATCCATGGAAAGCCGGCCTACAGATAAACGATGATGATGACTCACCAGGTAATTCTCGTCTTGGAAAGCAAAGTGCAGCTGTGTAATCCAGCGCTTGTCTCCGTTGACCAACACGTCCCGCTCCTCTCGGAAGCAGGAAACCTGATGGGCGCAGCAGCAAAATCGATTTATTTTCGCAATTCAGTTCACAATTATGTGTTATACCATCTAATTTCAGATCTTCTTTGGGTAGCTAAGCATAGGTAAAGGTAAAGGGACCCCTGACCATTAGGTCCAGTCGTGGCCGACTCTGGGGTTGCGGCACTCATCTCGTTTTATTGGCTGAGGGAGCCGGCGTACAGCTTCTGGGTCATGTGGCCAGCATGACTAAGCTGCTTCTGGCAAACTAGAGCAGCGCACGGAAACGCTATTTACCTTCCCGCCAGAGCAGTACCTATTTATCTACTTGCACTTTGACATGCTTTCGAACTGCTAGGTTGGCAGGTGCAGGGACCGAGCAACAGGAGCTCACCCCGTCACGGGGATTCGAACTGCCAACCTTCTGATCGGCAAGCCCTAGGCTCTGTGGTTTATAAAACGACACCCCTAAGTGAACTGAAATAATCCCTGCTATGAAAGTGCTGCACTTCTGTGGGTCAGGCCAGGAGCAAACCAGCAGTAAATCACACTGTGCAAGTCGGAGTTAACTCCTTACTGGCAAGAACATGATCTGCACTGACTTGGTCGGAGGGTCAGGCCTAAAGAGCACAGCGGCTCATTCACAGTAGGTCTTGCCCTATGGATCAGTGTCCAAGACTGAAAGTCCTGCCTTCCACAGCTGCTGAAATTGTGGAAACCTTTTGGGAAAAGTGTCTTTCTGCGGTTTGATGGCTCATAACACCATTTTTTTATTGGAGTAATACCATAACATTATAGATCAATGGAAGGATAATTTAATGAAGAATGTAATGCAACAAAGTTTGTTCAATTATCTGTATTCTATCAAAAGTTATAGCCAAATACATGATGTATGGAAGTGAGAGCTGGACCATAAAGAAGGCTGATCACCGAAGAATGGATGCTTTTGAATTCTGGTTCTGGAGGAGACTCTTGAGAGTCCCATGGACTGCAAGAAGATCAAACCTCTCCATTCTGAAGGAAATCAGCCCTGAGTGCTCACTGGAAGGACAGATCCTGAAGCTAAGGCTCCAATACTTTGGCCACCTCATGAGAAGAGAAGACTCTCTGGAAAAGACCCTGTTGCTGGGAAAGATGGAGGGCACAAGGAGAAGGGGACGACAGAGGACGAGATGGTTGGATAGTGTTCTCGAAGCTACCAGCATGAGTCTGACCAAACTGCAGGAGGCAGTGGAAGACAGAAGTGCCTGGCGTGCTCTGGTCCAGGGGGTCACGAAGAGTCGGACACGACTAAACAACAACATAGCCAAATAACCAGAAAAAGGAAGCACAACTTGCTTAGGTTGATATGCAGTAGCTTTCCTTCATCTGAATCTAGCCAATGGGAGTGAGTGTTTAGAGAGCCAATCGGGTGTTACGAGCCATCAAACCTCGGAAATACACTTTTCCTAAAAGGTTTCCACAAATTTGGCCGCTTGCATAAATCGCCTCCTCTCTAGGGTTTCCCCAAGCAATCAGAGACTGTGTCTGCATGCAGTCAACCTTCCCTCCACCCTTTCCATCTCTCTTCTGGTTCTGTGAGTAAAGGCAGGAAGCTGGTTGCAGGAGGAGAGGGAGACACCCATGACTCTTCCCCAGCCAGACTCATCTCTGCCTCTTGGCCTCTGCTTCTGCCTCTGATTCTGAACTGCTCTCTGCCCCAGACTCTCCCTGCTCACTAAGCCCTGTTACCTCTTCAGCTTCCTACACCACCTTCTCCCAGTCTGCTCTCTCTTCTCTCTCTGACCGCTCATTGTCGTCCCACCACTACTCTCCTGGCTCTGTGCCTTCTTCCTTGGTGGTTCCCCAACTGGTTCCTCTCACCATTCCTTTGTGTCCAATCAGTCCATGACAAGTCACCTGAGAATACCACTCTTTTTGGGTACCATCCAAAGAGCTGGTGTTGACCTATAAAAGCCAAACCACCCGCAGGGCCTTGAGGGCACACCTTGCCATACCCACCTCGACCCGCTTCAACATGTCCCATTTATTCATTATCTTCATGGCGTACACCTGGGATGTCCTCTTCAGCTTCACGACCGCTACCTGTGCAGGTAAAATAGGGGGTGGGAGTCTGTGTGTTGAAGAAGAGGCTGGACTGACACACCCAGGCCACAGTTGCACCATGCATCATCCTCATCCTCATCATCATCATCATCATCATCATCATCATTACAGTGGTACCTCGGGTTAAGTACTTAATTCGTTCCGGAGGTCCGTTCTTAACCTGAAACTGTTCTTAACCTGAAGCACCACTTTAGCTAATGGGACCTCCCGCTGCCGGAGCACAATTTCTGTTCTCATCCTGAAGCAAAGTTCTTAACCTGAAGCACTATTTCTGGGTTAGCAGAGTCTGTAACCTGAAGCGTATGTAACCTGAGGTACCACTGCATTATTATTTTATTTATACGCAGCCCAACTGGGGAAACCACTCAAAAACAGTCATGGCTTCCCCCAAAGAATTATGGGACCTTTAGTTTGCCGAGGGTGGAGAGCGCTGTCAAGGGGCCTCTATTCCCTTTGCAGAGCTACAGTTCCCAAGGTGACACATGAAGAGGGACGGATTGTTAAACTGCTCTGGGAATTGTAGCGCAGTTTAACAATTGTAGCGCAGTGAGGAGCCGTCTCTGCCGGAATTTTGCCCCAAGTCAGCCTTAGCCAGGCTGGCTGATGCGAGTTATAGTACTCAGGCGAAGACCCTCCCTGCCCGCAGACTGTTCCGCCAGAGTGGTGCATGCTCTAGTTATCTCTCGCTTGGACTACTGCGATACGCTCTACGTGGGGCTACCTTTGAAGGTGACCTGGAAACTGCAATCAATCCAGAATGCGGCAGCTAGACTGGTGACTGGGAATGGCCGCCAGGACCACATAACACCAGTCCTGAGAGATCTGCATTGGCTCCCAGTAAGTTTCCAAGCACAATTCAAAGTGTTGGTGCTGACCTTGAAAGCCCTAAATGGCCTCGGTCCTGTATCCCTGAAGGAGCGTCTCCACCCCCATCATTCTGCCGGGACACTGAGGTCCAGTGCCGAGGGCCTTCTGGTGGTTCCCTCATTGCGAGAAGCCAAGTTACAGGGAACCAGACAGAGGGCCTTCTCGGTGGTGGTGCCCACCCTGTGGAACACCCTCCCTTCAGATGTGAAGGAAATAAACAGCTATCCTATCTTTAAAAGACATCTGAAGGCAGCCCTGTTTAGGGAAGTTTTTAATATTTAATGTTGTACTGTTTTTAACACTTGATTGGGAGCCGCCCAGAGTGGCTGGGGAAACTCAGCCAGATGGGTGGGGTAAAAATAATAAATTATTATTATATTATTATTATATCTGCAGGGCACCAGGTTGGCCAAGGCTGCCCTAGGGTCACCAGGAAGGACCCAATATTTCAACGTTGTTTTCACCTGGACTATTGAAAAGTTTGCCCCGCTGGCCGTCTGGTACCGAGGGCACCTGGTAGCAGAGAGAGGCCCCCCCCAAAAAACCCCCAGCCCTTCTCACCTCGCTGAAGGCTCCCCGTCCAATCACTTTGAGGATCTCGAAATCGTCCCGTTGCAGCCGCAGCGCTTTCAGCCTGGAGGTGACTGGCTCCGCTGGTGGGACAGAAAAGCAAATTATTTGGGGGGGAGGGGAAAGAAGAGAAACGCAGAAGGGCAGCAGGGCAGCTAGGAGGGTTTTAAAGGAGAGACTGGATGGGCACCTGCTTTAGCCAAGAAACCTGTGTTGCAGTGGGTTGGACTAGATGACCCTTGGGATACCTGCCAACTCTACAATTCTATGATCTGAGGCCCTTCTTTGTGTGCCTCCTCTGTGTGAGGTCCAGAGGGTGGCAACACAAGAACAGGGCCTTTTCTTTGGTGGCTCCCTGTCTGTGGAATGCTCTCCCCAGGGAGTCTCGCCTGGTGCCTTCATTACATTTCTTTAAAAAAAAAAATATTAAGCAATTTCAACATAACAAATTATCAGACCATATAAGAACATACATTATTTTTTCCCCGTTCCCCCCTTCCATCCCTCCCTCCCCACCAAAAAAGGGACTCCCCTCAGCTCCTCCCTCTGATTTCTCTGCACATATTATTCTCTGCATGTTATAAAATTATACATATCCACCAATAAATTTGTGGATGTTTATTCAAAACCTGCCAAGGAGGCCAGTTCATTTTGTTGGATTTTTTAGATAATTTGAAAAAGTTCCCATTCTTCCTTAAAGTCACAGTTGTCCTTGTCCCACAATTTGTATATCAATTTAGTCAGCTCTAATCATCAATTTTTCTTGCCACTGTTCTTTCATTGCGATTTCCTCATTCTTCCATCCTTCTGCTATCAAGACTCTTGCTGCTGTTGTAGCAAACATAAATAGATTCTTTGTTTTTCTTGGCAGGTCTTGTCCTACAATCCCTAACAAAACCCCTTCTGACTTTTTTTACAAATGTCATTTTAAACATTTTTTTCAATTCATTGTATATCATTTCCCAACTTTTTTAAACTTCTCTACATTCCCACCACATATGATAAAAAGTCCCTTCTTTTTCTTTACATCTCCAACATTTGTTTGACCCGGTTTTATACATTTTTGCTATCTATGCTGGTGTAATTTTCATAGAGTTTTCTTTCAAAAGAGAACAGTCTGTAAATTTCAATTCTACATTTCAAAATTTCAAATCTTCATTACATTTCTTTAGGCGCCAGGCAAAAACGTTCCTCTTCAACCAGACCTTTGGCTGATTAATATTCTACAGCCTTTAAAATCTGGTTTTGGTGGGGGGGGGGGGAGGTTATTGTTTCATCGTTTCTGTTTTAACTATTTATGTGTGCTTTTATATTATGTTTTTATCTTGTGAACCACCCTGAGATCTTTTGATGAAGGGCAGAATATAAATCTAATTAATAATAATAATGGTTGTGTTTAGAATAATCTTGTGTGTAATATAAAAAATACAAAGTGAGACATTAAGGAAAGCCAAAGGGAAAATATGAAGAACAGAGGACCTGACGAACGGATTATTAAAAACGTGTGAGGCAAACGGTGGAAGTCTTCTTAAAAAAAAACCACTTTATTTAAGGTATTTCTTTTACTTCTTTATTTGTTCTTTGTTCTTTTTTTCTGATATCTTACCTATCATTTCACTCCTTTATTGTGAATAGCATTTTATAGAGGTATAAATAACTGTAAATATGAAAAGAGACAAAGTATTCTCTAATTTTTTTCCTTGGTTATATGTATTTTCTTTTTCTTTTGTATTTTCTTTTGTTGTAAATATGTATATTTTCTAATTTGTACATAATAAAAAAATTATTATTATTATTATTATTAATAATAATAATAATAATAATGGCTCACATCCACACTTTGCCACCCCTCTCCTTCCTTCTGCCTCTCCCCCTGCCTCACTTTGCCTAACGATAGGGCCGGCTCTGTGTGGCACAGCTGCTGAAAAGCCCGAGGATTTAGATCAACAGCTATTTGAAAATGCAAATAAAAAAAATAATTGGGGGAAGAGAGAGCCCATGGGGTGTAGTGGTTGGAGCGTCACACTACGATCTGGGACCAGGGTTCGATTCCCCCCACTCGGTTGTGAAGCTCACTGGGCGAGACTTTGGACCTTGCATCTCTTCGCCTAACCTACCTCACAGGGTTGTTGTGGGGAGAAAATGAGGAGGGGGGAAACACTCCCCCCACCACCACCTTGAGCTCCTTGGAGAAAAAGGTGAGCTATAAACACAATAAACAAAAATAAAATAAACCTAGCGCCCTGGCCGAGGTCGGATGGGCACTCTCTAATAAATATTTTTTATTTGATTTTACACATATTTTCCAGCATAACATCCTTTTAAGCATCATTTCGAATTTTTTGGCTATCACTGCCTGAGACTTCCTTCAACCTCGACCGATGTTTTTCTAAAGCCTTTCTAATTATGCATTTTGTTACTATAGTTACTGCTACAAACTCACATTTCCATCTATTCTGAATTCTCCTCGCAATAATTTGTAAATTACTCCTTACAAAACTTATTTTAACCCTACGAGCGATGTCAATGGATTACAACTGCTTTCCGGTCGAAAACGTCTTCCATTCCTTTAGGAAAGTCTGGTTCTGTGGGCACTGTCATCCAAAAATAAAATAAAATATGGAGGGCACCAGGTTGGCAGAGGCTCATCAACCCCGTATAACGCAGGCAGATGCGCTCACGTTTATTTTTGTGCCTTAGCTACCCTCTGGCAGATGGTCCTTTGGATGAGCAAGAAGCGGGGAAATAATGTGGCATTTTCAAGCCCACCTGTTATGGCCTCCGGACCGCCTAGGCGTTGGCCTGGGTCATATTAATAGCGGGCCAGAGCTTCCCTTATACAGCAACGCCAACTCTGGGCAGGGGTAGCATGACTCAGAGGTTTCTCAGAGAAGGCCCTGTGCACCACCAGAGCCTGAGCACATGCCTTAAAATAAACTGTGCGGCCAACTGGTTTGGTGGGGAGGTCACGTGACCCGGCGAGGGGGGTCAGGTGACCTCAGCACTTGGCGTCAACCGGGTGACTCAACCGGCGGCAGCGGCAACGACGTCTCAGAGATTAGGTGTTTGGGGAGACAGATAGCCCCTGAGGATCTCGAAAGCGATTTCCTCACATGGCGACGGAAAGATGAAGCAAAGAGATGCTCAGGGAGAGATGCAATCGCCGCCACCTTGGCAGAGCGACAGCTGGAAGTCTCAAGGCGGGGAGGGAGAGAGAGAGAGAAACAGCTTATAAATAGCTCAAGGATGTGACCCAGGAGGATGGAATGGGGTTTGTTTGGGGAGGAGATTGCAAAAGACTCGGGGGAAGAGGCAGGAGGGAAAGCATGGCATGCTTGGTTCGCCCGATCGTCACACGCCCTAAAAAGAGCCTGCCTAAAGGTAAAGGGACCCCTGACCGTTAGGTCCAGTCGCGGACGACGACTCTGGGGTTGTGGCGCTCGTCTCGTTTTATTGGCCGAGGGAGCCGGCGTACAGCTTCCAGGTCATGTGGCCAGCATGACTAAGCCGCTTCTGGCGAACCAGAGAAGCGCACGGAAACACCGTTTACCTTCCCGCCGGAGCGGTACCTATTTATCTACTTGCACTGGTGTGCTTTCGAACTGCTAGGTTGGCAGCAGCAGGGACCGAGCAACGGAAGCTCACCCCGTCGCGGGGATTCGAACTGCTGACCTTCTGATCGGCAAATCCTAGGCTCTGTGGTTTAACCCACAGCGCCACCCGCGTCCCTAAAGGTAAAGGATCCAGCCAAAATGGCGTCTTTTCATCCTTCTTAGGGTGCTGCGATGCCACTTTAAACAGCGATGGATTCCCCCCCAAAATATACTGGGAGCTGTAGCGTGTTAAGGGTGCTCAGAGTTGTTAACAGACACCCCTATTCCAAGAGCAGTTTAACAAACCATCCCTCTTTCCAGGGGGCTTTGGGAATCGTTGCTCTGGAAGAGGAATAGCAGTCCTCCACAGAGACGCGGGTGGCGCTGTGGTCTTAACCACCGAGCCTCTTGGGCTTGCCGGTCAGAAGGTCAGCGGTTCGAATCCCTGCAACGGGGTGAGCTCCCATTGCTCTGTCCCAGCTCCTGCCAACCTAGCAGTTCGAAAGCACACCAGTGCAAGTAGATAAATAGGTACCACTCTGGCGGGAAGGTAAACGGAGTTTCCGTGCACTCTGCTTTCCGTCATGTGTCCCATTGGGCCAGAAGTGGTTTAGTCATGTTGACCACATGCCCCAGAAAGCTGTCTGTGGACAAACACTGGTTCCCTCGGCCTGAATGCGAGATGAGCGCTGCAACCCCATAGTCGCCTTTGGCTGGACTTAACCATCCAGGGGTCCTTTACCTTAGGGGTCCTCTTGCTAAATGTGTGGCAGCACTGGGGTAGAATGGCAGAACAACATATGCTGAGACCACGGGGTATAGGGCGGCATATAAATGCAATACAGTGGTACCTCAGGTTAAGTACTTAATTCGTTCCGGAGATTTGTACTTAACCTGAAACTGTTCTTAACCTGAAGCACCACTTTAGCTAATGGGGCCTCCCGCTGCTGACGCGCCGCCAGAGCACAATTTATGTTCTCATCCTGAAGCAAAGTGCTTAACCTGAAGCACTATTTCTGGGTTAACAGAGTCTGTAACCTGAAGCGTATGTAACCTGAAGCGTATGTCACCCGAGGTACCACTGTAAATAATAATAACAACAATCCATAATGTCTACCATGATTGCAGCAGTAACTGCATTAAAAACATGCTTCAGAATTACACCCAAAATTTTTTAAAAAAACAACCAGTGTGGTGAGGCCCTCTCTCACAGGGAAGATTTTCCGCCACTCTCATGCAAGCACAAAGGGCATCTTTGATCCCTGTGTTTGCCACATAAAAAAAAAAGAATTAATGCTCCATCGGCTTTGACAATGACCCAACATGCAGACAATCTGGGGCTGTTTGTTTTCAGCTGGGAGAAATGATGGGGAAAGCATAATCACCAGCAGATTTTCTGTGCACCCTCCTACTACTGCCAGGGCAGAAAAGGAGAGAGTTTGTGTGTGACATTGGCAACCCTACCCCTCTGTCAAGGCAGCCAGAAGGGCAGGAATCGGGGCAAAAGGAGCCTTATAGGGACACAAGACCTACCCACCTTGGAAGAATGGCAGATGAAAGTAATGGACTATATGGAATTGGCGGAAATGACTGGCAGAATCCGAGACCAGGGAGAAGAGTTGGTGGAAGAAGATTGGAAGAAATTTAAAGATTATTTACAGAAACACTGTAAAATTAATGAATGTTAAAATGATGTTGGAATGAAATGAAGTGGTTTTAGCAATAAGGTAAATAGGAATATGTAAAAATGGATTGATATTAGATGAAAATATAAAGTTATAATATGTGAAGATAAAGAACTAAGATAAAACAAAGAGGGTAAGGATTTGCTGAATTAACTATGTGAACTGGAATACAAAAAAGGGAGGTGTGAGGAAGTCATGAAAATAAGTAAATGAATTGTAATATGTAGAAAGAGGGACTTATTTTTAACTGTTTTTATTCTTTTTGTAATTTGTATTTTTTGTTTTTTGTTTTTATTATCTTTGTATCTTTTTTCCTATTGAAATCTTAATAAATACTATTTTTTTTTAAAAAAATGGAGCCTTATAGGATCAGACCAGAGAGTCCCATCTAATCTAAGATCCTGCTCTCCATAAAATACCTCTGGAGAAGGCGCAGAAGCAGAGCAGGAAGGCAAGAACCACTTGCATGCGTTCCTCGCTCCCCAGAACCCAGGATTCAAAGATAGACTGTCTCTGAAGCTGAAGGTTCCACTTTGAGTTTTTGTGACTCGTAGCTATTGATGGATAGGGACGCGGGTGGTACTATGGGTTAAACCACAGAGCCTAGGACTTGCCGATCAGAAGGTTGGCGGTTCGAATCCCCGTGACGGGGTGAGCTCCTGTTGCTCGGTCCCTGCTCCGCCAGTAAAGTAAACCAAGTAAAGCAAGATGAGCGCCGCAACCCCAGAGTCGGTCACGACTGGACCTAATGGTCAGGGGTCCCTTTACCTTTACCTTTTAGCTATTGATGGAGACATTTCTCTCTCGGGTGCGTATCATTACAACCTTGTACCCAGCATTGCTCAGGGCATTTTTAGAAGGTGCTGTCTGCTGTCGATTCAAAATTGCACCCCATCGTACCCCAAAACTGACAAAAACCTGCTCCTTGATCTCAGGAACCACATCATTTGGTTACGGCATCTTTAGAGGTGTCCAAATGCACAGAGGTCACAAAAACCACTTCCCAAAATATTTTGCCGATCCTCCAAGTGTCCCTATTTTTCAGGGATGTTTCTGATTTAGATAAGCTGTTCTGGTTTCTGATTTTATCCTGCTTTTCCTTAGGACGTCCCCATTTTCACTGGAGAAACGTTGGAGGGTATGGCGTTATTTGACTCCCGAGCTGTCTGAAGGCAATCCTGTATAGGGAAAGGGTTTTTTTTCTTTTAATGTTTTGATATATGTCGGAAGCTGCCCAGAGTGGCTGGTGCAACCCAGTAAGATGTGTGGGTTATAAACACTAAAAATATAATTACGGAATGGGACATCCCTATTTTCATTGGCGAAATATTGGAGGGTATGATATAATAATAATAATAATAATAATAATAATAATAATAAATAAATAAATAAATAAATAAATAATTTTATTTATACCCCACCCTCCCCAGCTAGAGCTGGGCTAACACCAGTAAAATTACAGTAAATACAGGGGGGAAATACAGGGGGGAAAGGGAAAAAAGAAAAAAAAATTAATTTAAAATACAGGTTAAGATGCAATTTAAAATGCAGTCTCATTTTAAAAGTAGCCCATAAAACAAAACCATAAGGGAAGGGACTGAGTCCAAACCAAAGGCCACGCGGAACATCTCTGTCTTGCATGCCCTCCGGAAAGATGTACAGTGGTACCTCGGGTTAAGAATTTAATTCGTTCTGGAGGTCCGTTCTTAACCTGAAACTGTTCTTAAACTGAAGCACCACTTTAGCTACTGGGGCCTCCCGCTGCTGCACGATTTATGTTCTCATCCTGAAGCAAAGTTCTTAACGGGAGGTACTATTTCTGGGTTAGCGGAGTCCGTAACCTGAAGCGTCTGTAATAGCAGCGCTTTTAAAGCCCCCCCGGAGCTCGCTCAACCCATCACCGTCTCTTGAACCTGCAGAAATTGTGGCTCAAAGGGATTTGTGTATCTTTAGCCATTCAGCAGCAGAGGGGATTTTGCAGTCCCTGCGCCACCGAGGCAGAGAAGGTCAGGCTCACACCCTGAGCAGCTGTTCCTCCTCTCTTCCCTCTGGACCTGCCGAAATATTCCACGAGAAGGACTCTCAAAAGGCACAGGGGGCCTTGACCTTGGCTGCGTCTGGGGGAGAGTGGCTCCCTTTTGACGCCCCGGCCCTCTCCATCCCGAGACTGGCCCTGTTCCAGCGGCTTTTCGAGAGGGAGTGAAGTATATTTGCTTGGGTAAATATGTTTATTTGCCTTCAAAGCATTGTTCAAGGAGCAGGACTAGAGCCAGGTTGCAGGTGGCGTGGGGTGGAGAGGTTAATTTGCTCTCTGGCAGCTGCTAGACTTGCAAGATATTGAACCAGGAAAGAGGTTCGTGTGCCCACAATGTTTCAGTGTGCAAGGTGGGGTGGGAAACGATAGAAACTTATAAGATGAATTTGTGTGTGTGTGTGTACATATACAGTGGTACCTCAGGTTAAGTACTTAATTCGTTCCAGAGGTCCGTACTTAACCTGAAACTGTTCTTAACCTGAAGCACCACTTTAGCTAATGGGGCCTCCTGCTGCCACTGCGCCACCGGAGCACGATTTCTGTTCTCATCCTGAAGCAAAGTTCTTAACCTGGGGTAATATTTCTGCGTTAGCGGAGTCTGTAACCTGAAGCGTATATAACCTGAAGTGTATGTAACCCAAGGTACCACTGTATGTATGTATGTGTGTGTGTGTATATATATATATATATATATATGCAGGTTTTGGTGTCCTCGGGTGTCTTCCCGTGTAAAAGACACCCGAGGACACCAAAACCTGCATTCCTGTACCCGTGAAAATCTACGAAAGCAAATATATATATATATATATATATATTGAATGGAAATGGTTTATTGAATATTTACAGATAAATTATAAACGGGTAAAAACATTGGCAGGATTTTTGTAACAACCTGCAGTTTCAGAAGAGTATATACTTAATATGAAATAAATGAGCAAATTAAGTTAATGTGGATATGCAGAAGATATTAAAAACAAATTTAAGGAACCGCAGAAAGAGGAGGGGTGGAAGTCAAGTTTGGAGATGTCAAAATGAATGTAGTGAAATGTATAAAATTAGTGAAATGTATAACTTGGAAAGTATGTATGTATAAATGAATAAATGAATAAAATATCAAAAAAAGAAAGAACAGAAGAAGAAGAAGAAGAAGAAGAAGAAGAAGAAGAAGAAGAAGAAGAAGAAGCTTATAAGATGATATCTGGTGAGGAAAAAGTAGTAGAGAGCATTGTTTTTGTCCCTCTCGCATCATATTAAGCAGGCAATAGATTCAAGCCAGAAAAAAGAAACTACTACTTTTCACAATGCACAGTTACCTTCTGGAACTCCCTGCCACAAGATGTATTCATAGGCAATGGCTTAGAAGGCTTTAAAGAAAAACACAGAGCGGGGGAATTTACAAAGGATAAGAGGTCTACAACTTACTAATAGCCCAACAAAAGTGGGTCAGGCCCCTCACTGCTACCCCCCCCCAAAAAAAACACATTTGTGGAATGAGAAGTATTTCAGCAGGAAGTTACACACTGGTTAGAAATGAAGTAGTGGGGGCACCGCAAAATTTCTGCAGAGTGTACACGCTTTCGAAAGAGGAATCACAGTATGACTGCCCTGATAGTACAAATAACTGTGAGTACACAATACAAAGGGAACTTGAAGAGCTTTTGTTGTTGTTGTTGTTTAGTCATTTAGTCGTGTCCGGCTCTTCGTGACCCCCTGGACCAGAGCACGCCAGGCCCTCCTGTCTTCCACTGCCTCCCGCAGTTTGGTCAAACTCATGCTGGTAGCTTCGTGAACACTGTCCAGCCATCTCGTCCTCTGTCGTCCCCTTCTCCTTGTGCCCTCCATCTTTCCCAACATCAAGGTCTTTTCCAGGGAGCCTTCTCTTCTCATGAGGTGGCCAAAGTATTGGAGCCTCAGCTTCAGGATCTGTCCTTCCAGTGAGCACTCAGGGCTGATTTACTTAAAAATGGAGAGGTTTGATCTTCTTGCAGTCCATGGGACTCTCAAGAGTCTCCTCCAGCACCAGAATTCAAAAGCATCAATTCTTTGGCGATTAGCCTTCTTTATGGTCCAGCTCTCACTTCCATACATCACTACTGGGAAAACCATAGCTTTTACTATACGGACCTTTGTTGGCAAAGTGATGTCTCTACTTTTTAAGATGCTTTAACTGGCATCTTAAACAGCGGCTCTCTTGCAAAATGCTTTGCTCGGAAAAGAAGTAGCTGACAGCTGCCGCTCATCCGACCTCCACAACAACAAAACAAGTCAGATATGAGAAGGTTGAAATAAAAAGCGGGAGGGGTGGGTTGGTTGGAAGTCCTGTGTCCAGTTCTGGGCACCTCAGTTTAGGAAGGATGTTGACAAGCTGGAAGGTATGCAGAGGAAGGCAACCAAGTTAATCAAGGGTCTGGAAACCAGGCCTTATGAGGAACGGTTGAAGGAGTTGGGCAAGTTTAGCCTGGAGAAGAGGAGACGCATAGCCATCTTCCAATTGCTGCCACATGGAACAAGCTGCTCCAGAGGGGAGAATCGGAGATCCAAGAGATTCAAGACAGGAGATTCCGAATAAAAATCAGGTGGAATTTTCAGACAGTAAGAGCTGCTTGACGGTGGAACTGTCCCCCACTGGAGGTTGTCGACTCTCCTTCCTTGGAAGCTTTTAAGCAGAGGTTGGGTGGCCATCTGTCAGGGGGGGCTTCAGCTGAAATTCCTGCATTGCAGGCAGAGGCGTAGCAAGGTCAGGTGGTACCGGGTGCAAATTTATTTTGTCACTCCCCCCCTCCCCACTGACAGCTCAGGGTAGGCTTGGGAGTCACGGGCAAGTGGCGCGCCAAATGTCGCCCCCCTTAGTGATGACACCCAGGGTGGCCCGCCGCCCCCACCCCCTTCCTACGCCTCTGATTTCAGGGGGTCAGGCTAGATGGCCCTTGGGGGTCCCGTCCATCTCTATCATTATATGATTCTACAGTGGTGCCCCGCAAGACGAATGCCTCGCAAGACGGAAAACCCGCTAGACGAAAGGGTTTTCCGTTTTGGAGGCGCATCGCAAAACGAATTTCCCTATGGGCTTGCTTCGCAAGACGAAATGTCTTGCAAATTCCTGCGGGTTTCCCCCCCCCTTTCCCCCCCCTTTCCTAAGCCGCTAAGCCGCTTATCAGCTGATCCGCTAAAAGCCGCTAAACCGCTAATAGCGCTAATCCGCTAAGCTGTCAATGGGATTGCTTCGCGAGACGAAAAACCGCTATACGAAGAGCCTCACGGAACGGATTAATTTTGTCTTGCGAGGCACCACTGTACTATGAAAATAAGAGCCTGCAGTGTGTGTGTGTGGGGGGGGGGTAATCTTTCTCCATCTTTCTGTGCTTCCTCACAATCCCGTCTGCTTTCAGACGCTGCTGATGGAGAACAGGGCAGGCTTTCTTCTTCAAGAGAACACGCCACACAAGGCAAGCCAGCGAGGCCAAGGCTTAATATTAGTACATTTCCCCCGTTCCCTCCTGCACCCAGCGCAAGAAAGCAACAATGTTGTTGTGTTTTTTTTGGGGGGGGGGGTCTTCTTCTTAAAGCCTCATGGAAAAATCCACCAGAGGCAGCCGTGTCTCCTGAGGACAACCTGTCAGCTGAGTTGCTGCAGCGCATTTGCCAGCGCCTGACTTCTTTTCAAGCCTGCAAACGGCAGCAGCAAGATGGCGAGGCTGGCTGGCTGCATTTGTTAAGAATTTGCGGGCAAGCTTTTTTAAAAAAGGGCGCAGATTTAGATGCGGGTGAACAAGCACCTACAGTTTATCCTCTCTGCCTTTCAGGAGCCGAGAGAGAGAGCCGAACCCCAGGAACTGCCACCACAAAAGTCCCGGTCTTAACCCCACTTCCAACGTGCTTCTGCTCTTTTTCAGCAACCTGTTTTTGACTTTTCAGTCTGGCACCAGAAGTTGGCAGAGCAGAGCGATGGCTGGGACACCTGGCCCTGTTCGGGGGTCTGCCAAGAAAGAGTCAGCAGCCCCCTCTCAGCTGTTGCTCAGCGTCCTCTGCATCTGGGAGGTGCAAAACCTACAGTCTGGGGTGTCTGAGAAACCATAGCTGTCAACCGTCCCTTATTTGGCGGGAAACTCCTTTATCCCAGCGCCGTGTCCCGTTGCTGTCCCTTATTGATGATGTCCCTTAAATTTCCCGGGTTTCATGCTCGCCCGGCTCGGGAGGGAAGCAGCGGCTCGGGGTCCTCCGCTGTGAGAGAGAGCGTGCGCACGAGCTGCCGCGTCTCCGTCTCTCCCTTTCCCCCCTCAGGGGCACATTGTGAGGAGACGGGTGGCGGCGGGCGGGCGGGCAGCCCCTCTCTTGCGAGACTTCCGCCACGCTGCCAGGGGAAGCCGGAAGCGGCAGCGGCAGTAGCGGCAGCTGAGGAGGCAGCCTGAGGAAGGAGGAAGAGGAGGGGATGGGGAGGGACGCAGAAGGGCGGCACTTCAGGGCCAAGGCGGCACCACAACCGTCTCATGCCGGGCTCACGGGCGGCGTGGGCAAGAGTCTCTCTCCCTCCCCCCCGTCGGGCGGGGAAGGGCCGATGGAACTCCTTGCACCAGGACGACGGCAGCCCCGACGTGCTGCTTAGCATCCCCCCCAACCAGTGCAGCATCTTAATGTAGTGATTTCCCCCTCTGCATCCCTTTCATAACTATTTTTACAAATCATTTGTCCATCCATAGTTCAAATTTTTACTACAAGGTTTCTGTCAATCCTACCAATGTATGTAACTCTTGACAACAGCTTTTCAACTGAATTATAAACTTTCCCCATTCTTTATTAAAGAGGTCCTCTTCCTGGTTTCTAATTCTGCCTGTAAGCTTTGCCATCTCGACGTCGTTCATCAGTTTTGTCTGCCCCTCTTTTTTGGGCGGAGTTGTAGACCCTTAGGATCATCTAGTCCGACTCCCTGCAAAACACAGTCGGTGGCAGCAAAAGCAGCATGGCTCCATCAGTGCCGGATTTCTGTATAAGCTAAGCAAAATCGCTTATTTTGGCTACTGATCCCTTATTTTCAAGGCTGCCGGTCCCTTATTTTCAAATCTGTAAGTTGACAGCTATGCTGAGAAACCCCTTTTGTGAATCCACCTTCGTCGCTTCTGTCACTGACTCTGCCTTCACTTCTGCCCTCAATGCCCCAAATGCCGGAAGAGACCTTTCTTGGACCAGGATATTTCAAGAGTTCCCCAAAAAAGGAGGGAGCTCTTCCTTCACCCCAGTCTTACCTGCCTGGCATCCTGCTAGGGTCCATCGCCAAGGCAGGTACTTATTGAAAGAGGGGGACTTCTCAAGCATGCAAGGTTTTTTGTTTTGTTTTGTGTGATGGTCTGGGACTTGGGCTCGGGCTCGGAACCAGAGGAGTCTCAGTCCGCACCAGATCCTTTGCCTCAGGCAGCATCTGAACCAAGTCTGGAGCCTGATCCTGAAGAGTCCCAGTCTGCACAGGTTCCCCTGCAACAAACACCAGCTGGGCCGGTTGGGTCAGGGGAGGCTGAGGCGGCCTCTGGGTCTAGTAACCCACCGACGTCTCCCGAGCTGCAGAGACTGAGGTCTGAGAGAAGAAGAGACCTGAGTACTCGCCTTCGGGCGAAACAGGGAGGTGAGTAGCTGGGGGATCAGGACCGGCCATTACCCCGACAAAGATAAAAGGCTGTCGGACCCTGCCCCAGGTTGCGGGAGCAACATTGTTGTTTGCCAGAACCTGCCTGAGCTTGCCTGGTTTTCTGCCTTGTGTCCTGCCTTGGACCTGCCAGACTGACTCCTCACCCCTGGATTCGGGACTGGACCTGGACCATGCTACTCAGGTTACCCCCGGACCCAGCACAGTTTTGTTTTGACCTGATGTAAAAATGCCGGTTTCTACATACCAGCTCAATGTCATCTGGGCTTGTCCCTTTCAGGGGGAAATCCAACAAGTGAAAACTAAAAGGTGTTTTTTTTTTTTTTTTTGCTATATAGTGGTACCTCAGTTTAAGAACAGCCCTGTTTACAAACTATTCGGTTTACGAACTCCACAAAACCGGAAGTTTGCAAACTTTACCGGCGGCGGGAGGCCTTATTAAGGGAAAGCACCTTGGTTTAAGAACGGTTTCGGTTTAAGAATGGACTTCCGGAATGGATTAAGGGAAAGGAGAATATTAGCCGCTTTGAGACTCCTTTGGGTAGTGATAAAGCGGGATATCAAATCCAAACTCCTCTTCTTTTCTTCTTCTTCAAGACTCGAGATTGGAGTATGAAGAATAAAAGGTAAAGGTAAAGGTACCCCTGCCCGTACGGGCCAGTCGTGTCCGATTCTAGGGTTGTGTGCTCATCTCGCTCTAGAGGCCGGGAGCTGGCGCCGTCCGAAGACACTTCCGGGTCCCGTGGCCAGCGTGACGAAGCTGCAGCTGGCGAGCCGGCACCAGCGCAGCACACGGAAACGCCGTTTACCTTCCCGCTATAAAGCGGTACCTATTTATCTACTTGCACTTAAGAGTGCTTTTGAACTGCTAGGTGGGCAGGAGCTGGGACCGAACGACGGGAGCTCACCCCGCCGCGGGGATTCGAACCGCCGACCATGCAATCGGCAAGTCCTAGGCACTGAGGTTTTACCCACAGCGCCACCCACGTCCCACATATGAAGAATAAAGACCACAGCTAATGAAACTTTGGATTTGAGTCTGAAGAATAAAGAACATTGAGGAAGGAAGGAAGGAAGGAAGGAAGGAAGGAAGGAAGGAAGGAAGGAAGGAAAGAAAGAAAGAAAGAAAGAAAGAAAGAAAGAGGCTCATGCGAGGTGATGATCCAACAGAGACTCCATCTCCTCAGAGTATTGCGAAAGAACCATGTCAATCAACATTTGATGATCTCCTTCTACTGGTCAACAATAGAAAGTGTCCTTTCATACTGCATCACGGTGTGGTACGCTGGTTTGACATCAACTGATAGAAAGTGCCTACAGAGGGTGGTGAATACAGCACAAGATATTATGGGCTGTCCTGTGAATCTGCTGGATGAAATAGCGGAAGAACGTTGCCACAGGAAAGTGAGGAAAATTCTCAGGGCTGATTAACACGCTGGCCGGCACTTTCTTGATCTCCTGCCCTCGGGCAGAAGATATAGAAAAGGGTAAAGAACCACCAAAAGGGTAAAGAACAGCTTCTATCCATGGGCTGTTAGGCTGCTGAATGAAAAGATAACAACAGGGCAACTGACTTTTGGGTTTGGTGGGTGTGCGTCAGTAAACAAGGGGAATTAAGACTAAGAGAGCTGAGTGGGGGGTGCTTGTGTAATCCCACTGTATACAAATTGTACAAGTGACAATAAAGTATTTCAGTTTCAATGTACAGTGGTACCTCAGGTTACATACGCTTCAGGTTACATACGCTTCAGGTTACAGACTCCACTAACCCAGAAATACAGTGGTGCCTCGCAAGACGAAATTAATTCCTTCCGCAAGTTTTTTCTTCTTGCGAGTTTTTCGTCTTGCGAAGCACGGTTTCCCATAGGAATGCATTGAAAATCAATTAATGCGTTCCTATGGAGACCGCTTGCCAGGCTGGCGGTGCGGAGAAGGGCTTTTCTCCCCACCGCAAGCCTTCAGGACAGGTACGGGAACAGAGGGGAAGGCGCACAGCGCTTCTCCTCTGTTCCCGGGGCTTGCGGTGGGAGGAGGGTTTTTCCTCCCCACGCCAACATTCAGAACAGCATTCTGAAAGTTGGCGGTGGGAAGGAAAACCCTCCTCCCACTGCAAGTCTTCAGGACAGCCATCCGAAGGCTGGCGCGGGGAGAAGGTCTCTCCGCCCCACCGCCAGCCTTCGGAGGAGGTCCGAGGACAGTGGGGAAGACGCGCTGCACTTTCCCGCTGTCCCGGAGCTTTCCCTATGAGCTTTCGTCTTGCGAAGGAAGCCCATAGGGAAATTCGTTTTGCGAAGCGCCTCCAAAACGGAAAACCCTTTCGTCTAGCGGGTTTTTCCGTCTTGCGAGGCCTTCGTCTTGCGGGGCACCACTGTAGTGCTTCAGGTTCAGAACTTTGCTTCAGGATGAGAACAGAAATCGTGCTCCGGCGGCGCAGCAGCAGCAGGAGGCCCCATTAGCTAAAGTGGTGCTTCAGGTTAAGAACAGTTTCAGGTTAAGTACGGACCTACGGAATGAATTAAGTACTTAACCTGAGGTACCACTGTACTGAAAACGACAGATCTCTCCTGCTCTTGCAGATGTGTTGCATTCCGTATCTCTTTTCCCTCTCCAGGCCGGCTTCTAAAATTTGTTAGGATGTTTTACGTCCCTGTCATCGACCGCCACCCCGGTCACTTTTTCCTTTCCATGCTTTGTGAGGAGAAGCACTGTCAAATTCCAGGCACTGCCAACTGCCTCGTGGCACGAAGCCAAGAGCCCAACTGGCATCTCCTCCTGCTAAACCAACCTTGCCCAGTGACGTTGGGGGTGGGTTGGGCAACCTCCTTTGAGAACAAATGGCTCAGGATTAATTTACTTCAAAAAATCATAGATTCGTGGAAGGGACCCCAAGGGTCATCTAGTCCAACCCCCTGCAATGCAGGAATCTCTGCTAAAGCATCCATGACAGGTACCCGTCTAACCTCTGCTAAAAAACCACCAAGGAATACCGACGAAAGAAGAATGGCAGACAAAATTAATGGACTACGCAGAATTGGATAAAGCGACAGGAAGGATTCGAAACCTGCGGGACCAGAGATTTACAGAAGATTGGAAGATATATATGAATTAGTTGAAGAGCAACTGTAATGAACAAATTACACTAAAAGTTTTGTAAGGAGAAATATATGAAATATTGCAAAGAAGAGAGATATTAGTTATGATATTTAAATGTAATAGTGAAAGTAAAAAGGTAAAGGTAAAGGGACCCCTGACCATTAGGTCCAGTCATGACAGACTCTGGGGTTGCGGCGCTCATCTCGCTTTACTGGCCGAGGGAGCCGGCGTACAGCTTCCGGGTCATGTGGCCAGCATGACTAAGCCGCTTCTGGCAAACCAGAGCAGTGCACGGAAACGCTGTTACCTTCCCGCCAGAGTGGTACCTATTTATCTACTTGCACTTTGACGTGCTTTTGAACTGCTAGGTTGGCAGGAGCAGGGACCGAGCAACAGGAGCTCACCCCATGGCGGGATTCGAACCGCCGACCTTCTGACTGGCAAGCCCTAGGCTCTGTGGTTTAACCCACAGTGCCACCTGCGTGCCTATAGTGAAAGTAAGAAATGTCAATTAAGTGATAAGAGTGGAAAATTTTCAGATATGATTGATGGAAGTCAAAAAAAATTGTATAAGATATAAAAGTATGTTTAATAATTGTTGAAAATGGTATGTTAAAAAACTAATTACACACACACACACACATATATATGTAACCACCAAAGAAGGGGAGTCCACAACCTCCTGAGGGAGTCCACTTCCCTGTCGAACGTCTCTTGCTGTCAGAAAGTTATGCCTGATATTTAGTCAGAATCTCTTTTCTTGTAGCCTCAAGCCTTTGGTTCCAGTGCTACCCTCCCAAGCAGGAGAAAGAAGAAGAAGAAGAAGAAGAAGAAGAAGAAGAAGAAGAGTAGTTTGGATTTGATATCCCGCCTTTCACTCCCTTTAAGGAGTCTCAAAGCAGCTAACATTCTCCTTTCCCTTCCTCCCCCACAACAAACACTCTGTGAGGTGAGTGGGGCTGAGAGACTTCAAAGAAGTGTGACTAGCCCAAAGTCACCCAGCAGCTGCACATGGAGGAGCGGGACGCGAACCCGGTTCCCCAGATTACAAGTCTACTGCTCTTAACCACTACACCACACTGGCTCTACACCACACACAAGCAAACTTGTTCCATTTCCCATGTGACAGCCCTCAAGATATTTGAAGACGGCTGTCATATTTCCTCCTGGTCTCCTCTTTCCCAGGCTAAAAGGACCCAAGTTCCTCAACTGTTTTTAATAAGGTTTGGTTTCCAGACTCCTGATCATCTTGGTCGCCCCCCTCTGCCCACCTTCCAGCTTGTCAATATCCTTCTTAGATTGTGGCACCCAAAACCGGACACAGTATTCTAGGTGTGGTCTGACCAAGACAGAATACAGTGGCACTATTCCTTCCTCGATCTGGACACTATACTTCTGTTGATGCTGAAATTAATGACCCAGGGAACCAGGTCTTTCTAGGCAGTTTAAAAGGCCAATCAGCTTTTGATCAACCAATGAAAGTTTGCAGTCCTCAGAATTGATGCTTTTGAATTATGGTGCTGGAGGAGACTCTTGAGAGTCCCATGGACTGCAAGAAGATCAAACCTCTCCATTCTTAGGGAAATCAGCCCTGAGTGCTCACTGGAAGGACAGATCGTGAAGCTGAGGCTCCAAGACTTTGGCCACCTCATGAGAAGAGAAGACTCCCTGGAAAAGACCCTGATGTTGGGAAAGATGGAGGGCACAAGGAGAAGGGGACGACCGAGGACGAGATGGTTGGACAGTGTTCTCGAAGCTACCAGCCTGAGTCTGACCAAACTGCGGGAGGCAGTGGAAGACAGGAGTGCCTGGCGTGCTCTGGTCCAGGGGGTCACGAAGAGTCGGACACGACTAAACGTCAACAATTACCTGTGATTACTGCACTGCTATGTGTTTGGCCAAATGACCCTTGTGGTCTCTTCCAGTGTGGTGTAGTGGTTAAGAGCGGTAGTCTTGTAATCTGGTGAACTGGGTTCGCGTCTCCGCTCCTCCACATGCAGCTGCTTGGGCCAGTCACACTTCTCTGAAGTCTCTCAGCCCCACTCACCTCATGGAGTGTTTGTTGTGGGGGAGGAAGGGAAAGGAGAATGTTAGCCGCTTTGAGACTCCTTAAAGGGAGTGAAAGGCGGGATATCAAATCCAAACTCCTCTTCTTCTTCTTCTTCTTCTTCTTCTTTTCTTCTTCTTCTTCTTCTTCTTCTTCTTCTTCTTCTTCCAACACTACAGTTCTATGAGTCTATTCATCTAGCCCAGGATTACGGACAGCAGCTTTCCACGCAGTCCCATGTACACGTCTTTCCTGTTGCCTGTTACCCGAGATCCTTTATGGCTATAGATGCCAGGAATCGCACCCTGGAACTTAGCCATGGCCAGCTTTGAGAAGCTGGAGGGCACCAGGTTGGCAATGGGTCATGGGGGGGATGGGAGAAATCAGACCATTGGTCCATTTGGCTTAGCATTGCCTGCACTGACTGGCAGCTGCTCTCCAAGTTTCTAGACAGGGATTCTTATCTCAGGCCCAGACTGAGCCTGGGATGCTTTGTTTATTTGTATTTTCTTCCTCCCTTTAAGGGGAGGGCCTTCTGGCAATTCCCTCATTGTGAGAAGTGAGGTTACAGGGAACCAGAGAGAGGGCCTTCTCGGTAGTGTTGCCCGCCCTGTGGAACGCCCTCCCTTCAGATGTGAAGGAAATAAGCAGCTATCTTCTCTTTATAAGACATCTGAAGGCAGCCCTGTTTAGGGAAGTTTTTAATATTTAACGCTGTACTGTTTTTAACACTTGATTGGGAGCCGCCCAGAATGGCTGAGGAAACTCAGCCAGATGGACGGGGTATAAATAATAAATTATTATTATTATTATTATTATTATTATTATTATTATTATTATTATTATACGCTGCTTGGCTGTAAAACCAAAATAAAACCAAAAAACCTCAAGGCAGGTTTACAAAAACGATAAAATCTATCAATGGGAAGAACTAGCAGCAATAGCGTGAGATGTTCGAAAAGCCAAAATAACAACGGACTAAAAACAGATGAAAACTCGCACTGACTTTCTAAACATCTGGGAAGTCCAAAGCAAAGTGGTTTTCCAGATGCCCAAAAAGAGAACGGCGAAAGAACCCGATCTGAAATCAAGAGGCAAGGAGTTCCAACTGGAAACTGCAAGAATGGTTTCACACAAACAGCTGAGCAGCCCCCAGAGTACTGAATGGGTGGATGCAGTGTCTGTGAATCTGTTAGCTGCGACCTACAAAGGCCTCACTCAGTCTCCTACAGTGGAAAGCTGCACACACAACAGATCCGATGGCTTGATATTTTGGGGTACTTAAAAAAAAGAAACCCCCCTCCAAAACAAACCCCAACCCTCCATCTGGGGGGGGGGGGAGAAAGAGAGAGAGGCTTCCTTCCAAGTTGCCCTGGGGCATTTGTCAGATTCTGTCCGAAACCAGCTGCTTTGCCCCCCTTTCGGTGGCTTCCTATTTCGGGCAGGAGATGATGGGTTGGGAATCTGGGCTTGCAGCAATTCTCAGATTCCAAGCAGGGCCCTCGGAGACTGTCTTGCATACTAGCACGGGAGGACAGAGGGTTTTTGTATGTGTGTGTGTGTTTGTGGAATTCCTGTACATGGAAACTTTTTCAGGACGCAAGCCTGCCGAAGCCCAAAGGTGGGGCTTGCACTCAGAAACCGTTTCTGTGCCGGGCCTCAGCCACGGGGTTTTTGCAGAAACACCGCCAGAGGGGATGTTCCGGAGCACGTGCAGAGTGCTTTTTGCCAATCGACAACCGCAGCTGATCCCCTGGCAGCAAAGGGTGATGGACTCCACAGTTCTACAATATATACCCAAAGGTCCCAGAGAGAGAGAGAGAGAGAGTGTACATACGACTCTTTATCTCAGAGTCGTGGCTTTGCTTCCGACGTTTGGCAAAAGATTCCTGCATTGAAATCTGTGGGGCTTACTAAACATACATAGGATTACGCGGTGCTATTTTTCTGGGAGGACGCAGGGGTATGCATACCCCTAAACATTTTTTGAATATTGTACTTTTGTCCATTTACTGCATTTATTTCCCCCGGTTCGAACTATAAAATTGTGATTTTCCTGAGTCAAAATGAGAGTACCCCTAAACATTTGTTTAAGAAAAAAAAAGCACTGGGATTATGCTACAGTGGTACCTCCGGTTAAGAACTTAATTCATAGAATCATAGAATCATAGAATCATAGAATCATAGAGTTGGAAGAGACCACAAGGGCCATCGAGTCCAACCCCCTGCCAAGCAGGAAACACCATCAGAGCACTCCTGACATATGGTTGTCAAGCCTCTGCTTAAAGACCTCCAAAGAAGGAGACTCCACCACACTCCTTGGCAGCAAATTCCACTGTCGAACAGCTCTCACTGTCAGGAAGTTCTTCCTAATGTTTAGGAAGCCGGAGGCCCGTTCTTAACCTGAAACTGTTCTTAACCTGAAGCACTGCTTTAGCTAACGGGGCCTCCTGTTGCCGCCATGCCGCCAGAGCACGATTTCTGTTCTCATCCTGAAGCAAAGTTCTGAACCTGAAGCACTATTTCTGGGTTAGCGGAGTCTGTAACCTGAAGCGTATGTAACCTGAGGTATCACTGTACTAAACTTCCTGCTATTTTAGAAACCCTTCCACCCTCCTCGAACTTTTAATCCTGCTTCAGAAAATCCAAATAATCCCTCCCCACCAAACCAAAGACAGCAAAAATATAATCATATACATAACAGGCAGCTTGCTGGCCTTCAGTATCCTACAGGGTTGGTCATTTGCTGGGGCAGGGCCGTAGCTCAGTGGTTAGAGCATCGTCTTTTGCATGCAAATCTCAGGTTCAATCCCCCCCCATGGCATCTCCTGGAGAGCTGCTGCCGGTCAGTGTGGTCAAGGCTGAATTCGGTATTCCCCAAATAGGACATGGTTACAGTGCTACCTCTGGTTACGTAGTTAATTCATTCCGGAGGTCCATTCCTAACCTGAAACTGTTCTTAACCTGAAACAGACTTTAGCTAATGGGGCCTCCTGCTGCTGCTGTGCCACCGGAGCACGATTTCTGTTCTCACCCTGAAGCAAAGTTCTTAAACCGAGGTACTATTTTTGGGTTAGCAGAGTCTGTAACCTGAAGCGTCTGTAACCTGTATAAGGAAGCTCCCTGTTGTTGTTGTTTAGTCGTTTAGTCGTGTCCGACTCTTCGTGACCCCCTGGACCAGAGCACGCCAGGCACTCCTGTCTTCCACTGCCTCCTGCAGTTTGGTCAAACTCATGCTGGTAGCTTCGATAACACTGTCCCACCATCTCGTCCTCTGTTATCCCTTCTCCTTGTGCCCTCCATCTTTCCCAACATCAGGGTCTTTTCCAGGGAGTCTTCTCTTCTCATGAGGTGGCCAAAGTCTTGGAGCCTCAGCTTCAGGATCTGTCCTTCCAGTGAGCACTCAGGGCTGATTTCCTTCAGAATGGAGAGGTTTGATCTTCTTGCAGTCCATGGGACTCTCAAGAGTCTCCTCCAGCACCAGAATTCAAAAGCATCCAGTCTTCAGCGATCAGCCTAATCTATCCAACCTCTGCTTAAAAACCAGCAAGGAAGGTCCACAGCCTCTCGACAGAGACCTACTATCAAACAGCTCTTACTGTCAGAAAGTTATTCCTGATGTTTAGCCAGAATCTCCTTTCTTGTTCGAGTCCTACCCTCCAGACCCGGAGGAAACAAACTTGTTCCTTCTTCCATATGACAGTCCTTGAGATACTGTGGTACCTCGGGTTACAGACGCTTCAGGTTACAGACTCTGCTAACCCAGAAATAGTACCTCGGGTTGAGAACTTTGCTTCAGGATGAGAACAGAAATCGCGCTGTGGCAGCGGCAGGCCCCATTAGCTAAAGTGGTACCTCAGGTTAAGAACAGACCTCCAGAACGAATTAAGTTCTTAACCTGAGGTACCACTGTATGTGAAGATGGCTCTCATATCTCCTCTCAGTCTCCTCTTTTCCAGGCTAAACATGCCCAACTCCCTCAACCATTCCTCATAAGGCTTGCCCTCCTCTGCACACCTTCCAGCTTGTCAACATCCTTCTTAAACTGTGGTGCCCAGAATTGGACACAGCATTCCAGGTGTGGTCTGACCATGGCAGAATAGAGTGGCACTATTACTTGTGGGATGCGGGTGGCGCTGTGGGTTAAACCACAGAGCCTAGGACTTGCCAATCAGAAGGTCGGCGGTTCAAATCCCCGCGACGGGGTGAGCTCCCGTTGCTCGGTCCCAGCTCCTGCCAACCTAGCAGTTCGAAAGCACGTCAAAGTGCAAGTAGATAAATAGGGACTGTGGCAGCGGGAAGGTAAACGGCGTTTCCGTGCGCTGCTCTGGTTTCGCCAGAAGCGGCTTAGTCATGCTGGCCACATGACCCGGAAAAAGTGTCTGCGGTCAAATGTCGGCTCCCTCGGCCTGTAAAGCGAGATGAGCGCTGCAACCCTAGAGTCGTCCGGAACTAGACTTAACTGTCAGAGGTCCTTTACCTTTACCTTTATTACTTCCGACACTAGACTTCTGTTGATGCCACAACCTAGAATAACATTAGCTTTTTTTGCTGCTGCATCACACTGTTGACTCATATTAAACTTGTGGTCCACCAAGACCCCTAGATCCTTTTCACATGAACTGCTAATAAGCCAAGTGTAAAAAGGTAAAGGTAAAGGTACCCCTGCCCGTACGGGCCAGTCATGTCCGACTCTAGGGTTGTGCGCCCATCTCACTTAAGAGGCCGGGAGCCAGCGCTGTCCACAGACACTTCCGGGTCACGTGGCCAGCGTGACAAGCTGCATCTGGCAAGCCAGCGCAGCAAACGGAAATGCCGTTTACCTTCCGGCTGGTAAGCGGTCCCTATTTATCTACTTGCACTTTGACGTGCTTTCGAACTGCTAGGTTGGCAGGCGCTGGGACCGAACGACGGGAGCACACCCCGCCGCGGGGATTCGAACCGCCGACCATGCGATCGGCAAGTCCTAGGCACTGAGGTTTTACCCACAGCGCCACCCGCGTCCCATAAGCCAACTGTACCTTGTCTTATATTTGTGCATCTGGTTCTTCCTACCCAAGTGCAGAACCTTACATTTGTCTCTACTGAAATTCATTTTATTAGCTTGGATGGGCCCAGTTCTCCAATCAGTTAAGGTCATTTTGAATCCCGATTCTGTCTTCTGCAGCATGAGCTGCCCCTCTCCGTTTGGTGCCATTCTCACGACGATAGGAAATTAATGGCACAGAAATGAGCAGAGATTGCAAGCATGTGTTAGGCCTGGAACTGAGCCCCCCCCCCAATAGCATGGTGTTGGAGTGGGGAGCGGGGGAGGGGAAGAGAAGGAGGAGGAGGAGGCGAGGAAGACGACACGAGGGAGCCAAACGGGCACATGGAGAGTGCATTTCCATAGCAGGCAGCCTTTTATGGCGTTTTGCAAAGTCTCCGCAGCCCAAGCAACATCTCACACAAGCCCCGGCCGTCGCAGGAACACGCACGGCCGGATCTCCTTGGTAAAGGGGGTAGGGCTATGCCATCTTGTCCACAAAAGGCAGTCTGTGCACGGCCAAGGGGGTGGGATGGCGTGCGTGCTTTGCTGTGGCGGCGGTGTTGAAAAGGAAGCTGCCAGAACAGTCTGCACAACCCTCCCTTGTCCGCTCTCTCCCTTTCTGCCGCAGCTAACACAAAGCTTGCGAGAGACTGTGAGAGAACAGAACAGGGACAACAAATAATACGGCCACCGTGATGCCCAGAGTCCTCTTTGCAAAGGCGGCTCGCCGTTTTCCAGGAAGTTCCCTTTGCAGTTCCAAAGACTAGAGCCCCTTATTTTAGAAAAAAAAACACAAAACACAAACAAACATGTAGCCGGGAACTCCTGATCGCTGGCACGTGCTATTGAAAGGGCTTTTTATACGTCCATAAAATGCCAGCAAGGACTTTGAGGGCTCTGTTCTGTGCACACATACACAGACGTGGTTCAGTGCCAGGGCTCAGCTCTGGAATTGTCCAAACAGGAGCAAGATGACTCCTAGACATGTGCAAAGTGCCTCTCTCACTATTCAGTAATTAGAGCCTCCTTTGCACATAAGTTCTATCTGCCTGGGTTCAGCAGAGGAGGACGGGCGCTTGGATCAAAACACTTAAATTCCAGGCATGGTTGAAATGCAATAACTTTTAGACTGAGCCCTGGAGATTCCATGGATTCATTATTTGCCATTATACCCCACCATTTTTTTCTCCAAGGAGCTCAAAGTGTGACGTACACAAATCTACCCCTCCTCAAGTCATCCCCACTGCAACCTTGCGAGGTAGGCCAGTCTGAGAGAAGACTGGCCCAGGTCCTAGTCTGATACCCAAACTGCTACACCACACTGACTAACCGCTTTCAAATTTATTCGCGCATGGCAGAAGTGACCACAGGAAGGGGTGGGGGCAGTTCATGGCTTCTTCTTGGCGCACAAATGCGTTCCCTATAATGTCCAGCTGCAACAGTTCGCAGGGTGCTGATATCCACCAAGAACTGACCCGATTTCCAGAACTAAACTCTAAAAAGGGACGCCACCCTGAATAAGACTGGTATTAAAACCTGCTTCTATTTAAAGAAAGACGCCGACAGCACCCTATCCCCAGCTTCTGTAAACTTCAAAGGAAAGAAAGGCGAAAATCCCATTACAGTACGTTATTCACAGCTGTTCAAGGCCTGCCGGCCGGCACTCAAAACAACAAACAGATCTGAGCAATGGGAGCTGGAATATCTGGGTTTCTCCCCAGCAGGTGAACTGTAGGCAGGATACGGTGTGGGCTTTTCGTGTGTTTGACTGCGAGCTCAGCGCCTTGCATTCCCTGCCCTCTCGAACGCTTCTATTTCTATATTTATTTATTTCTGCGGGCAGCTTCTCTGCCGCTTCTGCTGAAACGCAACTCTAAGCAGTTGGCAATGGGGTTAAAGCACCTTAAACGAAACACCAACGGTGGGGGGGGAAACAGGCAGGGAATTTGCCCATTCTCTAAAATGCAACTAGCAAGCCAACCAAGCGCCAAGAAACATGAGATGCAAGCATCCGCTGCGTGAAAAACCTGGGAAGTTCAAAGTGAAGAACTGCACTGCGGGGGGGGGGGGTGGACTAGATGATCATGGGAGGTCCCTTCCAATTCCAGATCTGTGATTCTTAGAGATCCTGCCTCCTGGACTAATCTTTGGCCACAGTGGGGCTGATGAGAATCAAGGGGACGCAATGAGCCTGCTCTGGCCTTCCCAGTCAAGGAAAAAAGCAACCTTTATTGGGCGTGAGTGTGGGGAGCCACAAAAATCAAAGGCAGAAATCCAGCCTTCCACACCTCTTTCTGGTAATGCTGGTGGTCAACAAAAGAGGTTTAAAGACTGTCTCAAGGCAAATCTTTAAAAAATGTAGTATAAACACAGACAACTGGGAAACACTGGCCTGCGAGCGCTCCAGTTGGAGAACAGCCTTTACCAAAGGTGTCATGTGCTTTGAAGACACTCGAACTCAGGACGCAAGGGAGAAACGTTCTAAGAGGAAGGCACGCTTGGCAAATCCACACCGTGATCAACTCCTGCCCGGGAACTAATGTCCCCACTGGAAGGACGTGTGGGTCCAGAACTGGCCTGCACAGTTACTTACGGACTCATTCTTAAAACCGTCTTTATGGAAGACAATCTTACTCGGCTATGAGGGATCGCCAAAGAAGTGTCATTACACAATAGATTAAATGGTTTTTCATTTAAAAAAATTTTTTTTTAAAGGACCCCTGTACAAATGGCACGAAGATGCCCTGTTTGGTGTAAAGGAGATTCCCATCACAGAATCTGTAGAGCTGGAAGGGACCCAAACGGTCATCTACTCCAACCCCTTGCAATGGAACCAAACCTCTTTCTGGGTGCAATTTGTTGATCTCTCTTTTATCAATGGGGGGCTCCCCACTCCTCAACCCCACCAGCACCACCAACGAGAGGAAGAAATGAACCGCAAGCAACCAGCCAGGAAAAGCTTGTCAACCGCAAAATATTTTTTTTCCTTTTGGGGTCTTCAACATGCTATTTCATTTATTACTGGATTTCTTTTATATTACTCATTCAATTGACATTCCTCCCGAAAGAGCCTGGGGCAGTATTCTTAAATTTATATCCTTCCTTTCGTCCAAGGAATTTAAAGTGGTTTACACAGCTCTCATTTTATCCTCAAAACAACCTTGTGAGGTAGGCTAGGCCGAGAGGACTCAGCTACAACAACAGTGTTTTAAATGCATTATAAACATTCAACACCAGGTGGTGCTGTAGAGCACAAAACTTTTCTATGAGATTTTACATAGGGTTTTTTCCCCCTTTTGTTGTAACAATTTAATTTATGACTTATTTATAGTGGGGGGGTTTTCCCCTGTGTGTAGATCCATCCAGAGAGAGAGACACTAGCCAATATTTCCCAACAAGCTTCTTGGGCCAAGTTGAGATGTGAACACTTGACTCCCAAATCCTAGTCCAACCCTTTTTAACTCACGCTAGCAGGGGTAGGGGCTAGCCTGTTTTCAAAGAATCACAGAGTTGGAAGGGACCCTGAAGATCATCTATTCCAACACCCCTGCAATGCAGGAATTTGCGGCTGTCCCAATGGGGGATCGAAACTGCAACCTTGGGATTATCAGCACCACGCTCTAACCAGCTGAGCTATCTTGTTGGACCTGATTCACAAGGTTTCAAGGTCCTGGACAGCAGGACGACTACCAGCCTAGGGTGGGAAGTGAGGGGCCAGGCATGGGTTACTAGTATCAATAACAGGTCTATACAGAGGCCACTCCTTGCAGGAGGTTCTTAAAAGTCTGAGCTGTGGCTCTACTCACTGGCAAACCCAGCGGAGCAAAGATGAGATCATCACAAAGGAGGAGGGAAGCTGTAGGGACAAGAGGGAAACCGAGTCACAGGGGAAAGATCCGTTTGGGGGAGGCGGGGAAAGGAAGCAGCACAGAGTGTGCAGGAGCTAACCAGGTTTCTAAATCGGGCAGGACAGCGAGAGAACAAATCAAGTTTAGATGGACATGGGTGGGTGTGTCACTGCAGAGAATATAGGAGACACTGGTTTTGCAGCCCAATCTGCAAATTGCGTGATTCCAGGGCCTCGGTTTCCCTCCTTCCGCAAAACCGGAACAGTAAGGTGGAATGACTTTATGGGGTTTAACAAACCCACTGTGGAGCAGAGGTCTAATGATGGCTATTGACCATAATAGCTAAGTGGAACATCTAGGAACAGAGGCAGTCTATCAGTCTAGCTAGAGACAAGCGACAGGGGAAAAGGCTACCTTATAAGACCATTGCTAAAGACCGACAAGGCAACTACTGTATAGGAGAACATTCAGGAAGCACAATGTAAAATAGTCACTGGGAGAGAGAAAGGGGCCTCAGATTCCAGTATTTGTGGGATCTGGGCACAGGTAAAGAAAGCTGAGCTAATATGTCCCCCCAGAAAGCCACAAGCCCATTTTTACTAGCTCTAAGGAGGCTATGGCGCAACAACAGAAAAAAGGAGGAGACTATCTCCCTCTCTCTCTCTCTCTCTCTCTTTTTTTACTTTGAAAAGGCTTCCCTGTCTGGCTACCGGGCCAGTGGCTATTTGCAAGCCTGGATAGGAAAGTTTCCAGCAAGGATCTGGCAGACTCACCCCACTGTAAAAACTCCATGATATATTTCTCCTGGGCCAGGGGCGACGTGCTCAGCTCGTGGTGCACACAGAGCAGAAGGTCCACCAAAGTCTCCAGACCCACAGCGCTCCGGTCCAGGACCAGCTCCTCCAGTTTCTTCAGTCGCACCTCGGCAGCCATGGCGGGGGCGGGGCGCACCCCAGCGTCTGCCGTGCCTCCTGCCACATCCAGGGACGGCTGGCAGGAGCCGCCCTGGCTTGCGTCCTCTATGCCAGGCTGGCACCCCCCTGCCCCATGGGGGGCACAGTCTTCTCCTTCCTGGGCGATCAACCCGGCTTCTAGAAGTCCACAGGGTGGTCCAGAATGGCGGGCAGGATGGAGAGCGCAGCTTTCTGGCGGCTGCTGGAGATGCGCGTGACTCTTTCTCTCTGTCTCACATTCAGCCTTCTCCCCGCACAAGCTTTCCCAGACTTTTCCCTCTCTCACGCTGTCCGAACTGCCAGTCTTTCTCGCCGGGCACACAGGGACTTGTGCGCTCTCGTCCCTGGCGCACGCCACTGTCCCCGTCCTTTATGCTGCCTTGCGCACCGTTGTTCCTCCTTTTCTGTGGTCCGAAAACACACCCACGCTCCTCCCCTGCCCCCACTCTCTCACATGGACAAACACCCCTCGCCCCCTCCCTCTCACTAGCAGCTCTCCCCTTGAATCGCACAAGCACACCCAACCTTTCCCCCCCTAGCGTCCAGGCCCCACAAACGTGCAAGACCTGAGTTTCCCCTCTTCCTTCACTTTTGCGCACTGCAAAAAGAAACCTTGCGCAAATTTTGGCAGTGGCTCTCCTGAGCCAACTTGCAAAGTCCTGGCTCTCCCCCCCCCCCGCCTCCCCTGGCTCAGTTTACTCCAGAAAAGCCCCCCCCCTCCTGACCACACCCTGCCCTTCCAGCCCAGCCCAGCCTGGGATGCCTCTGTGCCAGGGACTCGCAGCAGCAGCCGCAGGCACAAACAACCCCATGCCCATTTAAAGGCCCCAGGAATGGAGTTCGAGGCCAAGAGGCTGGACTCCTCTTTAACCCCTTCTCAGCTCTCTCTCTCTCCTGCTCTCTCTCTCCCTTTTCCCAGCCACAGAGCTCCACTACAGTCTACCTAGAAACCAGGCTCCATTATAACCTGACAGCTGATGGTGGGGCACAGGGCAGATGGAGCCAGCGTCGGGCAAGCAGGATTACACAGCTTGGCCCTTGATCAGAACCTCTCTACTCCACCTGATTCCCCACCCTGGACCCTGAAAGGGCAAGGAAAGCTCTGCTTTTTGTGACAGGCACCCCCAGTTCTTTTGACTGTTCCTGCCCCACAAACTGGGAACAGAACTTTCTTCCAAACCAAGCAGGCTTAGAACTGGGCATTCCTGTTAAAACGACTTCCGGTGCCTGGCAAAGATTTTCCCACCCAGCCCTTTATTCTTCCAGGAAGAAAGTCTGGTTCTTTAGTTTTAACTGATTTTTACCTTTCCTGTGTGGTCTTTTCAGTACACCACTTGGAGAGATTATTTTGGTTTACAGTGGTACCTCGGGTTACAGACGCTTCAGGTTACAGACTCTGCTAACCCAGAAATAGTACCTTGGTTAAGAACTTTGCTTCAGGGTGAGAACAGAAATCGTGCGGTGGCAGCGGGAGGCCCCATTAGCTAAAGTGGTGCTTCAGGTTAAGAACAGTTTCAGGTTAAGAACGGACCTCCAGAACAAAAGTTCTTAACCTGAGGTACAACTGTATAAGCGGTTTGTAGACCGCTTGAACGAATTAGAAATCAAATCATAAAAACAAAGCTGAAATTCGGGTGTCTCTCCATCTTCAACCAGCTTCTGGAGCACTTGTTCTGATTTGTTTCACCTAAAGTTGTAGGGAGATTATTCTTAAATTTAGATACTGCCCTTCTTCAAAAGGCCACAAGCGGTTTACAGCATTTAAATGTAATGAACATGTCAGATACAAAAGATGTCTATATAATACAAAAATTAAAGCAGTTCTATAAATGCAATTACGAGAAGAAATACCTCAGATTCTCATAACATAAATTGTTACCTACTCATCTCAGGTTAGACGGGGTTATCTATTTACTTCTGATTTGTTGGCAGGTTATACAATGTTGTGTTATCTGGCACTTTCCTGAACATTTCTCTGTCCTTATAAAAAAAAATATCTATTTTGTTGTTGTTGCAGGTGGGTGGGTGGGGTGTAGATTTTGTTGGCCCCCACCTGAAAACCGTGGCAGTCTGGAAGCCCCCATAGCTCCCAAATGCTACAAGTTCTGATAACAGTACAGTTGTGATAAACATCTAGGGTAGGGGTACCCAACACTCTCACCACTGAGCATGCTGGCTGGGAATGATGGGAAGTGGAGTCCTCCAGAAGACCCCACATCAGCTACCCATGGAGCCACTGAGCGGGTTTAGAGGTGCACATAATAATAATAATAATAATAATAATAATAATAATAATAATAAATAATAATAATAATATATTTATACCCCACCCATCTGGCTGGGCTTCCCCAGCCACTCTGGGCGGCTTTCAACAAAATATTAAAATACAGTAATGCATCAAACATTAAAAGCTTCCCTAATCAGGGCTGCCTTCAGATGTCTTCTAAAAGTCTGGTAGTTGTTGTTCTCTTTGACATCCGCTGGGAGGGCGTTCCACAGCGCAGGCACCACCACCAAGAAGCCCCTCTGCCTGGTTCCCTGTAACTTGGCTTCTTGCAGTGAGGGAACCGCCAGAAGGCCCTTGGCGCTGGACCTCAGTGTCCGGGTAGAACGGTGGGTGTGGAGACGCTCCTTCAGGTATCCTGGGCAGAGGCCGTTTAGGGCTTTCAAGGTCAGCACCTGAATGAATTGTGCTCGGAAACGTACTGGGAGCCAATGTAGGTCTTTCAAGACCGGTGTTATGTGGTCTCGGCGGCCGCCCCCAGTCACCAGTCTAGCTGCCACATTCTGGATTAGTTGTAGTTTCCAGGACACCTTCAAAGGTAGCCCCACATAGAGTGCACTGCAGTAGTCCAAGCAGGAGATAACAGAGCATGCACCACTCTGGCAACACAGTCCGCGGGCAGGTAGGGTCTCAGCCTGCATACCGTGAACTCAGCCATATAGCACTTGCCATTGGCACCATGGTCTTATTTGCCTGGCAGCCTCTGCCAGTTTTGTAAGGAGAAATATATGAAGTGTTACAAAGTAGAAAGAGAGAGATATTGGTTATGAGTCTGAAATGTAATAAGTAAAATAAGAAATGCATACCAAGAGATTAGATTGGAAAATTTTCAGACAGGGACAGATGGAAGTCAAAAAAAATTGAATAAGATGGTAAAAGTATGGAACTGGCGGAATGACTGGCAGAATCCGAGACCAGGGAGAAGAGTTGGTGGAAGAAGATTGGAAGAAATTTAAAGACTATTTACAGAAACATTGTAAAATTAATGAATGTTAGAAGGATGTTGGAATGAAGTTATATGGCTTTAGCAGAAATGTTATAAAGGATTAAGTAAAAATAGGTTGTTAATCTGCCAAAGGGGGAAAAGAAAGGTTAGATTGTGTCAAGACAAATTATTGGGCAAAAACTGAGAAAGATGGAAAGGATTTGCTGAAATAGCTAACCGAACTAGAATACAAAAAAGGGAGGTGTGAGGAGGTCAACGAAACAAGTAAATGAAAGATAAGTTATGGGAATACTCGTTGTGTTTTTTTTCTTTCTTTCTTGTTTTTTATTGTAATGCATTGTATTGTTTTGTTTTGTTAAACTTTGTTTTTTCCTCTTTTTCTTTTTGTAATCCTTAAACCCTTAATAAATATTATTTTTTTAAAAAAATGAAAATTATGTTTTTATATATATATAGTAGGAGCGGTATGCTGGGATCGGGGCCACAGGCTCTGCTGCCCGAAGCGCCCTCCCCCCTCTCCCCTGTTCCGCTGGCCAGTCTCCACCGAGCTAAGTTTAGAACAACAGAGACATTCCTGGAGCCTAAATCGAGGGACGGAGCAAGCAGGACTTTTGGCTACATGAAGGCAGCTGGCGCCCTCCCTTTCGGGATGATATTGGGCCAGGCCCAGAGAGACTCTCTCCAACCCAGTCCTTCGAGAACCCTCTTTCTCCCAAGGGGTCCCCTTTCCACAAAACTTTGCATGCCTTGGAGGGAGTTGGGAGAGAAGAGCCTGCAAAGGACCAGGGGCAGACTAACAGAGGATTTGTAGTTCTAGAACAGTGGTCAGCAAACTTTTTCAGCAGGGGCCCGGTCCACTGTCCCTCAGACCTTGTGGGGAGCCGGACTATATTGGGGTTGGGGAAATGAACAAATTCCCTGTGCCCCACAAATAAAAGCACACATTCTACTCATGTAAAAACACCAGGCAGGCCCCACAAATCGCCCAGAGATGCATTTTAAATAAAAGGACACATTCTACTCATGTAAAAACATGCCGATTCCCAGACCATCTGCGGGCCAGATTTAGAAGGTGATTGGGCCGGATCCGGCCCCTGGGTCTTAGTTTGCCTACCCATGTTCTAGAAGAAAGGAAGGTGCTCTTGTCAGAAGCAAAGACAAGGGGCAGCAATCCCTTCTCAGCAGTGGCCTGGCTTTCTGGAGGCAGCAGTAGGAATGTGGAAGAGCAGAGTTAGAATCATAGAATTGGAAGGGACCAAGAGGGTCATCTAGTCTAACCCTCTTCAGTGCACCCCCTTTCTCCCAATGTGGGGCTCAAACCCACGACCCCGAGAATTAAGTATCATGCTCTACTGACTGAGCTATTCCAGCTGGCTTACTTTTGTGTCAGGTGGGGAGGTGTGCATCAGTCCACATCAGGGCCCGATGAGGCCCTCAGCTACTGAAGGTAATGGGGCCCTTTATATGTCCAGCTGTACTTAGTCAACAACAAATTGTCGCCGTTTTTTGTGTTGAATATATGTTGTTGTTGTTTAATTGTTCAGTCGTGTCCGACTCTTCGTGACCCCATGGACCAGAGCACGCCTGGCACTCCTGTCTTCCACTGCTTCCGGCAGTTTGGTCACACTCATGCTGGTAGCTTCGAGAACACCATCCAGCCATCTCGTCCTCTGTCGTCCCCTTCTCCTTGTGCCCTCCATCTTTCCCAACATCAGAGTCTTTTCCAGGGAGTCTTCTCTTCTCATGAGGTGGCCAAAGTATTGGAGCCTCAGCTTCAGGATCTGTCCTTCCAGTGAGCACTCAGGGCTGATTTACTTAAGAATGGAGAGGTTTGATCTTCTTGCAGTCCATGGGACTCTCAAGAGTCTCCTCCAGCACCAGAATTCAAAAGCATCAATTCTTCAGCGATCAGCCTTCTTTATGGTCCAGCTCTCACTTCCATACATCACTACTGGGAAAACCATAGCTTTTACTATACGGACCTTTGTGATGTCTCTGCAACATAAAATACTGTTGCTGTATGTCAGTTTTATTTTATTTGTTATTTTATTTGTTTTTTATGTACGTTTTGGAAAAGTACATCCTGGGGTTTTTTCCCTTTAAATTTTTTTGGGGGACCCCAACAGAGCGGGGCCCTAAGCTATAGCTTGTTTAGCTTATACGTAAATCCGGCACTGGTCCACATGGAGTTGACTTATGTGAGGCCAGATCAGAGGCCTCTATTTCACTTTCGTTTCATTGTAAGAAAGTTGTGGTTTTCCCAACCTCCAGTGTGTGTACATATGGGGCTGATCATCATTCCCTCCCTAAAGAAACTCAGCACTCTGCAAATTATCCCAGTAGCAGTGGCTTGGTGGGGGTGACCAAAACACTCTTATTTGAGTGAACGTGGGTTTGTTACCCTGGGGTAACAACTCTTGGAGAGTAGCCCCACTTCATTCTGTAAGTAAGCCAGGAGAGGTTTGAGACCTTGGTTAACCAGTCCAGTTTCCATGTACAACAGTGACCTCTTGTGCCTAGCCTGCAAATTGGTCCACAGAGTGATCGCAAAGCGGGTAAAGGGTGGGCCCAGGTAGCAAGGAAGAAATGGGGTAATTAACAACGGCAACGCTTAGCCAGGACTTTAAGGCAGATGTCCAGAGCCCCACTCCGCAGAACGAGCAAGTTCCCCTCCTCACAGACACAGCAGGACTTGTTGTTGTTTAGTTGTTTAGTCGTGTCCGACTCTTCATGACCCCATGGACCAGAGCACGCCAGGCACTCCTGTCTTCCACTGCTTCCCGCAGTTTGGTCAAACTCATGCTGGTAGCTTCGAGAACACTGTCCCACCATCTCGTCCTCTGTCGTCCCCTTCTCCTTGTGCCCTCCATCTTTCCCAACATCAGGGTCTTTTCCAGGGAGTCTTCTCTTCTCATGAGGTGGCCAAAGTATTGGAGCCTCAGCTTCAGGATCTGTCCTTCCAGTGAGCACTCAGGGCTGATTTCCTTCAGAATGGATAGGTTTGATCTTCTTGCAGTCCATGGGACACTCAAGAGTCTCCTCCAGCACCAGAATTCAAAAGCATCCATTCTTCGGCGATCATCATTCTTCTTGATGGTCCAGCTCTCACTTCCATACACCACTACTGGGAAAACCATAGCTTTAACTATAGTTCCCCACATTTTTAAAGTGAAGGAACGCACACGACTACAGAGGCCGCCACCCCTCCCTGCGAGAGCATTAAAGCCCAGAGTCTAAAATTACTGAGTTGCATCACTTAAGCTACTCACCCGCCACACATTTTCCTGGAAACGAAACCCCCAGTTTCTCTCCAGAGTGGACCTGTTAGCTTTTTCTGGCTCTCCATCGCAAAACTGATTCAGGAGCCGGAAAGCGCGCAAGGACGTAGGCCAGACCATCGCCAACGTGGCACCTGTGTACTCATGCCCACCGAGGTCTTGGCTGGCACTCGCAGCTGCCTCCCTCCAGGCAGATGGCAAAGGGGAAATGGAAGCCAGTACAATTTTCCGCACCCAGCGGTCTAGAAGGGGCCCTGACTATTTTGCACATGCTTTATTTAATTCTTAACAATATACAGTGGCACCTCTAGTTGCGAGCTTAATTTGTTCCGGAGGTCCGTTCTTAACGGTATAGGTATCATGTTCAACGCACACACAATTCTGAAACTGCTTGCGGACTTGTGCCGTGAACCAAGCATTTTGCCACTCTATTCAAACATTCACCCTTGTACTTTGACGGCAAAGCAGCACATCGTATTCTGTGCAGTCTCCGTTCCCCGTTTTTGTGATGAAGTTGATGTTTGATGTGGATGATGATGATGATAAACAAACAAACAAATAAATAATTTATATCCTGCCCATCTGGCTGGGTTTTCCCAGCCACTCCAGGTGGCTCCCAACAGAATATTAAAGGTAAAGGTAAAGGGACCCCTGACCATTAGGTCCAGTCGCGACTGACTGACTCATCTCGCTTTATTGGCCAAGGGAGCCGGCGTACAGCTTCTGGGTCATGTGGCCAGCATGACCAAGCCGCTTCTGGTAAACCAGAGCAGCGCACAGAAACGCCATTTACCTTCCCGCCGGAGCGGTACCTATTTATCTACTTGCACTTTGATGTGCTTTCGAACTGCTAGGTTGGCAGGAGCAGGGACCGAGCAACGGGAGCTCACCCCGTCACGGGATTCGAACCACCGACCTTCTGATTGGCAAGTCCTAGGCTCTGTGGTTTAACCCACAGCGCCACCCGCGTCCCATAACAGAATATTAAAAACACAATAAAACATCAAACATTAAAAACTTTGGACGCCGTTGTCTGATACACATTTGTGTCGTGCTACACATGCAAGCTTGACATTTGCAGTCTACGCTTAGCTCAGGGACGATTGTGTGGGTGCTTATTGATTAGTCATTAGGATATTAATACTCGCAACAGGTTCGAATATTATCGCTATTTATCACTAATCTTCTCTGTATCGTTTCAATTTTAGTATATGTGCTGCCAAAGTGAGCGCCTATTTATTGTCAACATAAAAATGAGACAATGCATTTACATATTTTATTTCCCCTGTGAAGAGCTTTAGCTGGTTTGCCCTTGCTGGGGAGAAGGGCTCAAATATTTTTTCTCACTGGGACCCAACCTGCTCTTGGCAGCCCTGCCCCACTGAAATTTGGCTTTAAAAAAGCATTCTATTATAGCTAACAGACTAGGTCATGGGTAGGCAAACTAAGGCCCGGGGGCTGGATCCGGCCCAATAGCCTTCTAAATCTGGCCCGCAGATGGTCTGGGAATCAGCGTGTTTTTACATGAGTAGAATGTGTCCTTTTATTTAAGATGCAGCTCTGGGTGATCTGTGGTGCCTACATAGTTTATGGAAGTGAGAGCTGGACCATAAAGAGGGCTGATCGCTGGAGAATTGATGCTTTTGAATTCTGGTGCTGGAGGAGACTCCTGAGAGTCCCATGGACTGCAAGAAGATCAAACCTATCCATTCTTAAGGAAACCAGCCCTGAGTGCTCACTGAAGATAGATCCTGAAGCTGAGGCTCCAATACTTTGGCCACCTCATGAGAAGAGAAGACTCCCTGGAAAAGACCCTGATGTTGGGAAAGATGGAGGGCACAAGGAGAAGGGAACGACAGAGGACGAGATGCTTGGACAGTGTTCTCGAAGGTACCAGCATGAGTCTGACCAAACTGCGGGAGGCAGTGGAAGACAGGAGGGCCTGGCATGCTCTGGCCCAGGGGGTCACGAAGAGTCGGACACAACTAAACAACAACATGGTGTTTTTACATGAGTAGAATGTGTGCTTTTATTTAAAATGCATCTCTGGGGTATAGGAATTTGTTCATTCCCCCCCCCCTCCAAAATAAAGTCCGTCCCACCACAAGGTCTGAGGGACAGTGGACCGGCCCCCTGCTGAAAAAGTTTGCTGACCCCTGGACTAGCTTGTGGTATGTGGTTGGCTGCAGGGCTTGTGTGATGCCCACAACAGTTTCTCCATTTTGCAAAGGCACTTGCAGGCCCCAAAACGGTTGACAATGCCTGACATAGAGAAGGGCGACAGGAACCAGGGAGGCCATGGTTTCTAGTCCTCTGTAATATGGCCAAGGATCAGGGATTCCAAAAGTGGGGGCCACGATTCCACCGCAGCACTTTCAAGAGATGCCTGCCTCAGTGGATTGCTGTGGTCCTTGTCTCTCTCTTCATTTTTATGTTTTAAAAAGGCTTGATATTTGATGTTTATTTCTGTATGCTGTTCTTATCTTTGTTCTTTCAAGTGTTAATAAAAATTCAACATATATTGACATTAGAAAAGAGCATTACCATTGCTACAGCGGGCAAAAAAAAGAAAGAAAAAAGGGAGAGCATTAAGTGGTCCAGCAATTTTCCTGGGTGGGGAGGCGTTTGGGAACTCCTGAAGTCACACAAAGGCAGGGTGGATAATAAAAATAATAGTAATTTATTATTTGTACCCCGCCCATCTGGCTGGGTTTCCCCAGCCACTCTGGGCAGCTTCCAACAAAACATTAAAATACAGTAATGCATCAAATGTTAAAAGCTTCCCTGAACAGGGCTGCCTTCAGATGTCTTCTAAAAGTCTGGTAGTTGTTGTTCTCTTTGACATCTGGTGGGAGGGCATTCCACAGGGAGGTCGCCACTACCGAGAAGGCCCTCTGCCTGGTTCCCTGTAACTTGGCTTCTCGCAGTGAGGGAACTGCCAGAAGGCCCTTGGCGCTGGACCTCAATGTCCGGGTAGAACCGTTGGGGTGGAGACACTCCTTCAGGTATCCTTGGCCGAGGCCGTTTAGGGCTTTCAAGGTCAGCACCTGAATGAACTGTGCTCGGAAACGTACTGGGAGCCAATGCAGGTCTTTCAAGACAGGTGTTATGTGATCTCGGCAGCCGCTCCCAGTCACCAGTCTAGCTGCCGCATTCTGGATTAGTTGTAGTTTCCGGGTCACCTTCAAAGGTAGCCCCACATAGCGCGCATTGCAGTAGTCCAAGCGGGAGATAACCAGAGCATGCACCACTCTGGCAAGACAGTCCACAGGCCGGAAAGGTCTCATCCTGCGTACCAGATGGAGCTGGTAGACACCTGCCCTGGACACAGAACTGACCTGCGCCTCCATGGACAGCTGTGAGTCCAAAATGACTCCCAGGCTGCGCACCTGGTCTTTCAGGGGCACAGTTACCCCATTCAGGACCAGGGAATCCTCCACACCTGCCCGCCTCCTGTCCCCCAAAAACAGTTCTTCTGTCTTGTCAGCATTCAACCTCAATCCATTAGCCGCCATCCATCCAAATGATGAGAACCAAACAATCGCTTGGTGCACCAGGCCTGCGTCCCACCTAGTCTAGCATCATGTTCTTACAATGACCAACCAGATGTCTGTGGGAAACTTGCAAACAGAACCCAAGTACAAGAGCTAATCTGCTCTCCTGGGGTTTCCAGCAACTGGGATTCATTGCTGCCTCTGAGCATGGAGGCAGAGCTTAGGCATCCTGGCTAGTAACCATTGCTAGCTTTATCTTCCACGAACTTGTCCAACCCTCTCTCAGAGACCTATCCAAGTGGGTGGTCATCGCTGCCTCCAGTGGCAGTGAGTTCCATAGTTTAACAGTGTGAAGTAGCAGAGGAAGTGTCTTGTGTACAGTGGTGCCCCGCAAGACGAACGCCTCGCAAGACGGAAAACCCGCTAGACGAAAGGGTTTTCCGTTTTGGAGGCGCTTCGCAAAACGAATTTCCCTATGGGCTTGCTTCGCAAGATGAAATATCTTGCGAGTTCCTGCGGGTTCCCCCCCCCCTTTTCCTAAGCCGCTAAGCCACTTATCAGCTGATCCGCTAAAAGTCGCTAAGTCGCTAATAGCGCTAATCCGCTAAGCTGTCAATGGGCTTGCTTCGCAAGACGAAAAAACCGCTATACGAAGAGCCTCACGGAACGGATTAATTTCGTCTTGCGAGGCACCACTATATGCCATTTCCAACCCCCCTTCTTTTTTCATTCACATCATCACAAGGAGGCAGCAACACAAGAGGGTCTATAAATGGCAGCAGCGGGATTCTCTCTGCCAGATTCACAGAATCGTAGAGTCGGAAGGTACCCTGAGGGTCATCTAGCCCAACCCCCTGCCACGCAGAAATAGGCAGCTGCCCCATACGGGGATTGAACCTGCAACCTTGGCGTTACCAGCACCACTCTCTCACCAATTGAGCTATCCACTTGGAAACAAGCCATCTCTTCCCCAGTAGTTCCAAAAGTGGGGAGGACCACTCAGGTGAGCATGCTTAAAAAATAAATTAGGTTTTCTACAATTATACCAAGTATCACATAACAGAATAACAAACAAAACCAAAAAGATACATCAAAGAAGAAAACAATAAACGAACAAACAATAAAACAAACTTAATTCTTTAAATATCCAACCTTATGTACATATTAGTTGACTTCCTCTAGTCCCTCCCTTCTGAGTTTCCTTGTACAGTGGTACCTCAGGTTACATACGCTTCAGGTTACTGACTCCGCTAACCGAGAAATAGTGCATCAGGTTAAGAACTTTGCTTCAGGATGAGAACAGAAATCGTGCTCTGGCGGCGTGGCGGCAGCAGGAGGCCCCATTAGCTAAAATGGTGTTTCAGGTTAAGAACAGTTTCAGGTTAAGAACAGACCTCCAGAACTTAAACCGATATCATTATTAGACAAAAATATTTCGAATTATAATCTAACTTATTCACTTTTCTTACTGTTCTAAATCCCATTTATTTTATTAAATCTTAATTTAATCCTAGGCCTATTTGGTCCTTTCAAGTAGTTTCTAATTTTTTATATTGCAATATTTATTCAAATAGTCCTTGAATTTCTTCCAGTCTCCTTGATATTCCTCTTCTTTCTGGTCGCGGATTCTTCCAGTCAGGTCAGCTAGTTCTGAAAAGTCCATCATCTTCATCTATCCAATCTTCCACTGTTGGTATTTCTTGTGTTTTCCAATTCTTAGCTGGTAAGTTTTGAGCCGCCGTAGTGGCATACAAAAATAATTTAACATCTTTCTTGGGCAATTCCAAACCTCAGGTGAGCATGCTTGGGGGCATCAGGGAACTGCTGAAAATGGAAATGACTTTCAGACTTTGAAAAGCTGATATCTTCTTGGTCGTTGTCCTCCACCAAAGTGATGTCCCCAGGACTCTAGTCTGGGCAGTGTGTCTGGAGCCCTGGGCAGCCCAAGCTCATTAGTTTTGTTGAATTAAACCAGGTGTCAGCAAACCTTTTCATCAGGGGGCCGGTCCACTGTCCCTCACACCTTGTGGGGAGCCGGACTATATTTAGAAAAATATATAAATACAGTTGTACCTTGGGTTAAGAACTTAATCGTTCCGGAGGTCCTGTTCTTAACCTGAAACCGTTCTTAACCTGAGCTATCACTTTAGCTAATGGAGCCTCCCGCTGCCACTGGAGCACGATTTCTGTTCTCATCCTGAAGCAAAGTTCTTAACCCGAGGTACTATTTTTGGGTTAGCGGAGTCTGTAACCTGAAGCGTCTGTAACCCGAGGTACCACTGTACCCTGCAAGCCAGTCCCGCAGCTGCCTCCGGACCTGGAGGAGGAACGCACTCTGCACGCGTTCAGGAGCACATCTTGGCGCTGCCTGCTCACCGGCGTTGTTGATGGGCAGTAGCCACTCCACCGGCCTGTCCCTGCAGAGCTCTTCCAGGCAGTGTGCACCCCTCACTATGGCCCGTCATTCGGTGCCAAGGTCGGCGGGTGGGCCGCGCAGGCAGAGCACCGTGCTGGCGGTGTGCAGCTGGCCCTCCAACTGCTGCAGCGCAGCCACGCATAGCTGTCAACTTTTCCCTTTTCTTGCAAGGAATCCTATTCGGAATAAGGGAATTTCCCTTTAAAAAAGGGAAACATTGACAGCCATGCCACCGAGCGCGCCACCAGCAGCAGCGCTGAGTCTGGCGCCAGGCACGGGGCCAGCAGGCCCGCCAAGCTCTGGCTGCAGCCCTGCGATGCACCCGTCACAATGCCCATGGCAAGTCCCAGACCCACCACCCACCCTCTCCGTCCATGGCCACGCCAGGTTTACCTCAGTGCGTGGGCAGTGAGGCTTCGGATTGGCTGCAGGAACTTCCAGCAGCCAATCCGAAGCTGCGCCAGCATCGTGGAAGTCAGGCCCCGCACGGCGAGGCATCCACAGTTGTTGTTTTTTTATAATAATATTTATTACCGTATTTTTTGCTCTATAAGACTCACTTTTTCCCTCCTAAAAAGTAAGGGGAAATGTGTGTGCGTCTTATGGAGCGAATGCAGGCTGCGCAGCTATCCCAGAAGCCAGAACAGCAAGAGGGATCGCTGCTTTCTCTGCGCAGAAATCCCTCTTGCTGTTCTGGCTTCTGGAATTCAGAATATTTTTTTCCTTCTTTTCCTCCTCCAAAAACTAGGTGCGACTTGTGGTCTGGTGCGTCTTATAGAGCGAAAAATACGGTAGTTTTCCAACAATTTAAACACTACAAAAAAAAGAACAATACAAAAACAAAAACAAAAACACTACATAACACTAACACATTAAACTAACAAAACAAAACAAAAACAGTTTAAAAACACATCAAATAATTTCAATATCTTATCTTTCATTCACTTATTTCCGCGACCTCCTCACACCTCCCTTTTTGTATTCCACTTCTGTTAATTGTTTCAGCAATTCCTTTCCATCTTCCTCTGTTTTCTATCCTATAATTATCTTAACACATTCTAACCTTATTTTTTCTTTTAATACTCTATTAATCTATTAATCTATTTATACTTACCAGTCTTATAGAGCAAAAAATACGGTAATTCCTTATAACATTTCTACTAAAGCCATATAACTTCATTCCAACATTTTTCTAACATTCATTAATTTTACAATATTTCCGTAAATAATCTTTAAACTTTTTCCAATCTTCTTCCACCGACTCTTCTCCCTGGTCTCGGATTCTGCCAGTCATTTCCGCCAGTTCCATATAGTCCATCAACTTCATCTGCCATTCTTCCCCGGGTGGGTAAATCTTGTGTCTTCTAATACTTCGCAATGAGTATTCTTGCCGCTGTTGTTGCATACATAAAAAAAGTTCTATCCTTCTTTGGCACCAATTGGCCGACCATGCCCAGGAGAAAGGCCTCTGGTTTCTTCAGGAAGGTATATTTGAATACCTTTTTCATTTCGTTATAAATCATTCTCCCAGAATGTCTTAATCCTTGGGCATGTCCACCAAAGGTGAAAAAATGTACCTTCAATCTCATTACATTTCCAACATTTATTATCAGGCAAATGGTAAATTTTTGCAAGCTTGACTGGTGTCATGTACCATCTATAAATCATTTTCATTAAGTTTTCTCTTAGGGCATTACATGCCGGAAATTTCATACGGCGAGGCATCCACAGTTTGCAGGGACTGACCGAGTGGCCGGCAGGGTCCGCAGGCCGGATCAACGAGCCTGGGGGGGGCCGCATCTGGGCCCTGGACCATAGTTTGCCAACCCCTGAATTAAACTGAGTAGTTTTACATGGCTTTTGAATGAATGTGCGACTAATCGCTACTGTTTTGAATTTTATTGTGTTGCAACTGTCCCTGATGCTTTACAGTGGTACCTCTGGTTACAAACGCTTCAGGTTACAGACTCCACTAACCCAGAAATAGTACCTCGGGTTAAGAACTTTGCTTCAGGATGAGAACACTAATTGTGCAGCGGCGGGAGGCCCCATTAGCTAAAGTGATGCTTCAGGTTAAGAAGAGTTTCAGATTAAGAACGGACCTCCGGAACGAATTAAGTTCTTAACCCAAGGTACCACTGTATAGTTGAAATTCCTGCATTGCATGGGGTTAGACTAGATGACCATTAGGCTCCCCCCCAACTGCACAATTCTATTAATATATTCCCTAGCGAGCCGTGTTAACCCCTATAATGCTTTCTATAGGGGACACTGGGGGAAGTGCTTGTGGAACCAAGGTAGTAGTGCGCCAAAAAGAGTTCGGGATCTACTGCTATGAACAGAAATGAGAGCCAGTGGCTTCTCCTTTTTTTAAAGTTTCGTTTCAGCGGGGACAGCACTCCGGTTTTTCCAAAAAGCGGCGCTTTTTTGCGTCTGACCGAGGAAGAGAGAGAGGGGGGGGAAAAGAGAGAGAGATTGATTTGTGGCTGCGCAAAGGGAGGAGGAGCCCAGGAGTAAAAGTAGGAAGGACGAAGGGAGGGGAAAGGAAAGTTAAGAGAGGGAAAGGCGGGTGGGAGAGAAAGAGAAAGAAAGAGGGAAGGAAGGAAGGGGGGGAAGAGAAGTGGAAAGGAGGGAGACCGAGGCGGGGGAGAGGCGTCTGGAGAGTTGCTCCGAAGTTTGGGGGGCCGCGGGGGGGTGGGGTGGGCGCGCGTCCCAGGAGGCGGAGGCCAGCCCGGCCCGGGGGCGGGAGGCGGCCCGCGGCTCCGAGGATGTGGAAAGGGGACGGCGGCGCAGGGGGAGGAGACCCGCACGGCTAGGGCAGCGCGCAGGGGGAGGGGAGCGGGCCGGAGGCGGGCGAGGGGGGCCGCGATCCCGCGCGCCGCGAACATGGCCTCCTTCTCCGCGGAGCCCCCCGGCCGGGGAGGGCGGCGCGCCCCCGCCGCCGGAGGAGAGCAGAGGCAGGAGGAGCAGGAGGAGGAGGACGAGGGCGCAGCCGAGGAGGCGCGCCAACTTCTGCCAACTTCGGCGCCCGCCCCGTCTCCGCAGGCTCCTCCCGGCCGAGAGCCAGAGGACGGCGGCGGCGGCGGCGGCGGCGGAGCAGGATCGGCTTTGGCGACGGCTGGCGCGTCCTCTCCAAGCGCGGGGCTGGCCTCCGCCGCGCCCGATCCTCCGCGCTCGCCGCGCTTCTCGGCGGAGCAGGTCTCGTGCGTGTGCGAGGCGCTGCTGCAGGCGGGCGACCCCGGCCGGCTGGGCCGCTTCCTGGGCTCGCTGCCGCCCGACGCCGAGGCGCCGTGCCTGGAGGCGCAGGCGGGCGAGAGCCTGGCCAAGGCGCGCGCGCTGCTGGCCTTCCAGCGCGGCGACTTCGCCGAGCTGTACCGCCTGGTGCAGAGCCGGCCCTTCGGCGCGCCGCACCACCCCTTCCTGCAGGATCTGTACCTGCGCGCCCGCTACCGGGAGGCCGAGGCTGCCCGGGGCCGGGCTCTGGGCGCCGTCGACAAGTACCGGCTGCGCAAAAAGTTCCCGCTGCCCAGCACCATCTGGGACGGCGAGGAGACGGTGTACTGCTTCAAGCGGCGCTCGCGGGCAGCCCTGCGCGACTCGTACGGGCGCAGCCGCTACCCGAGCCCCGAGCAGAAGCGGCGCCTGGCCCAGGACACCGGCCTGTCGCTCACGCAGGTCAGCAACTGGTTCAAGAACCGGCGGCAGCGCGATCGCAGCGGAGGAGGAGGAGGAGGAGGAGCCGGGGGAGGAGGCGCCGGCACGCCCAGCAAGAGGTGAGCGGCCCCGGGGCATGGGCAGAGCGCAGCGCCACACTCTCTCGGGGCGCAATCGCGCGCGCGCTGCTGCGCAGGAAAGAGAGCGAAGTGGAACCTGCATGGATAAGAGCAGCCTACCGGTTGCGGGGAGGGAGCGGGGTGGCTGCTGCCTCCCTGGCCGCTGCTTAGCCTTGCCAGATACCATACGATAGGATAATCTTTATTGTCGTTGTCCCATTGAAAAAAAGCTACATCAGACATTCAAAAACCAACAAGCCTGCTATCCCAGCCTGGTTGACCCCCTAAAAACTTGGATAACCCATAATTAAATACAATATACTCCCACAGAGACTACCTTAAGGTAAAGGTAAAGGGACCCCTGACCATTAGGTCCAGTCGTGGCCGGCTCTGGGGTTGCGGCGCTCATCTCGCTTTATTGGCCGAGGGAGCCGGCGTACAGCTTCTGGGTCATGTGGCCAGCATGACTAAGCCGCTTCTGGCGAACCAGAGCAGCGCACGGAAACGCCGTTTACCTTCCCACCGGAGCGGTACCTATTTATCTACTTGCACTTTGACGTGCTTTCGAACTGCTAGGTTGGCAGGAGCTGGGACCGAGCAACGGGAGCTCACCCCATCGCGGGGATTCAAACCTCCGAGCTTCTGATCGGCAAGCCCTGGGCTCAGTGGTTTAGACCACAGCGCCACCCATTCTGGGACTACCTTACAGTGCGTTTAAAACCTAAATCGCATTTGGATAGAAACTGTTTCTCAGGCGGCTAGTCCTAGTCTTTATAATCCTGTACCTTCTTCCAGAAGGCAGAAGCTGAAAGAGATCATTCCCGGGGTACGTACTATCCTGTACTATCTCTGCAGCTTTCTTATGACACCTGGAAGCGTAGATTTGATCCAAGGTGGGAAGAGTTCACCCAGTTATTCTCTCCGTAGTGTGTTGAGAAGCAGGATGCAGCCCAACTAGGACTGGATCAGCCCCCTAAGTAAGTCCCTTGGAAGTTGGTGGAGCTTACTCTTGAGGAAATGGGTTTAGGATTGGACCTGGATGTGGGTCAGAACCAGCTGGGCTTTTATAATATTCTTAAAGACCTCGTACTGATAATTAGGGGGCAGACCCCCAACTCTCCTTAAAGAGATCTTGAAGTTCTGAAGGGGTCTTCATGGAAAACCCAGCATCCTAGAGACACTTGACTCCAACCCACCATAGAATACCTATTTCCTCTGGATGGGCTTTTGGGAGACATTGATGCCACCTATTCTTAGTTCAAGGTCCTCCCAAGTTTCAGAAAAAGTCTAGGGTGATGGAGAAATTCCTGAATTACATGTGCTTCTCAGTTTATAGTAAGCAGTCCCAGGAAGAGAGAATGAGCCTGCTGGGAGACCCCTCTCGAAGTTTTATAGGTCTGTAATGGACCCTTTACAAAGTTCCTGTCCTTCTAGGGCAGGGGTGGCCAGGCTGGTGCCTTCCATATGTTTTGGGATTCTGGCTTCAATTCGTCTCAGCCAGCATGATGGGTATTGTCATAGGGCCTTCCAAAAACTGGACTACAATACATCATGCCTGACTATTGGCAGATTGGGAGACACCCAATTTCCGTCACACGCATTGCAAACTCCTTTCCCACTGCCTGGAAAAAAGGTTGTCGAAAATAACTTCCAGCAAAAAGGAACAACCATTTTTACAGAGGCTGGGAAATAAATGTGGCATATTGTAAGGAATTACTAAACTCCGGGTGCTAAGAAAGAGGGGTAACATCAGTTACATCCTCTCCAGTTCTAGCCAAACCAAGAAGAGCGAGGTATGGCCAAGGCTTTGCAAAACCCACACGCTACCCTAAATTTCAACTCTTGTCTTCTGTGTGAGAGTGCTGAGACAGGCTGCCTCAGACACAGGAACAGCCTTGTATTTGCACAATCCACAAAGTGGGCTACGGAAGGCTTAATCCTGCCTGGTGCCCCCTAAAAGGTAAAGGGACCCCTGACCATTAGGTCCAGTCGTGGCCGACTCTGGGGTTGCGATGCTCATCTCCCTTTATTGGCCGAGGGGGCCGGCGTACAGCTTCTGGGTCATGTGGCCAGCATGCCTAAGCCGCTTCTGGCGAACCAAAGCAGCGCACGGAAACGCCGTTTACCTTCCCGCCGGAGTGGTACCTATTTATCTACTTGCACTTTGATGTCCTTTCGAACTGCTAGGTTGGCAGGAGCAGGAACTGAGCAACGGGAGCTCACCCCGTCACAGGGATTCGAACCGCCAACCTTCTGATTGGCAAGCCCTAGGGAAGTTTTTAATGACTGATGTTTTAATGTATTTTTAGGTGAAACCCAGCTAGGTGGACAGGGTATAAATAAATAAAGAAAAATAATTCCCTGTAAAAAGCATTATTCAGAATAGCGATTCGCATGACCCAGAAAAGGGAAGATAATAATGCAATAAAATTCCAAACAGTCATTAAACATCCAGTTCAAATTGCTTAGTTCACTTAATTCAACAAGAGTTGGTGATACCAGCTTATCAAAGTCTGATAGTCATTTAAACCTCCAGTGCCCCCCTGCCACCCCCTGGCCTCTTACTGCCCCTACGTAATCCCCCTCCCTGCTTTGGGAACCCCTGGGTAACACCACTGCCTTACTTTCGAATAAATATGCATTGGATGGGGCTGTAAGGAAGGAATGAGGAGGTGGGAGACCTGAACCCTGCAGACAGAGCTTCCCCCCTCCCTGGTTTCTCTCTCCTCCCCCCACCCCCACATTTTGGGTGCTTCCAGAGCAGGGTGCACCCAGGAGAGTGAAGAGGGCTTTTCTCTTCTAGCTGTTCCTGGGCACGGAGGATTTTTTGTGTGTCCGCCTTTGCCTTCCCCTCTGCAAACAAAAGGGAGAAACCACTTGAGTTTGAGAAAGTTCTAGTTCATTCTTCTATTGCAGACTGTTCAGGGGGTGGGGAACAGCCAAGCTGGCTACTCCAGATGTTCCTGCAGCTGGCGCTCTCTCTCCTCTCCCCCCCCCCTTTCTCTCCTGGGAGAAAAACTTTGCCTCCAGTTAGCTGCACTTTGCAGCAACGTGGAAGGCGCCAAGCTCATCCCCTTTGTTGTGAAATGTGAATCCCTTGGCTTTGAATTTCCTTGGGCTGAGGGTGGAAATTACCTTGCCCAAGGAGCCCAGACTCCTGCCTTCACTCTCCAACTAAAGATCTATTTCTCAGTCCTTTCTGCCTCAGAAACATAACCATTACACTGAATACCACCCTCCAGGGACTTTCCCATTCCCTGCTACCTGGTCTTTTTAACTGGATTTGAACCTGCGACCTTCTGCTTGCAAGGCGGGTGTTCTAAGCATTGAGCTACAACCCTTCCCCACAGTAAATGAGGAGTTGGGGCTTGTTACACTGCAGGTGGGGGCTCCCATGATCCGTTCAAAGAAAATAATTCAAAGAGGCTTCCCCCCTGGCCAGGGTTAGAAACTCAGGTATATAACCTAGGTGCCAAATTGCTCTTTAAACCAGTTTTCAAAACGGAACGCCTAGCTGCCATTTTGGGTCTCCAAAGTTTTCTTTTTCAAATGATGGACTGGCTGTGATTGATTCTCAGTTAAAACATTTTGCTAGAGAAGAATGGCAAGGTCAAGTTGATGGATTATGCCGAAATGGCTAAAATGACCGGAAGAATCAGAAATCAGGAAGACCAAAATTTTAATAAGGAATGGGGAAAATTTGTAACTGATCTTAAAGACCACTGTAAACAGTTAAAATCATTAGTAGGATTGGAATAGCACTTGTAATGGGGAATTTTGGATACAATGGAGAAAGAAAAGATTTGGATTATTCTAAAAAGATGTAGGAAATGATTAACAATAGGACCCACAAAGGGGAGGAGGGAAGTCCCAGAGATTCCTCGTAATCTTGTTTTTATGTTGTATGTTCAACATGTGACTGCATTTTGCTAGTTCAGATGACAGCCTTGAGCTAGGTTAAGAACTAGGAGAACTTAAACAAGAAAAGTCACTTGATCCAGAATCAGTCTATATATATATTGGCCTATTCCAACCTCTTTTTCTTAATGATGACACGGACATTTCATAACGCAGGAATATTTTGCACAACCATGAGCAGGGCCATGGGGTAGGGTAAGTTAAGACAGGCGACGACAGTTAACGAGAAGGTTGTTCCCTGTTCCTGCTCAGGCTGCACGGAGAACGCATTTTGGTTCCTGAAGTTCATTCCGATTGTGCAGATAAAAATATAACTGATAGAATTCTGCAGGATCTGTTGCTAGTGTGCGAAAACAGTCCAGATCCAATGATCCTTTGGCATGTACCTCCAGATGGCGGAGACGCCAGATGCCATCCTGGTGCCCAGCTATCTTCACTTGGTCACTAGCGACCAATAGGTAAAGGTAAAGGGACATGTGGCCAGCATGACTAAGCCGCTTCTGGCGAACCAGAGCAGTGCACGGAAACGCTGTTTACCTTCCCGCCGGAGTGGTACCTATTTATCTACTTGCACTTTGATGTGCTTTTGAACTGCTAGGTTGGCAGGAGCTGGGACTGAGCAACGGGAGCTCACCCTGTGGCGGGGATTCAAACCGCCAACCTTCTGATTGGCAAGTCCTAGGCTCTGTGGTTTAACCCACAGCGCCACCCACATCCCAATAGCGACCAATAGCTAGGTGCAAAATGCACCCGGCACCTGGCTAATTTCTAACACTGCCCCCAGACAATACCAGCATTTTTGTGCAGGGAATCTGCACCACTGGAGGTTTTCAGAGATTCAGGGCAGATACAAGGAAGTATTTCATGCAATGCATAAATAACTTGCGGCATTTCTTGCCACAGGCCAGAACGTTGGCTGCTCCCGGTAGGTTTCCGAGTACAATTCAAAGTGTTGATGCTGGCCTTTAAAGTGCTAAATGGCTTTGACTGTGTATACCGGAAGGAGCATCTCCACCCACATCGTTCAGCCTGGACCCTGAGGTCCAGATCCGAGGGCCTTCTGGTGGTTCCCTCACTGTGAGAAGTGAAATTACAGGGAATCAGGCAGAGGGCCTTCTCGGTGGTGGCACCCGCCTTGTGGAACGCCACCCCATCAGATGTCAGAGATAAAAGAACCATACAACTTTTAGAAGACATCTGAAGGCAGCCCTGTAAAAGAGAAAGTTTTTATTGTCTGGTGTTTTGTTGTGGTTTTTTTTAATATATATTCTGTTTGAAAAGAGTGGCTGTGGCAACTTGGTCAGATGGGCAGGGCATAAGTAATAAACAGTTGTTGTTGTGGATTAGACCAGTTCATAGAGGAGAAACTCAGTGGCCTATCTAGTCCAGCATCCTGTTCTAACAGTGGCTGATCAGGTGACCATGCGCAGAATTTGAGCGCAAGAGCACTTCTCCCCCCATCCCTGAGATTCCCAACAACTGTTATTCAGAGACAGTTCACTGTGGCAACCACAGCCTAGGACCTACATACCTACGGGACCACCTCTCCTGGTATGCCCCACGGAGGACCTTAAGGTCCACAAATGACAACATTTTGGAGGTCCTAAGTCGCAAGGTGGTTAGATTTGTCTCAACTAGGGCCAGGGCCTTTTCAGTACTGGCCCCGACTTGGTGGAACGCTCTGTCACAAGAGACCAGGGCCCTGTGGGACTTGACATCTTTCCGCAAGGCCTGCAAGACGGAGCTGTTCCGCCTGGCCTTTGGTTTGGACTCAGTCTGACCCTTATGTTTCCCTCCCCTTATGGTTTTGACTTTTAAAATGAGGCTGCATTTTAAATTGCATTTTAACCTGTATTTTAAATTGGTTCCCCCCCCCCATTATGTTTTTACTGTCATTTTACTGGTGTTAGCCGCCCTGAGCCCAGCTCTGGCCGGGCAGGGCGGGGTATAAATAAAATTTATTATTATTATTATTACTACTACTACTACATCCTCAACCTCTTCTCCTTTACAGCGAGTCTGACGGGAACCCCAGCACGGAGGACGAGTCCAGCCACGGCACCGAAGAAACCGAAACATCCATGGGGATTTCTGCAACCCCCGAAGGGATGCCCACCCCCAACAGCCTGTTCCTGCCGGCCGCTTGCTCCAGCGCCTCTTCCATCCTCCTCAACGGCAACTTTATCACCGCGAGCTCCCCGACCATGCTGCTGAACGGCGGCTCCGTCATCCAGACTCCCAGCGGAGGCGTCATCCTGAACGGCTTGGCTCTTGGCGACAACCAGACCATCACCCTCAGCCCCGTGGCAGCGCCCAGCCCGCCCATCCTCCTCAACGGATCCAGCCCCCTGCTGGGTGGCAAGCCCCCAGGCCCACCCGGCAGCCAGGAGGCCAACAAGGCTCTCCAGGAGCCCCTTGCCCCGGCCACCGTCATTCTCAGCCCGGCTGCCGCGCTTCAGGGGGAAGTGAAGTCGGAAGCGGCAGAGGCCCTGGCGTTTGGCGTCGAGGTCAAGCTGGAAGAGGGGCAGGGGTCCGCCCCACCCCTGTTGCCTGTCCCCGACGCTGCCACGCTCCTCTCCAACCACAAGGGGCCCCTGCTGGCGGCTGTTGCCATGCCGCAAGTGGTCCCATCAAACGAAGAAGCCCCCACGGCTGCGCAGCAACTGCCCCCAGCACCTCAGCCATCAGCCACATCTGGTCCTCAGATGGTTCCTCTAGCCAAGTTGGCCCCTGGTGCCCAAGCCCTGCCAGCTCCCCAGGTGACCGCAGCCACGGTCGGTGGGCAGATGGCCCAGTCTTCCCAGACTACCACAGCCACGCCGCTGCTTTCCATGCCAGGCCCCTCACCACCCCAGGCCGCTGTTCTCCACGTCCCTGCCCCATCCCTGGTCCCCATCGCCCAAGTCTCGCCCCCTTCCCAGGTGGTGCCGCTCTCCCAGCCTGTCTCTGGGACCCAGGTGCTCTCCCCGTCCCAAATGGTGCCTGTGTCCCCGACGCAGATCTACGCCGTCCCGCAGGGGGCATCTGCCCCCCAGCTTGTCTCGCTCCCCCAAGTGGCCCAGGGCTCCCAGATTATCTCTCTGCCCCAAGTTGTGCCAACCTCCCAGGTGGTCACCCTGCAGCAGGGCATGGGCAGCCCCATCCAAATCCTGACCACTGGCGGCACCCCCATCAAAGTGGGGGCCATGGCAGGGGCGCCGCAGGTGGCAGTGTCGGCGGGAGGAAGCCTTGGCCAGAGCAACGTGCATCTCATCAACGCCAACGTGGGCATGACCACGCTGCAGATCCCGGGCACCGCGCCAGGTATGTGCTTTGGGCAGAGGGTGGCCAGGGAGGTTTCAAAAACAATTCAAGGGATTCAGGAAATTGGCAGGACTGAATCAAAGACTCTGGGGCCCCGTTTGTGCCATACATTTAGAGTGGCGCTGGACTAGGACCTGGGAGGCCAGGGTTCGAATCGCCTCCCAGCCAAGAAACTTGGTGATCTTGGGCCAATAATTCACTTGCAGAATTGTTGTGAGCGATAAAATGGGGGAGGAAGAGAAGTACGTAGGCTTAAATGTGGTTTAAATGCATGTGGTTTAAATGCATGTACGTGGTTTAAATGCATGTTCTTTCTTTGATGCATAGATAATAAAGGAGGACTATGTTATGTAAAAGTTATGTTGTGCTGGTCCAGGGGGGAGGTTACCGTGGGGCGAGGTCCAGGACCTGAGTTGAGGGTCGGCAGACAGTCCTCCTCGGGCGAAGCGGGGTCCACAGCAGGAAGCCGGGCAAGGACAGGAACTCTGGGGGAAACAGGACTGGATGCTGGCCGAAACAGCTCATCAATGACGTTGCTCCCGCAACCTGGGACCGGGCTGACTGGCCTTTATCTTCTCTGAGGCCAGGGGCAGTCCCGGCCCCCAGGAGACCCGCCTCTCCTGGCCTTAAGGCGAGCATTCCTCCTGGGAGAAACCAGTTCCCTTCGCCTCTCTGCCCTGAGCCTCTGCAGTTCAGGAGAGGCTGAAGGGTTACTGGGCCCAGAGGGAGACTCACCTGCAGGCACTGAGTCCTCAACCACCTCTGGAGCCAGAGTGGAATCACCTGGTGCCTGCTCCTGAGGATCCGGCACAGGTGCAGGCGCTTCAGAATCAAGGCCCTGGAGGCGGGGACTCCTGTGCAGGCTGGGATTCCTCCAGTTCAGCCTCTGAATCGGATTCCCAGGCCATCACATATGTAGTTTCTCATGTTGTTTTCTTTCATGTACCCTTTCTGATAACGTTTCCATCAAAATTAATTCCCAGACATAAGCATACCAAACTTTATATAGGTTCACATTTAATGTCCTCCAGTGTCTAGCAACAGCAAGAGGTCCAGCACTGAGGGCCTTCTGCGAGAAGTGAGGTTACAGGGAACCAGACAGAGGGCCTTCTCGGTGGTGGCACCCGCCCTGTGGAACGCCCTCCCTTCAGATGTGAAGGAAATAAGCAGCTATCTTCTTTTTAAAAGACATTTGAAGGCAGCCCTGTTTAGGGAGGTTTTTAATATTTAATGCTGTATTGTTTTTAACACTTGATTTGAAGCCGCCCAGAGTGGCTGGGGAAACTCAGCCAGATGGGCGGGGTATAAATAATAAATTATTACAGTGGTACCTCGCAAGACGAATGCCTCGAAAGATGAAAAACTTGCAAAACGAAAGAGTTTTTCGTTTTTTGAGCTGCTTCGCAAGACGGATTTCCCTATGGGCTTGCTTCGCAAGACGAAAACGTCTTGCAAGTTTGTTTCCTTTGTCTTGCAAGTTTGTTTCCTTTTTCTTAAAACTGTGCATTCACTTCGAGGAGCAACTCATAGCCTTTTTTGAGGTTTTTGAAGACTTTGGTGATTTTTGAAGCTTTTCCAAAGTCCGTGCTTCGCAAGACGAAAAAATCGCAAGACGAAAAAACTCACGGAACGAATTAATTTCGTCTTGCGAGAAAACCACTGTATTATTATTATTAAGATTTCCCCGTTTCCTCTCCAACTTAGGCAACATCCTCCTGACCAACCCGGCAACGGGGAGCAGCACCATCGTCACCGGAATGGCTTTGCAGCAGGGGAAGCTGATCCTGACGGCCACCTTCCCGGCTGGCATGCTGATGACACCCATCCTCTCAGCCCAGGCCGCCCCAACTCTGGCCCTGCCCATCAAGCAGGAAGTGGCAGCCGTGATGGCGCCGGCAACTCTGGGGAGCGACGAAGGCGGCAGTGTGTTGCTCTCGGGGGGTGCTTCCGTGCTCCCTCCTGGAGTCTCCCCGCTCTCGGTGCCCGACAGCACCGGGCCAGCCGACTTGGCTTTCGGCACGGACTCTGGCCAAGCTGGCCTCCTTTCAAATTTCTCCCAGCCGGACGGCCTGGCCATGTCTCAGCAGCAGGTGGTTTGGCCCAGCCCGGTGGGCATGGACCTCCAAGGGACCGGCGCCGAGGGGCTGTTTGAGATGGACAAGAACTCTATGGAGGTGCAGGGCGGCCTTCTGCGTCTCCCAGAGGGAGAGGGCCTCTTGCTGGACGCTTCTGGGGGAGACCCGATGGGCCCCGAGGCTCTGGACTCGGACGAGAAGGTGCTAACCCAGCTGCAGTCTGTGCCAGTGGAGGAGCCTCTGGACTTGTAAGCACCTGCGAGGTGTGTCGCAGAGTCCTCACCTGCCCGCCGAACAATATTTTAAACCTGCTATCCTTGGTCCCCACCTGGTTCAGACAGGATGCTACAAGTGCCTTGAAAAGGGAAACCTGGGTGAGCCCCTGCAGTCTGCGCTGCTGCTGCTGCACATCTTTTTTTTTTTGCAAACACTACAGAAGGAAAAAACACAGCACTGGGACACTGCTGACCCCTTTATCTGGTGTGTACAACTGCCTGTTCAGCAACTCCAGTGCCACCTTGTGGCTGCCACTCAAACAGCAAGCACTATCTTCCCCTTGGAGGTGTTGCCCATTCACCATGTTTCTTTCCTCCCTCCCCAGCCCTCCTAAAACTCAGGCACAGAGTTGAGGGCGTTTTCTACCTTCATGGCCTTTCTGCCTTTTTGAAGAAACCTACCTAACATCTACCAAGTTGCTTGGAAAGCTAGAGATTTTCGTTGATATTGGGGCAGGGAGCACATCATATAGACCAGGTATCCCCAAACTTGGCCCTCCAGCTGTTTTGGGACTACAATTCCCATCATCGCTGACCACTGGTCCTGTTAGCTAGGGATGATGGGAGTTGTAGTCCCAAAACAGCTGGAGGGTCGAGTTTGGGGGTGCCTGATATAGACTGCCCTTTGTCCACCTGGCATCCCTGAGAGGGGGCTGATGGGAGTTGTAGTCCAAAACAGGTCAAAACATGACTTACACCACAAGGAGAGCCTTCCTCTCCCCTCATCTATGGTGCTAGGGAACGGGTCCAGCTGCTAGTCTGAGCCCAAGTCCCATTTCGGAGGGGCAGGAAGGACATCCGAGGTCCCAGTGCTTGTCTCCTGTTCCAGTTAGGCTTGTACTCTTTCCCAGGATAGGGTTGGGGTGGGGAGGCTATTGTCATTTGAGCTTGGCTTCTCGCTGGCTTTTAGTCTTGCAGTGCTGTCCTAGAGAGGTGAACTGTCCTGTTCCAAAGTCAAACGCTTTGGCCCTAGAAAACAATGCAGACATTGTTCCAGTCCTCCAGGGCAGAAAGAAGCCTGGCTAGAATGTCTCCTCTGGACCCTCTGGACTCCTCCTTTTGCCTATGGAATAGCTTTCCAGCGTTTTAACCCTGGGCTGATCTCCGCTGCTCTGGGCGGGAACAGCGTAAGAAGCACATTTGTTAATTGTGGGATTGGATCCTGCAGCAGTTAGTTCTGCCATTAAAGGCACATGGGAGCAGGTGTCAGGTGTGGCTATACAGTCTCTTAAGCCACTATAAAAATTAGCTTTAGCTGCACCTTGAGATCCCCTGTGTTGGGGGTTGGGAGCAGAAGCCACACATTAATCTGGGACGCTCAAGGTTGGGCTTGAAAGATAGAAATGTCATGCAGTCGGGCCAGACCGAGCATTACCCCCTTAAAATACTATTTGCTTTGAAAACTCGAGTTTCCTCCCAAACTTTCCCTGGGGCTGTTTCCTCTGAATGCTAAAATCAGCATTTGGTCTGCCTTTTTTATTTTTAGACAGAGAAGAAATTATATATAAATATATTTAATAATGTATTTTTTAGAAGAAAAGTCATTTAAAAACCAATTATTTCCCCCTTTCCCCTTATTTTTCTTTAAGCCGGTGGCATCTCTCCCTCCTATATATTTAACAGTTTCCTTGTCATCTTGAGGGGAGAAGAATTATTTTTTTCCTTTTCGTTGACGTTTTCCAAAACCTTTTCTCACACTGCACCCAGGTTGCTGGTGGCGAACTTTAAGCCCGTGAGCAAAGTACAAAATCCAAGACCCTTGTGCGGGGATTGAGGAATCTTCCCTAAGTGAAAAGGCCTCCATCCATAGAGCTGCTTTGGAGTGAGTGGGGGGGGGGGGGACAGGACACAACTGTGTTCCTTCCAGATACCTTGTTCTATGTCAGGGTGGGGTCTGTAGCAGAATGCATTGCAAATAGCCCCACATCCAATTCCCAGGATCTCCAGGCAAGGCTAAGGGAAACATCTGTCTGAAGCCCTGGAGAGCCAGACAGTGTAGACCAGCCTTTGCAAACAAATGCTTTTGGACTACAACTCCCATCAGCCCTTGCCAGTACAGCCAGTGATCAGGGATGATGGGCGTTGTAGTCCAGTAAGACTTGGAAGGCTGTTCTTGGTCAGAATTGGCCTAAGGCAGCTCCCTGGCTTTTTAGCATTAGATAACAATGCAGGGAGTTATACAGGACAGAAATTTGGGGGCAGAAATTTCTGGCTTTTGCTTTCTTTCTCTCTTCTCTTTTTTAATGGGGCCATGCTAACTGGATCCTACTTCAGGACCACTCAGTACCCACAAAGCTTTTAGCTGAGTGTGGATGGTACACTATTTGAAAACAGCTGTCTGCTGGGGCGGCCAGGCCTGTGTCAATCAACATGTTTTGCTGCAAAGAAATCGGGAGGGGATGCACCTCATGGATCATACCCCTCCCTACTGCAAAAGGATGGGCTCGCTGTTCCTCCCCCCCCCCCCACTACTGCGATGGGATCTGAGCAAAGGGTTTCGATTGTCCATCTGAATGTCTCCTAACCCAACACTTCCCAAACAGGTACTACAGCTACACACCTATTTTCCACAGTTTGTGAGAAACAATCATTTCTGCAAGATATTTTTATATCCTTTTTTTACGTGTACGTGTGTCTTTTATATATATATTATATATATATAAATATATTTTATCCTAAAGCTCTCTCTGTGCGTGTACTCATCCTTCATTGAGCTCTATTGGAAATTCCCATCATAAGCCAATTGCGAGAGGTGGCGGGGGGGGGGTGTTCCGCAGGGGGTCTCAAACCATTTCTGCTTCAAGGACCGTTCCAGGATTTAAGGAGCATTTTCAGGCTTGTTTTCTATAATAGGGATGGGGAAACTGCTGCTGTCCATATATCATTGGAGTACAGTGGTGCCCCGCAAGACGAACGCCTCGCAAGACGGAAAACCCGCTAGACAAAAGGGTTTTCCGTTTTGGAGGCGCTTCGCAAAACGAATTTCCCTATGGGCTTGCTTCGCAAGACAAAAATGTCTTGCGAGTTCCTGCGGGGTTTTTCCCCTTTCCCCCCCTTTTCCTAAGCTGCTAAGTCGCTTATCAGCTGATCCGCTGATAAGCCGCTTAACAGCTGATCGCTAAAAGCCGCTAAACCGCTAATAGCACTAATCCGCTAAGCTGTCAATGGGCTTGCTTCGCAAGACGAAAAAACCGCTATACGAAGAGCCTCACGGAACGGATTAATTTCGTCTTGCGAGGCACCACTGTACAACTCCCGTCATCCCTGGCAGCTGTCTTTGCTGGCTGCATCTAAAGGGAGTGCAGCCAAAACGAGAGCCGCAGGTTCCTTACCCCTGAGTTCCGGGACTGATGTGGGACAGGAAATTAAGGATCCTGAATCCAACCTGCTCTGGATTTTATTTTTATTCCATAGAATTGTAGAATTGGATGGGACCATGAGGATCATCTAGTTCAACCCCCAGCAGTGCAGGAATCTATTGCCCAACGTGGACTTGAACCCACAGCCCTAAAATTAAGAGTCTCATGCTCCACCTACTGAGCTATCCATAAAGCTGCAGAGATCAGAAACACCTATTCCATGACACTGCCATAGGTAAGAACAGGCTGCTTAGCTATAACCATAGGGTGGTAGCAGTGGGGAGAATTAGGTTCAGGGGCAATATGTGGCTCTCCGTCCGTGCGTCTTGCCTGGCCCTCAGAACTCTCCCCAGCCACACCAAGCCAATGGCCCACCCAGGCCAGCAGCTAACCAGATGTCACTGTGGAGGCAGAACATTACACGACCATCATGGCTGGTAGCCTTAAAAAGATAAAGGTAAAGGACCCCTGACAGTTAAGCCCACTCGCGAACAACTCTGGGGTTGCGGCGCTCATCTCGCTTTACAGGCCGAGGGAGCTGATGTTTGTCCGCAGACAGTTTTACCGGGTCATGTCGCCAGCATGACTAAGCTGCTTCTGTAGAAACCAGAGCAGCGCACGGAAACGGCGTTTACCTTCCTGCCGGAGCGGTACCTATTTATCTACTTGCACTTTGAGGTGCTTTCAAACTGCTAGGTTGGCAGGAACTGGGACTGAACGATGGGAGCTCACCCCCGTAACGGGGATTTGAACCGCAACCTTCCGATTGAGAAGCCCAAGGCTCAGTGGTTTACACCACAGCGCTACCCGCGTACCGACCATGAATTTGTCCAATCCTCTTTCAAAGCCATCCAAGTTGGTGTCCAGTGGCGAGAGACAAGAGGCTGATGGGCTCTCTGGGGGCAAAAAAAAGAGGCTGTTGGAACGGAGCCAATGGCTTCTCTGACTAGCTTTCTGCAGAGAGCAGGTTTTGTGCTCTAGCTGCTTTCTCAGCTCCAAAACAAAGCTTCCCCCCCCCTCCCCAAATTGCTGGGAAGAAGTAGTAAGGTGATCCAGGTTGGATAGTATTACTCAGATGGCTGTGTAAGCAAGACTGTCTGGGGTGGGAGTATTTAGGGGGCTTTTCTTGTCTCCTGAATTAGGTGGGAAGGGGAGGGGAGGTTGGGAAAAGGAGACGCGCTGTCAGGCAAGGTTAACCCTTTGCAATACCCCTAGAACAGTGGTTCCCAATTAGCAAAGTACTGCAGCCCCTAAGCCATGGACCCACCTCCTTTTGAGATTTTTGATCCCTCTGTGGTAGTTTTTGTTATGTGAGTGGCACCACGGACCCCCTGGGTGGGTTTTGCAGACCCCCTGGGCTGTGCAGACCACTCGCCAACTGGGGCTTTCTGCCCCAGAAGGAGCTTGATCCTGCCTCCATGGTAAAATGGCTCTAGGGAGGATGGTAGATCTAAAGCTGGCTGTAGAAATAAAATTAAAAAACCATCCTGCTCTCACCAGATGCCATGATGGGGAAAGCACGCAGGCAGGACTGAAGCCCTCTCCCCTTCTATGGTTTCCAGGAACCGGCAACCAGAAGCATTGCTGCGTCCAACTGTAGCCAGTAGCCATCAATAGCACTCTGATCCATTCATTTGTCTTTTAAAGCCATCCAGGTTGACCATCCTCACTGCTTCTTGTGGAAGCGAGTTCCATAGTTTGTGCTGCATGAGCTGCTGGATCAGGCCAATGGCCCATCTAGTTCCAGGGAGCTTCCTGCAGCAGAACGTCTCTCTCTTTCTCTGCAGCCTTCCCTAGTTATACGGGATGACGCTTTCACCCAGCAGGGACACAAGGCCTCTTGTTATTTGTCTTGCAACAGGTTATTTGTCTTGCAAAGGGCTGCCAGCTTGGTGCGAAACATGATCTCCACATGGGAAGAGCAAGGGGGCAAGGAAAGGAAACACTGACGGCAGGAGCTCTGGCTTGGGGGGCCGATCTGTCACCTGGCAGAGCCAAGAACAAAGGGAGAGACAAAGAATTTTCTCCCGCAGACTCACTGCAACCCGTGGAAAGAAGTTGAAAACAAATTTGTTTCACAAGCAGGGATATTAAAAAGAAGAAGCCAGCTTAACATCTGGAAAAATAAGAGGGATTAATCTTAGTTCAAAAACTGCTGCATTGAGGATAACTAGCCTTTCGCGTATAATAAAATAAGCTTGGAAGTGTGCAGATGATTATAGAGCGAAGTCTCAGAAGCTGCCAACCCGCAGTTGCAGATGACTTCAGGTTCTGCTTAGCTCTTTTGTCCCTTTCACTCGCTTAACAGGATGGGAGCAACAGCCCACATTCCAAGGAAGCCTTGCACAAGGTGCGATCCTAAAAGGTTTGGGCAAGCAGGCCGGCTGGAGCAGACATGGGGAAACAAAGGGAGAGGCGGACAGGGGGGCAGAAAGCAGGGACTTTCCTCCCTGGCTTGCCTCCTCATGCCCCCCTCTGTAGGGGGCATCTCACATTACCAGGTCCCGCCAACCCCTCTGCAGAAAGCCTTTCCATCCAAGGGTGACAGTGGTGGTGAAGTCTCCCTTTCTCTCGCTCTCCTTGCGGAGTCGGCCAATGGCTGGCCACAGCTGCAGCCTGCGTGGGCTGAGCCTGTAACTGATACCCCCCAAGACATCTACCCTGGGCGACTGTCTCTAGAGCTAGAAGGCAGGCAGGGAGAGGGGAGCCCCGGCGGCACATAGAAGGCAGGAGGGGAAAGCTGACATGGCCATCCCAGAGAGAAACGCGGAGGGCGGCAGACTTGCCTCCCGCTCGGCTTGCTCTCCCCAGCTTTAATGGGACATATCTGGTTCCCTCTTCGAAAGAGGCAGGATCACTTCCTGTGCTCTGCCGCACAGAGCTTTGCAAAAGGACAGCGTTGTCCTCCACATGCGGGACTCCTTGTTGGAGGTGTATTGGGTTTGTGAAGCCTGCTAAGCCGCGGAGCCCTCCCTTCTCCGCCATGAATTTTGGCTTCACCCAGGAGCAAGTGGCCTGCGTGTGCGAGGTCCTGCAGCAAGGGGGAAACATCGAGCGCCTGGGGCGCTTCCTTTGGTCGCTGCCGGCCTGCGACCACCTGCACAAGAACGAGAGCGTCCTGAAGGCCAAAGCAGTGGTGGCCTTTCATCGGGGAAACTTCCGGGAGCTTTATAAGATCCTGGAGAGCTACCAGTTCTCTCTGCACAACCACCCCAAGCTGCAGCAATTGTGGCTCAAGGCTCATTACATCGAGGCAGAGAAACTGCGCGGGAGGCCACTGGGAGCCGTGGGCAAGTACAGGGTGCGGCGCAAATTCCCCCTGCCTCGGACCATCTGGGACGGAGAGGAAACCAGTTATTGTTTCAAGGTAAGGAAGGCTCCCTGAAGAGACCTTTTCCGTGGTAGGCATCTCGCTGAAAAGGCAGTCAGGGAGATGCAGGAAACAAAGAAACAACTGCCACCAAACACTCCATTTTTCTGCAGGCACAAAATCTGCACATTGTTCCTTGAAAACTTTCAGGGCTTGGCTTGGCAAAGTAGCCGTTCAGCTGAACTCCCCCTGCTTTGGATTATTGCAAGCGCCATCTGCTTTTTTCCTGGGGGTACTCGAGGGCAAACAGTACCAGCACCTTTTTTTCTAGAAGGAAAGCAGTGCCTAAGTCTATGGCAACTTCCTTCTCATTACTATCGTCCTTGTCCACTTCAGTCAGCTCAGAACAGCCCCACTGGTGATGGGATTGTGCACTGGGCAGGTCATTACATCGCATGCTCTTTCCCCCTACCTGCAGCTCTACTCAGCATGACCCCAAGTGCTCCCTCACCTCTCTGCCTCTTTCGGCCACTCTGATGCAACCTCCTTGCCCTGGAACCCCGTCAAGATCACTTATGCGGTTTACTCAGTTGGTTAGAGCATCATGCTGATAACACCAAGGCTGCAGGTTTGATCCCCATATGGGACAGCTGCATATTCCTGCATTGCAGGGGGTTGGACTAGATGATCCTCAGGGTCCTTTTCAACTCTATGATTCTACTCCTCTTCCCTTTCCAATCCCTCCTCAAATCCTCCTCCTCCTCCTTCTTGTAGGAATTAACCTTATACCAAGTCAGAACATTGGTCCATGTAGCTCAGTATCCTCTACACTGACTGGCAGCAGCTCTCCAGGGCCTGTCCCAGCCCTGCCTGGAAATGCTGGGAATTGAACTGGGGTCTTATGCATGAAAAGCAAATGCTCTAACCCTCTGCTGCAGCCGTTCCCCTTAGTCCTCATTCCCAGGTGAGAAGGTACCACAGGTAACCATGTCCTGTCCTATTCATCCTGCTGCCTCCCTCTTCTCCCTGTTGTCTGCATTGTGCTGTCCCTATTTTCTGAGGAACGCTGGAACGTATGCAAAGCTTCAATTGTACGCTCCTTGGGGCAGGGCTCGGTCTTTCTCTGTATTGGCCATGTTACATGATAAAGCTACACAGCAGCCTCCCACTCTTGTCTTTCGCGCCAATAGCATCTCTCGTCTCCGCAAAGTTCTGGAATGAACTCCCAAGCAAGATGCAGCAGCTGTGAGGGCCTTTGGGTGACAGTTGTGCAAAAGCCGTTTATTTGGTGTGGCCTTTTTGCAGCTAAGATGAATACGATTGGCCAAGGGATACAGCTTTAGTGGGTAAAGCTGTGGATTTATTTTGAGTTGGGGGGGGATGAGGTAGAGTTGAAATTCATTACTATTCATTATTGTAAATTATTTTAAATATCTTTCTTTAATGTAAGGAGCTTTAAGATTGGAAAAGCAATATGTACATCATAAATAAAAAATACTTCTTCCTCAGTGCTTTTCTTGGGGAACCAAGGTTTCATTTTCTCTGTGCTTTCCTACCACCTGTTACAGTACTCCTGTGCCATTCTCCCCCATTGCTGCCCCCCCCGGCTTGCTTTTCACTTCTCAAGCCCTGTCTTTGGATCCCACCCCATCACCTGGGGAGGGGTGCTACTTCTGCACTGAGTACAGTGCCAACATATTGCTGAGAGCTACCTAATCTGCCATCATAATAGAATAGCACTCACTGGCATTAAAAACAGCATTTGTGGACTTTGAGTTATGGTGATAAGGGAGGGAGCGAAAAGGGGAAACAGGTTTGGGGTGGGGAGAGAAAGAAAAGGAAGGCAATGTTTAGGGATGCCGTAATTTTCCTGCCCCTGGACAGGTCTCCTGTGGCTTTAACAGTTGTGTGAGAGGAAGGAGTTCAACTTATGCAGCTTTCCCCATCTGTTTGCTAAGGGGAAATTGGCCAGCTGAAATTCTGCCCCTCAGAAACCTGTTAAAGGCACAGCAGCCCTGCCAGGAAAGGTGGGAAGAAAGAAGGTGGCAACTCTAGGAAGTTAACTTTCACAGAGAAGCTTGGTGCTTGTTGTGCCCCCTCATCCTTCAAATATATTTCTCCTTAGTTTTTAAATGAACACAAATTCTGCCCTCGCCCAATGTTTCACTGCCTAGAGGTTTACAAATCCAACCAACCCATAAAACTTCCCAAATTGATATCTAAGATTACGAATAAAAGAAAGAACTGTTCACTGTGAAGAGCACAGCTATGAAGAAAGAATGATGTTATTGCCCCCTGCCGTTCATGTTATACCATAGCACCTTTAGTAGCTGCAAGTGTACAACAATGCACATTCAGATTAAGAATAATAATCTAAACAAATGCACATAGATGAGAGGAAAGGATTCATAGAAGGCCACGGCAATTGAGGGGGAAAAGCTCATGGGCTCACTGAAAATGTCAGCTTGGAGTGCTGCAACAGGTGAAACAAATTCCGGATATATACACCTTGAGGGGGGAAAAGGTTGCCTACCCTTGACTTAAATGAAAAGGATAAGTTCCCTGGACAAAGCAAAACTAACACCCTCTGCTCTCATACAGGAGAAATCTCGGAGCGTGTTACGGGAATGGTACATCCACAACCCCTACCCATCCCCTCGCGAGAAGAGGGAGCTGGCAGAAGCCACAGGGCTGACCACCACCCAGGTCAGCAACTGGTTCAAGAACCGGCGCCAGAGGGACCGTGCGGCTGAGACCAAGGAGAGGTGAGGCTTTGTGGGCTTTGTGGGTTCAATGAAAAGGTGCCGAGCTGCCTACCAACACAGCAGGGGACGAAGGGAGGGAAGAAGGAAGCCTTGATACTAGAAGTCATAGAAAAAGGGACAGGGGGAACCAGAAGCCCCCACCCTTGGGACTATGAGAGGGGCGGGAGCAGAAACCATTGAAAAATATCTTGCTTACTTTAGCCTCTGCCTCCTTTTCTCACTTTCTAAAAAGTTTCCTCTCTGCACTTGATCTCTGCTCGCTGTCCATTTTTTAGTTCCTTTGCCCTTACATTTAAGGCACAGAACGTACCCCAGGCAATTGTGCTGCCAGCCTGCCTTGGCCTCCCTCCCGCTCAGTCTTCGTTTGACACACAACCATCTGCTATCAGTCCTTCAGGTCTCCTTTTTCCAAATCCAACTCTGCCATGTTCTTCTCTCTGTCTAGAACAACCTCCTTGCATCATCGGAGGCTGATCCAGCAGAGCAAATGGGGGCACTGCCCCACCAACCTCAGTCTGACCTAAGCCAGCCCCACCTGCCAGCCAGGGGTGATATCAGCTGTCACTTTTCCCCTCCTTGGTCAGAAGGCTCACCCATAATTACCTTTTGCCCTGCCCTTTCGAGACACAGGCCCACACTTTAAAGCACTGTGTCAGGTTTTTTGTTTTGCCCCAGCTCTTTTCCCATGTAAACCTGATCTTTACTGCTGAATCGGAACAAACAGCTATTTGGGTTTTCCGTGGATTACTGTTTGCTCTTATTCAGCAGTAAAGAGTGGGTTTTGTGACAAGGCCAAAAAAAAAAAAAAAAAGACACTCAGATGCAGCACTTAAGTGCAGACCAGTGCCTAGAAAGCACAGCACAAAAGGGAGTCTGAATGAACCTCAAGTGCTGTTCTTGTACAACTCAGAGGGCAGGAGAATAGCGATAAAACTGGAATCCATTGGTATCTGTCTGTTGTTCGCTCTGACTCCACCTACTCTTGGCCTCCCATCCTCCACTCCAAGTGGGCACCAATTACCCTGCCTTCACAAACTGTGTTCTCTATCAACTCCATATTCCTCCTAAAGTTTTCTGCAAACCCTTTCTTGGACCACGGTAGTAGCCACGCTTGTTCCGTTGCAATTTTTTGCATCTGGCTGCTTCAAGCTCTCTCCTTTCTCTTTTCTTTTGATATGCCCCGTGTTCTTAGATCATGAGCCTCCAGAAAGGGAATGTGCTTGTTCAAAATGTTCTGGTTTTTAAGTACAGAACACTGGTGAGATGCAACCTGTAACTGGGGCATGACCACAGCTCAGGCTAAGGCGGGTTTCACCAGAAGTGATTCCATTCTTCAATTAATTTTAAATGCATCATTAACTGGAAGGAAAGAGTGGAAAGAGCGAGAGAGAGAGAGAGAGAGAGAGAGAGAGAGAGAGAGAGTGAACAAAAGAAGAGGAGGATAATGAGGGTAAACAAAAAACATTTTTACCTAAAAGGCACTGTGTAGGTGGGGCATTGAATTTTACTGGAGCAGCAGTACTGGAGAGATGGGCTAGCCCATTCCTGCACTGTTTCCCTGATCAAAATGGCATCTCCAGAGCTTTTATTAGCCCTACAGCCAAAAACACAGATCTCCTCTTATTTGGCATAAAGAAAACAGCAGGAAGGTTGGGGTGGACAGTCAGAAATACAAAGGCATACCTGCAAAGACTGAAAGTTACTGCCTAATCCCTGCTTCCCCAATGCCTATTATCTTAGTAAGCACCCAGCAGGACTGATTCCTTAACAATCTGGCCCCCAGAGACAATATTCTCCTCTTCCTCTTCTACTTCTTGCAGGGAGAACAGCGACGGTGGTGCACTGAAAGAAGGAAGGGGCCTTCCACGAGAAAGACACCTACTCTCCAGCTCCGATGATGAGAGCTCTCCCATTGGCAGCCCTGCAGCTCATGCATCCAGCCCATCACTGCTCTACTCTGGTTTGCCACTTTCGGCTCCAGCGGGAAACTCCATTCACAACGTCCAGAGGGTAGATTTTCTGCAGCACCAGCCGCTCCACAATAGTCTCCTGGGGCCCCTCACGTCTACCCTTGTAGATCTGGGCTCCTGCAACTGAACAGTGGAGCACCCACTTCATCCCCAATGGACTGTTCCTTTGTTCTCCTTCCGTACTTCTAAGCACTCTCCTGCCCAGCCAGCACAGGAACTTACGCCATTACAAAGCATCTCCTCCTGACCTATAGGGGGCAGTCATAAGAGGAGGAGGCCTATGGGCACCTGCAAGGCCATGCTATTGCCCCCACAATTCCAAATTCAGATTCTGACAAACAAACCATTCCAGAATCCCACCAGATCTCCACAAAGAACATACCTCTGCTAAAATCAGAAACCACTTCTGCGGGAAGGGGGGATTTTGAGCAGATGGGATTTCTGCTCTCAACACATTCCCTGATCCCATGCCCCCTGGAAAAACTCCCAAATCTTGCTCCCCCCATACGCTAGTTGATCATGAGGGCCCAGCCTTCCTATCTTATAAAAGAGTGGCATGAAATGCGCCTGATGGCAAAGCAAGGGGAGCTCTGTCCCCATGGAGCCAAGCAAAGGTGAAGCAGTTAGCAAAGCAACAAAATCGGTACGAAGCAGAGTACAAGTCCATGCAGCAGCTTAAACTGGGAAGCGCAGGAGCATCCAATTAAGAAGGTTAATTAGGGCTTTAGCCTAGACAGCTGAGCACATGCAAACACTTACCCTCTGGAGACAGCAAGAGCAATTAAAGCGCCTTGCAGAGGTTCCAACAAGCTTAATGACTTTGACAGAGGACTGTAATGAAGCACTTGATAGTTTTGTGGGCATCCGTATGGGAAATAATGGTCTACTGAGCCTACATTATACTTACAGCCATTCTGGGAGAGGAATGTTAAGAGACAGAAGCTCTTTTGTAAGAAGGTTCAGCAAGAATCAATCTCTGGAGTTGGGAGACAATTCTTGAATGGGCTTCTTGGAGAGGGTGGGATGGGATCAAGGCCTGCTGTGGGTTGCTTGCTTCTGCTAAACCCTCTTTTTCTACCCCACTGAGCCATGTTACTCTGTATTGCCAATTTTCTAATAAATTAAAAACCGAAAAGGGTGGCGTCCTCTTGCCATACTGGCACAAAGCTGGCTAGCTCAGCTGGTTAGAGCATGGTGCTGATTACGCCAAGCTTGCAGGTTCAAACCCCATATGGGGCAGCTGCATATTCCTGCATTGCAGGGGCTTGGGCTAAATGACCTTGAAGGTCTCTTCCAACTTTATGATTCTACAAAGGCATGGCTTTTCTAGGGACTGTCTGGCACTCAAAACGAGAATCCACTGCCGACTTGCCTTGCTGCACAAACCTCGCGGCAGGTGTCAGTTCCTTCCCTCTCCAAAGGCTCTACCAGCAACCCATAGTGGGGCAGAGGCTCAACTTTACAAGGACATCATCCTGCTAGCCTGAGTGCTTTGTGCCCAATGGTGATTTGGTACATGCACAGCAATGCTCTACTCTGGGTTTTTGGAGGGTAGTTAAAAATGCTGACATTCTATACACACTTACTTGGGACTAAGGTCCAGTTAACTCAATGGGGATTTATTTCTGAGTAGACATGAGTAGAGTGACATGAAAATCAGGAAGTCCCCAGAACAAATATCACTGCTGCCATGAACTCACTTGGCAAACCTCTATTGTCTCAGATGGGAATAATAATACCACCTAGCCTACTTGAAGATTACAGAGATACCATTGTAAGTAAGAAGCAACTACAGTGGTGCCCCGCAAGACGAATGCCTCGCAAGACGGAAAACCCGCTAGACGAAAGAGTTTTCCGTTTTGGAGGTGCTTCGCAAAACGAATTTCCTATGGGCTTGCTTTGCAAGACGAAAATGTCTTGCGAGTTCCTGTGGGGTTTTTTTCCTCCCCCCCCCCTTCTAAGCCGCTTATCCGCTAAGGCGATTAAAAGCCGCTAAAAGCCGCTAAACCGCTAATAGTGCTAATCCGCTAAGCCGTCAATGGGCTTGCTTCGCAAGACGAAAAAACCGCTAGACGAAGAGACTCGTGGAACGGATTCTTTTCGTCTTGCGAGGCACCACTGTATAAGAAGTGTCCATAAATGTAAACAAAGACTTGGCTAGAAGCAAGCAGGTTGTGACATGAGCCTACAGCATGTTTTAAATTGCCCAAAAGCAACTGTTTGAAAAACACAGGTGGCTGCTCCATGCACACCAGTTGCTGCTGCACGGAAAATTGATTGGCGCAATTAATTCCTGGGCCCGAACAAGAAATATTCTGGGACCAGTTCTGAAAGGACCACAGGGAGGAGAAGCACAGAGGCACCAAAATGGTTATCTTATTTTAAAGCTAGCTTTTATTTTTAAATATAAATAGAGATGAGGACAAAACCTGCCAATAAATATATAAATACATAAATACAACTGTGGTAAAAGCCCATTCAAGCCTGCAACAGAATTTCAAACACAAACTGATTGTGAACAGGGGGAGGGATAATTTAAGAGGTGGGTAAAAGGATGGGTGACTGAGAAGGTTTCCCCCAGGCAGGATGTAAACCAACTACAAATGTTGTATAGACACTCACTTCATAAGTACAATCTTCCTGACGCCCTACTTTCTCAATGTGAAGCACCCACCCTTGTTAGCTCAGTATCAAGTGAGCCTTTCTGACTCCCTTTCAACCACAGACCAAAGATATAGAATTGTTCCTTCCTCAAGATTTCTGCTGTACATGCCCATTGTGTCAGTGGGGACACAATGCTACCCAGAGCAAACTTCGAACTCATTCATTTGCTCCAGGTAAACAGCAAAGGAGCACATGAAGCAACTCACTACGTAACAAAGCACAAATCTGCTGTGGGGCAAACGAGTCCATGCGGACTTCAGAAATTGCATTTCATGCTGCAGCAAAAATTTCCTATGGACCCAAGGTACTAGGAACTAAACTGACTGGGCTGGATAAAACTTACTCCCTGAGCTAACCTCTGGTGAAGGGGATGGTGAGTTAAAATCTTTGGCAATAAATATGGACCTGGGGTTTTGAAAAACAGGCACCCAACTTTCCATTGTGCTAGACATGGTGCTAGTCAGGGTTAAAAAAAACTTTTTTAAAAAAGCCACACGGATCCTTTTTTCAAAATCAAACCCATTCATTTCAAATGGAGTAGTGCTCCTTGGCTAGGGGCAGGGAACTTGTGGACCTCCGGATTTTGCTGGAGTGTAACTTCCATTATTCCTGACCATTTAGACATTTGCCTAGGACTAATGGGGGTTACAGGAACCAACAACAGGAGGAGGGCCACCGGTTCCCCACCCCTGGCCTAAGACAAAGGTTAAGTCCCATGTGAACTGCCAAAACTTCAGTTGGCCCAGCATGGTCCTACCACCCAGGCCCAGGGATTTCCCTTCCCCTTGCCAATGTCACTATCATTATGTTGCAGACCACCAGAGGCCAGCTTTGGTAGCCTTAAACACAGTGGAAGCCACTGTGGGTCTCTGGTGGCGTATAACATAAAATGCATGTGGCTTCTGGGAAAAGTCCACTTGTGTTTTACTTTCTCAGGAACCACCTTCTGGAAAGCTAGAGGCATAGCAGCTGATGTGGGGTGCAAGCAGCAGAAAGGAGCAGAAAATAGGGGAGTGTTTATGTGCTACAGGTGGCAATAAGGGGACTCCTGTCTCCTCCCTCTTTTTCTATACCCCCTACATTACTGTCCCAGCCAATGGGGTCCATGGAGCCACTGTTGTCTGGCACGTTGCTGAAAAGGGGGAGGGAGCACACACTTAATTGCAAACCCATCAGCTGGAAAATTCTGTAACCACTGATAACAGACCAGAGTAAAGGGCCATCTTTCCCATGAATGGATATGCCATTACCGTTACAGTGCGAAGAGTCAGGGGATAAGCTTGAGTAAAGAGAGGTCACCAAAGGTCTGGGAGCCATGGAGGGATTTTTCAGCGAGCAGCATGTGGAAAGGTTTGGGCGGCTCTGGGTCCTCCTCCCCACTGGAGAAGTCGTCCCTCACAATGCGATTATTCAGGCGGCTGAACCGCCGAGCTTTCATGCTGGAAGAGATGCAACATAAAATGATAAGCTTATCACTCAAGTGGTTATTTCCGGCCGACAATTCATCTGTAATCGCCAGATTGCAGTGAACGCGGCACATAACGAAGCCACCATGTGATGGCTGCCATTACGATGTGACAAAAACAAGGCGATGTGAATTGGAACGCAAGGGAACTTGACTTATGCGGCTTGCCATGAAGCGACAGGGGGTGATAATCATAACATGACCCCCCTTTGTCGATTAATAAATGCCTGCTTTTAGAAAAATCAAATATAAATAAACACTCGTTAACCTCCCTGCGTGATGGAGATGATGCTGCACAGTGGATCATAACATGGTAACAGCTCATATAACTGTTGTATGTGCTCAGGTTACCAAATGACAGAAGCACTTGGAATTGGAATCTCTTTCTTTTCATGGTTAAGTTCACAGGGAGATAGAAAGGCAATAGAAAAGCTCAGCTTCCTACCAAAAGGATCCAACACCCTGAGATATACATAGGAAGCTGCCTTAGACCAACCCTCATAATTTGTCTATCTAGCCCAGTACTGTCTACTCTGACTGGCAGCAGCTCTCCAGGGTCTTTCCCATCCCCAGGGAGAATTCTCTGTGGCAGCCCCTTAAACTGGAGGATTCCCTCTCCACAGGGATCCACCCGTGCAGTTTTTCCTGGATGCTGAATCATAGAATGGTAGAGTTGGAAGGGAGCCGGAGGGTCATTCAGTCCAAACCCGCTTCCCCTCAATATGCAGGAATCTCAACACACGGTCCCCCATCCAATTTGAAACCATACCAGAACCTGCTTAACTTCTGCAAATGTAATTCCAGTTTTATCACTGCACCACTAGGAGGACTTTCTAAAGACTCGCCTGCTCACCCTTGCATTTGATGCCTGAGATAGACATTTTAGGACCCAGCCTAGTCTCTTGACTGCATTCTGTTTTAATTATTTTTAATACTGTATTTCCAAATCTTTGTAAGGTGCCCTGGGACCTCATGGTGACAGGGTGGTAAGGAAACAACAATAACAGGTCCTTTTTAAACCGCAGGTGCTGGAGATTTATCCTGGACATTGGGCCTGCAGAACAGGAGCTCTATCACATCTGTGTTCTTGAACCAGTACTGACCTAGAAACTGGACTACCCAAGGAACAACCTCATGTGTGTGTTTTGATCAGCGCCAGACATACCAATATGGCTTCCGCTCTTGCTTTGTCATCATACGCCACAGCTGGGCCAACTCTCTCGTAGCAACTGTGGAGGCCATGCCTGGGCAAGCGCTGCCAAGAGAAAAGACGGTTTGGTCATCCAGATTCACAAGAGGCGGGCGCACGTGAGGCTTTGCCCATGTCCCCATGTTCCCTTAAGGTTTCAAGAGAAGCAGGTTGCCTTGGCAACCCCCTGCCAGGCTAGCCTTCTGCTCTCCATAGAGACCAGTGTTTAAAAACTAGCATGCGCACACACCTGAATGAAACCTAACCCCTCCCTCCCCACCCCCGGCCAAACACACACCTTGCCAGCCCATGGCTGCAAGGAGCTTGTGCAGAAGATATTCTTCCCTTGAAGCACCTAGAATTTTATCATTAAATCAGCTAGCAGGAAACAGAAGAAGTGCAACCCAATCTAGGCCCGTTTCCAGAGACAGCTTGTGATGTTGCAATTTTCTTCTCCCTGGTTACAGGTCTTGATAAAATCATTGGCATCTCAACTTTCATATAGGGGGGATTTAAAAATAAATGTTTTCAGGGTGGCTGAGAAACACACAAGCACAGCCTGTGCAGGTGCTGAGTCCTAGAAGTTGGGCGTTTAATACAAGTCTCAAATTCTTGACTAGGGGACAGATTTGTAATTGCAACAGAGAGTTGTGCAGTTGACAGATGCAAGGGTGATTGGAGTAGGAAAAAGTGTTCCCAGTAGTCGCCCCAACCCAATTATGGGAATCCCTCCCACTGCACAGAACACTCTTTGGAAGCTTTGAACAGTTTACCTATTTGTTCAGGGTTAGGCTGGGAAAATTGACATTAAAATGTAAAGGTAAAGGGACCCCTGACCATTAGGCCCAGTCGTGACCGACTCTGGGGTTGTGGCGCTCATCTCGCTTTATTGGCTGAGGGAGCCGGCGTACAGCTTCCGGGTCATGTGGCCAGCATGACTAAGCCACTTCTGGCGAACCAGAGCAGCGCACGGAAACGCCGTTTACCTTCCCGCCAGAGCGGTACCTATTTATCTACTTGCACTTTGACGTGCTTTCGAACTGCTAGGTTGGCAGGAGCAGGGACGGAGCAACGGGAGCTCACCCCATTGCGGGGATTCGAACCGCCGAGCTTCTGATCGGCATGTCCTAGGCTCTGTGGTTTAACCCACAGCACCACTTGATTAAATATTATTCTGCTCTGTTGGGAAGGACAGAATCTGCACTGGGTGTTCAGAATGGGGCAGGCAACAAAACTAAAACTGGAACAACAATGGGATATCAGTTCCTCCCAAGGCATGACAGATGACAGTAACAACCAGGGGAAAGAAAGACATAACATCTTACAAGGTCAGGAAGAAACACCACAAACAGAATAATTGCCACCCACAGGAAGAACAAGGATATACCGGTAGTTTGAGCTCCTCACTTGTAGTTTTATAAATCATTTAATGAGTCAACATGAATAGAAGTCATTAATATTGCAGTTGTTGTATAAGGGATTATTATTATGACCTGAATGTAATGGAAATTAATGAGATTTTGGAACACAGAAAAAAATAATAATAATCAAATCTAGCACACGGGGTGGGGGAGGCATTTTATCTAAATACAGTCGTACCTCGGCTCCCAAATGCCTTGGGAGTTGAACATTTCGGCTCCTGAACGACTAAAAACCGGAAGTGAGTGTACCGGTTTTTGAACATTCTTTCAGAAGCCGAATGTCTGATGGGACTTCTACGGCTTTCAATTGGCTGCAGAAGGCGGGAGGCAGTTTTGAGATGAATGAGGATGAACCAACTTAAACTTAATCCAGGCAAGCCAGGGGGGTGGGGTGGGGGTGGAGAAAGCTACCAGTTCAAGATGGATATCATGTGAAACTGGATGGGACTGCACTTCCCCTAATAGACCAAGTTTGCATTCTGGGCTTCCTCCTGGATACTATATTATCTGTGGAAGTACAGGTGGTGGCAAGGGGTGTCTTTTATGATCTTAAACTGAAAAGCCAGCTGCAATCCTAACTGGATATGGTGGATCTTGCTACAGGGATTCATGCCCCGGTTCCATCCAGACCGGCCTAGATTTCAGTCTCTCCGTAAGAGTTTGTTGCCCTCCAGTTCTCACCGGATGTAGTGCTTGCGGTTCAGGCGGCAGAACATGATGAAGCCGTTCACACACTTCTTTTTCAGCTGCAGAGGAGATGAGCTGCTACGCTTCTCACAGGCTGCTGGCCGGCGCCTTTGCCTCCTGACCACCTTCTTCATCTTCTTCTGGCAGCTGACCTGAGATGGCCTCGCCCTCTTGGATGGTGGTGTCCAGGTGCTGTCACTGTTCTCATCACTGGAAGACGCTGGGAATTCAGGCCTGGCGGTGGCTGTTTCCTGACAGGAGAAGGCGGAAGGGGAGTCAGGCTACTCAGAGCAAGAAGAGGCGTGTGGAATTGCGCCAACTGGTCCAAATGATCTGCACACCGCTGAGAGGTTTTACTACAATCTAGCGATGTGTAAATTTTGTTAAATAGAGTCGTACCTCGGAAGTCGAACAGAATCCACTCTGGAAGCTCGTTTGACTTCCAAAATGTTTGACTTCCAAAGAGCGGCCTCTGATTGGCTACAGGAAGCCCCTGCAGCCAATCAGAAGCCCCGTCGGACATTCATTTTCCAAAAGAACATTCGAAAACCGGAACACCCACTTCTGGTTTTCGAACATTCATGAGTCAAAACGTTTGACTCCCAAGGTGTTTGGGAGCCAAGGTACGACTGTAAATAAAAACAGAGTCTTACGATTCTTGAGCCTTTTTTCTGGGTAAGAAAAATTGCCTTACTGAATGAATTAAACCCCAGTGTTCTGGGGGGGGGGGATCACTTTGCTAATCTGACATCAAACACAAATAGAGTTCCCCTACCCAATTATGTCGCAGTTTTAAGAAAACCCTAAAAACACAATGAACTGTATTTGACAGCTGACTTCAGTTTCCTGTAAACAATATGAAATGGTACAGAAGTGCAAAATTATACAGGGCTAATATGTGGTGTTTGTAACAATCCCCAGTGTAAATTTCTGTAACAGGAGGTGGGAACCTTAGGTCTGGGGACCAAATGTGCCACTCAAGGTTTCTCTCTATGGACCTTGGGACTTTCCCTAGGTTACAACTCACCCACAGTCATGCCCCTCTCAAGCCCTGCTCTGTACCCTCCTTGACTGTTTTTGCCTGGTTGGAATGTGCCCTTGAACTTTGATAAAGCTTTCTGTTTGCCTGGAGGAAAGAGGAGTGCGTGTAATTAGGACTTCACTGACCCAAATGACCTTTTAGTGGAGCCTCAAACTGAAAGAAGAATACAAGGTCGAAACAACAGAGAACGACCAAGTTCCTTATTTGGGATGAATAAATAGAAGCTGATGCCTTGCAGGTGGGGGGGGGGGTTGGATTAACTATATGACCCCCAACTGTATAGGAGAATTCATGAACCAGTCAATCACGCTAGACTCCAATAATGGAAGAGGAGGTTCCCCAACACACACAAAGTTAACACACCCATTTCTACAACCTTCTTCTCACCTCTTGAAGATACTGTTTGTTCCATAAAGATGTTCTCCCATTTATTCGTGACACGGGGCTGGAATTGCTTTTACCTGTTTCATTGTAGGAAAGGTAGCAGTGATCCAGAGTGAATGCCGACTGCAAGAGGCGAAGGAAGAAATTAGAGGTGGGGACCTTTGCAGACAGAATCTTAAAAGGGGAGGTGGTGCACAGAAAGATAGATTATAATTAAAGCAGTTTTTCTTTGAAAACAGAGATGTGTTTTCTATTGCTGCAATATGATTCTAGCCTAGATTCCACCAGCCCTTAATTCCTTGAAATTAAACCGCATAGTTTGGCCCAGAGCAATGTAACTGCTCATGGGGTGCAAACGCATTGGGCAACTACAGAGACTGTATCACAAACCACATAAATCAGAGAGATGGGTGTATTCAGACAGAAATAAAACGAATATTTAGATTACTACACATACGTCATTGCTAGGCAGGCCCGTTTGCAAGTACAGTGGTACCTCGGGTTAAGTATTTAATTCGTTCCAGAAGTCCGTTCTTAACCTGAAACTGTTCTTAACCTGAAGAACCACTTTAGCTAATGGGGCCTCCTGCTGCTGCCACGCAATTTCTGTTCTCATCCTGAAGCAAAGTTCTTAACCCGAGGTACTATTTCTGGGTTAGTGGAGTCTGTAACCTGAAGCATATGTAACCCCAGGTACCACTGTATCTGCAGAGAGCTTTCACAGCAAGTCATGCAGAGGCAGGTTGCTGAGCCATTGCCCATGCCCAAGGAAGTTGGAAGAGACCCTGGGATTTAACTATAAGGAGGACAACCAAAGCCACCCCTCCATGGACATAAGCGAATGAGCCACCCATAACAGGTGAAAACAAAGGGAATGACTACTTACCATATTTTTTGCACCATAACACTCACTTTTTTCCTCCTAGAAAGTAAGGGGAAATGTCTGTGCGTGTTATGGAGTGAATGCCTACGGATGGCAGGGGGATCTGCTGCAGTCATGAGCAGAGGATCCATGGTTCCCCTTCCTTCCCTCCTCCGTGGCTCGCTTTGAAACAGCAAAGCGGGAGAAGAGCCGCTGAGTGGGGAGGAGAGAGGGACAGAGAGCCTTTTTGCTTTAAAGGAGCAAAGCGGGAGAGGAGAGGTGCCACTTTGACGAGTCACCCCAAATTCACCAGCAGATCACATAGCATGTCCATGGCTACAGCTTGCACCAAAAAAATCATGCACCCACTGTTGCCTGGAGCCGCAGTGGTGCAAAAAAATGGTTACAAAGCATGGATCCACATGGATCCTTAGGATTTTTGCATTGGGCTACCCCAAACTCACCGTCAGATCACATGTCTGTGTCCACAGCATGAACCACAAAAGTCATACATCCACTATTTCGTTTAGAATATTTTTTTTCTTGTTTTCCTCCTCTAAAAACTATGTGCGTGTTATGGTCGGGTGCGTGTTATAGAGCGAAAAATACGGTAACTGGGCCACTGTTTTTGGATAGGCACCTAAGTGCCCATCCCCAGGGGATGTCACAAGAGGCCCCATCATCACCTTTTCCAGGAACTGCACCCTGAAAAGAAGCCATAATGACCACAGGATGAGAGAGAAAAGTTTTTCTCCCTCTCTCATAACGCTAGAACTGGGAACATCCAGTGAAGCTGCATGTTGCAAGATTCTAAACAGACCAAAGGAAGTACCGCATTTGTCGCTCTATAAGATGCACCAGACCACAAGACGCACCTTGTTTTTGGAGGAGGAAAACAAGAAAAAAAATATTCTGAATCTCAGAAGCCAGAACAGCAAGAGGGAATGCTGCGCAGTGAAAGCAGCAATCCCTCTTGCTGTTCTGGCTTCTGGAGTAGCTGCGCAGCCTGCAGTCGCTCCATAAGACGCACACACATTTCCCCTTATTTTTAAGGAGGGGAAAAGTGAGTCTTATAGAGCAAAAAATACGGTATTTCTTCACACAGTGCGTAGTTAAATTTTGGAACTCACTCTCACAAGGTGTATTGATGGCTCGACTTGGTATGAAAAATGGAGGAAATGGATGAATGAATATACATAAAGCTGAGGGGCAATGCACTTACCTTTCTCAAGAGAGTTCCTGAAAGGGCCTGAGAAAAACTGCTAGACTGAGGGGACAGATACACATCTTCAAATAACACTGCAGGATAACAAACAAGGTTCCACTAAATCTCAAGCAAGCACTTTCAAAGAAGGTTATCCACGTATCCTCATCTCAGGTGAAATTCATCCCAAACTCAAAGCAGGTGTGGAACCAATCAAGTTCCAGTTTTTTTATTTGCTTTCAGGTTTCCCTCTGCCTGTCTCTCAGCGTGTCACAATTTACCCAAATGTAAATCCTATCCTAAAGGGTAATATTGTGACAGTTGGTGACCTTCGAAGCAATGAAATCTACTGTAGAGGACTGTGAAGTATCCAAGACACCGTTGAGCTGCATTCTGAACATGAGAAATGCTCAGTGGTAGAATTACATACACTATGTCCGTATAATTCTGCAGAGGCGCAGCGCTGCATTGCATTAACCGCCAATGCAAAACAACCTTGTAGCTCAGCACAATTGTTTCAGGAGAAGACAGAACCATCTCAAACCAATCAACATAATGGCTTCTTATTTGTGAAGCAACACGTCTAGGGGAGAATGTGGCAAATGCCACATGTCATTTAATTACAACAAAAACAGATTTCTCTGTTGCTCCTCCAGAGTATAAGAGGCGGAGGAAGAGATTGGGCCAATCAGATGCATTGGGCCAATCCTAAAGCACACAGAGATATTTATTTGGAGGAACCAGATGGAATACAGTGGTGCCTCGCAAGACGAAATTAATCCGTTCCGCGAGTCTCTTCGCCTAGCGGTTTTTTCGTCTTGCGAAGCAAGCCCATTGACGGCTTAGCGGATTAGCGCTATTAGCGGCTTTTAGCGGCTTAGCGGATAAGCAGATAAGCAGCTTAGAAAAAGGGGGGAAGGGGGTAAAACCGCAGGAACTCGCAAGACATTTTCGTCTTGCGAAGCAAGCCCACAGGGAAATTCGTTTTGCGAAGCGCCTCCAAAACGGAAAACCCTTTCGTCTAGCGGGTTTTCCGTCTTGCGAGGCATTCGTCTTGCGGAGCACCACTGTAGTTTATTTTGTACGCTATGGTTGTAATTTGCAGTCAGGGATTTGCCTTCTATCCATGTATATATTTAATATTTAATGGAGAAGGGAAAGATGCTTTGTGTTACACATAGTTTTCATCGGAGGATACAACTGTGCACTCTCTTCTAAAATAAGTTGATAGTGGATGGCTGCCTTAGTGGCCTGAAAATCCCAATTTCCCCCCAGTAAAATGTTCAGCCCTTATAGCTGCAGAGATGAGCTTATAAAATGGTAAGTAGTACTTTTAAAAATACTGTGTATTGGAAACTAGAAAAGGGGGAGAGAAATGATTAAGAATTCCAGAGACCGGGGGTGGGTGGGTGGGATAGGATTAAGGGTTCTCCATACTTAAATAATATATTCTGTTTGTTTAAATAGGTTTTCATTAGCACAGACTTTGGATTCTCCCCTGCCTCGTTTATTTATTTTTTGTAAATAACATGAAGCATTTTCTTGCATTTCTGGCTAAAGCAATTTCTTCTAGGAGCTACCCTGCCTTTGAAAAACACTGTGTATAAAACTGGGAAGGCGATGTGCCTACTAACCCCTCCTTGCAGGGACAGGGAGACACTTGGAGCAAGAGGCACAACTAGACCACTCCTTCCTGCAACTTTACCTGGGGAAAGCTCATCCTGGCTGCCGTGGAGGATATGCCTAGGAAGCAGCCGAGCAGGAGAGGTGAAAAGTGAAGGGCTCAGCCCCAAATCCGAGCAAGTGTTGCTCTGGGCCTCAATCCGAGGGGAACATAGCTGCATGCTTCCTGCTAAGAAAAGAGAGGAGATTTTGTGTCCCGTTTCTGGAAGACTGTTGAATATTGGCAGACGACAACCGCAGTGCAAAGCATCTGATGCCTGCCTCTCAATGGCATTTCAGTTGCAATTGTAGCAGGAACCCCCCACCCCAGTCATTGAGTTTGTACAAACTTCACACACACTCACACTCTACATACGCTACGCTTCTGTTATAAATTCATAGAAAATCAACCATACATCGGTTTTGCACTGTTCCACTTTTATTTTACTCCATGAAGGAAGGACTACAAAATGGGGAAGGTTTGATACAGGGCAGCCATCATCCCTTCACCATCCCAGCACATCCACAGGAGCCCTGCCCAGTTGCTATGCCAACCCTGATGGTCCTAGACAGAAGACAATCAAGATCACAAAGAACTTGCATATGGGAGTGGATTCAGCATGGACTGGAACAAAGGACAATGATCAGATCTTCCCTCTGGGGGCAGGAAACTGCCAACTCCCCTTTGTCTCCTGGAAGTGACTCATGGGGAGGGGGAGAGAAGGGAACCAGCCAGGTGACAGGACACTCAGGTTACCACCGCAACTCCTCCCTCAACCCCTCCTTTCTGTAATGTATGCATGATGTTTCTGGGGGTGGGCTTGACCTACAGGATGGGAATTTCAAAAGTTTTTATAAGACCTTGCACACCATTTTTCTGTGTCTTTCTCTTCTGCAAGTGAAGGGAACACCCTGTTGCAACAGTTCAATAAAGGCCAAGCCTACAGGCTGCTGATTTGCTCCAATTTACTCTGGTTGGTGTCTTTACTTTTTGTCAAAGGGAGCCCTCGGATTTTCCCGTTGACACAATCCTAAAACACTGGGGAAGTAAATCCCATTGGATTTAGTGGGGCTGGTTCCAAGCAGACATGCTCAGGAGCACACGGCATTTTGCAGCCCTGCAGCTTCCCTGAATCAAAGCCCCAGCACCCTGCCCTCCAGCAATGCCTTTTCCTGGGCCTTTCCACAGCTTTGCTTGCAGCTTACCATGGGAACTGTTCACTGGGGACTGGGTGGAGAGCCAAGGGCTGTCTCTGGATGCTTCTTCCTCTTCTTCCTCACAAGAGGAATAATAATGCACAAGCTCTTGCCTGAAAGAATAGAGAGGGTGGCCAAGGGAGTCAAGGGGTGCTATAGCAAAATTTTAGGATGCCAGCAGTAAAAAAAAAGAGCATATTGGGGATGTGAGGGGGGGTGGAGAGGGGACCCAAGAGATACAAGGTCCTGAGTTGGGCCTACAGAATATTTTGAACACCCCTTTCTTTCTTTTCTTTTTTTAATTTGCATTTCTGATAGATTTCAACACAAGAAACGAAACAAAAAATCCCAAAAGTGATAGAAAATAGGAAAAAGAAAATTACATATTACATATTATATTACACCAGTCATTGACAGACTTCCCTTCCTCTCCTTCCATGGATCCTTTATCTTTCACTTCCTTTCGCGTTTTCTTAGTTTCCCCAATCTTTCTCTGCTCCTCCTGTTAAGCTCTAGTTCTAATTTACGCTGCTGAAAATATTATTATCCTGCTAGGCCATGGGTAGGCAAACTAAGGCCCGGGGGCCGGATCAGGCCCAATCGCCTTCTAAATCTGGCCCAAATCAGCGTGTTTTTACATGAGTAGAATGTGTGCTTTTATTTAAAATGCATCTCTGGATTATTTGTGGAGCATAGGAATTCGTTCATCCCCCCCAAATATAGTCCAGCCCTCCACAAAGTCTGAGGGACAGTGGACCGGCCCCCTGCTGAAAAAGTTTGTTGACGCCTGTGCTAGGCTAATTGTCAGGTTATAATAAACTTTCATATAATCAATAAATAATATCCAGTCCTCCTTACATCTTTTATCATTTTATTTTCTTATTCTAGTGGTCATGCCTGCTAACTCCGCATATTCTAATGGTTTGAGATGCCCTTCTTCTTTCGTTAGTACCTTATCTGTTTTCCATTTTTGTCCTAGTAACACACCTCGCCTGCTGACTCTTGCATAGGGCTGGGCAATATATTGATATATCATCCAAAACTGGTTTGAAGTCCAATTATCGTGATATCGTGATATTGACCTGGCAATGTATTGCAAATCGTATGTGTGTGTGATGCAAAAATCACACAAGTGTGACAAACCATGAAGCCAACCGATGCTTCTACATAGCTCCATACTTCAGACATGGTGATATGTCAATATATTGCAATGCTTAAAGGTAAGGGTAAAGAGGGACCCCTGACCGTTAGGTCCAGTCGCGGACGACTCTGGGTTTGCAGCGCTCATCTCGCTTTATTGGCCGAGGGAGCCAGCATACCGCTTCTGGGTCATGTGGCCAGCATGACTAAGCCGCTTCTGGCGAACCAGAGCAGTGCACGGAAATGCTGTTTACCTTCCCGCTGGAGGGATACCTATTTATCTACTTGCACTTTGACGTGCTTTCGAACTGCTAGGTTGGCAGGAGCTGGGACCGAGCAACAGGAGCTCACCCTGTCACGGGGATTCGAACCACCGAGCTTCTGATCGGCAAGTCCTAGGCTCTGTGGTTTAATCCATAGTCCCATTGCAATGTTTAGCTGGTGTTTAATCCATAGTCCCATTGCAATGTTTAATCCATAGTCCCATTGCAATGTTTAGCTGGTGATATATCATGATGTTGAAAACCAGATATCGCACAGCCCTACTTTTTGCCTCTGCGTAGTTCATCCTTATTTCAGACATAGTGATATTATTGGTATATCACAATGGTTAGCTGATGACATATTGCAATTTTGAAAACCAGAAATCGCCCAGCTCACTTGCGAAAGAGGCCAGGCACAGCCAAATGGGAGTGAGCAGTTTAGGCGGATAGTTGGAGATTTCAGAGGCAAAGTGCCAGGCAAAAACATTCCTCTTCTCCTCCTAGGCCTTTGGCTAATTAAACGATCTGTGGCAGGTATTTTTGTTTGTTTGTTTCTATGTTATGCATTTTTGTGCTTTTATATGGCTTTGTGATCCTCAGATGAAAGGTGATACAGAAATCCAATAAAGCCTATACTTTTGGCTCTCCAGCCCCTGCCCACTTCGAAACATAAGGTCTTTGTCAAAAATGAGTTCCAGACCAGAGGTCTGCTTCAAGCTACTCCCTCGTGGGAACTCAACTTTACAAGCTGCCAATTATCCACTCTCTGCTCCTACCCCATTGGTGAATGTCCAGGTCCTTCAGAATACTGACGCAGCTCTTCGTACGCTACTTGTGATGCACACACAGAAAACACATCTCCATCCTTGCTTTCTTCTTGGCTGCGACCCAAGTTCCAGTCTGCCAGTAACAGTGACAATGGGAGGGGAAGGGGAGAGTTGTTAGAAACTTTGCAGAACCCATTCACTCCATCCTCTGTGAGCTACAGAAAGAGAGTTTTATTACAGCCAAGTACGGCTAGGAACAGCACGCAGAGAACAGCTCCTGGTGGCCTCTCCCCAAGGTTAAGGGCTCCATTTCAAGGCCTGATAAAAGTCCAAACCTAAATTTCCTTTAGAAACAACTGATATAAACTGGACTGCAGATTTCCCCCCCCCCCAAGTTAATCTTTAATATACTGGACACAGGGGGAGGCTGTGGAAGACAGGAGTGCCTGGCGTGCTCTGGTCTATGGGGTCACGAAAAGTCGGACACGACTAAACAACATCAGCCTCACTTTGGTTACCATTGTGCCCTTGTTCTTCGTTAAAATCTTTACACAAAAACCGTCCAGAAAGCAACGAGGAAACCACCCCTGCAGCGCGGAACGGGGCTCCACCTTTGGTGATGTCCAGAAAGGGAGTGCTTGCAGGCCGGTAATATTCTGACACTGGAACTTGGAAGCTGGGAAAGAAAGGGGATTGCTTCTGGGAGGACGAAAGGAGCGCAGACACCTCTTCCACGGCAGACATGCTCTCTTCTCTGCGCATGTCAACTTGGGAAGGGCCCTTCCCAGTCTCCAAAGCAAGGCACTTGCACACTTTTTTGCTCACCCCTCGCCGCTCTGCAAAAACAAGTGACACAAGCTTTATTGAGAAGAGTCTCAGCTATCGCAGTCACCTGCTCTGTGGCATCAGGCGCATTTGCTAAGTAAAGGTGAGACTCTTATGCCCACATGGAGCAGAAACATAAGGGAACCTCAGAAGCCTTGCAGGTCCACCTGTAGCCTCAAACTTCATTGGTTCAAGAGCCCCCTCCCTCCAATACATGCTGCCCTTCTCTGAGATTGGACACATAGACCAAGTAACCTGCTTTCCCCTCTTAGCCGTGCAGGGCAGGTATTCCTTCTCCACATTACCCCCACTCCAAAAGCAAAAGGCACATGGCACCCAATCCGCAGCCTATCCGAGCTCCACTCTGGCCCCTGCCATCAGCCTCATGGGTTGGTGGGGAGGGGTCTGCTGCAGTCTGTCCTGGGAAGGTAGGAGAAAAGAAAGGCCTAACAGATTGAAGCACCTAACGTAAGAGGTTGTAGAACGCAGCACTTGCAGGGTCCTTTCTGCTACCTGATTTGCGAGTGCGTCTCCTCTTCCTAGGTTTCTTGCAGACGCCCAGAGGCTTGGTTTTCTTTGCTCGTGGTGTAGCTTCTCTTTGTCCTCTCTTCAGGGCAGATGCCGCCATCTGCTCAGGCCCTCCTGTTTTCATAAAAGAGATAATTGTCCATAAAGGTCTTTCAGACTTTTCTATCCTCTACATTAGCTGACCCCAACATGCCTTCACTCCCTTGCTTCCACTTATTTCTCTACCTTTCCCCCCATTCCACCCTCGTTATTCTAATCTTTCCACCGGTACTCTTTGTCCCAAAAGCCGAAATCACACTTTCCATCCCTCAAGTGTCCCCCTTTTGCCCTTACATTGGAATCTTTTACTTCCTGGCTCCTCATTAAATACCCAATAAAAACTCATCTTTTCATCACATCATTCCCTAAACTGACTTCCTATCTCTATATTACAGTCCCCTTTCTTTGGTCCTCAACCACTGCATAGGTTGCAAGTCTGAAGGCAAGGCTTGTTTTCTTTATTTTTTTATTTATGTACATTTACTAGGTTATGTAGGTGCTCTAATATAAAAAAAATGGACTGTGTTAATTCTAGAACCAGAAAAATCCACTGAAATTCTGCTGAAGGCATAAACTCACACATGCTCATTTGTAACCCAGAAGAAAAGAGCAAACTTCTGTCAAGATTTCCTGCTTGGTCGCTAGGAGGCAGTTCTTACCACAGGAGTTCAGGAGAGAGACTATTTGCAATCTTGCATTATAGGCTGCCTCAATTCATTCCTTAGCTCCTTTTGGGCAGTCATTTTCACATTACTCCCCCACCCTTCCCAGACAGATATCTGTGTCCGATTAATTAACCCTTTTGTGGCCGCATACCTTTCTTTGTTCTTAATCCAGAACACTTGCAACATAACTTGTTAAGTTTTGCTGCCTTCTCTGCCTCCCTTTGGTGCTGTATTACCTTTCTGTTCTCCGCAACGGACCTGGAGAACCGATCTGGCCGTATCAACGCTCGCCTGCAAATGTTCAATGTAGTGGAGGACCCGGAGGAGAATTTCTTTCTGTTTCAAGTCAGACAATCCAAAGCAAATGAGAGGAAATAAAAAGAGGAATGTTTGCAATTCCTACCAGTGTAAAATTTGGGCGCAGCAACACCACAAGGCCCCATGTGCGACACATATTAAACTCTCTGAAGAGCCAGGGCCAATTTTCAACTGTATAAATCAGATAGCTTCTTTGAATGCACACGGTAAATTCTGCAGTACAGTACCTTTGTCAGCCTCTTGCAGCTACTCCGCATAGGGATGGGCAACATCTGAGCCAGTTCTTTAAGTGTGCTGGTATAGTTATTGCATTTTCTTCTGTTGAGAATTAAAGGAAGGAGTCAGACACTTCCTTCAAAAGTCAGTTGGTAATTTTTAATATTATTTTAAAATGCTGATGCTTGCTATCTTTTAATAGCTAAGAATAAAATGACGATAACAAAGCAGAAAACAAAATCTCATTATTCATGTAGAGGCAGTTCTGCATATAGTGCTGTGGAGCAAAGCAACCTTCAGATATACATTATTAACTCTGCAATCCTATCCTAGATATATGTTTCCATAGAATACCTCCCCACCCCCAGTATTCAATTGGACTTACTCCCAGTGAAGTGTGTAGAGACCACCCTTTTGTTGAAGCCAAGCAGGTGTGGGTGTGCTCAGTGCATAAACTTCCTGGGCTCTGGGAATAAGGCACCAGGCAGCTGCCTCCTTGGCTCTTGGAACCCGTAGGAGCACTGTGCCTCCCTCCCTAAGCCAGGCAGAAGCTTCCTGGACTTTGGGAAGGAGGCACCAGACTTTAATACTCTAATTTACAGGGAACATTTAGGGGACTAGCCTAGTCCCCCTGACCACATGCCACTGGTGAGAGGTGTGGGCGGGCCGCCAACTTTTGGGCTCACACAAAGCATCGTTGAAATTCTAAAGTCCGCCCCTGCATGTAAATGCCACTTTGGGCTCCAGGATGGAATTAAGAGTGGGATGTAACTGCAAGAAAATAAATACCGTATTTTTCGCTCCATAAGACGCACTTTTTTCCTCTTAAAATCTAAGGGGAAATGTCTGTGCGTCTTATGGAGCGAATGTGTGGTCACTGGGGCTGGAGGGGGGGAACCCGGGCTTCCCCCGCCAGCCCCGACCTGCCTGCTCTTTGGGGCTGTCGGCGGAGGAAAGCCGGGCTTCCTCCACTGCCAGCCCCAAAGATCAGGCAGGTCAGGGAGCAGCGGAAAGGCTGCCCCAGAAGCTAGAATAGCTAGAGAGAACGCTGCACAGCGCTCCCTCTAGTTGTTTTAGCTTCTGCCGTAGCGGCGCAAACCCTCCGCAAGGCAGTGGGGAGCCTTCATCCTGCTGCCCTAGGGAGGCTTCGCACAGCTAACCCTGGCTTTTGCGGGAGGTGGGGGAAGGGACAGAGCAAGGCTATCTCATTTCCGCCACCTCCCGCAAAAGCCCCCAAGAGCCGCATATTGTTTTTCTTGAATCCCCCCCCCCAAAAAAAGTAGGTGCACCCTATGGTCAGGTGCACCTTATGGAGCAAACAATACGGTAGATTGATAGGTAGCACTTTAATTCTGACTCTCACGGCCCTCCAGATGTTGCACTACAATGCCCATTGTTCCTGACCATTGGCCATGCTGACTGGGGCTGATGGAGTTGAGAGCCCAAGGGCCTCGCGAGCGCCACAGGTCTCCCATCCCTGATGTAGGGTTTCAAGCTGTTTTCTTCCTCCCGCCCCTTACCTGTCACCAGAATTCTGTTGGGAATTCTTGCTGTTTGGCTGCAACTCCTCAGAGCAAACACATCCAGTCTGGTCCCGCATCTATAACAGAGAAAGGTGAGGGGTGTGAGAGAGAAATACTGTTAATTCCTGATGCAGAAAAAAGGAGGTGAAGAGAGTGGGGGTGGGAATTAATCTACAGGGAAAGGGGAAAGGGTTGGGGTACAAGGAATGGAAAAACGGAACTGGGAAGCAAATTATATTTGCTGTATATTCGCCAGAGCCAGAATGCAGCTTTTCCAGCAGGGAGAACAAATACTGTACAGAGCACTTGCTCAATATAAAAAAGACTTGCCCAACTAGTGAGCCAGAAAACTGATAAAAGCCCAAGAACCTCGAACTGTGGGTGGCAAAAAGTGTTTTTCATTTCTTTTACTGGATCAATAACATAACATCACCGTCAGGCAGCCATTTTAAGAGTCAGGCTTGCTCCCTCCCTTCCGAAGCACCATGCTTAACTCCGATCAAAACATATACAGCCTTTATAATCTAATGTTAATAATGAAAGGCAAAATATACAGTATTGCCATTTACTGTCATTGAGGAGGAAAAGGAGAGTTAGCTTTTACAAGCATGTCCTGAAAGTCTGAATACGTTTACAGATGGGGTCCACTTCAAAATGTTTGAGAAGCAATGTGTTAGGGGCCTGGGGGCCATGATAAGAGGACCATTGTCCAACATTTTGCCGGTTACAATATATAGCTGGTGTGCCAAAACTGGCCCAGAAGGTCATAAGTTGGGCAAGCCTGACCTAAAATGTATTCCTTGCAAAGATCCTAGTGAGAGAAGACTACATCAAAACTCTCATATCAGGTCAAAAGGCAAGTTATTGCCTTGCTTCCATTTTAGGTTCTGGGGAAGAAAAATTGACAATGTAATATATTCTGGGGGGAACTAAATTATAAAAGGGAAAGACAGGAAAATGAAAATTCCATGGCAACAAAAGTAGAAGAGCAGCAATAAGAGAGGAACTTTCATGAACTTCTGATTTTTAGAAGACATCTGAAGGCAGCCCTGTTTAGGGAGGAGACTTTTTTTTGAGGGAGATGATGAGATGATGGGTAACGATGGGATATCAAGGGTCCCTTAACTGAAATTTGGGGGCAGGTAAATTCTGACAGTGTTTGTGTTGCCATCAATCTATTCAGTGGCAAGAATTCATCATGCGAAAGGCTGGGCTGGATGAATCCCAAGCCGGAATCAAGATTGCTGGAAGAAATATCAACAACCTCAGATATGCAGATGACACAACCTTGATGGCAGAAAGTGAGGAGGAATTAAAGAACCTTTTAATGAGGGTGAAAGAAGAGAGCGCAAAATATGGTCTGAAGCTCAACATCAAAAAAACGAAGATCATGGCCACTAGGCCCATCACCTCCTGGCAAATAGAAGGGGAAGAAATGGAGGCAGTGAGAGATTTTACTTTCTTGGGCTCCATGATCACTGCAGATGGTGACAGCAGTCACAAAATTAAAAGACGCCTGCTCCTTGGGAGAAAGGCGATGGCAAACCTAGACAGCGTCTTAAAAAGCAGAGACATCACCTTGCCAACAAAGGTCCGTATAGTTAAAGCCATGGTTTTCCCAGTAGTGAAGTATGGAATTGAGAGCTGGACCATCAAGAAGGCTGATCGCCGAAGAATGGATGCTTTTGAATTCTGGTGCTGGAGGAGACTCTTGAGAGTCCCATGGACTGCAAGAAGATCAAACCTCTCCATTCTGAAGGAAATCAGCCCTGAGTGCTCACTGGAAGGACAGATCCAGAAGCTGAGACTCCAATACTTTGGCCACCTCATGAGAAGAGAAGACTCCCTGGAAAAGACCCTGATGTTGGGAAAGATGGAGGGCACAAGGAGAAGGGGACAACAGAGGACGAGATGGTTGGACAGTGTTCTCGAAGCTGCCAGCATGAGTTTGACCAAATTGCGGGAGGCAGTGGAAGACAGGAGGGCCTGGCGTGCTCTGGTCCAGGGGGTCACGAAGAGTCGGACACGACTAAACGACTAAACAACAACATTCATTGGCAATGGGAAGGGATCTGCCAGAGGCAGCAATGGTCTACCACTGATGGGTCTGTTGTTGTTGTTGTTATTTATTGAATCAAGACCTGATTTAAGAAGGCTCACGACAGCAGCACTACCACCATATAAATTTATGGCAAAACAAGAAGTGGGTCCCCAAAACCACGTTTGGGTGAAAGATGGATGGAGGCTCAGATGGATAAAGATGACTGGAGGTCTAGAAGGGCTTCGATATATCATCTGTAGCAGCAACTTCCATTGGGTGCCATGTGGGGCAGAGATGTCCCTGTAAGTTTTTAACGCGGCAAAGAAATCCTCAAGATTTTGGGTCGAATGGAGAGAAGGGATCTGGGGATTAACTGAGGTGGGGGCCTCTTCCATGAAATTGAAATTGAAATTGAGGTCCAGCGCCGAGGGCCTTCTGGCGGTTCCCTCATTGCGAGAAGCAAAGCTACAGGGAACTAGGCAGAGGGCCTTCTCGGTGGTGGCGCCCGCCCTGTGGAACGCCCTTCCAGCAGATGTCAAAGCGATAAACAACTACCTGACATTCAGAAGACATCTTAAGGCAGCCCTGTTCAGGGAAGTTTTTAACGTGTGATATTTTACTGTATTTTTGCTTTCTATGGAAGCCGCCCAGAGTGGCTGGGGAGTCCCAGCCAGATGGGCGGGGTATAAATAATAAATTATTATTATTATTATTATTATTATTATTATCATCATCATCATTATTATCATCGTTATTATCATTATTATTGAGGTTGCACGCGTGCTGGTCACGTTTCAGTATTTGATATCCGCATTTGACCTTTGAAGAAAAATTAGAAGAATTATATGGGATTAGCAAGACCCATCCTGAGACCCAGAGCGGGGGAAATTATGGGGTGTGTGCCTTGGGGGCCGTGTTTCCAAAATGTAATGTGAGGGGTGGGGTGAGGAACTAAAAAAAAAAGCGGGTTATATTGAATTGCGAAGGAAAGGTGGGAGTTTGAGGGAGAAGAGAAGTTACTGAGGAGAATCTAAAGCTCTCCAGTGATGGTGGTATGAATTAAAGGCGTTAATTGAGGTGAAGAGTGGGCAGACTATTCCACCCACCCCCATCCCACAAAAAAAGCCCCTTCTCCAATCTGTCCCCTCAGGGATACCTTCGCTCACAACCAAGCAAAGGGAAGGCGGGGCTGGGAGGGGGGAGGGGAAAGCGCGCGCTCGCTTCAGCCCGCCAAATTCAGCGCAGGGAAGGAGAGAGAGCGCACGCGCGCGAGAGAGAGAGAGAGAGAGAGAGAGAGAGAGAGAGAGAAAGCGCAAGACCCAAATGCCATTTTCCTGAGAGGGAAGGGGCGGGGCCTGCGGAACGGCAAGGCGGACGTTCTGATTGGTGAACTCGACGGGAGGAGGCGGAGCGCGTGAGGAAGCTTTACAAATCGAGGAAGGGAGAGAGGGAGCGAAGCGCCCCTTCAAAAATCCCCGCCCCCGCCCTCAGTGAGCGCCAGAGAGCATGCGCCGATCTCTGACGCATGCCCAGTTGCCTCCGCTGAAGGCACCGGAAGCGCTTCCCTTTGCCCTCACTCGCTGGAGCAAGTGAGAACAAGCCAGGCTGCTAATTTCTTTATTTCTTTATTTTTTGAAAGGACGGCGGTCTTGTTGCTGTGCCTTGTGGCGCGACACCCGAAGCCTATTGCTCCCTTTTTATCGCTAGGGAAAAGCTTCACATGTTGCCTCATATGCTTGTCTCCACACACAAACCCAAAGAAAGAAAGAAAGAAAGAAAGAAAGAAAGAAAGAAAGAGAGAGAGAAAGAAAGAGAAAGAAAGAAAGAAAGAAAGAAAGAAAGAAAGAAAGAAAGAAAGAAAGAAAATAAAATACAAATCCCAGTGGGTGTGATGATTATCGTTTTAATAATCACCTGCCGCCTCAAGGGGGTTCACACACAATATAGGATAATTAAAAACCCGTTTAAAGTGCAAAAAAAATCCCAACACATACGTTTAAAACAGGGCTAAAACCCTAACAATTGGATGTTTGCATTAAAGATCCATTTCCCAGCTCAGAAAAAATTATTCAGCCTGTTTCCGGAAAGTGCAGATACCTAGATTCTATCCAGTATTTAAAAAATCTCTGCAGTTAACAACAAAAACAACAATAGAATTTACAAGCTTGTTGTTGTTGAGTCGTTTAGTCGTGTCCGACTCTTCGTGACCCCCTGGACCAGAGCACGCCAGGCACTTCTGTCTTCCACTGCCTCCCGCAGTTTGGTCAAACTCATGCCGGTAGCTTCGAGAACACTGCCCCACCATCTCCTCCTCTGTGTCCCCTTCTCCTTGTGTCCTCCATCTTTCCCAACATCAGGGTCTTTTCCAGGGAGTCTCCTCTTCTCATGAGGTGGCCAGAGTATTGGAGCCTCAGCTTCAGGATCTGTCCTTCCAGGGAGCACTCAGGGCTGATTTCCTTCAGAATGGAGAGGTTTGATCTTCTTGCAGTCCATGGGACTCTCAAGAGTCTCCTCCAGCACCAGAATTCAAAAGCATCAATTCTTTGGCGATCAGCCTTCTTTATGGTGCAGCTCTCACTTCCATGCCTGTTGTCTTTGTCCATGGAGTTTTCTTGGCAGGGATACTGGAGTGGCTTGCCGGTTCCTCCTCCAGGTGGATCAGGTTTGGTCGAAACTCCCCACTATGACCTGTCCATCTTGGGTGGCCCTGCACGGCATAGCTCATAGCTTCTCTGAGTTATTGAAGCCCCTTCGCCACGGCAAGGCAGTGATCCATGAAGGGATCACTCCTCCCAAAGCAGTCCAAGCAGCAAACCTATCAATAACAAAGATGGCATCCCCTCGTACAAAACTGCCCAGGTTTCAAGATCTTTAGGGGAGGCCCTTCTCTCGGTCCTGCCACCCTGACAGACACACTTGGAGGGGAGATGGGACAGGGCCTTCTTGGTGGCTGCTCCCAGACTTTGGAATTCTCTGCCTCAAGAAGTTAGACTGGCTGCCTCCTTGCTGTCCTGCCAGCAGGTAAATACTTTCTTATTCCAGCAGGCTTTGGGGAACTGACTGCTTTTAATGAAAGGGCTGGTGTTGTGCTGGTTTGTAGGGTTTTAATATATTAGATGAAGAGTTAGTTTTAATTCTTTTAATGTTTAATCGTTTTTTTAACAATTGCCCCCCATACTTTAGCTGTTCCTTTTTTTATCTGTAAGTTGGTTTGAGATGCTGTCAAGGAGAAAGGCGGGGTTTAAATAAATATATACTACTAATCATAGAATCATAGCATTGTAGATCTGGAAGGGACCCCAAGAGTCATTTAGTCCAACCCCCTGCAACTGGTTTCCACTGGTTTCAGGGTTGCCAGGAACATTATCTTCCAGCCACCCAATGCTTGAGTGAACAGGGATGTTTCCAAATTCCCCATGAAAATCGTCAATGAAAATGGCAGGCACACTTTGCCACAGAGGAAATTCAACGAATGGGGAACCACCACTGAGAAGGCCCCGTCACAGCTCAACACACCAACCAATCAGCTCCCGCACTGGAGGCAGGAGCACCAAGAAGGCCTCACCTGCTGATCATAGGGTCTCTGATATTTCATACTGGGGGACCATGATAGTAATTTTATTATAACTGATTTTATAATGAAATGATTTTAGAATGTTGTGTTATTTTACTGCTGTTAGCCGCTCTGAGCTCGGCTTTGGCTGGGGAGGACGGGATATAAATAAGTTATTGTTATTGTTATTGTTATTGTTATTGTTATTGTTATTGTTATTGTTATTGTTATTGTTATTGTTATTGTTATTGTTATTGTTATTGTTATTGTTTCAGTGAGGACCAGCAGCCAGGAAGCCCCAGGGCCAAATCTGCCTTGCCTGAGGAGTCTCAGTTGCCCTCTTCCACCATCAGTTGCCCCTAGAGAAGTGAGATTGACGGGGGGCTGTGGAAATTGGGGCTGTTTGCTTGGAGAGATGCATGTTTCCTTAAAACAGCTACTAACAGGAAAGGTTAATCTGAATTACATCAAAGCAGGACACACCCATTTAATTATTTTTCTTTCTAGCACACGCTTCTTTGGGAAAGCTAGCAGATGTGAGGCCCACCTTATCTGGAGAGTGTTTAGCTACTCCGTTAATCTGGGCCAAGGCAGCGGGGATAAAATGTTCCTAAAGCCGACATTATATCCCAGGCCTTCTGGCCTTCAGGGAAAATGATTTGCGTAAATGCAGCCGTGTGGCATCCACTAGTTTTTCATCAGTTTGCTTCCAGAATCAAAGAAACAGGCCCCTTTAGAGGTTGTTGCTGTTAACATATTCCTATTTATTTAGTAAGTAACCTTACAATTTTCAGTGAGTGCCAGAGGCAAGATAAGTGGGACTCTTTAAACGTAGGCATTTGAAGGGAAAAATATAGACATTTTTCATATATTCCAGGGGAAAGTCACCAATATATGCATTTGGCAAGGTGGCATCTGTCCAGTGAAAGCTTTCCTTTAGCTTCTGCCAACCTGGTGCCCTCTGGATGTTTTGGACTACAACTCCCATCAGCCCCCAGCATTCCCATCGCTGGGGGCTGATGGGAGTTGTAGTCCAAAACATCCAGAGGGCACCAGGCTGGCAAATACTTCTCCCCCAACCCCACTTTTTCATTTCAGATCCATTTACAATGTCTATTTGTGTTTTAAGAGGATTGGGGATCCTCAGGCCCACAGCCTGGATGCGGCCCTCCATGCCTTGCAGCCTGGCTCTCAGGACTCTTGTCTCCCACAGTCTTTGTCTCCCCGGCTTCTGCCTGGCTGAAATGTGTCCCAAAATTTTGGTATTGTCTCTGGCTTGCCTGCAAAGAGGGTAGAGATCGGGGGTGGGGGGGTGTAGCCTTACGAGGCTTTGCCCTCGGGTGGGAAAAATATTGCGCCCGGGAAAGGGAGACAGGAGTCAACAGAGACTCAAGGAATAGTTTCGGAGAAAAAGCTTTATTTCTACCATCCATGAACTGGTAGAAGGAGCAAGTGTGATAGTTCACAAACAAGCACGAGTTCACAGTCATTTGCACAGAGCATATATTCCCCTTCCAGTTCCCTCCCTTTTCTCCTCCTCCTCTAGAGTCCTGCCTCATGAGTTCCCCTGAGCATGAACAGAAAGCTCCTGTCTTGGGACCCTTCCCAGGAAAGGGGAAGCCTTTTTGAAGCCTTCTTGTGCTGATAAAAGTAACGTTTTGCCTATTGTCATGGAACTGCCATCGGAGCCAGAGGGAGAGGGAGGGCTCCAGAGGGATTCCGGAGAGCGTACCGGGAGGGAGAGAAGCAGCCCATCTTTTGGGGAAGGAAATCAGCGTGACACTAGTGGAGAAGGGGGGCAGATGGGGGAATCGGCGAGGTGGCTCCATGACTCCTCGCCGGAGACCAGCGGGGAGAGCACGGGTCCTCCGCTGCCCACACCCTCCCTGCGCAGAAGGCTTCCGCGCGGGGAGAGCAGGCGGAGACTAGGCGTCAAAGAGCTTCTTTGCTGGACGGATTCTGCCAGCGATTGAGACAGCCACGGGCAAGTGGCTGTCCGGACGGAAAAAGGTTCACTCAGGCAACCCAGCCAGGTGTGGCGCCGATTTACGCACAAGCAACCCCTAGAACCATTACACCTATGCACATCATCTTGTGAGAAAAGCAGAGGAAAGCTTTAGCTGTGGACTTTTAGAAGACAAAAGGAATTTGGAGAGTTTTGAGGCCTGGGATGATTATTGAGGGGGGGTAACTTTGGGCCTAGGTGGGGTCACCTGTCCTCACCTCCTTCAGTGGGGGGTGAATATCTGCAGGAACAAAGGCAGGGATCAGCAAACTTTTTCAGCAGGGGACCGGTCCACTATCCCTCAGACCTTGTGGGGGGCCGGACTATATTTTTTGGGGGGGGAAATGAACGAATTCCTATGCCCCACAAATAACCCAGAGATGCATTTTAAATAAAAGCACACATTCTACTCATGTAAAAACACAATGTTTCCCGGATCGTCCACGGAATGGATTTAGAAGGCAATTGGGCCGGATCTGGCCCCTGGGCCTTAGTTTGCCTACCCATGTACAATGGTGACTTTTAACATTGAATTGCTCTTCTGCTTGTGTTTGATGCTGGCTCCGCCCACCACCAGGATGCGGCCCCTGAAACATTGCCCAGAACAGAATGCGGCCCCCTGGAAATGCACTGGAAAGTGTGGGATGATGCTTTGACACAGCATCGTCTAACCTTCCTGCAAGCAAATCAGAATGAAGGCTTAGTAAAGAACCCACATTATCTAACTGATCAGTTTGCATTCCACCTTGGAGAGAAAGAAGATTCAGACTAATAGAAAATAATAGACAAACACAGCTTAAAATTGAACAGGCAAGCATATACAGCAATCCATAACAACAAAAGCCTTCCTATTGGGTTGTTTTTTTATATTTGATTTTATATTTTGTTTTTGTTCTGTGAGCTGCCCTGAGACCTCCAGGTATATAAATTCAATAAATAAATAAAAACAAAACATCTATCTATCTGTCTACATCTCTGCCATCTTGAGAATTCTTTGAGCTAAACGGTGAGGTGGAAATTTATAAGGCTGTGTGGCACAATGGTTAGAGTGTCGGACTAGGACCTGGGAGAGCAGGGTTCGAATCCCCACTTGGCCATGTAGCTCACTGGGCCTACATCTCAGCCTCACCTACCTCACAGGGCTGTTGTGGGCATGAAATGAGGAGGGGGCATAGCTGTCAAGCGTCCCTTATTTGGCGGGACAGTCCCTTATCCCAGCGCCATGTCCCGCTGCTGTCCCTTATTGATGATGTCCCTGAAATTAGCTACTGAAGGTAATGGGGCCCTTTCTATGTCCAGTTGTCCTTTGTCAACAACAAATTTTTGCTGTTTTTTGTGTTGAATATATGCTATATGGTAATTTATGGACCTAATAGGTAACTAAAGCCATTTGCACGCAACAAAATATGTATTTTATCAAAGTAATTGTTGATCCCTTATTTTTGCTGCTGATCCCTTATTTTTGAGGCTGCTGGTCCCTTATTTTCAAATCTGTAAGTTGACAGCTATGGGAGGGGGGGAGTCATGCCCGCCAGCCACCCTGAGCTCCTTGCAGAAAAAGTTGGATATAAATGCAGTAAATTTATGATGATGGCGATGATAGCCCAGATGGGCGGAGTAGGAATAATAAAATTATTATAAAAAACATTATTATAGCAAGTCCAGGAATAAAAGGCACTACGGCGAGAGAATATGCCTCTCTGCCCTCTTGCGCTCCTTTGAATTTCATTTAACATCCTGACCCCCTCACATAATGTGCAAGGTTTCATTCAATCAATATTTATGTTTATCACCAAGGCAATACAAAACACAGTTTCCCCAGAACTTAGATTACACAACCGAGAGAGAGAAACAAACCCAATCCTCTATGTTTCCTCACAGAAACCCACCAATGTTCCCCTTTTGCGGACATGAAATCAGGCCGGGCTCCCACCTCCTATTAATGTGTATTTATTTATCCAGTCTGTATCCACAGCTGTGCTCGGCTCTCTTCATCACTTTTAGAAGCGTAACGAGTTTAATGAGCCGTCCATTTGATAAAAGGCCTCTCACAATGGTTTGGGTGGCCCCCCCTTCTTCATCTACATCAGGCATGGTCCCAGATAAGAGATTTATAGGCTCGTTTGACGTAAAAGTAAATAACTTTAAAAATAAAGCAAATTAGAGGAGACTTGTTTGCTGACCCAGATGCAGAGAATAAACTGACGTGTTGTTCCTAATGCGGCACAGGCGCCGTGCTAGGTGTGGCCAACTCTTTATATCTTGCAGGGCTCCTGTGCTGCTAAAACTTAGGTAGAGCCAGCAAACGAGACTTTTCCTTTTTCTTTTGCAGGTGATTATTTACCTTTCATTAGATCTCCCTGCAAGGAGAAAAAGTCAATCTGTTCACTCATTGTGCACAGCTGCTGCTTAAGGCAAGAGAGCCCCAGAAGAAGAAAAAGCTGGCGATTCTCCTCTTTCCTGCTTCTGCGGTGCCCACTGTGATGCCTGACGAAATTATCTCTAGGCAGCTTCCAACAAAACATTAAAATACAATAATCTATTAAACATTAAAGGCTTCCCTAAACAGGGGTGCCTTCAGATGTCTTCTAAAAATCAGATAGTTTATTTCCTTGACATCTGATGGGAGGGCGTTCCACAGGGTGGGCACCACCACCGAGAAGGCCCTCTGCCTGGTTCCCTGTAACTTGGCTTCTCGCAGGGAGGGAACCGCCAGAAGGCCCTCGGCACTGGACCTCAGTGTCCAGGCAGAATGATGGGGGTGGAGACGCTCCTTCAGCTATACTGGACTGAGGCCGTTTAGGGCTTGAAAGGTCAGCATCAACACTTTGAATTGTGCTCGGAAACGTACTGGGAGCCAATGTAGGTCTTTCAAGACAGGTGTTATGTGGTCTCGGCGGCCGCTCCCAGTCACCAGTCTCGCTGCCTCTGGCGGTGAAGTCAAACCACTGCATTAGCATCACTGCTGGGGTGCAAGCCTGGGCAGTGTTAATGGAAGTCCTGGGCTGCCCAGATGGCAGGACCCCCCTCCCAGTCTCGCTGCTGTGGTCCAAAGGGAAGCAGATCAAGACATTTGGCCCTAGCTCGGCTGCCAGAATTTCCAGAAGGAGGAAGACCTGTGAGGGGAGAGACTCCATCAGGCAAGGCCTTTTTCAACCTGCCTTGCTCTACCCTCTAGTTTCTGCTTCTCAATGTGTATTGTTTTATGTACTGTGGCTTGCCGTTGTTTTATTGATTATAGTTTAGATATTATTTATTGTAACTGTTGAGTGGAATTCTATTTAACTCTTATATGTTGATATTATTATTTTATACTATTCTAATGATTGTTGAGGGACTCGGGTGGTGCTGTGGGTTAAACCACAGAGCCTAGGACTTGCCAATCAGAAGGTCGGCGGTTCGAATCCCCGCCACGGGGTGAGCTCCCGTTGCTTGGTCCCTGCCCCTACCATCCTAGCAGTTCAAAAGCACACCAGTGCAAGTAGATAAATAGGTACCACTCCGGCGGGAAGGTAAACGGCATTTCCATGTGCTGCTCTGCTTCGCCAGAAGCGGCTTAGTCATGCTGGCCACATGACCCGGAAGCTGTACGCCGGCTCCCTCAGCCAGTAAAGTGAGATGAGCGCCGCAACCCCAGAGTCGGTCACGATTGGACCTAATGGTCAGGGGTCCCTTTACCTTTACCTTTAAAGATTGTTGAATGTTACTTTTTGATGCAGGTTGCCTATTTCAAAGTTATGTTTTATTATCACATTTTTGTATCGCGTTAGATTGTTATAAGATGTACATTTTTTGTTCCTTCAGCTTGTAAACCGCCTTGTGTATTGTACGATAGAAAGACGGTATACAAATTAAAAATGATGATGATGATGATGATAAGAGGCGCTATAGGGACTCCCCTCCGGATTTGCAGAATCCCAGAGAACTGAATGGAAGAGTTGGGGGAGAAACGAGCAACGGCGGGAATCCGGGACTGACAGATCCGCTGGATCCCTGGAGAACCCGGGGATTGAACCCGGAACCTTCCGCATGCAAAGCAGATGTTCTGCCACGGAGCCAGGCTGCCCAACCGCCTGCCCATCCCTTTCCGTGGAAAATACAGGTGCTTTTGTATGCCAGCCGCCACTTATCAGATCTGACTTTTGTAATCATCACAACACGGGCGCCACACAAAACAAAGGACAAAGACGCAGACGGAACAGGCAGCACAAGCTGTGGAAGTGTTTTGGGGGTCGGCTGTGAGCTTGCTTTTCCCACCCCAACCCAATCTTGGATCTTTTCAATAGCAGCCGGTCCAGGGACAAAGACCTGTGGGTGAGTCAGAGATCCCTTTTGCTTCTTCATCAATGAAACAAGGATGAAAACTTTTAAGACATGGGTAGGCAAACTAAGACCCGGGGGGCGGATCTGGCCCAATCGCCTTCTAAATCCGGCCTGCGGATGGTCCGGGGAATCAGTGCGTTTTTACATGAGTAGAATGTGCCCTTTTATTTAAAATGCACCCCTGGGTTATTTGTGGGGCCTGCCTGATGTTTTTACATGAGTAGAATGTGTGCTTTTATTTAAAATGCATCTCTGGGTTATTTGTGGGGCATAGGAATTCGTTCATTTCCCCCCCCAAAAAATATAGTCCAGCCCCCCACAAGGTCTGAGGGACAGTGGACCGGCCCCCTGCTAAAAAAGTTTGCTGACCCCTGTTTTAAGACCTGAATTAGGCTGTGCTATCCCAACTGCCCAGAGGTCTAAATTCCCCCTTTATCACTCCTAGCTTGGCCTCTTTAACGCTTGGGAAACTAAAAATAATGTTGCCCGATTTGTACTTGTTAATGCTGGACCCAGAGATCATCGTCGGTGCGGAGGAGTTAGCAAACAGGGAGGGGAAGCTGTTAATTAAAAGTGCAGCCGGGTAAACGGTGGGGAGAGAGGCAAGGGTTAAAGGGTGGTCTTGGGGGGGTGCCCTTTAAAAAATATTATTTTTACTCTGCGGGAAAAGCAGCTATGTAGTTCGCAAAGGGCACTGCTGGCGAGAGATCGGCCGGCCACCCCTTTCATTTCCAACAGGCAGCCTGACATACAAATTAGCATATGGAATTATTGTGCCAACTTGTGCCATGGGCCTTCGCCCCAAACACCTGGCAACACACTGAGGGCGGGGGAATGCGAGGACTGGTGGTTGTGCCTTGAAGCAGGCTTTGGAAATGCGACTTATTTTACTCCCCACAAATTCCCTTCCACCCAAGAACATCCAACTACCTCCTTTTCGAGGGAAAATCTGTGCCCCGGATTTTTTGTGTGAAATACATAACTAATATTTAGTTTGGGTTTGGGGTTGTGTGTGTGTCCTCCTCTTACGTCTTAAGAGTGATTGGCAAAAATATTTGTGTCAGATTGAAGCTGGAGATAGTTGGTTAGATCATGATGCTGATAAGGCCATGGTTGCAGGTTCGAACCCCATATGGGCCGTCTGCATGGCAGGGGGTTGGTCTAGATGATGTTCAGGGTCCCTTCCAACTCTACAGTTCTATGATTCTATATATTTGGAGGAAGTATGGGAAAGAACGGTCCTGAAACCTGGGAGGAAGCCATCTGACCCTTGACAAATAAGTTGTGTGTCGCTGGCTAGTCAGCGTAGACAAAACAGAGGCAGAAGGACAAACGGGCTGAGCTGGGACGCTTTCATGCCACCAATTTAAAGCACTAAAAAGGTAAAGGGACCCCTGACTGCTAAGTCCAGTCGCAGATGACTCTGGGGTTGTGGCGCTCATCTCGCTTTACAGGCCGAGGGAGCTGGCGTTTGTCCGCAGACAGTTTTTCCGGGTCATGTGGCCAGCATGACTAAGCTGCTTCTGGCGAACCAGAGCAGTGCACGGAAACGCCGTTTACCTTCCCGCCAGAGTGGTACCTATTTATCTACTTGCACTTTGACGTGCTTTTGAACTGCTAGGTTGGCAGGAGCAGGGACAGAGCCGCGGGGATTCGAACCGCTGACCTTCTGATCAGCAAGTCCTAGGCTCTGTGGTTTAACCCACAGTGCCACCCGTGTGCTATAGACCATACCAAACTAGATAGACCAATAGTCTGAACATCTTCCCACGTTTCTGTGTTCTTCAGACAGGACCCCCTTGGGTTTCCTGGAAACTTATCAGCTTCCTTAATGAGAAGATAAATAATGGCAGTGATAATGTTTGTCGGCCGCTAGCATTCTTCCCCTGCAATTTTCTGTTAGCTAGAGCATTTGGGACGCAGGTGGCGCTGTGGGTTAAACCACAGCCAGGACTTGCCGATCAGAAGGTCAGCGGTTCGAATCCCCGTGACAGGGTGAGCTCCCGTTGCTCGGTCCCTGCTCCTGCCAACCTAGCATTTCGAAAGCACGTCAGAGTGCAAGTAGATAAATAGGTACCGCTCCGGCGGGAAGGTAAACGGCGTTTCCGTGCGCTGCTCTGGTTCACCAGAAGCGGCTTAGTCATGCTGGCCACATGACCCGGAAGCTGTACACCGGCTCCCTCGGCCAGTAAAGCGAGATGAGCGCCGCAACCCCAGAGTCGTCCGCGACTGGATCTAATGGTCAGGGGTCCCTTTACCTTTACCTAAAGCATTTGGGGTACATTTTGAGGGGAGCAATGATGCCACAAACAGTGCCTGGCGTGAATTGAGGGTGCAGTTTAACACATTCCCCCTAAATCCTCTTCACTGAGCAGATTCCCTCTCTTTCGCTCTCACACCTCGCCCAGCAGATGAGTCCATGTGGAAAGGGTGCCATTCCCTGAATGAAGAGTGTCTGGAAAACCACAGGTACAGAAGAAAGATGAAATCTGTGAACGCTGTCATATATTTGTAAGTGGAACGGTCTGAGTGGAAGTGGAAGAATCAGCCGCAAAGACTCCACTTTTAAGGTGCCTTCGGTGCAAAAGAGAGTCCTGATTTATCAGAGAAGTTTGGGTCAGTCAATGCAAGTACAGTGGTACCTCGGGTTAAGAACTTAATTCATTCTGGAGGTCTGTTCTTAACCTGAAACTGTTCTTAACCTGAAGCACCACTTTAGCTAATGGGGCCTCCCGCTGCCGCCGCACTGCTGCCACATGATTTCTGTTCTTATCCTGAAGCAAAGTTCTTAACCCAAGGTACTATTTCAGGGTTAGCGGAGTCTGTAACCTGAAGCGTCTGTAACCTGAAGCGTCTGTAACCTGAGGTACCACTAAACTGTTTTAAAGGTTTTATTTTATATTAATGTAACCCAGCCTGAGACCTTCTGACAAAGGGCAGATAGTAATATATAATAAGTAAATAATAACATGCCTCATTCCTGGTGTCGCTTGGTAGTTCTAAGAAAGAAACAAACAAAAGAAATCAGTGTAGTTTTGAAAGGTTCCGGCTGCCATCTTGATTTGATATGGTGTCCAACAGTTTCCAGGCACAGATCTCCTCGATCTCAGGAACCATCATTCAAAACTTGGTTACAATATCTTAAGAGGTGCCCCTAATATATAGTACAGTGGTGCCCCGCAAGACGAATGCCTTGCAAGATGGAAAACTTGCTAGACGAAAGAGTTTTCTGTTTTGGAGGTGCTTCGCAAAACAAATTTCCTATGGGCTTGCTTCGCAAGACGAAAATGTCTTGCGAGTTCCTGCGGGTTCCCCCCCCCCCATTTCTAAGCCGCTAAGCCGCTTATCCGCTAAACCGATAAGCCGCTAAAAGCCGCTAAACCGCTAATAGCACTAATCCGCTAAGCCGTCAATGGGCTTGCTTCGCAAGACGAAAAAACCGCTAGACGAAGAGACTCGCGGAACGGATTCTTTTCGTCTTGCGAGGCACCACTGTACCCGGCATCGCTCAGGAATTCTGATAAACCAAAAAATTCAGTGCATTGTGAAAAATCAGTGCAGTTCTGAAAGGTTCAGCCCAGCACTATGTTGATTAACAATGGCACCTAAACATAGAGGACAAACTTCCTTCTCCATCTCAAGAACCAACATGTGAAACTTGGTTATGATCTTTTAAGGGGTGTTCAAATGTATAGGAAACATGTACAGCTTTCAAAATATGTAGTAGATGCGGCAGTAACAGACCCTCCAAGTGTCCCTGTTTTCCAGGGACAGTCCCGGATTTACAGAAGCTTTCCTGGTTTCTGATTTGATTCCAAAATGTCCCACTTTTCCTGAGGATGTCCCTATTTTCATCAGAGAAATGTTGGAGGGTATGGAGTTATGCGATCCCCGAGCCAAGGAGATAAGTGACTATGCCGCCTTTACCAGACATCTGAAGGCAGTCCTGGATAGGGGAGTTTTAAAAATGTTAATGTTTCATTGTGTTTTTATATATGTTGGAAGATGCCCAGAGTGGCTGGGGCAACCCAGTCAGAAGGGCAGTGTATTATTATTATTATTATTATTAATCTTATTATTATTATTACTATTACAATGGAACCTCGGTTTTCGAGCATCTCGGAAGCCAAATGTTTCAGTTTTCAAATGCCGAAAACTCGGAAGTGAATGCTTCCATTTCTGAACGCACCTCAGAATTCGAACGGCTTCCAAGGTGTGTTTTTCCATTTTTTCAATGGAATTTTCCAACCACCCATTGCGCCTCGGTTGTCAAACGTTTTGGAAGTCAAATGGTCTTCCGGAACAGATTACGTTTGACAACCAAGGTTCCACTGTATTATTATTATTAGATAGTAAAGGTAAAGGGACCCCTGAACGTTAGGTCCAGTCGTGACCGACTCTGGGGTTGCGGCGCTCATCTCGCTTTATTGGCCGAGGGAGCCAGCGTACAGCTTCCGGGTCATGTGGCCAGCATGACTAAGCCGCTTCTGGAGAACCAGAGCAGCGCACGGAAATGGTGTTTGCCTTCCCGCCGGAGCAGTACCTATTTATCTACTTGCACTTTGACGTGCTTTCGAACCGCTAGGTTGGCAGGAGCAGGGACCGAGCAACGGGAGCTCGCCCTGTTGTGGGGATTCGAACCAACCTTTTGATCGGCAAGCCCTAGGCTCTGTGGTTTAACCCACAGCGCCACCCGCGTACCTTTTTATTATTGGATAGGATGTCCCTATTTCCCTCAGAGAAACGTTGGAGGGTATGCAATACCTATTTATAAATTGACTGAACTCTTCCCCCCTTCCCTGCCCCATTTCACAGACTCCTGGACTTCCTCAGGACTCACAAGGGCCTAGCAACCTGCAGAGTCGGGTGAGCTTTTCCCTAACAGCGTCAACATGGCTGCTGCTCCATAATGGCTGCCTATGACCATTCGCTGTCCATGCAGCAGCAGCCGCTCCAAGCCGTGAACGCCACGTCGCCTCCGGCCCTGGACGTCCCCTACTTGCTGAGCGAGAGCCTGATCGCGCTGTTCTCCATCGTGGGCAACGTCTTCATCTGCGCCGTCGTCCTTCAGAGCCGGAAGCTGCGGGCTGTCGTCACAAACTACTTCCTCGTCTCACTGGCCGTGGCAGACGTCTTGGTTGGGGCAGTGGTCATCCCTTTTGCCCAATTTACCGACCTGGGTTTGCCCCGCTACCGCTCGCAGCTCTGCCTCCTGATGTTGTGCATGCTGCTGGTGTTGACGCAAGCCTCCGTCTTCGGGCTGCTGGCCATCGCTGTCGAGAGGTATATCTCCATCCTCAAGCCTTTCCAGTACAAAACCTGGATGAGCCCCCTCAACGCTCTCCTGGTGATCTTGGCGTCCTGGGTGCTAGCTCTTCTGATCGGCCTGCTGCCCATGATGGGCTGGCACAAGCCCTTGCCGGCCAGCGGGGAGTGCCTCTTCAATGACATCATCACCAACACCTACATGGTCTACTTCAACTTCATGGCCTGCATGCTGGCTCCTCTGCTGGTCATGATGGTCCTATACGGGCGCATCTTCCTGGAGGTCAAACAGCAAATCCGCAAGGTGGCCGAGGGAGAGGTGGACGTCAGCGCCCAGGAGAGGCGGCGGATGATTGTCCGCAAAGAGCTGCAGACGGCCACGTCGCTGTTCATCATCCTCTTTTTCTTCACTGTCTGCTGGCTCCCGGTCCACATTCTCAACACGGTCATGCTGCTCTGCCCCACCTGCCCCATCCCAAACCAGCTCATCCTGGCCTCCATCATCCTCTCACATGCCAACTCCGCCATCAACCCAGTCATCTACGTCTTCCGCATGAGATCCTTCCGGAAAGCCTTCGAGAGCACCTTTACGGGCATCTGCTCCTCCCCTTCCACGGATGCCTTCTCCACCTCCAGGATAACGCCTTCCAACGTCTCGGAGGTGCCTCTTCGGAATCTGTCTTTGCCAGGGAAGTGAATGCATATTCTCAGCTTGAGGCTGGCGGGAATGCAAGGCAGGAGGCTGACAGCAGGTAGTGCCAGAGCCGATGGCAGGTTGTACTCAGGGAGGCAGGAAGGGAGGCGGTTGGCTGAGGGTGACTGAGGTTGGTGGGGCAGTGCCCCTGTTCACCCGAATGGACCAGTTTCCGCTACAACTTCCTGATGTGACCGTCCACCTGCAGAACACAGATGGGTGAAGATGTCAAATTTCACTCCTTTTCCAACCTTTCCCATCTTAAATTCTGCTCTCTACATTTCCACAACAACTAACATTTTCCATTAAGAAGTCTTCACGAAAATTCACCAGCATTTTAGTGAAAAATTTCCCTTGCATGTACACGTTTTGCATGCACCTTTCCCTCACAGATGCATTTTTGCAAGGCGATTTCCCTTAATACAACGCATTTTGGAACATCCTTGATGCTCACCTGTGCCTTAATATGCACACTATGATATGGGCATTTTTGTGCCGCGTGACTTTTTGCATTGCAAAATTCAGAGAAAGGATGGCTGGGTTTCTGTCCACATTTCAGAAAGTACAAGCTTGCTTTTAAATGTGAAGTGACTCCAATTCCCCTCCCATCCCTAAGAGCGCTCCAGGTCAGGGTTCCAGCCAGGCCAGTCATGCCCTTTCGTGGACACTCCGTTCCACTTAATTCCATTTTGTCCCTTACCCAACAATCAGTTGCATCCCCTGTCCCCTGGGCATGCTCGGTCGCCAATGGGGTGTTTTTGGGTTTCTAAACCTCTCCCGCCATAGGGTTTCCCTCCCCAAAAAGACTTATGCAAAGCTGGGAAGTTCCTCTCCCCCTTGAGGACAGGTTGGGCTATTTCAGCTACATCAGAATATACCCGTTTTGCTATTGGGACATAGCATATGAATTGTGTGCTGTGGGAAGGTCTTCCATCTGACATTGTTTTAACTGGACAAGTCCCTTGAGTTGTGTGCTGGGGGGCGGCTAGGATTATGGGGAGACAGGGAATGACACCAGCTCCCTTCCGACCTTTCATTAGTTTTATAAACCGGTTGCTGCATGAGATTTGGTATCTACGTTCTCCACAAGAGGGTGCTCCAAGACTTCGCACACATTTAAGTCCCCAAGCCCCTTCCTGTGCTGCCCATCGCCACTTTTAATTCCTGAAGAGAGAAAGCAAGAGCACCAGCTAGACTCAGCTGGAGTGAGGAATCATAACATTTCCCTGTGTATGCTGTTGAAATGCTATCCTGAATGGGGCTGTGCAAACCTGTCAGTTTCAGGTTCTCTTGGTTTCTAATTTTTCCAGTCCCAAATTCAGTCTCGCCAGAGTGGCGCGTGCTCTAGTTATCTCCTGTTTGGACTACTGCAATGCGCTCTACGTGGGGCTACCTTTGAAGGTGACCTAGAAACTACAAGAGACTATATAATACCAGTCCTGAAAGACCTGGTATTCCAGTACGTTTCCGATCACAATTCAAAGTGTCGGTGCTGACCTTTAAAGCCCTCAATGGCCTCGGCCCAGTATACCTGAAGGAGTGTCTCCATCCCCATTGTTCAGCCCGGACACTGAGATCCAGCTCCAAGGGCCTTCTGGCGGTTCCCTCGCTGCGAGAAGTGAGATTATAGGGAACCAGGCAGAGGGCCTTCTCGGTAGTGGCACCCGCCCTGTGGAACGCCCTCCCATCAGATGTCAAAGAGAACAACAACTACCAGACTTTGAGAAGACGTCTGAAGGCAGCCCTGTTTAGGGAAGCTTTTAATGTTTGATGCATTACTGTATTTTAATATTTTGTTGGAAGCCGGCCAGAGTGGCTGGGGAAACCCAGCCAGATGGGCAGGGTATTAATAATAATAATAATTAATAATAATAATAATAATAATGATAATAATAATAATAATAATAATAATAATATATTTATACCCCGCCCATCTGGCTGGGTTTCCCCAGCCACTCTGGGCAGCTTCCAACTGAATATTAAAGCAATACATCATTGTCTTTTAAAAGTAAAATAGTTGTTTATTGCCTTGACATCTGCTGGGAGGGCGTTCCACAGGGCAGGCGCCACCACCGAGAAGGCCCTCTGCCTGGTTCCTTGTTACCTCACTTCTCGCAGTGAGGAAACCGCCAGAAGGCCCTCGGCGCTGGACCTCAGTGTCTGGGCTGAATGATGGGGGTGGAGATGCTCCTTCAGGTATACAACCTCTGCTTAAGTGTATAAAAACTACGCATGGCATGGCGAAAGCAGGCAGAGGTTTTTCTCTCTCTCTCATAATTCCAGAACTCAGGGACATCCAAACTGAAGGTTGGAAGATTCGGGACGGATAAAAGGAAGTTCTCCCTCATGCTGCGCAGAGTTAAATTATGGAATTCGCTCCTGCAAGAGGCAGCGGCGGCTGCCAACTTGGATAGCTTTAAAAGAGGATTCGATAAATTCATGGAGGTCTATGGATGGCTACTAAAGAAATCAGCCCTGAGTGCTCCCTGGAAGGACAGATCCTGAAGCTGAGGTTCCAAGACTTTGGCCACCTCATGAGAAGAGAAGACTCCCTGGAAAAGACCCTGATGTTGGGAAAGATGGAGGGCACAAGGAGAAGGGGACAACAGAGGACGAGATGGTGGGACAGTGTTTTCGAAGCTGCCAGCATGAGTTTGAGCAAACTGCAGGAGACAGTGGAAGACAGGAGTGCCTGGCGTGCTCTGGTCCAGGGGTCACGAAGAGGCGGACACAACTAAACAACTAAACAACAGCCGCAATGGCTGTGGTGCATTGTCAGAGGCAGTGATGCTTCTCAATACTAGTCTCCAGGGACTACAAGCTGAGAGGCTCGTCTTGTGCTCAGGGTCCCCAGAAGTATCTGCTTGGCCACCTGAGAACAGGGCGAGATGGACCACTGGCCTCACCCTCTTCTTATGGTCTTCTCCAGTGCTTTGGGCTTCAAGCTGGCGAGAGGTATTGATGGGTCCAGCCAGGACCTGGCAGTTCTCAAGCTTCCCCTTATCAGCCTCCTCTCCCTTTCATCCTGAATTAATCATCAGGACTCCGCTGTCTCCCTGTTTCCTGAACGTCAGTTGTCGCCTCTGCAGAAACCTCTGACTTGTCGAAATTGGAGCCCCGTCCTGCGCTAAACCCGAGCTGCAATATTGAGCTGGATCTCCTTGCCTGGATGGATGGATGGCCGGGCTGGCTGGCTGGGGGAGGGGGTGGGATGTTGGGGGGAGAGAAGAGAGAAATTGGCTAGAGCCGCCTGCTTTATCAGGGGACTCTGAAACACTTCCAAAAGGCTTATTCACTACGGGCCAATTCACACCTTGCAAAGCAGAGGAGTCAACATGCTGTTGAGAAAGATATCCATTGCCTCAGGCCCAGGATCTTTTGCAGGAAGTCTGCTAATCACCGATTTCCATAGATGTGCAGAAGTAACTTACACCATCTGCATATTGGATATATTTCCTGGAACTGCAGTCTGGGTGGTCTCCCCTTTGGCCAGCCCTACCTACAACCTGCTTGCAAGTCCAGAGTGCACTTGTTCCATGATGCATACTCTATTCATGTGAAACATGGGCCACTTGTAAATGCCATCTCCAACTCCTTGAAAGATTCCATCAACGGTGTCTCCGGAAAATTTTACACTTAGGGAGACAGGTAAACTAATGCCAGTGTACTGGAAGAAGCAAAGATCACCAGTGTCGAAGCAATGATTCTTTCAACATCAACTTCTTTGGACTGGTCATGTTGTGCGGATGCCTGATGATCGTCTTCCAAAGCAACTACGTACAGTGGTGCCTCGCAAGACGAAATTAATCCGTTCCGTGAGGCTCTTCGTATAGCGGTTTTTTCGTCTTGCGAAGCAAGCCCATTGACAGCTTAGTGGATTAGCGCTATTAGCGGTTTAGCGGCTTTTAGCGGATCAGCTGATAAGCGGATTATCAGCGGATCAGCTGATAAGCGGCTTAGCGGCTTAGGAAAGGGGGGGAGGGGAAAAAACCCGCAGGAACTCGCAAGACATTTCGTCTTGCGAAGCAAGCCCATAGGGAAATTCGTTTTGCGAAGCGCCTCCAAAACGGAAAACCCTTTCGTCTAGCGGGGCGTTCATCTTGCGGGGCACCACTGTACTCTATTCCGAACTTAAAAATGGAAAGCGTAATGCTGGTGGTCAGCAAAAGAGGTTCAAAGACTCTCTCAAGGCAAATCTAAAAAAAATGTAGTATAAACACCGACAACTGGGAAACACTGGCCTGCGAGCGCTCCAGTTGGAGAACAGCCTTTACCAAAGGTGTCATGGACTTTGAAGACGTTTGAATTCAGGGTGAAAGGGAGAAACGTGCTAAGAGGAAGGCACGTTTGGCAAACCCTCACCGTGATCAACTCCCGCCTGGAAACCTGTGTCCCCGCTGTGGAAGGATGTGTGGATCCAGAATTGGCCTCCACAGTCACTTACGGACTCATTGTTAAAACCGTGTTTTTGGAAGACAATCTTACTCGGCTATGAGTGATTGCCAAAGAAGACCACTCTGAACACCTGAGGGGCACTGCTGAAAGTAAGTAGGCACAGCCAGAGTTTCATCAGCGGCTGGATAGGAAACAAGTTGGTGACTCTATTTATCCCACCTCGAGTCTCTTGATAGAAATGTCCTGAATGTGGAGGAGCCAGTTTTGGCTCCCAGACTCCAGCTACCATTTCCTCCTGCACAAGTACCACCTTTTCCCCCTGTGCGGAAGGCTCTCGAGTGATAAGCAGCTCAAATCACGCTCAGCATCCTTCGAGCTCAGCATCCTCTCGTCACAAACCACCACCACCCGCCCTTCACAGCTTCGGGCGCAGAATCCGTGTTGGGGCGTTAGAACGGAGCAGAGGGGCTGACTTAATGGATGAGCTTTGGGAAGTTTCAAAATTCAGCAGTTAGCATTTACTGGACTGTTACACCCAGAAAGCACAAAAGCACATCCATTATTCAGACATGTAAGAAAAAACCTGGAACCATCAGCGCTCACCTGTGAATGCCAAAATTCACCAGATTCAGACACGTAATTAATTACCATTTCCAGCTTGTTAACAGTTCCCACTGAGCTTCAAAATTCCGAGGTGCACTTTTTGTGTTTCATCTTCGGGGAGAAGTGGTTAGTTTTTAAGACCTCAGCAATATCCCAAGTCTTTCTTAATTTGATGGGCCTCTGCACTCCTCGCTCAATGCAGTGCCTATGAGCCTGAAATCTTTTCTCAAATCCCTTCCTCTGTATCTACCATGCTGAAAAAAGCACAGGGCACCCCAAGTAGCCTAGTCGTCCGTCCGTCCCCCCTCCGCCAGGCACCTTCTGACGATTCGTCCATCTGTCCCTGTATAAAATTCCCCAATGTAGCAGCAGGTTTGTGTTGCTGTGCGCGTTGACTGATTGCCCTCCCCTAGGGGGTAACCGATACTTTAAGTAAATTTGTTTTTAAGCAATGCTTAAGACACAGCTCGTAGGACGCACTAGGCGGTAAAAGGTTTGCCCTGTATCAAAGCAAGACAAAGTCACTTTCAGAGGCTGGAGAGGGTTAGGGTTTCACCTGGGTGCTGGCAGGAAGCCAGCTGGGCCGAAGGAATGAGCTCATGCTGACATAGGGAAAGGAAGAGATGCACACACAATAGAGAGGAATAGATACCAGGCACAGCCATCAGCACAAGAAGCAGGCTGAAATACTACAGGGAGACAGCTTTGGGGTTTAGGAACAATCCTAGCTTTCCTCAACCTGGTGGCCTCCCAGATGGTTCAGACTGCAAATCCCATTAGCCTCAGTAAGCAGGGGGTTACAGGAAGAACAGCCCCAAAGCGTCATGTTTTATGAAGAGTTACAGTGTTCTACTTAAGAGGCAAAGGGAAATGGCTGCAGCTCAGTGGTGGAGCATCTGATCTGAATGCAGCAAGTCCTTTGCTCAGTCCCTGGCATCTCCCAAGTAGGGGACTGTATCCAGTCTAAAAGCCCTGGAGAGCTTCTGCCAGTCAGTGAAGACAGCACTGAGGGAGATCATTAATGTTCTGTATTAGGCAGCTTCCTGTGCTACTAAATTGAACTTGGGAAACATTTTTCTAACACAATTTTGTATTTTAAAAAACCACACAGAATATTTCATTGTTCAAGTTTCCAGCCCCCAGGTGTGTGGGATGCGCAGTTGGGGAGCACAGCTTTTAATTTTCTAGCTTAGGAAGGCTTTTCTTCATTGCGGTCCTGCTCTTATATTGTTTGGCTTGATGACTGATTTATGGCACTTTCTTGCGCTCCGTTGTGTATTTTGTTTTAATACTCTGTTCAAAGCTTTGGGAGCCCAAACAGCAGTATATGAATAAATTGTGGTAAAAATAAATTGCAATGGTCACTTCGTTTGTCTGGGTTTACAACACTCAACAAGGATGCTATCAAATTTTTAAAGAATATATAATGAAATTCCGATGCTGGCAAATTGATGCAAAAGCATCCCTCCCCTGCAGTTGTTGCTGTTGTTAATTAAATTTGTACACTGCCCTATACCTATAGATCTCAGGGTGGTTCACAACATAAAATTACAGTATCAAAAACACAAAATACACCATAAAAATAAGAACAAAGACAACCCAATAATCCCTCCATCCGCTGCTGCTGATCAGTACATTTATGCAATGTTTTTGGATATGAATTTGAAAATTCCCAAGACTGCAAATTGGTGCAAATTTTGTTTCAAGTACAGTTGTACCTTGGAAGTCAAACAGAATCCGTTCCGGAAGTCCGTTTGACTTCCAAAACGTTCGGAAACCAAAGGGTGGCTTCCGATTGGCTGCAGGAAGCTTCTGCGGCCAATTAGAATCTGTGGAAGCCCCATCGGACATTCGGGTTCTAAAGAACATTTGCAAACCAGAACACTCACTTCTGGGTTTGCGGCGTTCAGGAGCCCAAACATCTGAGTTACCATGGCATGACTGAACAGGCATATTGTATTATTCAGTCTCTAGGTTTCTTTCTGACCAATACATGTTAAGTTTTTAAGAGTCTGGAGATATTTTTAAGGAATGGTGAAGAACTTTTCTCTACCTTTTAGCTAAAACCTACATGCCTCAACAGCAGGCTTGTTCCAAACTCTAGGACTTGCAGGCAGCTCTGTCCAAGTCAGTGAAGCCACCAGGGCCCAGAACACAACTTCTGTTCTCATACCAAATGAAGATGTTTTGCTGCGCTTGCTGGTCAGCTGTAGGGAATGCTGATAAGGGGTGGGGATATGGATAGACCTATATCAGTGGGAGAAGTCAAAAGCTTTCCGTTTGGGGTGTGGCTTCTTTTCCTATCTAATGTTCTCAGCACAGAGGACTTCAGGCTCTGAGCATGTACCGTATTTTTCGCTCTATAGGGCGCACCTAGTTTATTTTGGGGGGGGGAATAAAGGGGGGGAAAAATTTGCGTGCAGCCTTGCTGCTATTCCCGGAGCTTGCGGGCTGGGGCAGCGCTCTGAAGGTTTGCGGATAGCTGCCTGAAGCCCGGGGTGCACAGCGCTGCGCTCCCCGGGCTGCTATCCGCAAGCCTTCGGAGCTTGTCGGGCACTCCCGACTCTCAAGGCTTGCAGATAGCTTCCTGAAGCCTGGAGAGCGAGAGGAGTTGGTGTGCACCGACCCCTCTTGCTCTCCAGGCTTCAGTGAAAGCCTGCATTCGCTGAATAGGACGCACACACATTTCCCCTTCATTTTTGGAGGGGGAAAAGTGCGTCCTATAGAGCGAAAAATACGGTAACCCACAGCTCAGCTCCCACCAGCCACAAGATTCCCATTCCCTTCACTGCCATCAAAAACTTCACCAGGCAGAAGAGAGCCTGTGCCAAACAAAAAAGCAGAAAGAGGATGTTAACAAAATGTTTATTACAAAAGAAAAGGTCATCAGGCAACATATATGAACATAACCCGGTGTCTGGGGATTGGAAATTTCGTCATCACCTCTATGAATAGCAAGAAGCCTTGCACTTTCCTTCATCGCGGCACTGGGTACTCATTGCTCAAAAATACTTGTAAATGCTAAGAAGATGCTATTGGCTAAAGCCACCAGCGCACCTTAGCAACCTCTTGCTGGTTTCTTGATTAGACCACTTTACTGGACTAGGCTCTCAAGCACCTACAGCCTGCTGACATCCTATTATTTGCCAGCGATTAGGGGGTTCCTCAGCACCACAATGACTGAATCTCCACGCAGGAACATCTTGGAGATGTAGCGGTCCTTGTTGACAGGTTTCGATTTCTTCTTGCCTTTCCCACTCTTGGGCACCTCTGTCCACATCTCCTTAACATTTTCCAACACCATGTTGCAGTGCCTGGTGGGGAGAAGAAGCTGTTACCTGGATGCAAGGCTCTCTCTTTCCTGCTACCAACAAATGGGGAGGGAACAAAACACCCCTCTCTCTGTGACCGAAGAACACCCCCATTCTCTAGACTAGAAGAGTCCAGAAGATGACATAAGGAATGACATTATCCGGAACCAGGAAAAGGGACGTTGGATAAATCGAGAATGAGAAATGCTTTTTGTAATAAACCTATATTTAGGGAATTAGTGTAATACTAATGAAACATTAAAAGATGTTGGAAAGGAAGTAATTGGCTTTAGCAGAAAGGTTAGAAGTTAAATATGGTTTAAACTTTGGAATTCTAATGATTTCAAGACAAGATAAAACTAATGGAATTAATGCAAAAAAGGAAGTGGTTTGAGTAATAAGGTGAAATAAGAACTTGTAAGAATGGTTTGATTATAAATGAAAATATGAAGGTATACTATATGGGGACATACAATTAAGGGTAAGATAAGAGGGTATGAATTTGCTGAAATAATCTTTAAATGGAATACAAAGAGGGAGGTGAGAGGAAGTCAGGAAAATAAGTAAGAGAATGATGAGAAACTGAAAAGAGGGAATTTTATCCCCCCCCTTTTTTTCATTTATTTATTTTTGTGTTTAATTTTTGGCTTTTGTATTTTTCTGGTGTCTACTTTTTTGTTGTCTATGGTTTTGTAACCTTTTTTCTTGTTAAAATCTAAATAAATATTATTATTTTTTTAAAAAATAGAAGAGTCCAGAAGAACCTCAAAAGGGAACTGTTCAATTCCGAGTGCACAAATTATACTGTTGTTAAATTTATAAACGGATTACCGCCGCAGGAATAGGATGGGCACTATCAACACACATCTCAGTTGACAAAGACCAGGGTAAAGAGATGCATATTCAGCATTTGCTGAAAGCTCGGTAATGAAGAAACCAGACACATCGTTGTGGGGAGAGCATTCCTCAACTCTGGGGCTGCCAGAGAATCCCCTCTCCTGGGCCCACACCCCTCTCCCTGAACTTCTGAAGGAGATGGAACTACCAAGAGGAAAACGTAAACTGGAAACCTGCCACTTATTTTGAAAGACTGAATTTGACCTAGCTTTATTTACTTCCGAGCAAACGACAGAGGATCCTACCTGTCAAAGGCTTTGACCCGGCCAAGCAGTTTCTTGTTGTTTCGACAGTTGATTAGCACCTGAGTATTGTTTTTGACGGACTGGGTGAGAACAGAGAGGGGCCCCGTGTTGAACTCTTCCTCCTCCCTCTTCTGCAGCTCCTCTGGGGTCATCTCACTCTTGGGCTTGTTTAAGAGGCTCCTGAGGAGGAAGAAAGGAGACAGCACTTGTCAAGTCCAAGGATAACTATGCAGGCATCTGGTGTACGACAACCAGCACCGACTAAATGTGACTTGGCAATATAAAATATGTTCTAGTGGTTATACGACTCATCCTTTCACCGCAAACATGGAAGAAGCACTGTGGTGCAGGGGCGGTGGAAGGAAAAAAAGAGAAAGATCCTGACTACTAAGAATCATTATTCCTCCACTCAAACATTTTAAGGCAGTAGACACAACCCACTGAAAGTCTCCTGTGCAGGGGAGCGATGGGATTAGTGTGGAAGCAAAATCTCCGCTGCTCATAACTAACAGGGAATAAAATTATCCTAACTGTTGTTGTGTTGTTGTTGTTTACCCACCCTTCACCCTAAGGGCCCAGGGCAGATTACAGCGATCAAAACACAATATTAAAAAACAGTTTTGAAACAAGTTAAGAGTCACAAACTCTAAGGTTTAAAATATGCACCCAATTACTTTGCTACATAGCGCCCTTTACCAAATTGAAGGCAAGGTGGTTGGAAACCAGCTAACGTGGGACCCTCCAATCCGAATTGGCAAAATTATTCAACTAGCCACTGGGAAGCATCCACATAAGCCAAGAGGGAAGAATCTGGGGACCCTGGGTGTGAGGAAGAGGCCAGTAGCTGGATCAGACCAAAGCGGGGAAGGGGAGGCAGCGAGTCCCAGCATTTTGTTCTTAAGGCAGCCAACCAGCTGCTTGTAAGGGAAGCCCAGAGGCAGCGCATGAAGGCCCTGACTCCCGGGGCAGCAGAGAAGAGGATGGTGTCAGGGAGTGGAGGGGGGAGAGCTGGGGGTAGCCTTTCCAAAAAGGCAGCGGGAGCCATTTAATTCCATGAATGCTTTGTTAATGACTGGTTTCCACCACTACCCCCACTATGTTTTTAGCTGCTCCCTCCTTTACAGGTAGGGAGCCATGTTGGTCTGCCCTAGTCGAAATAAAATTTAAAAATTCCTTCCAGTAGCACCTTAGAGACCAACTAAAATATCTGAAGAAGTGTGCATGCACAGGAAAGCTCATACCAATAACAAAATTAGTTGGTCTCTAAGGTGCTACTGGAAGGATTTTTTAAAAATTTTGTCTCCTTTTTGTAAGCTTTCTTGAGTCCCTGTAAGGAAAGAAGGTGGGACATAAGTAAATACGGCAGTAATTATAACGCTCTTAAACAGGCGCGCCTATTCGAATATTTACGGTATAGTGATGAGGACCCCCCCCCAAAAAAAAACCCCTGACCCACAAGAAAGGGTACCTCCCCCCCCCAAAAAAAAACCCGGGCTCCTTCTCTTCCACCCCCCTCCCCGGCCCGTCCTCACATGGCTGGGCCCTTCTCGTCTTCCTAGCCGTCGACTCGCGCGGCGAACTTCTCCGTCGCGGGTTTGCAAATGTGAGCGCCTTCCCGGGCTTCCGCTTCCGGGGCATTTCCAAGCCTGCCCGGCCGGCCCTTCCAGGCCTACCGTCTCTATGGCTTTGCGGCTACGGCGCGCGAGAAGAGGCAAAACGCCCCGCGAAACGGCTTTGCCCTGCCTGCGGGCTGTTTACTCGCTTGGCTTCCAGTGCATTTCCTGGGAAAGAAGCCCCTGTTGGACTTTCTTTTCGAGCAAAATCTGGCCTGCAGACATTGTACTTTTTTTGTTGGGGGGGGGGATGCATAATAATCATAATAATCATCATCATCATCCATTTATAATGGAGGAAGGGCGTTCCTAAATCAGTCAAACCGCAGCAAAAATGAAGGGAAAAGATGCTTGCCATATTTCAAAAAGTGAAAATCCGGACACAAAGGTTGTCGAGCGTTTTGGAGCAAAGTTGTTGAGCTTGCTTTAGTTCTTCCCAAAATCTCTCTCTCTCAAAAAAGAAGTTTTTGAGCCACTTTTAAGGAAATTCGCCAAAATCTAGTCTTCCCTTTTTATTTTTCTGTATTTTTGACTATGTTTGTTTTTCTTCATTTGTGTTGTAGTTATTTGTTTTTCTTCTGTAAAAGCTTAATAAATATATTTAAAAAGCAAAAACAAAATCTAGTCTTCCCACATGGTTTACCATACACCTGGATTTTCCTGGACACTGGTTCCGACTGCAGCATTCCGACTATGTCCGGGAAATTCAAGACAGATGACAACCAGTATTATCTTTTACATTTTCTGCATATAAGTTAAATAAGCAGAATAATAATAATAATAATAATAATAATAATGTCCTCCCATCTTCTGTTCTCCACACGAACTGGCAGCAGCTTTTCAAAGTTTCAACAGGGAGTCTCCCCCAAACCTATGGTTTTTTTTCCAAAATTTTTTATTGGTTTTCCAAAATTTTTAAACAGACAAACAAACATACATCTAAGCTGTACTTGATCCAATCTTAGTAACATTGTTAAGTGACTTCCTCAAATCCCCCTGGCTGAATTTCAGTGTATATCATTGTAACAGTTTTCCAAAACCTATTTTCTCATAAAATTAACTTAATCACTTAACCTCTTACTTTGTTTTCATTCTGACTCTAAACATATTATTCTCTCAAACTACATAATTAATTCCTAAGCCTATCTGGAATTTGCAAGTTTTTCCAATTAAGCTATCTTAGCATATTTAACTAAATAGTCTTTGAAATTCTTCTATTCTTCCTGGTGCTCCTCCTCTTTCTGGTCACGGATTCTTCCAGTCAGGTCAGCTAGCTCCGAAAAGTCCATCATCTTCATCTGCCATTCTTCCACTGTTGGGACTTCTTGTGTTTTCCAATTCTTAGCTAACAAAATTCTAGCTGCAGTTGTGGCATGCAAAAACAATCTAACATCTTTTTTGGGCAATTCCAAACCTATTATTCCAAGAAGAAAGGCCTCTGGTTTCTTAATAAATGTATATTTCAACATTTTTTTCAATTCATTATAAATCCCGCAACCCTACGTGGATATGCTGGGATCGAACCTGCAACCTCCTGCATGCAAACCATTGAGCTGTAGCTCTTCCCCAGTGAAATCTGCTTAGACTTGTTTTGTAACTGCCTTGGCCTCCCTTTTTATGAATGGCGCGTCATTGCGCCCGAAGGGCACGGAAGTGGCTGGTGCTTTGTGGATGAGTTGAGGACCATAAAAGTCAACAGGTGCCAGCCAGCCAGGCAGGCAAGCAGGCAGAAAGAGAGAGAGAGAGAGAGAGACAGAATTTGTGTTTAATCCACAGAAGCTTCTGGTTACCGTCAGCTGCGTCCCCATCTCGCATGTCTACGTGTTCAGACAGCTCCCTCGAAGGGCAGGCGCCTGTTTTGCTTGTGTCCCTCTGGCGTGGTGCCGCAACAGGAATGGAGGGTGGGGGGGCCCTCCCTGCTTTGGTGGGAATCTAAGGAAGCATGGGACTATGGTCTAGCTGGATAAAGAAATGGGGATTCATCTAAAATATGTAAAATTACCATATTTTTTCGCTCTGTAAGATGCACCAGACCACAAGACGCACCTAGTTTTTGGAGAAGGAAAACAAGAAAAAAATATTCTGAATCTCAGAAGCCAGAACAGCAAGAGGGATCGCTGCCCAGCGAAAACAGCAATCCCTCTTGCTGTTCTGGCTTCTGGGATAGCTGCGCAGCCTGCATTCGATCCATAAGACTCACACACATTTCCCCTTACTTTTTAGGAGGGAAAAAGTGAGTCTTATAGAGCAAAAAATATGGTATATCAATAATGGCATCTAAGGACTATGGGTGACCTCATAACAGCGGTTCTCTTTTTAAAAAAATATTTTATTTGATTAAATATATATATAAACACACAATAAACATCGGTTCAAAACCAAATACTGCAATTACAGTGGTACCTCAGGTTAAGAACTTAATTCGTTTGGAGGTCTGTTCTTAACTTGAAACGGTTCTTAGAAAAGAAAAAAGGCTTATTTGTGTGGATGAGATGAGAGTTTGTCTGTCTCAAAACAGACTTAATATAAATGAGATTACCTGTCAAAAGCAATCTCACACCTCTCATATGTACTTAAGGTACATATGTAAGAGGCTCGTTTATAATTATATTTTGGTAATGATTCATGTTCTGACATCCTTGCATTATTTTATACTTTCTGGGTGTCCCATGATCATATTATAAATTAGGTGTGTTCTAGGTTAAAAACCAAGCACTGCTAGTTGCTCCTTTTTGTTTTCCAATGTATTTCTTATCAATCAAAAATTCAGTGTGGCAGAAGCAAATTTTTATTCTGAAAGTGTGGCCTAGAGGAAAAAAGCTTGAGAACCTCTGTCTTAGACCATTTAATCATCCAAGTTTGGTATAGTAAATTTTGGTCAATTACTGCATTTGGAGGGGAAATCATTCGTAATATACTCCTAGTAATTTTTGTGATATACAAATGACATGAGAAGACTTGGTCTATTTATTTGTATCAATTTATTATTCCTATGGCCCTTGTTTATAAAACCCAAGTTATTCAAAACTATATATACTCCTAGTACAAGGCAGCAAGAATCCACTATAGTTCAGTGCTGTATGGTAGAGCTTTATTTTATACACTGCTACAGAGGCCACAACAATCTTACATGTCAGCAGCTGAAAGAGTTGGGATTCAATTTGTGTTCTTTATTTTATTTTGTTGTGCACATGTTGTTTTTCTCCTTTCTACATATATAGAAACGCATTAAAAAGCAACGACTTCTCAGGGTTTATGTGAAGGTGACTGCATTTTATACTTTGAGGTTATAAATATTTTTTATTTCTGTTTTATGCTGCCTTTATGTTTCAGCTAGCAGGATATATAAAGCTCCTCTAAATGGTCATTATTTCTGAGGAGGGGATTCAGGCACACAAACGTAGGTTTGTGCAATCAAAGTGGGTTAAAGCGCTTTGTTGCTCCTGTGTAACAAATCCACTTTTAAAAACCCCACACAAACTTGTGGTTAAGAGAGTGATGAGGATGCTCCCCTGGAAAATGTGAGGTGAACAATTGATTAATGGGAAGATGTATAAACATCCCACAAGCAAAGTGAGATGAGTGCTCATTGCCCCGCAAACAGATCAGAATGAATGCTCAATAAATTGTTCCTGTTGTTATTTTATTTTCTGCCTTCTTCACAGACTGGGACTCGAGGACAGCTTAAACAAATTAAAGCGACACAGATAAAAGTCCAGAAAACTAAAAGAAACATATAAAAGATAATGGTTTAAACATCTCCAACTGTCTGACTTTTAGAAGACACCTGAAGGCAGCCCTGTATAGGGAAGTTTTTAAAGTTTGATGTGTTATTATGTTTTTGTATCTGTTGGAAGGCGCCCAGAGTGGCTGGGGAAACCCAATCAGGTGGGAAGGGCACAACAACAACAACAACAACATATATAATAATAATAATAATAATAATAATAATAATAATAATAATAATAATAAATTATTTATACCCCGCCCATCTGGCTGGGCCTCCCCAGCCACTCTGGGCGGCTTCCATAGAAACCAAAAATACAGTAAAATATCACACGTTAAAAACTTCCCTGAACAGGGCTGCCTTCAGATCAGTGGCGTAGCGTGGGTTGTCAGCACCCGGGGCAAGGCAAGTAATTTGCGCCCCCTAACCCGTGGATTTGCGCCCCCTAACCCGTGGATTTGCCCTAACCCCAGATGTTGCGCCCGGTGCGGCCGGCCCCCCCTGCACCCCCCACGCTACGCCACTGCTTCAGATGTCTTCTGAATGTCAGGTAGTTGTTTATCGCTTTGACATCTGCTGGAAGGGCGTTCCACAGGGCGGGCGCCACCACCGAGAAGGCCCTCTGCCTAGTTGCCTGTAGCTTTGCTTCTCGCAATGAGGGAACCGCCAGAAGGCCCTCGGCGCTGGACCTCAGCGTCCGGGCAGAATGATGGGGGTGGAGACGCTCCTTCAGGTATACTGGACCGAGGCCATTTAGGGCTTTAAAGGTCGGCACCATAAACCTATTAAAGACCAGATATAATCTAACCTTTCCATAAACCTTGTGCAAGGATGAATGCTCAACAAACAAATTCCTTCCGGTAGCACCTTAGAGACCAACTAAGTTTGTTATTAGTCTCTAAGGTGCTACTGGAAGGAATTTTTTAAATTTTGTTTCGACTACGGCAGACCAACACGGCTACCTACCTGTAACTAGAACTATGGAAGGCTCAATAAACAGGTCATCTGTTATTCAAATAGATCCATTTGTGTATATATTAATGAACTGCGCTGTTTCGTGAGGCCAGTCAGTCTGAAGAACGTAAGAAGACCCTGCTGAATCAGGCCAGTGGCCCATCTGGCCAAGCATCCTGTTTTCACAGTGGCCAACCAGATGCCCACGGAAAACTCGCAAACAGGATTCAAGAATGAGAGCCCTCTCCTCTCTGCCGTGGTTTCCAGCAACTGACATTCAGAAGCATCACTGCCTCCAAATGTGAAGGCAAAATATAGCCATTGTGACTAGTAGCCATCAGTAGCCCTATGCTCCTTGAATTTGTCTAATCCTCTCTTTAAAGCCACCCATCCCTGCCTCATGTGGCAGGGAGTTCCATGGGCTGTGTGAAGAAGGGCTTCATTTTATCTGTCCCAAATCTTCCAGCAATCGACTTCATTGAATGCCCATGAGCTCTAGTTATGAAAGAGAAAAACTTTTCTCTGTCCACTTTTAAGAATAATAATATTTTTTAAAATACACAGTATTCCAAATGTGGTTGCAGCACAGATTTGTATAATGGCGCGATTACATTGGCAGTTTATTAAATCTTGATCATTAAAATACAACCTAAAATTGTCATTTAAAACCTGAATCATTTGTTCCCTAAGATTTAATATATATTTTTAACTGCTGCTATATCTGAATTGTCTCTGTTATACCCTATTGCAATTCAATGTATTCCTGTTGTGTTTTATGATTTTCCTGATATTGTAAGTGAGCCGGAACTGGTCTGTGACCGTAATGATAAAATTCATTCATTCATTCATTCGCATTGGCAGTTTGATTTTGCGTTCCTTTCCTAATGATCCCTGCATCTCGATTCCTTGATCCTTGTACTGACCAAAATGAAACGACACAAAAGTTCACAATCAAACATGGCTGTCGGGTTTGGGAAACAAATGGATCAATATGTATCTTTATTGTGGGGTTGATTCACCCAGGCAAAACTCACTTGTGGTTCGCGATATCGGATGTTCTAAGGTGCATTTCCACAGAGCTTCTCTCTCCCCCATGCAAACACAATTAATTTCAACAAAATTACAGGTCTACTAATCACACAATTGCTGTGCACAATTGCTGTACATGTTTATCGGCTTTATGGACATAAGACATGCTTGGTGGATTTCATCCTCTCTCTCCCTCCCATCCCAATTCAAACTAGCGCACAGTTTGGAAATAATGTAGATATGCAAGCAAAGCACCCTAAAAATTAGCCTCAGCCTGCACATTTGAGCTTTTCCATTAAAAATAGCCATGAAGAAGATGATTTATTATGTCCTAAAACATTAACTGTATTCTCTTTTGAGCATATCATCTGTCGCTTCTCAGCCAAATCTTAAACAGACATGCACATGAAAGTAAAAATCAAAATACTTGAATGATATAAATTGCTCTTAGCTCCCTCAGGGTGTGATGTTTCCAAGCTAAAGTTCTTGCCGCACATTAAGAGTTTGTGTTTTCTCTGAATGAAGAGTTGTAAAACACACAAACACACATGAATAAAGGATAATTAAACACACAAACACACTGTAGGAACTAATTAGTAATAGTACTATTACAACCACCGCAAAAACTTTGGAATAAATAGAAATTGATTGTCTCTAAATTCACTTCCAAACCCACAGAGCCTAAAACCACAACCCTTAAATCAATGGGACTTGACTGTTTTGATCCCTTGTGTAAATGTGTTCAGGGCTGGGGTATCAATTATTAAGCGGCAATTAAAAACACAATTAATTACTTAGAATTAAGTCCAGCAGAAATCTGGGGATACTGGAGCCCGATTCACAAAGCAATTTAATCCAGAAGGGAATTTGCACATTCTGACGCACTCTTTTGTGCAAATCCTACTGAGCACATTTATAGTAGGATTTTCCGTCAAATGCTTAGAACTGCAACCTTACTGCATTTTCTCCAGTACCTCAAATTCTAAGGATTGGATGTGCTGCTCAGAGACAGCAAGCAACCATCAAGCAATTATCCTTCATCTCTGTCAAAACGGCAGATTTTTAGCCTCTCCCAATTAAGCCGATTGGCAGGTTACGCACAAATGAAATGCTTCACATAATTAACTTTAGCAGTTCGTTGACGCGAGCTGTGGTGATGGCCAGACAGTGAATTTGCTAGTTTTTTTTTTGGGGGGGGGGTTAAGTTACATTTGCAAAGAAGGCAAGTCTATGAATGTCTACCAGCCATTGATAATTATAAATTACATGTCCATGTTTAAAAGCAGTGCGCCACTGATTCCAAGATGCTATAGGGACAAAGCCACAGAGGGTGCATATTGCCCTCGTACACTGGCGTGTGAGTTTTCTTTCAGCATCTGAGGTTAGCCGTTTCTGCTGGAGACATGACGATAGACTAGATGGGCCTTTGGGCCCGATTCATCAAGGCTTTATTGCACTGGTAATCGCCCAAGTCCAGAAACATGAGACACTTTGCCCTGTGATGATTCCAGTGAGTTGTGTGAACCACTGCGAGTTGTGTGTTCTACCAGCCGGCTCCCTGCACTGCTTGCAGAGGTGCTCAGGTGGAGGGGACAACGACATACCTGCCTTGCCCTGGAATTCTTCTTTCTTCCAGACCACGCGCTACAGCTGCAGATGAGAAGGCTTGACACTCAGCGCAATCAAACTGTGTTTTCTCCTCTATCTTCCATTCCCACCCTCTGCTATTAGCTTACTGCACTGATGAAATTTATAGTCGAAGCTCCTTGGGGGATAGGGGTTTGGTGGTTCCACACACACACACACACACACACACCCCTCAGTAAATGCCATGCACGTTGATGCTGCTTATGAATTATCAATAAAAAAAGCAACCCCCAAACCTGCCACACAAAGATGTCCGAGACCCATGGGCTCTTCAGCCTTAAACATATTTAGCACAACAGAAGTCTTGCTGTTGGCTCCTAAACCAATGTGCCCTGGAGGATCACACAGCTCAAAGGTTGTAATCGCAGGAGAGGCTTAATGGCTGAATCACAGCAGCCCAGCTAAGTTAGAACTTTGCTGGGTGAAGGATCAGGCATGCCTTATTTCATGCTCTGCAAAGAAGCAGGCAGCTACTGCTGTTCATTTGTGCCCGGTCGAAAGTCCGTCCTGTTATTCGGTACATTGATCAAAGGCATTGGGAGGGTAGAATTGGAGTCAAGGCAAGGGAAAATGTGCAGAATTTATGGGCATCAAAACCGACTGGCACCTGCCTGGGGCAATTCTGTCTCACTTGGTGTTCAGAGTGCCAGTCTTGATGCCAAATGTCGGCAGCAAAGCCGAGCTCGGACCTACACGGGAAGCTTGCTGACTGGTCTTGGCCCTCAAAGATTTTCTCATAGTTCAGGTTAGCGAGAGGCATTCAAAGAAATTAGTTCACGTTGGTAAACGTTGATAGATGCCCTCGCTTTCACCAGTGAAGGGTCAGAAGGAAACACGTGGGGTGAAACGTTAACATTTCTCCAGAGTTTTTCACGGACCACGGGTGGAAAACCAACGCAGCACGCAGCACAACAGGAGGCTGACTGGGTTCAAATATTAGCAGGCAGGAATTAAAAATAATAATGTTTCTTTCAGGGAAGAAGAGGCTTGTGGGGTATACAGTCAAGGCAGGCTTGGATGAAAAAGAATGCCCTGATTCTGAAAAGCAAAGTAGCTTGGAAGCTCTGGAGAAAGCCGCCCGGGGAAAGCTGGAGGACCTCTTCCGAGGAGATCTCTGGTGGCTTTGGACGGGAGCACAGCCTGAGGGCTCATTGGCAGGGTGTGATGTCTCTGAGAGAAGATGTAATTCGCCTGTCCGGCCAGGAAGTTGACAGAGCAGGAGTCCAGGCAGTCAGGTGAGGAGAGGCTGCAAGGGATGGCCGAAGCCAACATCGCTGTGGTGATCTGCTGGTGGTTGCTGTAGGAACCATCTACTTCCACCTGTCTGTGCCCCACTGGAGGAGAAATAGCCTGGTGGGAGAAAATGGAAGAGTAGGTGCCAGGGGGGTGGCTCAGGTAGGCTGACGAGCCACCGTAAAGAGGTGGCAGAGGCCAGTAGAGAGATCCGGCCAGGGCCACCCCGGCCGAAGCCAGCCGAGCTCCTCTCCTGAAGGCCAGCTTGGTCCGGGAAGTGGACGGCCTCCTGCGCAGCTTTCCGGTGGCTCCTCCGATGAAGACGTCCTCGCTGGAAGGGTCCAGCATCCAGTAGTTGCCCTTGCCAGGGTCGTCGTAGTGCCGGGGCACCTTGACAAAGCATTTGTTGAGGCTGAGGTTGTGGCGAATGGAGTTCTGCCAGCCTTGCTTGTTCTCCTTGTAGTACGGGAAGCTGCCCATGATGAACTCGTAGATGCCATTGAGAGTGAGGCGCTTTTCTGGGCTCTGACGGATGGCCATCATGATCAGGGCGTTGTAGCTGAAAGGTGGCTTCTCGTGTTTTCCTCTCCTTTCGCCAGAAAGATCTTCTTTTCTCAACCTCTGCCGTTCCTCACCGGCGGCGGCTGCTGCTACGACGACATTCTCATCTTCCCTCAACAACGGTGATGACAGTGGTCCCTTGGGAGCGCCGCTTGAGGCCACATCTTGGAGTAGGTTAGTGATGCTGAATGGAGATTTCAGGACCCAGCTGTTTGTGCTTAACCCTTCCATCGCTCATCAGAGAAGGCGGACGTTGCTGGGGCCTTCCCAGGTCCGGCCAACAGCCCCAGTCAACCTGGCCAGTAAACCAACTGGATGTTTTGCTTAACGCCGGAGGCAAGGGAGGCACTCCCATCTCATCCACTGCCATCGACACCACCAAATTCCCTCTCTTTTTGAGCCAGTCAAAGTGGCCCGGCCTCTTGCTCTCTAGCCAATCCCACCTTTGTGACGCTGATGGCCAAACCCTCTCCAAATCCTCATTCATTTGCGGGCGGCAGCGGAAACAAGATTGCAGTTCTCCGGCTTTGATTACCAAGGCGGCCCCTGACACACACTCTGATGAAATGTGCACTTTATTAAGTTCATCGGGAATAAAAGTACTGATTTGGTCCAGAGGCCAAGCGGAAATTAGCGTTTAATAGTCCATCACTGAAATCTCAAAATCATACTGCTGTCAACTGCCATCACTAACACACTGTTGATTTAGCCGTGTTGATGACATTTCCTTTCTCGCCTGCCAAAGAAGTGCAAATATACTATCCTGCCCAGATTAACATAAATATGATGACGGCATTCACTGCTCCCCCATCTTTCCTTCAAGAAATCCAGAAGCGTACACACAGACACAGAGGCACACTGAGATTTGCTGCCTGTGGAATGCTCTGCCACAGGACTATGGTTTTCAACACCACAAGATGTTGTAATGGCCTCTAACCTGGAAGGTTTTAAAAGGGGACTGGCAAATTCACAGATGAAAAGGCTGGCCGTGATGGGTGCTCCCTGCCTCCTATATCGGAGACACCATGTCTCTGGATGCCAGATGCTGGGAATCGCAGCTGGGGATAATGTTGTTGTCAGGTGTACGTGCAGGATCCAGGCCCTGTGACCAATAGGGCTTTGCAGGACTGGGGCCTTCCTAAGTTTGTTCTGAAGAGGCAAGACGCGGCCCCACAGGTGAGGCCAATTGGTAACTCACAGCACCTGGTGGCAAGAGCCGAGAAGGGATATAAGGTCAGCATTTCCCTTCGGCTCTTTGCCACAGCAACACACTCCCTGCCTTGTTGCATTTGGCTTCTTGCTTCCTGATCCTTGAACCTCGGCTTCCTTGCTTCTTGATCCTCAGACCCCTGACTTCGTGACTCCTTGCTTCTCAATCCTTGGACCCCTGACTCCTTGTTCTTGATCCTCGGACCCTTGACTTCATGACTCCTTGCTTCTTGATCCTCTGACCCCTGACTTCATGGCTCTTTGCTTCTTGACCCTCGGACCCCTGACTTTGTGGCTCCTTGCTTCTTGATCCTTGCACCCCTGACTTTGTGACTCCTTGCTTCCTGACCCTCGGACTTTTGGCTTCCTGGCTTCTGGACCCCCATTCCTGCTCCCACCCTGCCATCTTGGCCCCGGTCCTGACGTCCCCTGCCGGGACTTCGATCGCCCGTGAGCTGGACCATGACAGTTGTTTTGCTCAGGATCTTCTTGCAAGCTTCTCATGAGGGCAGTTATTTGTTTTTTAAAAAAAAATATATTTATTTATTTTTACAAAAAAAGAAGAAACATCAGAGAAATACAGAACAACAAAAACAGTCACAGATATACATCAAAAAAGAAAAAGAAAAAGTTAAAAATAAAAACTCCAATTTTTAAATTCATGTTTACAAAACTTTTTTTCTTGACTCCCTCACGCCTCCCTTTTTTGTGTTCCTCTTTGTCCAATCAGGTACAGCAAATCCTTACCCTCTTTCGAAACTCATTTCTAATTATTAAAATCGGAAAATAAAACTCCAAGGTGGCTCTCACCTCTGGAGGCTAAGGCCCTAAAAAGACCCAATATGGAGGCCAAATGGCCAAAATATTGGGAAATATTAGAAAAAGATGGAGACAATTGGAAATTGCAGAGTTTAGAGAAAATGAAGGATAAGGTGCGAGACTGGTTACATTATGCTCAGATTAAAGAAGTTTTTAAAAATGATAAAAAGTTAGGGTTCCAGGTGGAGAAATCGAAGTTAGAAACTGAATTGTTAGAACCAAAGACTAAGGTATTATCTAGAATGTATAACTTGCTGTTAAAATGGAATACACAAGACGAAATGGTTAAATCGGCTATGATAAAATGGGCACAGGACATTGGGCATAACATCATGTTTGAGGACTGGGAAAGGTTGTGGACCACTGGGCTGAACTTCACCGCATGTAATGCTCTGAAGGAAAATGTAATGAAAATGATATATAGATGGTACATGACCCCAGTTAAACTTGCCAAAATATACCATTCGTCTGATAATAAATGTTGGAAATGTAAAGAAAACGAAGGAACATTCTTTCACCTCTGGTGGACATGCCCTAAGGTGAAGGTATTCTGGGAAATGATATATAATGAGCTGAAAAAGGTATTTAAGTATACCTTCACTAAGAAACCAGAGGCCTTCCTTCTGGGTATTGTCGGCCAGAAGGTGTTAAAGAAGGACCGAACATTCTTTATGTATGCAACAACGGCAGCAAGGATACTCATCGCAAAAAAATGGAAAACTCAAGATCTACCCACACTGGAAGAGTGGCAGATGCAACTGATGGACTATATGCAACTGGCCGAGATGACTGGCAGAATCCGTGACCTGGGAGAAGAGAAGATGGAGGAAGACTGGGAGAAATTCAAGAAGTATCTACAAAAACATTGTAATTTGGTTGAATGTTAAGAAGGATGCTAGATTATAAAAAATTGGCCACCACTAAATTAGATTTGAAATTTGATGATAAGTGAGACTAAAGAAAATATAAAACTTTTTGGAAGAAGTGCTAGATTATATTTGAATGTGTGGACATGAGATTGTAAACAAGTTGATAATTTGTTTGGAAAAAACTTTTAACGATGTAAATGGGAGCGGGAGACGCGAGGGAGTCCAAAGAAGTCATGAAATTATGTCTGTGATAGAAGTAAGATTGTTTATTATTTGTGCATTTATATTTAAAAACTTTAATAAATATTTATAAAAAAAAAAAAATCTAATTATTAAAATCACTTCTATTATGTCTCCGATCTTTCCTCCTTATGTTTAAACACCTTTAGCATATTGTTTACTTTTGACATAATATAACCTTAATTTTTCGCCCTTTTTCTATTACGTTTTTGCATACTTTTTAACACTGTATCACTAATGCCATATTGTTTTTATATCCAACATCATTTTAGCATTCATAAGCTTTGCAGTATTTCTGCAGATAGTTCTTAAACTTCTTCCAGTCCTCTTCCACTGCTTCTTCTCCCAGGTCTCGGATTCTGCCAGTCATTTCTGCCAATTCCATGTAGTCTATTACTTGCATCTGCCATTCTTCCAAGGTGGGCAAATCTTGTGTCTTCCAGTACTTTGCGATGAGTATTCTTGCTGCTGTTGTCGCATACATTAAAAACGTTCTATCTTTCTTTAACACCAATTGGCCGACTATGCCCAAGAGAAAGGCCTCTGGTTTCTTGGGGAAGGTATATTTAAATACCTTTTTCAGTTCATTATATATCATCTCCCAGAAAGCCTTAATCTTCGGGCACGTCCACCAAAGGTGAAGGAATGTACCCTCAGTTTCTTTACATTTCCAACATTTGTTATCAGGCAGGTGATAAATTTTAGCAAGCTTGACTGGGGTCATGTACCACCTATAAATAATTTTCATAATATTCTCTCTTAGGGCATTACATGCCGTAAATTTCATACTGGTGGTCCACAACTTTTCCCAGTCAGCAAACAAAATGTTATGACCTATGTCCTGTGCCCATTTAATCATGGCTGATTTAACTGTTTCATCCTGAGTGTTCCATTTCAACAGCAAGTTATACATTCTTGAAAGGATCTTAGTTTTAGGTTCTAACAGTTCTGTTTCCAGTTTCGATTTTTCCACCTGGAAGCCCAATTTTTTATCCAAATTATAGGCCTGTCTTATTTGATAATAATGAAGCCAGTCTTGCACTTTGTCTTTTAGTTTCTCAAAACTCTGCAGTTTCATTTTGTCCTCATCAGGGCAGTTATTTGGCCACTGTGAGTACAGGTTGTTGGTTAAGATGGGCCTTTGCCCTGATCTTATATCTATCCACAAAGTCATGGAGCTCACTGGGTGGCTTGGGCCAGTCACTTTCTCTCAGCCTGACCTACCTCACAGGGTTGTTGTGATAATAAAATGGAGGGGGGAGAGAATAGGCTGCCTTCAACTAAATTATACTTGGAGTAGACTCACTGAAGTTAGTAAATGCCCATTAATTTAAACAGAACTGCTCTAACTAATGTGGAGTACACCACTTGATTCACGGGTAGGCAAACTAAGGCCCGGGGGCCGGATCCGGCCCAATCGCCTTCTAAATTCAGCCAGCAGACAGTCTAGGAATCAGCATGTTTTTACAGGAGTGGAATGTGTCCTTTTATTTAAAATGCATCTCCGGGTTACTTGTGGGGCTTGCCTGGTGTTATTACATGAGTAGAATGTGTGCTTTTATTTAAAATGCATCTCTGGGTTATTTGTGGGGCATAGGAATTCGTTCAGTTCCCCCCCTCAAAATATAGTCCGGCCCCCCACAAGGTCTGAGGGACAGCGGACCGGCCCCCTGCTGAAAAAGTTTGCTGGACCCTGACTTGATTCTTTGAAATATCCATGATACTGTCATCTTTCCCAGACTTAATGTATTGTATTTTAAAGAGCAATAGAAGTAGCAACTGATTATTGTTTGGTGTACGTATTTGCTGTTGTTAATTGCTTATTGATTGATCAAACAGCGATGTGGCAAATTCCTGCCCCATATTCTACGCTGACATAGCACAGTTCCTTTGCCTGAATCTGAAATGCATTGCTTGATATAAAACCCAGCGTACAGAACACTATTAGTGTTTTATAAGATACTTTGGGGTGGGGGGGATGGGGAGAGAGAATAATAATTTCCCCATTGTTAAAAAATATCTACAAACAAGACAGTGTCTGACAGTATTTGCTTTCTAACTCCCAGGGGACAGATTGAATCCATTTTGCAAAAAAATCCCTCCCCGTCCTGGGCTTAGACCATAGTGAATAATTAATTGCCTGAAATTCGACGATTATACTTTCTCAAGAAATATGAAGCTGTATATTTTAAATTATGCCTTTTGAAATACGATAATGTTGCGTATCCGTGTATTTATTTTCACACTTTTAGTCTGCCTTTTCTGCCACATGAGACATAGCACCCGCTGTTCCACGAAGTGCTTGGTAACGATGAAAATAGATAAAAGAATTTGTAGCTAAAACAGAGCATCAAACAACATTGGAAGAACACATTTAGAGCTGCAGATCCAACCAGGAAATTATTTGAAAATGCACAGGAGCGTCTGCGATAGTAATTGCCAATCATTCAGTGATGCAGGAATAATTGTAATTTATTGAGCATTTGTTAGAGTTTGTTTGCGGGGTGGTTATATGACAACCAGCATTCATCCTGCAATAATCTCTATTTGCTAATAATTTGTTCATTCCACTTTTCAATGGGTTTCTCTTTCAGTTTCCAGACCACAAAAAGTGCATCTGTTACAGAGTCAACAGAGCATTTACGGTACTTCAGACAGTTGCACAAGTCTGAATTCATGGAAAGCACTTTCATTCCTCCCAAAAATAGTGACATTCAGAGGCACCCACTGTCCTCTGTTTTCCAGGGTCGTGTGAGATTTTCCATATTACATCATAATTAAACAAACAAAACCAGGTCTCTGTGCAGCTGTTTTGTTTTACACTGTTTTTAATGCTGTATTTTAATTTGTTGTAGTCCACCCTTATGTTGAAGGGTGGGTAAATAGCAACAAAAAACAATAGCTATAAATTATTTTTCCAAAGCATTAAAAAAAAATAGTTATGATTAATTTCCCAAAGCATTCTGATTTTATATGCACTTTAGAATTAGAGCATTTCTGTGAAAAGCCAACTATTTAATTGCATTCAGAGTTTTTTGTTTAAATGCTACTCAGTGGATTTTTAATGTGTTTTAAATAATTCCATCAAATATTTGGGATGAGAACATTTTCTTAAGGTGCTTTCTGATGGAGACTTAATTCTGTGAATGGGTCATTGTGATACCACAAATGGACTGTTGGAAAGATTTATTTGTTGCAAAAAGATTTATTTTAAAAAAGCGTATATCCAGATATAAATTGGGGACTGATATTATGACAGGCTGATATCTTGATGACACCAATGTCATATGGACACTGGGAAGAAAGCCCCCTTTTAATATCTTAAAACAATGTATTATTGTGGAATTAATTACATGCAATCAAAATTCCACTGCACAGTCAGTAAACCATAATTCATTTCATTAAACCCTGTACAATTAAAGAAACTATTTTATTTAAATCTAGATTTAAAAAAAAAAAAATCTTGATAGTTCACCCTACTTACTCTAGTTCTTTTAAAATAAATTTTGGATTTTTAAAAATCTTGATAATTTGCCCCCAAACTAATGAGCAACCCTCACATTTTCCCATTTTTTGCCTGGTTTTTCTCCTGTTAACATTCTGAGGGTTTTCCTTTAATAGCTTTAACAGCATCCCCCATCTTTAATGTCTTGAATAGTAATTTTTGCAGCACTATGATCTCATAGTCACCATTCTTCCTACAACAAATTATTAATTTATTTCATAATATTTATACACCGCTCATATATAAACAAAAGTAACAAAAAACACAAAAACCCTCAGAGCGGTTTACAAAAAGATAAGACAATAAAATCAAGAACAGACACGTAAACAAATAGTGGCAGCCAATTTATTACGGACCAAAACTCCTACAAATAACCAGGGCAAAAGGTCTTCAGCGAATTCTGCTCCGATTATTTTTTACAGATAAAATCATTCCCAGTATCTTTAAATACCTGGACATGATCAGCAGTTAAATAACTACCCTGTTCTGTTGGGCTAAAGAAGACATCCGGATCCTGTGTCCTCCGAACTGTGATCCTGCAAGCCGGATTGGTGAAACCCGTGAAAAATGTGTTTTAAAAGCAGTTTACAGCATGGGAGTTTGTTCAACATAAACATGTTAGAGGTTTGGGTTTGAATCACATCACTCTTCAGCTCCTAGTCATAGCATGTCATCCACTGTCAATCAAAGTGAACTTAGAGGTAGGGTTTGGACACAATCTAAGAGAACTGGAGGGGAGAGGAGCACACTGGAGTTAACACCGAAACCTGCAAATAATAATTGCATAAAAAGCTCTTGTAAAATCATTATTAAAAGGCTTGATCAGGGAACAAAACAGGAATAACCAAATATCCAAATCCCATAAAATTGTTTCCACATTGTTTTTAATAAAAGTTACCGTTTGAATATTTGCTTGAAACTTTTTTTTTCTTTTTAAATGACAGTTATTCTTTGAAGGGGACAAAAGTATATAATTTAAATTAAATAACGGTTTGCAGTTAGCTCTTTCCTTTGTTGAAAAATAAGCAGAAGGGATTGTAAGTGCTGGAGTAGAGCTGTGTCTCTTGAAAGGGAAACAAATAAATAATTTTATTTAAACAAACAAACAAATTTCGGCAAATAAATAAGGAATAATAATACCTTTATTTTCATTGTACAACCTGTGTACAATGAAATTAAAAAGCAGATCGTTCTGAATAAAGAATCGGAATGAATTTTGCATAGCTGGCCACATATACTATGGATCTAGCTTTCATACAATATTTACAACACTTTAAATTGTGTTGCAGAGCACCGTTTGAATGGTCCCAAGAACAAAATTCTCAGCTGCTTCTTGTGAGATTCACAAGACAAGTCTTTATTGCGGTCTTTGTGAAACTAGTCAACTTGGGAACTTAAGAACAGAGAAATAAGAGATAAGAAACTCTGCCCCCCCCCCCCCCGGCAAGGGGTCTGTTCTGCTATTATCAACATTTTCACATCCCTAACAAGTACCGTACTTACAAAAAATTATCATTTCTATCTAGAGCAAGAAAAAAAACTTGATGCTTTTGAAAACAGCTTTGTTTCAGGACTTAATATGTTTCACGTTCCCCTTCCCTAAAGATTTGTTTTTGTGTGTGTATCATTTTCTGTTGTCATGTGTATAACCAGGAGGTTATAACAGTCTCAGGCTTACGGCATCTACTTTGGTTTTTTTTAGCAGCACCAAAAGATCTGCCAACTTGTGTCCAAACAGGAAAAAAAAATACCCTTAGGGCAATTCCTGCTGATCAAACACTGGGCATTCATTATGATTTGATTGCAAGGAAATGGTTGTTTAAATGGGCATTTACTCTGATTTGTTTGTGGGGAGGTTAGATGACATTGTGTCAAAGCAAGAGTTATCCCACAGTTTGCATTCCACCGTCAGTTTCCTTCACTGCAAAAAGCAAATCTGAGCGAAGCAGCTTTGTTGCACTAGACAACTATAATTGTGTGATCTGAATTTGCCGGCGTGTGATGGGATCTCAGCTGTATATAGCGATATACTCTGGACATGCCCTTAAGAGTGAACAAATCCTGCGTCTGGGCATTATTTCCAAATACCAGAACTGAACTGGAGTTTACAATCTTTCCACACAAAAACCAATTCCTGTATCTTCATTTCAACAGTATGGTTTTGCAGAGAAGGGAGTTGTTTTGTTATCGCTGTTGTTAAAAAAGCTAGGACCCAGAAATCCTCGCCAGTCGACTTCAGATCGATTCAGATCACTCTACTAAGTAGATCCCACCCCAATAGGAACCTCATCTATGTCTTGCTGTTTCATGTGAATGGCAAAACTTTCTTTACCTCCACTAATTTTCCACCCCAATAGGAACTTCATCTATGTCTTGCTGTTTCATGTGAATGGCAAAACTTTCTTTACCTCCACTAATTTTCCATCGTCTGCTCCAAATCCCTCACACCTTCTCCTCCCACAATTCAGATTTTCTCATACCAGGGATGCTCTGAAAAATGAGACAGCATGAGAAAATCTGGAGTGAGGGAAGTGTGGAAAGGCTGTGGGAAGACGGTTTCTTTGTTTTGTACTTGTTTTTCTTATTTTTTTCCTTGTGTGCTTTTATCTTGCATTTTTATATTTTGAACCACCGATGGAGGATGGTATACAAATAATAAATAATATATATGTTATGTACTGAGTTGAATAGGATCCAAAATGAGCAGTCTGATTGGTCCTAGAACAATAGGATCCAGAATGCAGCAGTCTGATTGGTCTACAGGAGCCACCCAATCCAGCTCCAGGTGGAAGTGAATCCGCAACCTGATTGGCCTACAGGAGAATTCCGGAATTAGCCAATCACGTGGGGCCCATTGTGTAAATAATGTATTTAAAGCCGACATTCCTCCTCACCACTATGAGTTGAATAAAGAGCATGAAATCCACTCTCGACTCTGGGTATATTTCAGTATAATAATAAAATTTGGAAGGGAATGCCACATGGCCAGCAGTGAAATAATGGAGGGTTCCCTGTCCACAACAAACAACAGTGTGGATGAATGCCTAGACTGCGCAGAAGAGGATCCACAAACATGAATGTGCCTTAAATTCAACAACAACTCCGCATGAATTGGTCTGAGGGGCAGCAGGCGCCATTTTGATTTGTCACCACCTCAGGCCCCCAAACGGCTTTCACAGGCCTTGAGTTGAACGACGCGCCATTCCAGCCCCTGAGTTTCTTCACTGGCCATCTTTCCCCCACTGTTGTTGTTGTCGTCACCATCAGATCCTTTCACGTCCATTAAAAGCGCCGCTTTGTCAAGTCCTGCCAGCCCATCGGCTTCTTTCAGCTCCTGTCAGGCCATGGCCATCTTTCCGCACTTGGCGGCCCTCCTGCTCCCGTCTCTCAGCATCTGGGCAGCTGAGGAGGCATGGCCGGGCTCCCGTCAGCCGGGATCAGATTCCTGTCAGAATCGGCGAAGGTTTCGGGCCTCTTCACCTGACGCCCGCCTCCCAAAGCCCTTTATCTTCGCTACTACTGGTGCAAAATGGAGGGCGCCGATTCCGCCACAGCGCCTAGTGCTGTCTTATTGTGCATTGAGTCTCTCTCTCTCGTGTCGTGTGGGAGCCATTGGGCAAACAAGCCAGAACCCGCTGGGGCTAAGATAGGGTGGCCATATTTCCAAAAGTGAAAATCCAGACACAAAAGTTGTTGAGCTAATAAAAATTCGTTTCGGAGGTATTTCTGAGGAAATTCGCAAACAAACAAACCCCGATATGGGGCTTTTTCTCTTTTTTTGAAAATCGCCCCAAAATAAAATATATACAGTTTTTGAGCTATATTTTTAAGGAAATTTGAAAAAGAAAAAAAAACCACTTTCGATATGTGCTCCCATACACCTGGATTTTCCTGGACATTTTAACCGATTTCTGAAAATTCTGCCCGGATGTTATTTTTGGCGGACAAATCCCGGATACGTCCAGGAAATTAAGGATGTTAACGATGGCCCTTTTGTGGAGCAAATCATTTTTATTTCCAACTTATTCTAGGAGGCCTCAACAGGACATTCAGTAACTGGTTGTCAGCTCTTGGGCTTAAAAGCATCATAAGCTTTTCTTATTTTATTCTTATTTATTCAATCTGTACACTGCCCTATACCTGTAGATCTCAGGCCGGTTCATAAAAGCACACAGGGTTGTGTTTTTTCCCCTTTTTCTTTCCTTTTGCCTTGTTTCAGAGTCCCAGCATCTTGCCTGCACTTCAACATGGGGGACAAAAAACCCCAAGAAACGTCCCCTAGGTCTGGCCAAGAACTCCCATAATTTGACGTCAGTTTCTCATGACACAACAGCTTCCATATTTCGCTGCCTCAAGCAGCTTGCGCTGGCAGGTTTGCTTCTTTTTCCCCCTGCCACCCTAAACCCTTTTCTTTCACTTTGGTGCCTTGGGCCACAGAAAACGCCATACATTCAAAGCACAATGGTAATATTTTAAATCAGCGGTGGTTTCTTGAAATGAAATGAAGGAGTTCTAGTAATAAGGTAAAATAAGAATATGCAAGAATGGATTGATATTAGATGAAAATTTGAAGTTATAATATGTGAGGAAAAATAAAACAAATTCCTTCCAGTAGCACCTTAAAGACCAACTGAGTTAGTTCTAGGTATGAGCTTTCGTGTGCATGCACACTTCTTCAGATACACTGAAACAGAAGTCACCGGACCTTTCTATATAGTGAGAAGGTGGGGAGGGGTATTACTCAGAAGGGTGGTGGGAATGGGTGATTGGCAGATAGCTGTGATGAGCCTGTTGACGACTCTTAACAACTGCAATAGGTCTTACAGGAAAAAGCAAGGGGTGAGAAGGTGAAAAATGGCTTTGTCATGTATAATGAGATAAGAATCCAAGGTCTTTGTTCAGACCAGGTTTCTCCATGGTTTTGAGTTTGGTGATAAGTTGTAATTCAGCAGCTTCTCTTTCCAGTCTATTTCTGAAATTCCTTTGTAGTAAAACAGCTACTTTGAGATCTTGTATAGAATGTCCTGGGAGATTGAAATGTTCTCCTACTGGTTTCTCTGTCTTGTGATTCCTGATGTCCGATTTATGTCCGTTTATTCTTTGGCGTAAGGTCTGGCCTGTTTGTCCAATATAGAGAGCTGAAGGACACTGTTGGCATTTTATGGCATACACAATGTTAGACGATGAGCAATTAAATAGTCCCGAGATGGTATGTGTGATGTTGTTGGGGCCAGTAATGGTGTTGTCCGGGTGTATGTGGCAGCAAAGTTGGCATCTGGGTTTATTGCAGGCTCTGGTGCCAGTGTCCGTGTTAGGTCTGGTTGTAGTATTATTGTGGGTTAGGAGTTGTTTAAGACTGGGTGGCTGTCTGTAGGCAATGAAAGGTCTTCCTCCCAGAGCTTGAGAAAGAGAACTGTCATTGTCCAGGAGAGGTTGTAGATCTCTGATGATGCGTTGTACTGTTTTAACTTGGGAGCTGTATGTGATGACTAGCATCATCAGAGATCTGCAACCTCTCCTGGACAATGACAGTTCTCTTTCTCAAGGAGAACATTTCAATCTCCCAGGACATTCTATACAAGATCTCAAAGTAGCTGTTTTACTACAAAGGAATTTCAGAAATAGACTGGAAAGAGAAGCTGCTGAATTACAACTTATCACCTTGGATTCTTATCTCATTATACATGACAAAGCCATTTTTCACCTTTTCACCCCTTGCTTTTTCCTGTAAGACCTATTGCAGTTGTTAAGAGTCGTCAACAGGCTCATCACAGCTATCTGCCAATCACCCATTCCCACCACCCTTCTGAGTAATACCCCTCCCCACCTTCTCACTATATAGTAGGGTCTGGAAACTTCTGTTTCAGTGTATCTGAAGAAGTGTGCATGCACACGAAAGCTCATACCAAGAACTGACTTAGTTGGTCTTTAAGGTGCTACTGGAAGGAATTTGTTTTGTTTTGACTATGGCAGACCAACACGGCTACCTATCTGTAACTGAGGAAAAATAATTAAGGATAAGCCAACAGGATATGAATTTGCTGAACCAATTTTTAAATGGAATACAAAAAAGGGAGGTGTGAGGAAGTCAGGAAAACAAGTTAATGAACGGTGAGAAATTAAAAAGAGGGATTTTTGTTTTTTGTTTTTTTTGTTTTTTTTCTTATGTTGAATGTTTGTATTTTTGTATTTTTGTGTTTTTGTATTTTTCTTGTGTTTTTTTTTTTTTTTTGGTCTGTTGTCTTGTAACTTTTTTCTTGTTAAAACTTAATAAAATATCATTTAAAAAAATAAATAAATCAGTGGCGTCTTCCCCCAAATATTTATGGGAACTGTGGTTCGTTAAGGGTGCTGAGAGTTGATGGTAGACGCACACACAATATATATATTCTCCTCACGGTGCCACAGTTCCCAGAGTGGTTTAACACCCACAGCATAGCTGTCAAGCGTCCCTTATTTGGAGGGAAAGTCCCTTATCCCAGCGCCATGCCCTCCTGCTGTCCCTTACTGATGATGCCCCTTAAATTTCCCGGGTTTCAAAGGAAGCAGCTCCTCTCCCTCCCTCTCTGCCGGCCAGGGAGGAGGGAGGCTCCAACTGTGTTGCTTGGCTGCCCGGCCTGCCCCCCTCCGGCCTCCTCTCATCAGCCTCGGCCCCCGGGAGCCTCAGGCCCTTCCGCCGCCATCCTCCTCGCGGCCGCCAAACTGAGCGTCTCTGCCTGGGGCCTCCCCTCTGCCCGTCACCGCCATGCCCGCTCCCACTAGGCCGTACTGCGGCTGTGCCGCCGAAGGACCCAGATGAGATGGGCAGCCTGGCATGGTCTATGAATTGATGAGGAGCCTTGAGAGGAGAGCGAGGGCAACTGTTAAGTTGTGGGCGAACATAGCAGGCGACACAGCGATTTCTCCAGAGCAGCTCTTTACCTGCAAGCTGGACAGAACTGAACAGCAAACAGCTCAGCCGGCCTGCTTTTATAGGCAGCCGGCTGTCAACATTGTAGCAACAACAACCCAGAGTTTCCCGCCTAAAATAACTGACGTGGACCTGAGTGAAAACTATCTACAGACCTGAGTGAAAACTATCTACAGACCTGAGTGAAAACTATCTACAGTATCCCCCTGCTGGCCCAGGGTGAAACTTCACTACATAACAGCAACCATGGAGAAAGCAGTTCAGAGAGAGGAGGGAGAGGAGGAGGAGGCGGAGGCGCAGACAGGTGTTCCAAGGGCTGCAAGGGAAGGACCGCAAGCGCTTCTCCCATAGATTTGTAGTGGTAGACTAGCATAGATGGTCTGATCTGCGGGTTTACTTTGGGCGCTATTTCCCCCCCCCTTCCTCCCGCCCCGCCTGATGGAACTGAGAGCTGCAGATGGAGCACGAGAGAAAAGATACAGAACTGCAGCAGCATCTTCGTAGCTTGGACTTCGTTTTGCGCAAAAAGCGGTTGCTGCTTGTAGTTATTTAATTGCAGTGTTTCATCGGCTGGTATCTTGAGCAGCAACCTCTGGAAACAAAGGGCTAAAAACCGGCATTGCTCTCTAAAATTATCTGGTCCCTTTTAACTGGTTGACTAAAATCCCTTATTTTGGCTGCTGGTCCCTTATTTTCAAGGCTGCTGGTTCCTTATTTTCAAATCTGTAAGTTGACAGCTATGACCCATAGGGAACTCTGGGAGTTGTAGCTCTGTGAGGGGAATATGGCTACCGAGCTTGGTAGCCACATATCGTGACTAATTCTTCAGTTATCTTCTGAGCCCTCTTAAGTTTCAGAGTCGGTTTCTTTGCAAGAGCCAGACACCAGACTAATGTGGCACTCGAGTCCTTCCTATCTTTCTGGCGCATAACACATTTTCAGTTTAATATAGACTGAGTTCTGGAAACGGCAGAGCTTTATTATTATTATTTCTTTGCATCACCCACGGTTGAAACTCCACACAAAGGAATGAAATATGCGGAAGGATCAAAGGCAGCTGAGGAGGGCGGCATTTATGCCTCAAATGCCTGTCTCTATTCTTTTTTGAGAGATTGGCATCAGTGCAAGGGAATGATGCGGGAACAATCGCCAATGTGGTGCCTTCTTCCCTGCAAGTGGCTCCTATGGCGCCCATCAAAGTTCTCAATACATTTCCTCTGAAAAACAATGGCCGCCTCTTCCTCCTCGGTCCTCTGACAACACATCCCCTTGAACAGGTTCACGTTTCACCGAACACCAGAGTTGGAAATTGAATAGCAGGGTCGTGGCGGCCATTTTGTGCAATGCCTGAGGCAGCCATTTTGTTGCTGGCGCCCACGACACTTCGCTCAAAACCCCACAGGGTTGGTGTACGCATGAGAACAGAGGCTTCCGAATGAGCAAGGGACCCTTTGCACTGCCGTGCACAAATGCAAGCTACTTCTGGGTGTTCAGTGCGGCACCAATGCTGCCATCCTAAACACATTTACCTGGAACAAAACCTTTTTTTCTGGTTCGAGGGCCGCATTGCCCTGTTGGGAACCTTCCGGGGGCCGCATGACAAATGAAGGCCCCAGAAGTTCTTTGAATCAATCCCTAGAGCAGGGGTCAGCAAACGTTTTCAGCAGGGGGCCGGTCCACTGTCCCTCAGAACTTGTGGGGGGCCAGACTAGATTTGGGGGGGGGGGGCGGGAAATGAACGGATTTCTATGCCCCGCAAATAACCCAGAGATGCATTTTTAAAAGGGCACACATTCTACTCATGTCAAAACACCAGGCAGGCCCCACAAATCACCCAGAGGTGCATTTTAAATAAAAAGACACATTCTACTCATGTCAAAACACGCTGATTCCCGGACCATCCACGGACCAGATTGAAAAGGCTATTGGGCTGGATCCGGACCCCGGGCCTTAGTTTGCCTACACATGCCGTAGAGCATCTCTAAGAAGTGCTGGGAAATATTGCTCTGCCTGAAACCCTGGAGAGGCACTGCCGGTCAGAGTTGGCAACACTGAACTAGATGGACTTAGTATGGCAGCTTCCTATGTTCTTAGGAACTCAGGAAGATTTATTTTGCCTAAACATGTCGACCTGGCTCCACATTTCTCTAGCCATGTCTGTTATATCAAGGTTGCTGGACTACGACTCCCATCACCCCTGATCGCTTGCTATGCTGCCTGAAGCTGATGGGACTTGGAGTCCAGCAGTCCCAGGCTCCCCATCTTATTCCTGGGTGCTGCAGGAGGGGAGATGAAAAGGCTGCGCCTTGGTTTTCCCCCTCCCCAGACTCCACTCTGGTAACAAAAGGCAGAGAGGAAGGTAACCCTATATCCCATTAGGAGAGAGGGGCAGCTGCCAGGCTTGGGGTTGGAGGAAGAGGCTAAAGTTTCTCTTCCTCCGTCCCTGTATGAGGGTCTTGAGCCAACTGTGGGGTGGGGGGAACCCACCAAGGATTTTGAGGCTCAGAGAAAAGGCTTGCAAACCAATTGGATTTTTTTGGGGGGGGGGGTGTCTTGAGTACAGTGGCAGTCATAGGGATGAGAGGGAATTGGGTTCAGTTAGCATTGAGAGATTAATCTAGCTAATTTGCACCTTCTGAAACGGCAGGAGAGCCAGCCATCCTCGGAAATCGGCACCTCTCCAGATTTTGCAACGAAGTTATCCAGCTGAGCGCACAAAAAATCCCAGCAAAGTATGCACACAGATGTATATGTTAGTGAACAAAATGTACAAAAATGGCGTCGCTTTGCAGTGCAGTCCCCCCCACAAAAATTGCGTGCCGAAATTCGCACACCATTAAAGAGCACATTGAATGTATCTGTGAAAACAGCATATGAAAATGCATTATACTGAGAGAAAAAATTGCTTGCAGAAAAGAGGCACATCCAGCAATATTGCATACAGTACAGAAATTCATACTAAAATGCTGACAAATTTTCATGAGGCCTTTTTTTTAAAGTTGCAAACTGAGTAGGGTGGATGGCAGTTGTGGTCCAAAACTCCTGAAGGGCATCTCTCCAACGTTGTCTCATCCAGAGGTAGAGCTCCTGTGGAACTCCACACCACTTGGGGAAACGTTGAGGGTATCATGAGATGGCTGGACATAGGAACTTCTCTCCCGCAGGTTCTCCAACTTTGTCACAGATCATGGAAAGGTGTATATATTTTTTTCTCACCACGCCAATTCCCTCTCATCCCGCTACACCCCAAGGAGCAATTGTTTAGCCTCACACTCTCCTGCTTGGGTCTGCCTGCTGACTTCTGCTAAAGGGCTTTCTTTCAACAACCTCATTAGTTAAGTGATGAGGTTAAGAGGGGACCTGTCTGCCTCGCTGCCCTCTGGTGAGGACGGACGGGATTTATCCATCAGCAGGATATTCCCATAAAGCCGACACTTCTATTGTGGCTTCCACAGATGGAGAAAAATGGAAAATGCAATGTAGCTGAGTGGCAGATTAAGACGATGGTTTCAGCACGGGATTAATTCTTTTTTAAAAAAATAATAATAATATTTATTCAAATTTTAAAGATTACAAAGAGAAAATTAAAAAAACAAAAAAAGGAAAATACAAAATACAAAAAATACAATACAAAAATACAAACAATTCGAAAAAAGAAAAAAGAGAAAAAAACAGCTCAAACTTTTACATAACTTTCTTTCCTTTGCTTATTTCCTTGACCTCCTCACACCTCCCTTTTTTGTATTCTAGTTCAATTAGATATTTCAGCAAATCCTTTCTAGCTTTGTTTTTATCCTAATAATTTATCTTAATATACTGTAATTTTACATTCTCGTCTTTCTCCAATTAAAAAAAATCAATTTTTACCTAATCCTTTATATCATTTCTGCTAAAACCACATTACTTCATTCCCACATCCTTCTAACATTCCTTAATTTTGCAATATTTCTGTAAATAAACTTTAATTTTTTTCCAATCTTCTTCCACCCAGCACGGGATTAATTCTTCAAGGCAAGAGCTTGGGAGGGTTTCTCACCAGGACCATCCTCTGATCTTCTAGCAAAGTTTTGTAATTTTTGACAGACTAGCTTATTTTCACAAGTTGATTGAGGGCCTGAGTGTCGGCAGCAAATACAACTCAGTGATGGTGGTACCTGATCAGATTCACACCTGTTTTGCTACAACAAGGTGCAACATTCATAGAATCATAGAATCATTGAATCATAGAGTTGGAAGAGACCACAAGGGCCACCGAGTCCAACCCCCTGCCAAGCAGGAAACACCATCAGAGCACTCCTGACATATGGTTGTCAAGCCTCTGCTTAAAGACCTCCAAAGAAGGAGATTCCACCACACTCCTTGGCAGCAAATTCCACTGTCGAACAGCTCTCACTGTCAGGAAGTTCCTCCTAATGTTTAGGTGGAATCGTCTTTCTTGTAGTTTGGAACCATTGCTCCGTGTCCGCTTCTCTGGAGCAGCATAAAACAACCTTTCTCCCTCCTCTATGTGACATCCTTTTATATATTTGAACATGGCTATCATATCACCCCTTAACCTCCTCTTCTCCAGGCTAAACATGCCCAGCTCCCTTAACCGTTCCTCATAAGGCATCGTTTCCAGGCCTTTGACCATTTTGGTTGCCCTCCTCTGGACCCGTTCCAGTTTGTCAGTGTCCTTCTTGAACTGTGGTGCCCAGAACTGGACACAGTACTCCAGGTGAGGTCTGACCAGAGCAGAATACAGTGGCACTATTACTTCCCTTGATCTAGATGCTATACTCCTATTGATGCAGCCCCAAATTGCATTGGCTTTTTTAGCTGCCGTGTCACACTGTTGGCTCATGTCAAGTTTGTGGTCAACCAAGACTACTAGATCCTTTTCACATGTACTGCTCTCAAGCCAGGTGTCACCCATCTTGTATTTGTGCCTCGGCTGTTCACTGAGAGTGCTTACTCAGGATCACAACATAGAGGAATTGTGCCTTAACACTTAAAATGAACAAACACAAACCCCTGTGTTGCAAAATGTAACAACCGACAAAAATGTGAACGCAATACGCTGGCTAATAACTGTTAGTGAACATATACAGAATATATTCGGTTATGATGTCATTCAAAATATACAAACAAGCCACTCCAAAATTATGTATACGGTGGTACCTCGGGTTAAGAACTTAATTCATTCTGGAGGTCTGTTCTTAACCTGAAACTGTTCTTAACCTGAAGCACCACTTTAGCTAATGGGGCCTCCTGCTGTAGCCGCGCCGCCGGAGCACAATTTCTGTTCTCATCCTGAAGCAAAGTTCTTAACCCGAGGTAATATTTCTGGGTTAGCGGAGTCTGTAACCTGAAGCGTATGTAACCTGAAGTGTACGTAACCCGAGGTACCACTGTATATCATACAACGCATCTCTCAAAATATACAAGGAAGACGTCTCTCCAGTCTCAAAAGGACAGTATATCCGGAACAGTTCAACTGTTTCGGAATACAGTAGTACCTCGGGTTACATACGCTTCAAGTTACAGACTCCGCTAACTCAAAAATAGTGCTTCAGGTTAAGAACTTTGCTTCAGGATGAGAACAGAAATTGTCCTTCGGCGGCACAGCAGCAGCGGGAGGCCCCATTAGCTAAAGTGGTGCTTCAGGTTAAGAACAATTTCAGGTTAAGTACGGACCTCCGGAACAAATTAAGTACTTAACCGGAGGTACCACTATAAAGTTTTCATCAGCGAATAATTATCAATGAAATATTCATACTAGTGGGGATCATGGGAGGATCAGTGCTCACTTCGGAGATACTTTGGAGAGACGTCTTCCTTTGAGACTTTTGTGAGACCTCTTCCTTTGAGAGACGGCCTGGCGTTCCTCGCTGTTCATTGATTTGTTTGATTCTTTGTTTGGCTCTGATACATATAACAACTTGTAGTTACTTGTATATTTTGTGAGATGTGTTGTATGATATATACATCATTTTGAAGTGGCTTGTTTGTGTATTTTGAATGACATCACAACTGATTGTATATTCACTAACAGTTATTAGCCAGCGTTTGCATTTTTGTTAATAGCTAAAATGGGAAGCCACAGGTCCGGGGTCCAACATCTAGCCCTCCAACCAACTCTATCTGGGTCCACACTGGCCCAGTTTTGCACCCTTTTGAGTGTTTTTCCCCTGGCTGGAGTAGAAGCCCGATTGTGTCATTTGCCTCGGGATAGAGAGGGGTTATTGGCATCCATCTGTCTCGACCACAGAGAGGGGTTTGTGTGTAGAAGCTAGCCTACTTTGCAAAGGTACAATTTGTAACCATTGCTTCACTTACTTTCTCCTTTGGCTCTGCCCAACCCTGGGACGTGGCCCTCGACAGGTCTTCCTGAAGGGAATGTGGCCCCCGGGATGAGAAAGATTCCCCAGCCGTGGTCCACCTTTCAAGGGTAAAAAATCAGTCAAGCCCTGGGATGGGAGTATACTGCAGAAAATGACTGGCACCTGAAGGCATCCATGAAGGTAAGAACTGAGAATTATTTTGCTGGGTGACATTCAAAAACGTGTTAGAGAAGATTGTACCCGTGAATAATATTTATTTGTAGCTGCAATGATATGCCTTGGCAAAAAAAATGAAAGCAACCCCCTCCTCCTTCTCCCTGCAGTGGCATAGCGTGGGGGGTGCAGGGGGGGCCGGCCGCACCGGGCGCAACATCTGGGGGGGTGCGCTCGCCGCCTCCGAAGTTGCCGAAGAGCCTTGGGCGCAGGCTGTAGCAGAGCCCCATGTCTCGCGGAACCAACGAGCTGTGTGCGCGTCCGGGCTGAAGGCGTCCGGCAGGCAGCGGCTCTCAGCGCTCGCCGTGGTCCCCACGCGTCAGGGCCGCGGAGGGCGCGCCAGGCAGCCCCTCCTCACACCCCCGCCACTGCTGCTGCAGCTGCTGGGCCATGTTGCATTTTCCTCGCCTCTCTGCCCTCCTCCTCCTCCGGGCAAGCGGCGTCGTTTGGGCGGCAGCGCCAGCGGCAACTCGCCTCAGATCACCTGACACGGACCCGCCGCCGCCGCCGTGGCTACCTTACTGTAAATACCCCAGCCCAGGCAGCAGCAAGAAGAAGCTGGCAGCGACGGCAGGTTAGGGGTTAGGGGCGCAAATTACTTGCCTTGCCCCGGGTGCTGACAACCCACGCTACGCCGCTGTCTCCCTGTAACATCTCTGCAAAATGGCCGAGGGGGACTGGGCTAATAGATTAATTAGGTTTTAAAACAATCTTTATTTTAGCATTTTTATTTTTATTTTTATTTTTATTTTTTAATAAATATTTATTAAAGTTTTTAAATATAAATGCACAAATAATAAACAGTCTTACTTCTATCACAGACATAATTTCATCACTTCTTTGGGCTCCCTCACGTCTCCCGCTCCCATTTACATCGTTAAAAGTTTTTTCCAAACAAATTATCAACTTGTTTACAATCTCATGTCCACTCATTCAAATATAATCTAGCACTTCTTCCAAAAAATTTTATAATTTCTTTAGTCTCACTTATCATCAAATTTCAAGTCTAATTTAGTGGTGGCCAGTTTTTTATAATCTAGCATCCTTCTTAGCATTCAACCAAATTACAATGTTTTTGTAGATACTTCTTGAATTTCTCCCAGTCTTCCTCCATCTTCTCTTCTCCCAGGTCACGGATTCTGCCAGTCATCTCGGCCAGTTGCATATAGTCCATCAGTTGCATCTGCCACTCTTCCAGTGTGGGTAGATCTTGAGTTTTCCAGTTTTTTGCGATGAGTATCCTTGCTGCCGTTGTTGCATACATAAAAAATGTTCGGTCCTTCTTTAACACCTTCTGGCCGACAATACCCAGAAGGAAGGCCTCTGGTTTCTTTGTGAAGGTATACTTAAATACCTTTTTCAGCTCATTATATATCATTTCCCAGAAGACCTTCACCTTAGGGCATGTCCACCAGAGGTGAAAGAATGTTCCTTCGTTTTCTTTACATTTCCAACATTTATTATCAGACGAATGGTATATTTTGGCAAGTTTAACTGGGGTCATGTACCATCTATATATCATTTTCATTACATTTTCCTTCAGAGCATTACATGCGGTGAAGTTCAGCCCAGTGGTCCACAACCTTTCCCAGTCCTCAAACATAATGTTATGCCCAATGTCCTGTGCCCATTTTATCATAGCCGATTTAACCATTTCGTCTTGTGTATTCCATTTTAACAGCAAGTTATACATTCTAGATAATACCTTAGTCTTTGGTTCTAACAATTCAGTTTCTAACTTCGATTTCTCCACCTGGAACCCTAACTTTTTATCATTTTTAAAAACTTCTTTAATCTGAGCATAATGTAACCAGTCTCGCACCTTATCCTTCATTTTCTCTAAACTCTGCAATTTCCAATTGTCTCCATCTTTTTCTAATATTTCCCAATATTTTGGCCATTTAGCCTCCATATTGGGTCTTTTTAGGGCCTTAGCCTCCAGAGGTGAGAGCCACCTTGGAGTTTTATTTTCCAGTAAGTCTTTGTATTTTGTCCAGACATTAAACACTGCTTTCCTGACAATATGGTTCTTAAAGGCCTTATTGATCTTAACTTTATCATACCATAAGTATGCATGCCAACCAAAAGCATTGTTAAAACCTTCCAAGTCCAACACGTCAGTGTCTTCGAGAAGTAGCCAGTCTTTTAGCCAGCAAAAAGCTGCGGCTTCATAGTACAACTTTAAGTCTGGCAGGGCAAAGCCCCCTCTTTCTTTCGCATCTGTTAATATCTTAAACTTAATTCTGGGCTTTTTGCCCTGCCAGACAAATCTGGATATATCTTTCTGCCACTTCCGGAAGCACTCCGTTTTGTCCACAATCTGTAATGTTTGAAACAAAAACAACATTTTTGGCAATACATTCATCTTGATAGCAGCAATTCGGCCTAACAAAGAAAGCTTCAATTTTGTCCAACTATCCAAGTCTCTCTTAATTTCAGACCAACATTTTTCATAATTATCCTTAAATAGACTCAGGTTTTTTGCTGTTATGTTTACCCCTAGGTATTTTACTTTTTTAACCATAGTTAGTTCTGTTTCTCTCTGAAACCTTTCCGACTCTATATCTGTCAAATTTTTTCCCAACACTTTAGTTTTCTGTTTATTTAATTTAAATCCTGCCACCCGACCAAAATCCTGTATCAGTTGTAATACTCTTTTCGTACTAGATTCTGGCTCCTGCAGAGTCAAAACTAGGTCATCTGCAAAAGCTTTCAGTTTGTATTGTTTCGCTCCGACCTGAATCCCTTCCACCAACCGGTCCCCTCTGATCAAGTTCAAGAGCACCTCCAGAACCGAAATAAATAACAAAGGGGAAATCGGGCAGCCTTGTCGTGTTCCTTTTTCAATTTTGAACTCTTCTGTGACCACATTGTTAACTATTAGTTTAGCCTTTTGTTCTGAATATATTGCGTCAATCCCATTCTCAAACCCCCGTCCCACTCCCATTTCATTCAAATTTCCCTTCATAAATTTCCAAGAGATATTGTCAAAGGCCTTCTCCGCGTCTATAAAAATTAACACTGCTTTTGTATTTATATCTGTTTGCAAAAGTTCCAAAACGTCAATAATGTTCCTAGTATTTGCAAACATATGTCTGCCTGGGAGAAAGCCTGCCTGGTCTTTATGGATTACTTCATTAAGAACTCTTTTAAATCTACTTGCCAAAATGTCTGCAAATATTTTGTAATCCACATTCAGAAGGGAGATGGGACGATAGTTTTTAAGTTGTGTCTTTTCAGCTTCAGATTTTGGTATCAATGTGATAAAAGCTTCCTTCCACGATTCCGGCGCCTTCTTCCCTTCCATAATTTCATTACAGACCTCCATCAATGGTTGGATCAAATAGTCTTTTAATGTCTTATAATACTTGGAGGTCAGACCGTCTGGCCCTGGAGATTTGCCCAATTGCATGTTCTGGATAGCTTGTTCAATCTCTTGCTGTGTTATTTTGTTGTTCAGGATTAATCTGTTTTTTTGTGACAACTTTGTTAGTCCATTTCTTTCCAAAAATTGTTTAATCTCGACCTCATCTTGCGGCCCTTGAGTGTATAATTTTTTAAAGTATCTCTGGAAGCACTTTCTAATTTCCATGGGGTTCTGGATATTTCTTCCTTCAATTTCTAGGTTTGTAACTGTATTTAGTTTCTGTCTCTTCTTCAACTGCCAGGCTAGCAGTTTCCCACATTTGTTTGCCGATTCAAAAGTTTTTTGTTTCATTAATTTAATCTTCCATTCTATTTCTTGGTTTATCAATTTGGAATATTGAGCTTGATACAGTTTAATTTCTCTCAGAATCGGCTGTGACTTCGGATTTGATCTTAATTTCTTCTCCAATTCTTTGATTTTCTGCAAAATCTTATCCTTCCTTTCATTTTGTGTTCTTTTCTTTACAGTGTTCTGTTGTATCAAGAACCCCCTCATCACAGCTTTGCTTGCGTCCCAGATAGTTCTTTTTTCCACCGTAGTGTTCATATTTATTTCAAAATAATCCTTCAGAGTTTTTTGGGCCTTCTTAACAATCTCCTGATCTCTAAACAAGCTATCATTCATCTTCCATCTAAAGGAGCCGGTTGGCAAAAGTGTCATATCCATCTTCAGCGCATTATGGTCGGAGCAGGTCTTTGGGCAGATTTCCACTTTTCTGACCTTGGGTGCCAGACCTCTAGATATCCATATTTGGTCGATTCTTGTCCAAGTCAGTTGGGCTTCAGAGAAGAATGTTCCCTCTCTTCCCAGGGGGTTCTTAGTTCTCCAAATGTCAATCCAGTCCATATTGTCAGCCATTTCAAAAAAGGTCTTTGGCAGTCTGCCGTCTTTTGTAACATTTTGATTTTGTGACTTATCCATGTTTGTCGATACGACCCCATTCATATCTCCCATCATTATTTTAGCATTTTTAAAAAAGACCCCAAACTTACAATAAGTCTCTGATGATGATCATCTGCCAGCAGGCAAAAACATTTCAGTTTAGTCAGGTCTCTGGCCTTTAAGTTGATCTGTACAAATGGTGCTGCTTATTATAACCAGTGGTGGTTTAAAATATTTCTTTAACAAACAATGTTTAAAACAAGAGTACATTGTGCTTTCGGATTTGACGTAGGTGGTTAAAAATAATGTCCTTATAAAGCTTTTTTTTCTTCTCCACTGTAACAATAACTGGATGTCTAAAATGGATGTTTACATGCCTTGTTGTGTTTGTGTGTGTGTGTGTGTGTGTGTGTGTGTTTACTTTGCATATTGTTGATGTTCTTAACTGAATTTCATTATACTGGGCTGTATTTGCAAAAGTTGCTGTTAGCTACCCCAAACGTTTGGTGAAAAGGCAACTTGAACAAATGAATATAATATACTGCTAAAATATACAACTGTAATACAATTTCACATAAAATATCCATCTGTTACGGTACTTAGTTTGAATGTATAAAGAAGATCAAATAGAATAGATTTTTACAAAAGGAACTTTTAGAGAAAGAGAACGTTTTATCAATTCTGTTTTTACAGTGGCAATCTCTCTGAGTCCACATTTCCATACAAACTGCTTCTCTTGCAATACTGTACTGGATAAACCTCCCCCAGTTTTCTATGGCTCAATAGTTTTGCCCTCTTTCCCTAATTTTATCACGGCCATTAATCAGAATGTACTAAATGAGCATTGCAACATGATAACTGCGCGCCAGTTTTTATCTAACTGGCATTTGCGGTTTTACAAAATCCCTCTTTCAGTTGTGTGCTAGAAACATTTATTGTTTCCTGCAAAGAGGTAATCATTCAAATGTTAAGAAAGAGGAATGTTAAACTCAGATACTTTAATGGCAACATGGCAGCCTTTTATTACATTATTAAAAAAACGGTGTGCAATAATGTGATTGTGCAAATATTAACACGATAGAGAGTTGTGTGGATAATTTGATCTGGCAAAAGTTGCTGTGTTAGAGCAAAAGCTTATACTGTACCGGCTTCTGAAGAAAATATATTGAAAAGGACTGAAAAATATTATTTTGAAGACGGGAAAACACTGTGACTTACCGTAATCCCTGCTTGGTTCCGGGCAAAAATCAAATGTGTGGACGAAAAAACTGCAACCGCCTTTGTCAACATGACGCCCTGCAGATGTTTTTTGGGTTACAACTTCTTTCACCCACATCTGGAGGGCATCAGGTTAGCAAAGGCTGCACTTCAGTATTGGTACATTTCTTCCTGTTGTGGAAAAGGGAATCATTACAATGGAATTTCAGTTACACTGTTGGATCAGGTCCCTTTTATCTGGTTTTAATAACCAATAAGGCAACCAACTGGCTCTCCCCAAGGAACCTTGATTGTGAGCCAACAGTGCCCTCTGGTGGACAATGGGAAAATGTTTATTGGCAGTTCTTTCCTGTCTCTGAAATATATACTGGATACATCAGAGGAAGACGTTTGTGCCGCTCCTTACTCAAAAGTGCTGCTCAAAAGTCTTTTATTGAGTATTCCAATAATTTCTGGATAAGGTACAAATTGGGGGGGGAGATCCTGGGTTACTGGAAGGATATTAATTTTTGAAGAAAAACGTACCGTATTTTTCGCTCTATAAGACGCACCAGACCACAAGACGCACCTAGTTTTTGGAGGAGGAAAATAAGAAAAAAAATATTCTGAATCTCAGAAGCCAGAACAGCAAGAGGGATCGCTGCGCAGTGAAAGCAGCAATCCCTCTTGCTGTTCTGGCTTCTGGGATAGCTGCGCAGCCCGCATTTGCTCCATAAGACGCGCACACATTTCCCCTTACTTTTTAGGAGGGAAAAAGTGAGTCTTATAGAGCAAAAAATACAGTAATTTAAAATGACCTCATCTAGAGATTGTTTGGAGGCAATTAATAGGGGTAACTGAAAGGGGAAGCAATTTATATGGTGCAGGAATTTGTGGGATAAAAGAACCAAAGAGGAGGAATTGCTTTGGGTGATCTGCAACGGAGTCAGTGAATCATTTATTTGAGGGTTATTTGGATGGGAAATGAGCCTTCTGCGACACTTTAATTCTGAATTTGCATCTTACGTGTATAACCGGGCACATGAAAATCACATGCAAATTTCTGTCTGTGGGCCCATGTTCCGAATTTTGTAAGTACTTTTGGTGGTATTCAATGAATTTTGCTCAGAGTGGACTTGCTGAAATTAATAGCCTGAAGCTAGCCACGCTCATTAATTTAAGTGGGTGCATTCGGATGGGAAACGTAGCAATGCCCCTGTCTGTATTCCAAAATGAAACATCTGCAGTGTCTGGACTCTGATGCTGTGGGGTTGGGAAAGGCATTTACCGTATTTTTTGCTCTATAAGACTCACTTTTCCCCTCCTAAAAAGTAAGGGGAAATGTGTGTGCGTCTTATGGAGCGATTGCAGGCTGCGCAGCTATCCCAGAAGCCAGAACAGCAAGAGGGATTGCTGCTTTCACTGCGCAGCGATCCCTCTTGCTGTTCTGGCTTCTGAGATTCAGAATATTTTTTTTTCTTGTTTTCCCCCTCCAAAAACTAGGTGCGTCTTGTGGTCTGGTGCGTCTTATAGAGCGAAAAATACGGTATATATCTGGAGCCATTAAAACACCTGGAACAGCTCTTCCACAAACAATCCTTTACAACCTTTTCAGGCATCTTGTACATATAAATTATTATTTCAACTAGCACGCTCCTCTTTCATATAAATAAGCCCACAGGAGCTGGAAAGAGGGCAGGGAAGGCGTCTGCCTGTTATGAATAAATAGACAGGGAGTTCCAGTGTTTAGGCCAGGGGTCAGCAAACTTTTTCAGTGGGGGGCCGGTCCACTGTCCCTCAGACCTTGTGGAGGGCCGGACGATATTTTGAAGGGGGAAAGGTGAACGAATTCCTATGCCCCACAAATAACCCAGAGATGCATTTTAAATAAAAAGACACATTCTACTCATGTCAAAACACACTGATTCCCAGACCGTCCACGGGCCTGATTTAGAAAGCAATTGGGCCAGATCCGGCCTCCGGGCCTTAGTTTGCCTACCCATGATTTAGGCCCTGCCGCACAAAAAAACTCAAAAAGGACAAATACAGCTGCATTGCAGAGGGTTGGACTAGATCAGGCATGGCCAAACTTGGCCCTCCAGATGTTTTGGGACTACAATTCCCATCATCCCTGACCACTGGTCCTGTTAGCTAGGGATGATGGGAGTTGTAGTCCCAAAACATCTAGAGGGCAAAGTTTGCCCATGCCTGGACTAGATGATCCTCAGTGTCCTTTCCAACTTTGTGATTTTTAATAATAATAATAATAATAATAATAATAATAATAATAATAATAATAATAATTTATTTATACCCCGCCCGTCTGGCTGGGCCTCCCCAGCCACTCTGGGCGGCTTCCATAGAAACCAAAAATACAGCAAAATATCACACGTTAAAAACTTCCCTGAACAGGGCTGCCTTAAGATGTCTTCTGAATGTCTTCTGAATGTCAGGTAGTTGTTTATCGCTTTGACATCTGCTGGAAGGGCGTTCCACAGGGCGGGCGCCACTACCAAGAAGGCCCTCTGCCTGGTCCCCTGTAGCTTTGCTTCTCGCAATGAGGGAACCGCTAGAAAGCCCTCGGCGCTGGACCTCAGTGTCCGGGCAGAATGATGGGGGTGGAGACGCTCCTTCAGGTATACTGGACTGAGGCCGTTTAGGGCTTTAAAGGTCAATAATAATAATTTAAACAAGACAAACATCCTAACAAGTGGACACTTGTGGTAAAGAGCCATTTACAGCATTCATCTGGGAAGGCTACACCCTCGCTTAACTTCAGGCGTGTTTTTTAAGGGAGGGGGGCAGCAATTGGTGGAGAAGAATGTATTTCGTGTTCTCACCTTGGTCCAGGGATTTTTTTCTGGGTGAAGCCAGTGGGGAAAGGGTTGATTTGGGATTTAGAGAGCCTGATTAATAGCCATAGGGGGAGGCACTCTTTACTTTGTTTGTACTCTAAGATTCCTGGCACATCTCCTCTGGAATGGCTAATTTATGGTGCAACTTGTCTGGTAAAATTAATGAGCAAACGCCTAGATTCTATTTCATCGGAGCTGGAAAAAATGGCATCTGCCACTCGAAAGACTTTTGGATTAAGCGCATTAAGATTTACTGCAAACAAAAGACCTACCAGTTTTTTTTTTTAAAAAAAGGGAGAGCCTTACAAAATTCACACAGAAGTATAATATTTTAACTCACCTGTGGAAACAACTCAGAGGCTATTAAGAAGAAAAAGGATAACATCAAGAAGATTGGAAGATGGGACTGGTGAACATTAAAAGCAGCACAAATATGAGATGACTGGACTCTTACTGAACTCCAAGCATGGGAACCCCCAACAAAATTTATAATTTGGCAAAATATTCGGATTTTATGATTTGTATTGTATAATTTGGAATAATTAATGTGATATGATTGGATTGTTTAATGGAAAACGTAATAAAAATTCTAAAAAAAAAGAATTCTGTCTGTCAAGGATCCATGGGGTGGCCTTAGGCATGTCCCTTCCTCTCAGATTCAATTCACCCGTGCATGAAATAGAGGGGCTCTATTAAAAAAACAAAACAAGCAGACCTCAATTAAGATTCCCCCAAAGAAGCATGAAGTCTGCACACACACAAAAACCTAAAATTTTCCTTCCAGTAGCACCTTAAACACCAACTAAATTAGTTCTTGGTATGAGCTTATATAGAAGGGTCTGGTGACTTCTGTTTCAGTGTATCTGAAGAAGTGTGCATGCACACGAAAGCTCATACCAAGAACTAACAGTTGCTCTTTAAGGTGCTACTGGAAGGAATTTTTTTATTTTGTTTTGACTATGGCAGACCAACACGGCTACCTATCTGTACACAAAAACCTTTTGTAGAGATTTTATCACCCCATTGTATTGTATTGTATTGTATTGTATTGTATTGTATTGTATTGTATTGTATTGTATTGTATTGTATTGTATTGTATTGTATTGTATTGTATTGTAAGCCACTTGGAGATCTTTGGCTGAAGAGGAGCAAATAAGTGCTTCAAATCAAGCCAATATATAAATGCATTCTAAATTATATAATAACATCGCATACTATGCGTCCCTGGTGTGTAGGAACAGCACATTTCAGACGCTGGATATGCTTAAATGCAAAGAAAAGGCTGCTGGAGCGTTCTCTCACCACACGGGGGCGCATTTATACAACCGTTTTAACATCTCCAGGCAACTGTTTTAAAGGCTGCGATCCTATATATCTGGATCCACTATGTCTGAGTGTGGAGTCGCTGAATTGGCGGGGGCTTCTTGGGCCAAACCTGTTCAATTCCGGGCTCGATGCAGGGAGTCACAATGAATTCCATTGGGAGGGATTTCTGAGCAGACATATTTAGAAAGCGTTGCACCGCTTACATCGACTCAAAATGAGCGTGTAAACTGGATTTGAATGCCAAAAAGCAAGGTGATCGGCGAGAGAGATTTATTACATGGACGCACACGAGAGTAAACCCATCTCCATCACTGAATACCGAGCGGAGAGGGAACGAACGGCGCCGCGCTGCATTTTCTAAATCCGAATTGACTCCGAGAATCAGAGTCACTCCCTTTCCCACACAAGGCCCTTGGAGGGGTAGGGGCGGGGGACTCGCACCATTCTTTTGCATTGAGCTGAAGGCTTGCTTCCGAATCAAAAGCACGCCCCCCCCCCGAGCTTCAGTGGAGTCTACCACCAATTAAGCGTGCACACAGTCCTGCAGCTTTAATCCGGAGTCACTTCCCTTTGTGCCGAGCACACAGGTAGGACGCCCAGCTGATATGCACGTCCCGGGTCAAGACGCTGCGATGGCCACCTTAATCTTGCAGAACGAATCCGGATCCAGTGTGACTCTGGATTAACGCTAGCCCGGAGGAGCGCTCCGCCGGCTGGAGCACCCTGCGCGCTGCGATCCCTGCCCCTCCGCAGCCGCAGCGGAGCCCCCTCGCGCCTGCCAGCTGCCAACACAGAAAGTGGGGTTGGGGGGGTTGGGTAGGTGGGGAAGACCCCCCCCTTGGGTCTCGGACTGGCATCCCCAGCGCCCAATCGGCGCGCGCACCAGCAAGCAGAAGGAGGCGTGCCAAAAGCGCCTTGGATCTGCAAGGCTGCGAGGGCGCGCGCGCGCGCGCCGGGCGTAGGGGGGGGGGCACCTTGGGGTGGGAGGGGGAGCCAATGGCACGGATGGGGGAGGGGCGGTGGGTGTAGCCTGAAGGGGAGTGGGCTTCGAGGAGGGGGAGAAGGGGGGCGAGAGAGGCGAAGGAGCGCAGGCGGAGAGGCAGGAGGGGAGAGCGGAGCGCGCGGAGCGAGGCGAGGCGGCTGGACCCGGGCAGGAGGCGCAGGAAAGCCAGCCAGCCAGCCATGGAGAATGGATTGCAGTGTCCAAGGTAAAAGCAAGGAAAGGTGGGTGGGGGGGTGCACGAAGCCCCCCTCCCCAGTTTTTTTTATTTTTTTTTTGGGGGGGGGTGTTGCACCGCGATCCAACTCTTCCCGGGTGCGCGAGAAATCTGCAACCCAGTTCCCCGATTTGGAGAGGGGCTTGCGCAAACGCAGGGGGAGGCGTGCGCCCCTGACATAGAGATATTTCGCGATGGTTTGCGCGCGCCACCCTCTCCCCCTGGGCGATTTATCTATATGTGGGGCGGGGGGGGGTGAATCTGCGGACTCATCAGATTCCAAAGTGGGGCTGTGTGTATTTTAAAACACACAACCTATGTGCGCGCCTGAGTTTTGGGGTTCCATGGAAAGGGCTGGTTGGAGCCCTCCTTTCCTTTCCTTCCTTGCGCAGCCCTGAGAACGTCCCAATCCCTTCCCCACCCCCCCCAAAAAACTTCTAGATCTAGGTCTTCAGTAGTATGTTAAAGGGTGCCATTCTTGTGGACAGCTTTTTCTGGCGCCATGGGGTGTGTGTGTGTGTTTGCGGAGGGAGGGGGTTGTGTGTGACCTTGTTATTCTCATTATTATTATTTTTTAATGAGTGAAAAGGCCAGCTTGTTTTATTTTCATTCTTGTATTTGCATCTTACTGGTCAATGTCACCCATGGCTGCAGGAGGACGACATGGGGAGCCTGAGATGTGCAGTAATCCTGCAGAGCTGGAAAGAAGGAAGGGGGGGGGTGTTCTCTTGGCCGCAAGGAGATCTAGTAGATTACAGTGGAGATATGTGCCAAATGTAAACCAGCAGGGAGGGAGCGCAGGGTTCTGTAGCCAACCACAAGTCTGGTCACCGACCCTAGCCAGCGAGCTGAATATCATGGAACAGGCCCAAGAAAGCGACAACACAGGCTGTGTGATGTCTCTCTCCTCCTGCTTGTGGATCTGCCGCTTAATCTCCCCGCATACCTTGTTTACAGTGCTGCAATCTTTTTATCATGGCCTCCCTCTCTCTCTGCTGGCTGCCTTTAGACCCCAGTTCAGAAATGCAAGCATACACGATCGGACGGTTTGTGCATATGGAACAGGGTGAGGAAAAGGGGTTTTTTGTTGTTGTTGCTTTCCTGACCAATATTCTGGGAAACTCCTGCACTTTTATTACTTTTGCACCGTTCCCCGATTTTGATTACCCGTTTAAATGGACGAAAGCTGCAAGGTGCATCTTCGCAAAGCTCTGCCTGTAAATCTGGCAGCCTTTGCCAGAAGTGAGTTGGCAGGAATCTCCGTACAGTAGCGAAGGAGAGCAATCCCTGAAAGGGAACGTGCCTGGACGGTGAAATGCACACCCGGTCGCTTAAGAATATTTACCATTGTTATTTACGATTATTTATAAGGTCCTTTGTAACTCGGAAAACTTGGCTTTCAAAAAAAACATCTTGGATTTGGGAGATTGTGGAAGCTTTTGGTACTGTGGTGGAGAGAGGCAGCTCGCCTAGGCAGTTTAAATCGCCCACGAAGTTTTGAGGGGGAGAGAGAAAGGGGCAAGGGGGGGGGCGGCAGCTGTTGGTTGGCCAGGAAAAAGCATGAAGTTTTGGTGTTCCAAAGGGGCATTTAATTAGACAGTGGCTGCTGGATTGGAGCAGGTATGCCAGCCAGCCAGCCAAAGCGTCATTACAGATGTAGGTCAATTCCGTGGAGATCATCTCAGAATTGGGTTAAGGCAAGAATGAACAGGGTGACAGAGAGAGAGATGCATATATTATATGGGGGGGGGGGACAGGTGTGTGACGTGTGCTTTTCAGCTTCGTGAAAAGTAGGTCTTTGGAAGTTGGCATCCAGCGCTGGTGTCTGGGTCTGGATGCGGACTCCGTTGGGCAAATTCAACCGGAGTGAGCAAGGGCGTGTGGCCATGGCAGCGCCGACGTGCCCGGGTGGGTGTGTCGTGACTGTCCGCTCCGCTTGGTTTCTGGGCTGCGCAAGTAGCTCCGCTAGACGTCCCGTGGACGGTCTTGGAGCCTGTTGCTGGGTAGGACACAAACTGGCACTGTGCCACTGAGGGCAGGAAGCCAACGTGGACTTAATTGTGTGTGTGTTTTTATCCTTTTAAAAAACCAAAAAACAAACAACCCCCTTTTTTTTTTTGCCTCGTAGGCTACAGGTCTCTCGTTAACTGTTGGTAAACCGGGGACGGAGAGGGAGCTTGCCAGGGTGCAGATGTATCCCCCCCCCCCAAAAAAAAAAATTCCCCCGAATAAAGTCCTGTCAAAGTAAGGGAGAAAATAAGAACTCTCCTTTGAATTTCCTGGAATAGCCTTTTAAAAGAAGTCACTGGTCACCGCTCCTTTGGGAGAGCTGGACTGAGGACCCTGGTCTGTCAAGCGCCAGCACTTAGCCCCCCCCTCCCCGCTCCAACAGCCCTATTAAAAGCCAGAGAGCACCTCTTTGCAATTCCCAGCTCCTGCTCAGTTGGCTTGTCTTTCCCACCCACCGAGCCATTCTTGCCCCCTGCTGGCTGGGGTAGGGGCTGCTGCTGGCGATTTTATTTTTTTTAAGTCTTTCTCCTTTAAGGCAGAGATCCTGCAAAGCTGGCGCTGCGGGCCCTGAACTTTTGATAAGGAAAATCCACCCGTGGAATCTGGTTTTGAGTGCTTATCTGTCCTGTATCGCTGTGCCTGGGTTTGTGGCACCAGCCCATCATGACCTTGCCTTTGGGAACATAGGAATCTGCCCAATACATTGGTCCATTTCACCCAGTGTTGTCTATTTCAGTGACCGACAGCACTGGCTCTCCAGTCATTCAGGCAGGAGTCTCTCCCAGCCCTGCCGGCAATTGAACCCTTTCTGTTCCAAGAAGCTCTCTGCTGAATTGGGTCTCCTTCCGCCTCCATGTGATTCCCCTGGCACAGATCCGGCCTGGTTTCCCCCCTGCCCTCCTCCGGCGCCCCCTTGTGGCATCCCCGGAACTCGCTCACTCTCTGCTTTTCCCTCCGGAGTCTCTCCTCTCGCAGGCGGAATGGACTGGCACCCGTCCCAACCCAGCCTCCTCCTCCTCCTCCTCACACATGTCCTTCCTCTGCAGCCTCGGCTGCTGGCTGTTCTCCTCCGGGCAGGGAAAGCCGGTGGACCTCGTGTGCCGGACGGCGGGCGCATGACGGCTCTTGTGTACATCACGTGCTCCCGGCCCCGTGCCAGGCTGTGACGCGGGGGGCGGAGGTAGGGGGCAGTTCCTATTTGGGGATAGCAGTGCTCTCGGCTTGGGGCTGGCAGCGGCGGTCAGTGGGCGATGGGGGACGGCGGGGCAACAGGGCAGGAAGAGGGCCCAGGAGGCACGTCGCCCGCGGGCAGGGCTCCTTCGGAGGGTGAGTGTGGCACTGCCAGGGGCAAAAGGCAACGGCAGCAGATGTGCGCCTGGCTTGGCTCCTCTCCCTGTTCTCTCTTTTCTCTCTCTCTCTTTTCACTTTTCCTTCTGGCTATCTCTTCCTGCTCCTCGTTCTGCGCCCCTTTCGTCTTGACACAATCTCTCTCCTTTGTCCCTTGACTTTCTTGTGCCCTCCTTCCCCAGCCGTCCTCTTTTCTGTTCTGTTACTTTCCCATTCACGTGGATTTCTCCTCCTCCTCCTCTCCTGTCCTTTGTGTTTTCTCATTCACACAGACCCCTTCTTTCCTTCCTTTGAGCTACTGAATTTTCTCCTTTCCTCCGTTTTCTCTGCCCTTTGGTGGTGGGGGGGCATGTTCTTCTGTTTTTCCTGTTCGCATCCCAAATTTGTGGTTATCTCCTCAATTACAGTTCGACTCACTTTCTTTTTATTTTTGTGCATTTTGCCTTTCTCTTCTTCCCTTGAGTTCCCTGTCTGCCTTTCCTTTCCCTTCTCTTCTCATCCACATGTCCTTTTTAAATAAAAAAATCCAGTTCGCCTTACTTGCGTTTTCGAAAATTCGGGAACCATTCTGTTATTTTCCTTTCGATCTCCCTGTTGTGCCTTCTCCCAATCCAGGCTGAAATGGCTCTTCTCCAATGAAGGGTTTATTTTTTGGGGGCGGGACGGGGGTGTCTATGGCCCCCTAGGCCTGCCTGACCCAGACTTTGTTGGGGTTCCCAAGCCAGTCTTGGCTTGGACGAGGACAATCAGCGGCGGGAGAAATCTGGCGCCGCAAAAATTGGCGTCGGAAAAAACGTCTTGGCGCTAAATCAGAGAACTGCTTTGGCTGATGTTCGTGAATCTTGAACCTTGGGGTGAGATGTTTTCTCACCTTACTTGTGACCTGCATTTTGATTAACGGAATCTGAATGATGTGGTTGTGGTGGGTTTTTGTTGTTGTTGTTAAGTGGTGGCATATATATGGTTTATTTCTTCTGTTGATGGGGACGGAGGTTGATTGGCAAGAGAGATAATTTGATAAGAGTGGACTAGGAGTCAGGACTTAAGGGCTTGTTTTGCGTGTTTGTTCTTTCGCCATTTTGGAAGGGGCGGTAGCAGCAGCTGCTCCAAGGCTGGAGCTTAGACTTGGAATATGTGACGCCCAGAATTTCTGAGGAAGGAGCCTTGGGATCCAGGACTGTGGAGTCTTCGTCACGAGTCTCGCAGCGAGCTAGATCTCCACCATCAGCTTTGAGGGCGTGCCTCAGTTTCCCCCTCTTGCAACCTAACTTCCCGACCTGCTGCCATTTTTATGCATCGCTTTGTGGGTTCCGGAGGGAACTAATGATGGGATGTCGGGGACTGTGACTCGGGAAGATGTGGCGACTGTGAATGGCCAGCAGGGGGTGCTGGAAAAGATGGAGGTATTTGGTCCTCCGGGACATACGAATTGTGTTGCTGTTTTCTCCTTTAACGCTTAAAGCCCTAAACAACTCGGGCCCCAAATACTTGAAAGACTGCCTCCTTCCCTGTAGACCCTCTCGGGTGCTAAGATCAGTGAAAGGGACCCTCTTTGTTCTTCCACTAGTCCCAGAAGCTTGTGGGGCAGTGGCCTGGGAGAGAGCGCCCTCTGCTGCAGCCGCTGGCCTGTGAAACTCCCTCCCTCTTTTTATGTTTGAGATGCATACTTTTCAAGACCCGCCTTATTTTTGTGGTTGTAAGTTGTTTAAAGCTGTTTTTAATACTCCTGTCCTGCTCGGGGAGTCCTCATTGCAGGAATTCTTGCCCACCTGCACTGTGTTTCAGAGGTTGTGATCGCCAGGCACCCAGCGATTATTTTCCTAAAATGAGCACCTGGGCTCCCGGTAGCCTAATAAGAGGGCCATGCCCTTCCGGCCTGCAAGTTTCTGGCTGCTATTGCACCCTTGGGAGGTAAATGTACTTTGTGCATGCTCAGAAGGCTGAGAAGACTGGCTCTATGGCTGAGGCCTGTCTGAAATCTCGCTCCTCCGAGCACCAAAGCACAAAGCAGCGTTCCAGGAGGCAGAGGGTGACATTGTATTCTGTGCAGGAATCTAACATGGGGAACACTTCTCCCTCTTACTTCTGGTTATTTATTATTTAACAAGTGTGCAAACTGCTCTTCAAGGGAAAAAGAAAAGCTTCCCAAAGTGGTTCACAAGTGATGCACGATACAATATAAAATTCAAAATTATTAAAAAAATAATTATGGCAAACTTTGTTACATTGAAACGTTCAAAGCCACCGAAAAGCAGAATAGTCGTTTAGCTTCATGCAAAACTGCCAGAAGTCCTTAGATACGGTGCTTGTCTGATGCCACGTGGGTTCAGATTCCACAGTTGTGGGGCCCTTGCCAAAAAGCCCTCGCCCTTGTGTGCCTGTCACCCTAACTTACCTTACCAGGTGGGTGCCTGAGCAGGGCTTCAGAAGTACACCTGAAGGCTCAGGTGAGTTGATACAGATGCATGCAGTCTTTTGGGTAACATCCTGTTGATATGGATTCCTAGTCCCTAAAACACAGAATTTTTTTTTGATGAGCCTTACGGGACGGATGGGATGACTGCATGGAAGCCACTTTCTGCGTTGAGCATCCTTGATCATTTTCTTCTTTGAACATCTCTGCCCTGGCCCCTGTGCATAGACAGATTCCTTCCTTACACCCCATTGTAACCTCAGGCTACTGACTTTATATTCCAGCCTTCCTGCAAGCACCAGGGTAACCCCTGGTATGCACAGGGTTACCTTGTTTTTAATCTACATAACAACCTTGTAAAGGTAGGCTAGGCTGAGAGTCGTGACTTGGTCAAGGCTGCTCAGCATGGCAGCTGTCAGCAGTGGGTAGGGTTGGGTATATGCTGGGGGGACGGACCAGAGACTTTTGAGGATACAGTGGTGCCCCGCAAGACGAATGCCTCGCAGGACGAAAAACTCGCTAGACGAAAGAGTTTTCCGTTTTTGAGGTGCTTTGCAAGATGAATTTCCCTATGGGCTTGCTTTGCAAGACGAAAACGTCTTGCCGCTAAGCCACTAATAGCTGCTAATAGCCGTGCTTCGTAAGACGAAAAAATTCGCTAGACGAAAAAACTCGCAGAACAAATTAATTTCGTCTTGCGAGGCACCACTGTACCCACTTTGAGGATACTCCCATCTCCTCCGCTAGTGATTACATAGAGGCGGTAACATCCCTTGTGTGCGCTATCGGGAGTAATATTTGAAACAAACTTCTGGTGTCGTTTTCATCAATAAAGTAAGAGTCAGTGCTAAGAAGCAAGACCCTTTCCCCCCTAACCTCTGATGTACCAAGGTTGGCTGGAATTGTGGAGCATTGAGAGAGAAGCCTTTGTACGCTCTCAGAGGCACTGTTTTTTTATTATTAAAAAACTGGTTTTTTATTATTTAGCCTCTGACTAAACAGGACCTGGGAAGGACTGCTCCTGTCGCCGTCTCTGCCTCCTCCCCGTTGGGCTTTATGGTCAAAAGGGGATTTGAATGCCGTGATCCACGAGATCCAAACCTGCTCTCTCTTTGTTCAACAACCTGTTGCCCTGGGGCTGATGGGAGTTGTAGTCCGAACTTCTGGAGGGCGGCCTTTTGGTAAAGGCCGCTGTATGTACTAGAGCACATTCCCTTGAGGAAATAGTCAGGGGCAATTTGAAGTTCCAGGTTCAGTGTGGCCAGGCTAGTACAGTGGTACCTCGGGTAACATACGCTTCAGGTTACAGACTCCGCTAACCCAGAAATATTACCTTGGGTTAAGAACTTTGCTCCGGATGAGAACAGAAATCGTGCTCCGGCGGCGCAGCAGCAGGAGGCCCCATTAGCTAAAGTGGTGCTTCAGGTTAAGAACAGTTTCAGGTTAAGTACACAACTCTGGAACGAATTAAGTACTTAACCTGAGGTACCACTGTATTAGCTACCAGCCCACGGATGTGACCCTGGGCATTTATGGATAGCCTATTTCTGCTCCAGCCACACTGGACGTCTCACTTTGTTTGTTGCAACAAAATTTGTTTGTTGCCTCTTGCTTTTCTGGCAATTGTACCAGGTTGTGGTTATAGGAACATAGGAATTGATTTGTGCGTCCAGCAGTCTGTGCAACGAAACCTGCACAGGTTGTTTATTCATAATTGCAAAATAAAGTCAAGTCTGCAGAAGTCTTCTCCTATATACTTCCAAGAGCTGGAGACAGGGCTCAGTGACCTTGGGGTGGGGGGTGGCATTCAGGTCCAGATAATACATAGGAATTGCCCTTTAACTTTCCAGCACAGTTTCTACCTGCAGATAGGGTGGTAAAAGTGTGTGTGTCTTTTTTAATGCATGCTTATGAGTGGAACAGAGATTCTAGTCCACATGACTATAATTTTCTTTCAGATCCGCCTCCAGTTTCAAGGATACTAGTCTCTTGTAGCCTAATTGACCATGCAAATACATTTCAAACAAATAAAAGTGCAGATACTTTTTAATAATGAAGGTAACATTCCTTGAGAGCGGGCAAAGTTTATTTCTTCTTATTCTTGGTGCAGAAACGCTGCCAACACACACCTGAAATTAGGAAAAGGGGCTTGAGCGATTAGTGGGTGAGGAACTTGCGGGTGGCAGCTGTTGTGAATTAATTCATCTGGAGTAGAAATTGTGTACCTGGCGCCTACCGTTTTCTCAAGCTCTAACCACTACGCTTGCCTTCCAGAACCAGAGGTCCTGCCTTTCAACCCCCCTCTCTGGAATCTGAGTAACAATAAAAAAAACAGTGTTAGGAAATGAAATATTAGAACATGGGCAGGCAACCTAAGGCCCGGGGGCCGGATCCGGCCCAATCGCCTTCTAAATCTGTCCTGCGGACTGTCCAGGAATCAGCGTGTTTTTACACGAGTAGAATGTGTGCTTTTATTTAAAATGCATCTCTGGGTTATTTGTGGGGCCTGCCTGGTGTTTTTACATGAGTGGAATGTGTGCTTTTATTTAAAATGCATCTCTGGGTTATTTGTGGGGCATAGGAATTTCTTCATTTCCCCCCCCCCCCAATATAGTCTGGCCCCCCACAACGTCTGAGGGACAGTGGACCGGCCCCCTGCTGGAAAAGTTTGCTGACCCCTGTATTAGAATCATGGCTTGCAGGTCCCTTAGCTGAAACTGATATGCCGTGTTTCGCTTCTGAAGACGAATTGCGCTTCTCTCGACACCCTCATCCCATTATAGATCATTAAGCTTCCCTCCCCTTCCTTTAAAGGGGAACAGACATTTGCATCTGGCCTAAGAAGTGGCTTGATGGGGGGGGGGCAAATTTCAAGGGTATTTCAATTACTCTGCCGTGCTTTGATCACCGCACATTGATTTTAATGGGCCCGATGGCACACCAGAAGATTTGTTGCCACGGATTCACTTCAGTTTAATGGACGGGGGGGGGGGGCGGTTATACATTTTCTTGCTCTATGTGAAATGTGTCTGGAGTCTATTTTTGAGAATTTTCAGTGCTCAGAACTTCAGTATTGCCCAAATAATTGCTTTTCGCTTGCCGCCACCACCTGAAGATTTCATCGGCGTGATCGGGAGTCCGTTCAGATGGAACAGCAAGGAAAACGGGGGCTGCTTCCTCCCTTCGTGAGCTATGAGCCCCCCCCCACTGTCTGATCCTGGCTTGAGACAAACCACAGCCTGTTCGGGAGTGCACCTGTTCGGGAGTTGCACACCATGGTTTGTTCCTGGTTTTCAGCGCAAGCTGTATGGAACAGTGGCAAGCGAGGGTTTGCCTCAAAGCGGGAATGGAAGAAGGGGGGGGTGTTTAGAGCTACTGAGCCGAAGTTTCCCCCCTGGCTTCTTGCCACAGTGGGAAACCATGGTTTGGGACTAAGTCTGAATCACTCCAGTGTTTTTCGTAGGGTATGGCCTAGTCTAAGGAGCAGCAGCTGGCGATCGCATGGTGACGTTGTGCCTTCGCTCCCTTCCTCTCTTTTGCTCCAGAAGTGGAAAATAAACTTGTGGCTAAAATGGGGGGACAGTTGTCTTTTCCAGAGAGTTGAATGTGGTTCACGAGAGGATTTGCTTTTCGCCATTGTCTGTGATCCAATGCATCTTCATGACTGCATGAAAACCCAGGGCCGGCCCCACTGTTTGACAGATTGAGGTTGCTGCCTGGGGCGGCGGATGCTGAAATAGCTCCATGAGCGTTCCTTTCTTTGGAGGCCTGTCTTGTGCCCCACGTCTCGCTATCTCTTGAACCACCTTCCCCTTCCTTGAAAACCAGAAGAAGTCTTCCTCCTATGCCAAAATCCTTATTTCTGCTACGGCTAAGCCAAAATGTCACAGCCCCTATGTCTTGCACAGATGCCCTCGAGGCAGGTTTCAGCGCACTCGTGCTTCCTGGAAAACGTTCATTTCTGAACCCCCGTAATGATGCCTCGGAAATTTCGCAGTCGGTGTAAACTGCTGGACCTGAACTTTTCACCCTGTGAGGGGAGAGTCCCCCTGCGGAGGGGTTTTGAAAGTAGTTTTGGGAAAGTAGTTTTGGGTCACGGCCACGTCGTACGTTTAAAGTCCCGCCATGGCTTCCCCCATTGAATTCTGGGAGTTGCAGTTTGCAAAGGGTGCGGAGAGTTGTTTGGAGACCCCCCTGTTCTCCTCAGAGAGCTACAGTTCCCAGAGTGGTTTGTCAGGCCCGCTTCTTCGCAGTCAGCCCCGGGAATTGTAGCTCTGTGAGGAGAATAGAGGACCCCAAACAAACTACAACTCCCAGGATTGTTTAGCTGCTTAAAGTGGTATCGTAGCACATTAAATGTGTGGTGCAGATGTGGCCTTGATACCTCAGTCCAAATAACACGATCTGGTGGGCCCTACTGAAAATATTGGCTTCAGAGATTTGCATTAAACCCGATTCTCACCAAAAGGGAAATAAATGCAAACACATGATTCTTGGTCAGTTGGTTTTCTCTCATTCAAAATGGAGGGGGGAAATTATTCTTGCCCCTTCCTTACCCTCCAAGACCCACCGGGTGCTTCCAATGTGTGATTTTACAAATGCCTGGTTACGTTGGTGGGTTTGACCTGTGAAGGAGGGGAGCCTCGCACATTTTTGAGTCCTTGCCCTGTTTGGAGGAGGCTATGCGGGTGGCAAAGGGACGCGGGTGGCGCTGTGGGTTAAACCACAGAGCCTAGGGCTTGCCGATCAGAAGGTCGGCAGTTCGAATCCCCGTGATGGGGTGAGCTCCCGTTGCTCAGTCCCTGCTCCTGCCAACCTAGCAGTTCGAAAGCACGTCAAAGTGCAAGTAGATAAATAGGTACCACTCTGGCGGGAAGGTAAACGCCGTTTCCGTGCGCTGCTCTGGTTCGCCAGAAGCGGCTTAGTCCTGCTGGCCACACGACCCAGAAGCTGTACGCCGGCTTCCTCAGTCAATAAAGCAAGATGAGCGCCACAACCCCAGAGTTGGTCACGACTGGACCTAATGGTCAGGGGTCCCTTTACCTTTATGAGCTCAATAGGGGAAAGATTCCCTCTCTCCCCTACAATCCTGGCTCCTGTCCAGCAATGGTTAGGGAATCAGACTAGGACCTGGGAGACCAGGGTTCAAATCCTGATCAGCCACATAGGACACTGGGCAACCTTGGGCCAGTTACTGCCTCTCAGCCTAATCTACCTCACAGGGTTGTTGTGAGGAGAACTTTGCACGCCACTTTGAGCTCCTTGGAGGAGCGGATGGGATGTAAATTAACTAAAATAAGTAATTAAAGTTATTAAATAAACAGGAAAGCAGTGAACACGTTTTTTAAAAGTCATCTGAAGGCAGCCCTGTTTGGGGACGTTTTTAGTGAGTTGTATCGTGTTTTTACTGTTTTGTTGGGAGCTGCCCAGAATGGCTGGGGGCAACCCAGTCAGATAGGCGGCATATAAATAAGAAGTTATTTTTATTTTAAGTAAAATATCTGATACGAAACCTGAGGCAAAAATGCCGGATGGCCTGGCGAAATCCGGTGCAGTTGGCAACCCTGAGCACATACTCAAGAGGGCTTGGTAATTAACACAGGCTGGTTACCATGACTTAGTTTACTGTGCTCAAATGTGTATTAAAGCATGATAGATGGGTACATTACCCCAATTCACCCCCTTGATATTATAAGCTTACAGGCAAAAGGGGGGGGGGCAGCTTGGTGCTCAGGAGTGCAGAACCAAGGTGGTAGTTACCACAGGGTTACTCAAGGTGGTAGTTACCACAGGGTTACTCAGTGCAGATTACGCCAGCTCAAACTTGTATATCTGTCAGGAATGATGAGAAGAGAATAATAAACATATATACCAGCGTGTCTCCAATACAAGCTTGCGTGTGCAAATCAGGTGTAAAAATACCATTTTGTATCTGAAGAAGTGTGCATGCACACGAAAGCTCATACCTAGAACTAACTCAGTTGGTCTTTAAGGTGCTACTGGAAGGAATTTTTTTATTTTGCTTTAATCCTTGGTACATCTATTTTATGTGAAGCCATTTTTGTTGTTGTTGTTGTTTCATGTGCGTTAAAACAGGCCTTGGTCAATTTCCAAATTACTTTTGAAAGAGGATTGTGTGTGGGGGAGATAATGTCTCTTTTATTATTTTAACCCTAAGTGCAGGAAACAGAATCTGCAGCCTCGGTTCTGTTTCTAAAAATGCATAGGGCGCTCTCAGAATCCGAAATGAAAAAGCAGCAAAGCTCGTTACTTTTGCTGACTGCGATCTGGCGTGGTATTTATATGTTTTTTTACAGTTGCAAGCAGGATTCGGGGTGCCTGCGAAAGATCCATGTGAGGGATCCATTTGGAGAGGACTTTTTGAACATGCAGTCCCCTCTCCCCCATTGCACACGGTTGTTTTTCCTTCTTGGGGGCTCCTCCATTTGCCCTGTGTCCAGCTCTCCCCGAGACGAAAGCAGCCTGGCTGCCCTGCCAGCGCCAGCCCATCTGGCAAAGGGCCCGGGCTCTGCGCATTCAAGCCGGGCGCCCAATGGCAGCGCAGTGTTCCCAGCCGAAATTAGCAGGCAAACAGGAAAGGAGGCCGGGCGCTGGTTGGCTGCTCCTGGCCTAGCCCGGGCCCCCGCCCGTCGCTCGGCTCACGTAGGCCTGGCCTGAGCGAGGGGCCTCTGGGCTGCTTTCCAAGCGGTGGAGGGGGGGCGAGGCTGGAGAGGCACCGAAAGAGAGCAGCTTGGCCTCGCCAAGGCCGCGGGCCCCAGAGGCCTCGGCGGAGCTCGCGTCAAGTCAAGGCCTGCTTGGTGCCCGGGGGACTGGGCCTGCCCTTGCAGCGGTGCATCTCCGCAGGGGGGGTGGCAGCCCGGCACCCAGGCAGACCCCCTTCTCGGTTGTCAGCCTTGCTTTTGCACAGCAGCTGCCCGGCTGAGCTTTGCTAACTGAGCAAGGCTGCAAAGAGCACTGTTTATCAGTGCAGCCTAATGGCTGCATTTTCTCCCTCCGTGTGTGTGTGTTTTATTTTTCGTTCTCTGTTTGGAAACAGCTCGCGGGCACAGATTGATCCGTGTGCCCCTTTGCTTTCTCCTCTCCCTGCCGCTCCAGAGAGAGAGATGTTCAATGCCTGCTGCCTTAAATCCTAGAATCCTAGAGCTGAAAAGCACCCTGGCTGTCATCTAGCCCAGACATAGGCAAACTCGGCCCTCCTGATGTTCTGGGACTACAATTCCCATCATCCCTGACCACTGGTCCTGTTAGCTAGGGATGATGGGAGTTGTAGTCCCAAAAAAGCTCTGGAGGTCCGAGTTTGCCTATGGCTGATCTAGCCCAATGCAGCTGCCCCATACGGGGATCGGGACCTGCAACCTTGGCGTTATCAGCGCCACACACTAACTAACGGAGCTATCCAGGCTTTATGGAGCTTAGATTCTGGGTATCTTGGATGGCTGCTATAGGACAACATCACACATGACTTGTTAACCTGCCCTTTAAGTGATCGATTTTGCTAATTCCTGGAAGCAGGCTTGGTACGGCAGAAACTATTTGCCTTTTTCTTTTTTTGGGCGTGTGCCGCGAACTAATTTATGACACTTAAAATGGCGCTTTTGTGCTCCGGCGGCAAGAAAGGTTAGAAAGAGACAGCTAGGCGATATTGCATTAAGTTGCGCTGGATATCAGCGGGTCTGGCAGAAGTTAATCTAGGTACAAACTCTCAGATTATGTGACTCCCTTTCTTTTGTAGAATCGTCAAGATGGAAGGGAGCCCCAAGGATCATCTAGTCCAACCACCTGCCATGCAGGAATGAAAAAAGATCTTTGATGCTTTGTCTTTTGCAATTGCTGTCTGCTGCATGTTGTTGTTTGCAGTTTGGCAAATTGCAATTAGTTTTTTTTACGGCCTTTGGTTAATGCAAATATACTCTTTGAAAGATACGTGCATGATATCTTGCGGGACATTGATAGCAGCAAAATTTATTTAATTGCATCTTTATCCCACCTGGCCTCCAAGGGTGGTGCGTGGGGTCTCCCCACCCCAAAGTTATCTTCACAATAATCGTGCAAAGTGAGGTAGGTCATGAGGGAGAGGCATAAGGTCACCCGAGGAGTTCTTTGCTGAGCTGCAGGGGAAATAATACGAACTCGGCTCTCTTCAATCCTTGGCCAATAAATAAATAACTGCCCTGAATTAGCTGAAACTTGCTTTTATGTTCTGCAAAGAGATGGAACTGCCCTTGTTCAGGTACAGGATTTGGGGTTGGCGTTCAGCACAGAGCGGGGGGGGGACCCCTGGGAATCTGGGTTATTTTCTCAGCTTTGGGGTGGCCTTGGAGCCTAGTGGCTAGAGTACTAAGTTTCGGCCAGGGGAGTTGAGGTTTGTGGTTCCTTTTCACTGGGAATCATCTGTAGCCTTTTGGGTTGAAGAGAGGAGGAACAAGGAATCTGAGCCGCTGAACTCCGCCTCTCACTATGCGAGGGTAGTGGGGCCTAGCAGTCGCAGCAGAGCGCCCGGACACCTGGGTTCTATTTTTGCACTTTGTAGGGCAGTAGGTGAATCTGCGAGGCCGGTGTCCTAAGCCTTGGCTCCGTATCTGGCTTGGCTGGGAGCAGGTCCTGTTCCGGCCTCCTCTGTTTATTCACACGCTGTGTATGTTCTTGGCTTCCACCGCTGGCTCAGCCAGAGAACAGGCCGTGGAAGGGGGCCAAGGGAATTCGGCTGCCTTGCCGGCAGTTTGCAGAGTCTCTCCACCCCCCAGGAATGCCAGAGGTTCCCTGGCCTTCCCCGGCTTGTCTCAGGAGCTTGAGATTCTCTTTTTTTATATATAAAATTTTTATTAAGGTTTTTACATTACAAAAAATGAAGAAAAAGAAAAAATACAAAATACAAAATAAAAATTGTTAAAAACAATCAATCTTTCCATCACATTATTTTTCATTTACTTGTTTCTCAGACCTCCTCATACCTCCCTTTTTTGTATTCCAAATCAAATTATTAGTTCAACAATTTCTTTCCCTCTTTACGCTACCCAAATCTTATTTTTAAATTATTACAATTCTTGAATTTTTACTTGTACAAACCCATTTTTTTCATATTCTTTTAACCCATTACAGCTAGAAACCACTTAGTTCCAATCCAGGAGCTTGAGATTCTCTTGCACAGCCGGGGAAATGGCGCCTGGTGGGTGAGCGGCCCCCTCGTGCCGTGGGAACCTGTGTGGGTAACCCAGTAGGGTTGGCTTTCCCTGTTGCATCTCAGCCTGCAGGTGTAGAGGAAGGTGCTGGACGATGGCAGTACAGTGGTACCTCAGGTTAAGTACTTAATTTGTTCCGGAGGTCCGTACTTAACCTGAAACTGTTCTTAACCTGAAGCACCACTTTAGCTCATGGGGCCTCCTGCTGCTGCCGGTCTGCTGGAGCACGATTTCTATTCTCATCCTGAAGCAAAGTACTTAACCCGAGGTAATATTTCTGGGTTAGCGGAGTCTGTAACCTGAAGCATATGTAACCTGAAGCATATGTAACCGGAGGTACCACTGTATAAATGGCTGCTCCTGTTTCAGAAGTAGCTGCATTTAGCTTTCAAGGAATCTCAGTGTGTGGGAAAACTTGTTTGTTTGTGTGTGTGTGTATCATTTATTCAGAGACTTTTTAAAAATCTGGCTCCCGAGTCCAAAAAAAAATAATAGCCGCTACCTTCAGGTTTATAATCTAAAAAGACACGACACAAAAGGACAAACGGATTGGGAAGGATGAGGACAGAAGCAAACTCAAGTCCAAGTTTTTAGTTACTTATGACCGGGGATGGAAAAGTTCAGGAAGAGGAAGCAACAAACATTTGTGATCTCTCAGCTCCATTGCAGGATTCTGATGCTGTTTTCAGTGTGTATGAACAGTTAATTCTGTTGACTTTGTTTGTTTGTTTGTTTGCTTGTTTGTTTGTTTGCCTACTGCCCTGTATCCATAGATCTCAGGGTGGCTCACATGTTTCCGTAATATGATTGATTACTATTGCTATTGAAATGAGGATTTCTTTGTCAGCATAGTTGAAAAGGACTTTTTCTCCCATTTTCTTCTGGGGCAGTTGAACAGGGGACCCCCCCCCAAAAAAACACCCCCCCTTTTACCGTATTTTTTTGCTCCATAAGACGCACTTGACCATAAGACACAACGAAACAGCAGAACGAAACAGCAGATGTATGATTTTTGTGGTTCATGTTGTGACCACAGACATGTGATTTGACGGTGAGTTTGGTGTAGCCCAATGCAAAAATCCTGAGAATCCATGTTTATCCGTGCTTTGTAACCACATTTTTGCGCCATTGCATGATCTGCTTTTCGCCCCTGGACAGTTCGGCTCCAGGGACCATGCATTCGCTCCATAAGACACATAGACATTTTCCCTTACTTTTCAGGAAGAAAAAAGTCTGTCTTATGGAGCGAAAAATACAGTATCATCAGCTGATAATGGTATGGAATCAGCCAGTCTGTGTGCACACACCATACATTTAAAGCACTTCCCCCCATCCCAAAGAATCCTGGGAATTGTAGTTTACCCACCATGGAGCTCCAACTCCCAAGCGTCCTTTACAGACTACAGTTCCCAGAATTCCGGGGGGGGGGGAGAGCCACATATTTCAAACACAGCCCCTCTCACTTTCCCTCCTGCCTCGCCTTGCGGGTGGCGTTGGCGAATGGCAGGGCAGAGCGCTCTTTGCCACTCTGGGTGCCTGGGTGTCGTCATCCCTTGGCCTGGCCCTTCTGGCTGTGAAATAAATAAGCAAGAGGAAGCTAAATTTGCACAAAGCAATTGTGAGTGCGAAAAGGGATAAGGTCTCGTGTGTGCGCATAGAGGCTTGGCTGAAGGCCCCGCAAGTTTTAGGATTAAATTCTAGCTTCTCCGTGGGCCCCGGACCAAGTCCTCGCTCTGCTGGCCACGGTTCTTGACCTGCGAAATAGAAATAACAAGCGGCGGTTTTGCGGATGTCAATAGCCCTTTAATAAATGCAAAGGCTGGGAAATCCTAGCAGATGGGCTCTGAAAGCCGAGAGTGGCATGCTATTCTCCTGCGAGCTCAGCCCAGCCCAGCCCAGCCCTGCAGCCCTGTGTTAGTTCAGGTAAAAGGTAGCTCACGCCTCCCTTATGAACACAAACACACTCCAGATGGAAAAGCTATGGGGTGGGGAGGCCTGGGCCTTGCCAAGAACATTGCGTTCCCACCCAACCCAGAGGGAAGAGGCCCTTGTGGGGGTGTGAGGAGCGGGGCGGGGGCTGGCTTTGCAAGCACTCCTGATTCAGTTTTGGGGAGAAGGAAATGGCCTGACATAAAAGCCTTCTCTTATTTCTGCCCCCCCCCCTTCTACCCCCTTCCCTGCAAACAGAATCAAATTCCTCTCCCATCCTGACTGTTGGTTAGTGTGCGGTGCTGATAACACCCAAGGTTGCAGGTTCGATCCCCGTATTCCTGCTTTGCAAGGCGTTGGCCTGTATGACCCCCATGGTGACAATTCCAGGAGTTTGGTTGCTGGCTGAAGTGTTGCGTTGTTCCTGTAGAACAGGGGTAGGCAACCTAAGGCCCAGGGGCCAGATGCGGCCCAATTGCCTTCTCAATCTGGCCATCAGACAGTCTGGGAATCAGCGTGTTTTTACATGAGTAGAATGTGTCCTTTTATTCAAAATGCATCTCTGGGTCAGTTGTGGGGCCTGCCTGATGTTTTTACATGAGTAGAATGTGTGCTTTTATTTAAAACGCATCTCTGGGTTATTTGTGGGGCCTGCCTGGTGTTTTTACATGAGTAGGATGTGTGCTTTTATTTAAAATGCATCTCTGGGTCAGTTGTGGGGCCTGCCTGATGTTTTTACATGAGTAGGATGTGTGCTTTTACAGTCATACCTCGGGTTGAATGTGCTTCAGGTTGAGTGCTATCGGGTTGTGCTCCGCAGCAACCCGGAAGTAACGGAGCGCATTACTTCCGGGTTTCGCCGCTCGCGCATGCGCAGACGCTCAAAATGACGTCACGCGCATGCGCGGAAGCGGCAAAACACGACCCGCAGACGTTCTATTCAGGATGCGAATGGGGCTCCCGAGGTACCACTGTATTTAAAATGCATCTCTGGGTTATTTGTGGGGCATAGGAATTCATCTCCCCCCCCCCCCCAAATAGTCCGGCCCACCACATGGTCTGAGAGACGGTGGACTGACCCACAACTGGAAAAGGTTGCTGGCCCCTGCTGTGTAGAGCTTTCCTTCTTCTATATGGGCTCCCTTCACAGGTGGACGAACCCCACCAGCCCCTTTCTTCTCTGTACAGCAGGTGCAGAAACCGCCTTCTTGACCATTGGACCCCCTCTTGGTCTCATCTGCTCAACCCACCAGAGCCTGCCTTTGCATGCAGGCAAAGTCCCCAACTCAAACGAGGGTTTGAGACCCCTTAGCCACCCTCACCTGGTTTAGCCGGCCAATCGAAGCCATTCTTGGCAGCTGTCGCCTGCTGACAGCTTCTAGGAGCCCCAGGTGAGAGCTGAGTGCAGGATAGGGACCCAAGGTGGACAAACTACCCCAGAAGGAGCATGACGTGTCCCCCGCCAGAGGTACTACCCTCCCCCCTAACACCCCATTCACCCTATTTTACATACACAGCTGTGCACCCCCTAATTTAAGGGGTGAAAGCTCCTCTGTTTTTAGCAGTGACGCTGATGATTTACGGGAAGCTAGCTGCGCTGCTTGCAGATCTTTTCCTCTTCCTCCAGCAGCGTCATCTTTCCTCCCACCCACAACCTTTCCTCTCCTCCCCCCTCCTCTCCAACCCCCCCCCCCCGCAGCCATGATGAGTACTTGGCATTGGTCCCCGTCTACAGTACACAAAGTCCCGGGCAGACGTGGACAGAACAGCTAAAGGCACTGCCAAGAGCACGTGCAACAGGATTCCTGTTTGGTGGAAGGAGGAGGGGGCGAGTTGTTGAAGAGAGTGCAGTGATTAAGGGGCTTGGATCCCTGCCGGGGTGGGCGGGGAGAGGGGAGGGCCTGCCTGCAGCTGGCTATGCACGGCTAAGTGGGAAGGAGCCTTCGCTCAGTGGTGGCAGGGCACCCGCTTGGCACACAGAACTCCCCCAGCAGAGAGAGCCTTGCTGGGGCGGGGGGGGGGAGCTGCTGCCAGTCCGTGTTGGCAGTACCAATCTTAGATGGGCCAGCGGTCTGACTGGGAGTATAAGACGGCTTCCTACAGAGTCTGACCGGATAATTTTGTAGGAGGAGTTGGGATTTGGGGAGATGTTTTAAAAGGAGGAGATAAGGAGCAAGCCAAGTGTACCAGCTGAAAAGTGGGGACGTGTCGTGGGGGTTGATTTGAGCTGTTGTTTTGTGTGGGGGGGTGTTTTCCCCAGTTCCATAACTTAGCCCTGGAATGCAGGAAGTCCTGGAGGGGACAGTGTTTTGTAGTTCCTTTCTCTTGCACTTGTGGGGAGGGTCTGAAAGGGGTGGAGGATAATAGAGGGCAGGAAACGGAACAAAAGTGAGCCCTTGAACCTCTCGCCTTGGAAATCCAAAGACTGCATGAGCCGTGCTTATTAAGCAGAATTGCAAGCATGGCTGGGGGACACACACACACACACATATAAATAGAACCGGGTACTGTAAAACAGGCTGGCCCTAGCTAGCCTTGGAAGGGGTCCAGAGGTCATGAGTCTGACCTGCCTGCTGCTACGCTGTGCCAGTCACAGGGTGCAGAAGCAAGGTGGAATAATAATAATAATAATATCTTTATTGTCATTGCCCCCTCTCGGGGACAACGAAATTACTTAGTGAGCCAATCTCTGTCTCTGCAGGGCAAAACAGCCCACCCATTAGGGCTGCAAGCCACCCTGATCTTTAAGGGAGGGTAGATTCCGATCCAGAGTCCAGATGTGATGCCCTATCAGGTTGTGTCTGGTCAAACCACTGGGTTATCCATTGGTCTGGTCCATACCGTCTCCACTTAAGAACAGAAGAAGAAGAGGAGTTTGGATTTGATATCCCGCCTTTCACTCCCTTTAAGGAGTCTCAAAGCGGCTAACATTCTCCTTTCCCTTCCTTCCCCACAACAAACACTCCATGAGGTGAGTGGGGCTGAGAGACTTCAGAGAAGTGTGACTGGCCCAAGGTCACCCAGCAGCTGCATGTGGAGGAGCGGATACGCGAACCCGGTTCCCCAGATTACGAGACTACCGCTCTTAACCACTACACCACACTGGCAAAAGAAGAGTTTGCTGGGTGAGTCTGGTGACTTGTCCAGCATCTCCACAGATGCCTGGGGGGGGGGGACCAGAATCTGAGCACAAAATCCCTGTCCCCTCTTGAGCTTTCCAGCAACTAGTTTTCCGAAGCATTTCTGCCTCTGACTGCCATGGCTAGTAGCCATCGACAGCCCTCTCCTCTGTGAATTTGTCCTCAGACAAAGGTTTGTGGGTGGGGAGAAGCTAACTTATTGAATGTACGGGCCTCTTCAGATGTTCAGTATCTCTTTGCTTGTCTCTGGCCATCCATATTCATGGATCGGATCGATGGAAATACCAAATGATGGGTCTGCTGGAAATTCGTCAGAATCGATTTGGCTGTCCTGATTGAAAGGGGTCGCTCCAGCACAGCTGAGCAGTGCCTTGGGGGAAGCTTGTGGAGCTGGATGTTGGGGGTGCTGGGGGGTTGTTTTTCCTGCCCACCTCTGTCACTCTCCCTCCCCCCAACTTTTCCAATTTTGTGCTAATAAGGAAGAAACGGTTTGTGTGCAAAGTAGCCGGCTGGCAACGCTCTGCATGTGCAGAGCTGAGATATTCTCAGTGGAGGAAGGAAGTTTGACGTCAGAGATGCTTGATCTGAGCAGAAGGCATCAAAGATGCATGCGAGCTTTGCGTAGGCAGCTGTTATCGAGCCGTGCCGTAGTGCAGCAGAATCAGCTCCTGCAGGGAGGGCGCTTGGGTCTGTCGCCCCCCAGGATGGTGCCTTGACAAACGGGCTCTGTTCCACATTGCACACAGCAAAGCATTTCTACAGCAGGTGGCTTTGCAGGGTATATTGATGCCCTCTCCCTCTGACCAACTTCTAACCTGCTTGCCGTGGTTTTGCAGACCTCTCTTTTCTTCTCCCCCCCCCCTTAAGTCACAAATAAATTTAAAAGTGGGGTGGGTGGCGAGACTATGCATACCCAAACAATTTCCCAAGGCTAAGGCATTCCTGTATTGCGGGGGGGGGGGGGTTGGACAATATGACCCTTCTAACTTTACAACTCTATGGTAATTTGGGGGGGGGGCTTCCAAAGCTCCCTTTTGCATCCTTGAGGACTAGGTGCTTGTAACTGTTTTCTGAGCAACATTTGGCGCCCATCTGGCGATTTGGAAGGTACATATTACGGAGTGGAATGTGACCCGCCCTCTTCTTTCTATCTTGTTATTTATGTGAAGATTATTTGATCTTAGTTTTTGCCCTATTCCTTTCATTTCCGTGATTATGTTTGAAGGAGGGTCAACACCGTTAGGTGTGGGGAAGGAAGCGGATATGGAAAGGGGGAAATACGAGAGGGTCTGTTGGATGAAAGGGACAAAGAGAAACGTGGAAGTCTAGAAGAAACTGCTGATTTAGAAAAGCAGCAAAGCAAGCGGAGGTTCTGTGCCTGAACCCAAGTTTTGTGGTGCCCTGATGTTATGACTACAGAACTAGTTTGCCCAATAAATCACCATTAGCCATGCTAGCAAATGTCAGCAGCTCCCTGAGGCAAATGCCTTCATCCTGTCTGCTTGTTAGCTTCCCAGATGGAGCATCTCGCTGAGCATTCTGGGAAATGGGGACTGGACCTTTGGTCCAAGTCACCAGGACTGATTAAATTGGATCAGTTTTATCAGTGGAGTGGAAAATCCTTCCTGGGGTGGGTGGGAACGTCAAATTGGCAGCAGAGTTAGGTGAGCCAAAAATGGGCCAGAAAACAAGTCTCTTTAAAATGTCTAGATCCCGTCCTTTAAGACGTTTTGGAAAGTGAGTGGCCCAGCTTTAGAATCTCCAACAAAGAGTGCCTCTGTTCACGTGCAGACTTCCTTAACGCTGGAGCACGCTGACATTCCATTCTGGGTCACGTGCAAGAGAGGGAGTCACTTGGAAATATTTAGAGCAGGGGGAGAGTTTTAAGAATTGCCCCTTCCTTCTCAATCGCCCTCTCCAAAGAGTCGTTTCTCTCCTTTGGTGAAATGCCATAGCTCAGTAGTGTAGCACATGCTCCCCCTGCAAAGGGTCTTGAGTTCAATTCCTGGCACCTCCAAGTTGAAGAGTTAAGGCCTGTGACCCAAGGGATCTGCTGCCAGATTGCATTTCTAAGCTCGATGGGATGGCAGCGTCCAGTGTTCCTAAAAAGTTTTACAATTTAAAAAAAGGTGGCATGGGGCTTCAATACTGATGCCAGCTGCTAACCGGAGTATGTGTTGGACATATCCAGGAATAGCGAGAACCGCTTCCGAGGTAAAGCATATAATTTCCAAAAATGCACGAGGCTTGTCGTCCTCTTTCTAAAAATCAACCACTGCCTGATTTGAACTCTCCCTTGCGAATTCTGCCGGGGATTTCATATTCTGGCGCAACATCGCCCCCACAATGCATTTCTCTGGGTTGTTGGAGTTTTTTTTGGGGGGGGGGAAGAGTTGTATTGCATTTGTCCCTCCCATGCGCCCGGCTGGTGTGTTCTTGTGATCCTTCGCTGTGTTCACGCCCCCCTTGCCCGTGCGCACCCATGCTTGTCTCAGGCACGTGGCTGTGCATGAGGATTCCCTGCTTCCCTGCTGCCAGCCCTGTCTGGTGACCCGTTGGCCCACCTGGCCACTGGCCAGGCCCCCGGGGTGAACCCGCTTGCTGGAGAGTAAGCCGAGAGCAGCCACAGATAAGGCGCTCGCCTTCATCCCTCGCGGCAAAACGCTGCTTGCTCTGCGCAACCCGGGAGTGAGTGGCGCTGTGCCAGGGGACAGGAATGGAACAGCCTGTACCCTGGATGGGACCTGGGAGGGACCGGTGGCAAGAAGAGCAGGACTGGGGAGATCAAAGCCCGGCTTTATTCGACTCAGGGAGCTGAACGGAGAGCCAGTCACCCGGCGATGCGGCGCCGCCGGAAGAGGCTGAGGTGCAGGAGCTGGTACAGGTGAGGCCCCCATCCTGCTTTCGAGGTGGAAGAGTTTTGTGGTCTTGGTGTGGTTCTTTCATGCTCCAAAGCGGCGTGGCTTTGTGGCTTCCCACAGATCCCTGGGGCTTGTTCTGCAGGATTCTTCAAAGATCTCCGGGCTCCCAGGTATTGTGTGGGGTCTCCTTTGTGGGCCAAGGAGGGTCTTTTGGTGGGTTTCCACAGAGTCACGGCGGAGGTTTTCTGCGTCAGGGACTACAGTCTCCCACCTGCCTTTGCTGCTTGCATGTTTGTTTTTTAAGAGGAAGGTGGGGACGTAATCGTAATAACAAACGAAATTAAAAATGTTTGCCTCAGGAATCTCTGAACGGCGTGGTTTCCCCCCCTGGAGCCTACAAGGGCGTTTCTTTCTTTGATATCCCGAGGAACTGTAAGCTTCTTGATGGTGTGAGGTTTTTTGTGGGAGCCAGCCTGGACAAATAAGTTTTATGCGGTTCCCTGTTTGGGGGCGTTTGTGGTATTTGGGGGGAGGTGTGGATCTCAGGATACTTCCCATTGCCCAGAGCTTGGGGTGCCTGGGCTTTCAGACACTGATATCTGCAGGCAAGCTCAGGGAATGTGATTCTGGGTGTCTTTGGTGCTTGGAGATCATTCTAGATCTGTAAAACTTTGGGGTAGATGCTAGATCTGTAAAATTCTAGATCTGTAAAACATTCTAGATCTGTAAAACCTTGGGGTAGAGGGTGTATTTTGGGCGGGAAAGAACGTCCAATGAAACCCACCAAAATGGGGCACTTTGTGGGGGTTTGTTAAGAAAATAGGATTCCAGACACCAATAGGAACTGGACGGGAATTGGTTTTGTTTTTTTTTGGAGGGGGGGTGCAATGCAATGAGGCCTAGATTGGTGTGTTTCCAGGTGAGCAACGTTGAGACAAGCGGAATTCTGGGTCATATGAGAAACTGTGCAATTTGGAGGTGCATGTGGGCCCTAGGTCTCAATATCGGGGTGAACGCTTCTTTTTTTGAGGTGTTGGTCAGAATCCTAGGAAGGCGTGTCGCTGTTTTTCAGCTTGTGAGAGAGGGGCCTTGCCATCCCCACTCGCCAGCCCGCCACATGCCCCAGAATCTGCATGCATCTTTCTTTGTGAGGAAATCCCACGAAAACAACAACATAGAACACAGACTTCCCATTTTAAGGGTGCTTCCGTTGTGGGATGGGTTGTGGGTTTGAGGGAGGCTCGGGGGTGGCACTTGGCCCTGTGTCGGCTTGGCTTGTGCCTTTGTGTGTAGAGTTGTGCTTGGAGAAAGAAACTTGCCTTAGACGTGCCATTCGCCGCAATTTTGGCGGGCACTGAGGAGATATGAGGGTATGTTATGTGTTTGTTTGGTTTGGACGGGGCAGTTGTTGGGGGCTCTCCTCAGAAGCCACAGCAAATAATTAGAAATCCAGTTACAGATAGGTAGCCGTGTTGGTCTGCCATGGTCAAAACAAAATAAAAAAATTCCTTCCAGTAGCACCTTAAAGACCAACTGAGTTAGTTCTAGGTATGAGCTTTCGTGTGCATGCACACTTCTTCAGATACACTGAAACAGAAGTCACCGGACCTTTCTATATAGTGAGAAGGTGGGGAGGGGTATTACTCAGGAGGGTGGTGGGAATGGGTGATTGGCAGATAGCTGTGATGAGCCTGTTGACGACTCTTAACGACTGCAATAGGTCTAACAGGAAAAAGCAAGGGGTGAGAAGGTGAAAAATGGCTTTGTCATGTATAATGAGATAAGAATCCAATGTCTTTGTTCAAACCAGGTCTCTCCATAGTTTTAAGTTTGGTGATAAGTTGCAATTCAGCAGCTTCTCTTTCCAGTCTATTTCTGAAATTCCTTTGTAATAGAACAGCTACTTTGAGATCTTGTATAGAATGTCCTGGGAGATTGAAGTGTTCTCCTACTGGTTTTTCTGTCTTGTGGTTCCTGATGTCGGATTTATGTCCGTTTATTCTTTGGCGTAAGGTCTGGCCTGTTTGTCCAATATAGAGAGCTGAAGGACACTGTTGGCATTTTATGGCATACACAATGTTAGACATTGTTAGACACAATGTTATTTGTGTCTAACAATAAAATCTAACATAAAATCTAGACATAAAATCTAACATTGTGTATGCCATAAACATAAACATAACATTGTGTATGCCATAAAATGCCAACAGTGTCCTTCAGCTCTCTATATTGGACAAACAGGCCAGACCTTACGCCAAAGAATAAACGGACATAAATCCGACATCAGGAACCACAAGACAGAAAAACCAGTAGGAGAACACTTCAATCTCCCAGGACATTCTATACAAGATCTCAAAGTAGCTGTTCTATTACAAAGGAATTTCAGAAATAGACTGGAAAGAGAAGCTGCTGAATTGCAACTTATCACCAAACTTAAAACTATGGAGAGACCTGGTTTGAACAAAGACATTGGATTCTTATCTCATTATACATGACAAAGCCATTTTTCACCTTCTCACCCCTTGCTTTTTCCTGTTAGACCTATTGCAGTCGTTAAGAGTCGTCAACAGGCTCATCACAGCTATCTGCCAATCACCCATTCCCACCACCCTTCTGAGTAATACCCCTCCCCACCTTCTCACTATATAGAAAGGTCCGGTGACTTCTGTTTCAGTGTATCTGAAGAAGTGTGCATGCACACGAAAGCTCATACCTAGAACTAACTCAGTTGGTCTTTAAGGTGCTACTGGAAGGAATTTTTTTATTTTGTTTTAATTAGAAATCGTAAGAGCTTGATCGAAGCAAGCCTTCAAGTCTAATGGGGAAATCATAGAATCGTGGAGTTGAGGGGCCCCATGCAATGCAGGGATTCGCAGCTATCCCATTTGGGAATCGAACCTGCAACCTTTGCGTTCTCAGCACCACACGCTATCCAGGCTATCTCAGCTTGAGCTCCCTGCCTCTTCAGTCGGCCTAGAGCAGTGTTTCCCAACCTTGGGCTTCCAGCTGTTTTTCAGCTGTTTTTACAATTCCCATCATCCCTGACCACTGGTCTTGCTAGCTAAGGATGATGGGAGTTGTAGTCCAAAAACAGCTGGAGGCCCAAGGTTGGGAAACGCTGGCCTAGAGTATGATGTAACGGACTGTGGGAAACCTGAGCCAGGAATCTTGCCTTGAGCAACGTCACTCATGGCATAGCCTACCTTGCAAGGTTATCGGGAGGATAAAAATCGGCTTAGTGAACTCCTCAGAGAAGAATGGGTGATAAATGGGATTGTGAATGTTGGGTGTGTTGTTCCATGTAATCTGTGGCTTTGCTGCTGTGGAACATGGTGTGCCTGCGTGGGTTGGTGCCATAAACATACCCTGACGTGGGTGACAAATCACAGGGTTGAATTGCTTTATCTTGTGTTTGAAGATCGCGTGAGCCTGTTGTCGAACCTTTACCCTTGAGGTGCTAGATATCCACAAGCAGGGAGAGATCTAACTTTCAGACTCCGCCTCCCCCTACCCATATTCTGACCCATGTTCCCAGGAGGACTATCCCTTCTTGTTTCTTCCAAATGAGTGCATCCGTCTTTAATGGCCATCAAATCTTTTATCTTCTTCTTTTCTTCTGCTTTGAGTTCCTGCATTGGAGCGGGTTGGACTAGATGACCCCTGGGGTTCTCTTCCAACTCTCCAATTCTATGATTCTCTAAGTGGAAGTTGCAGGAGTCAGGTGTTTTGGAGGGAGAGTTGCCCCCTCCTTTGGTAGGTTATTCTGGGAATAAATGCCCAGGTTGCAGAGCTGATCTCTGTTTATTGGGCCTGGGTAGGGTTGGCACACACCCCAAATATTGTCAGCTTGGCCACCCATTATTTGAGTGTGGGGGACGCGGGTGGCACTGTGGGTTAAACCACAAAGCCTAGGACTTGCCGATCAGCAGGTCGGCAGTTCGAATCCCTGCGACGGGGTGAGCTCCCGTTGCTCGGTCCCTGCTCCTGCCAACCTAGCAGTTCAAAAGCACGTCAAAAGTGCAAGTAGATAAATAGGTACTGCTCTGGCGGGAAGGTAAACGGCGTTTCCGTGCGCTGCTCTGGTTCGCCAGAAGCGGCTTAGTCATGCTGGCCACATGACCCGGAAGCTGTACGCCGGCCAATAAAGCGAGATGAGCGCCGCAACCCCAGAGTCGGCCACGACTGGACCTAATGGTCAGGGGCCCCTTTACCTTTTACAGATATTTCAAGAAGTCCACTTGGTAGGTGGCAACTTTTTTCCCTTCCCTGATTTTTCTTTTAGAATTCCTTAGAGCGTTATTTTGTAAGCAAGGGGCTAGAGCAAGATCTGCCTTCCTCCCTAAAGCCGCAGCAAATCTCAGCAAAGCTTTCCCTGGTATATGTGAACTCACCTCCAAGTTCAGATCGAAGACCCTTCTAGCATAGCATCCTCTTCTCACAGTGACTGGTCCCTAAATCTCAGCCTAACCTACCTCACAGGGTTGTTGTGAAGGTGGAGAGGACAACATAGGTCTCCCTGTGCAAATAAATAAAATCAGATGTGCTTTTAAAGATGCTAATGGGATAAGGAATAGGTAAGAAGCGAATTAAAAAAATAAGAAAGATTGGCGACATAATAGGTTGAATTACATAATTATCAATGAGATTTGAAAGAGGATAAGAATTTGCTGAATCTGATTGGGTAAAGGGGAACACAAAAAAGGGAGATGTGAGGAAGTCAACAAAGAGGGTTAGATAAGTATGAAGCTAAAAATTGGATTTTAATTTTTTATGCTTTTATGCTTTCTATTATCATTTCTGATGTATTTTTTCTTTTGGATACTTTTTTGGCTATGTCCGTTTTTCTGTTTTTTCTGTTGTATGTATCTATGTGTTTCTTTTATAAAACCTTAATAAATATTTTATAAAAAAAATAATAAAGATGCTAATGGCTAACTTGTGAAACAAGGACTTCTGGTTGTCCCCCACCCACCCTTTGTTTTGTCCGTGGCTTGTCAGACGTGTTGACTATTGTCTTCTCCTCTTCTCATAACATAAATCCGTAACAAAAATGTTATTTGACCGGTCACATCCTCATCCCTTGACCTGGGAATAGAACTCAGAACAACAGCTTCTGTAAATGGGAGTCCTGAGACAATTTTCTTATTTGTTTTCTATAGTCCATTGATATCTTGCTTTTCCTCCAAGAAGCTCAGCTTAGCATGCGGCGTTCCTTTCCCCAATCCTTACAACAACCCTGAGAGGTAGGCTAGGCTGACAGGCCTGAAGTCACCTAGGGAGCTCCATTGCAGTCGAGCGAAGATTTGAACTCGTGTCTCCTCAGTCCTCCTTGTCTAACATGAACAACATGACACAAACAGATATCCCATGATAGCCCTGCCTGGAGGCCTACCTCAAAAGTGCTGCTTTACCCTGATGTTTCAGTGCTTTTTCTGGAAAAAAAAGGTGTGTGTGTGTGTTTGTTTGTTTGTTTGTTGTGGGCCCAGTTGAAGTCCCCCCCCCCAGCCCCTGGGCAGTGGCTAAATGCAAGATGTGATTAATAAACTCAAGCGAACAAAGATCTGGATTCGAAATAGCTACGATTTAATAGGTTACAGATAGAGGTGGATTTTTGGCTCACCCTGACAAAAAAAAAAAAAAGCACTGTATTTTTCCATGTATAAGACTAGGTTCCCCCCCCTTAAAAAATAATGTCAAAAATTAGGGGGCTTCTTATACACGCCTATGCCTCCACCCATTTTCTTAAATCTGAGTCCCCCGTCTTATAGACGGAAAAATTCGGCATTTTTTTTTAATTTAAAAAAGGTAAGGGAGCTCAGTTCTCTTGCTCAAAAAAGCACACACAAACAAACCCCTGACCTTCCTTCCTTTGCCTGCAGGTCCACCACAGAAATCCGGAAGGAGAAATCGAGGGACGCGGCGCGATGCCGCCGCAGCAAGGAGACGGAGGTTTTCTACCAGCTGGCGCACACCCTGCCCTTCGCCCGGGGGGTCAGTGCCCACCTGGACAAGGCCTCCATCATGCGGCTGACCATCAGTTACCTGCGGATGCACAAGCTACTGAATTCAGGTGAGGGCTGCCACGTTCTCTCAGGGTTCCCCTCTTCCTTGCACCACCCCCACCCCCCAATGCCCCAATCCTGCTCCACTGGCAGTCCTGAGCCCCCCGGCTCCTCGAGGGGGTTCTGGATCATGCTACATGCCGTCTCAGTGCGCTGTGTTCTGCCTGGCAGACGCCTCAATGCTGGGACTCGACATCTGAGCCGCAGCTGAGCAAATGCTAGCTAGAACCCTAAACATGTGGGGGAAAGTGGTAGGCGGGAGATCAAAAGCGTTGCCACCTGCCCCTTAGAGCCTCCTCCACATTTATGTTATCGCCCGCCATGGACCCCGTTGCTAAGCGACTTCTCGAATCTCCTCCTCCTTTCCGCTCCCACTGGTAGACCCGTGTAGCGGCTGCCGCAGAGGGATGCTCAGTGGACAGGCATTGTCCGATGGGGAGGAGCGCTTGCCCGCCGATGCCCGACAAAAGGACGGCTGTTGGACCAAACCGGCAACAGCCTTGAACCCGAGACTCCCCGCCTTCCTTTGAAGCTCAAAAAAAAAAAAGCAAGTTTCTAGTCCTGTTTGTGGCAGCTTGGAAATGCGACGGGTGGTTCTGATCTCGGGACTTGTGTGTCACTGAGGCAGCTCTGGTGGTGGTTTTGAAATTGGGGAGTGGGGCAAGGATGCCTAGTGGTCTGGCTGTCTGAAAGCAATGAGGTCCAGCTCCAAGGGCCTTCTGGTGGTCCCCTCAATGCAAGAAGCGATGTTACAGGGAACCAAGCTTGAGGGCCTTCTTGGCAGTGGTGCCATCCCATCAGATGTCAAGGAAGTAAATAATTATCTGACCTTCTGTAGACATCTGAATGCAGCCCTATATCAGGAAGCTATTAATGTGTCATGTTCTGTTGTGTTTTTGTATATTTTGTTGGAAGCTGCCCGGAGTGGCGCGGGCAACCCAGTCAGATGGGCAGGGTGCAAAAAATAAATAATGATTATAATAATTAAAATTTGTATACCACCCTTCATTCATAGATCTCAGGGTGATTCGCAAAATTAAAATACAAGATAAAAGAATACAAAGTACATAATAAAAACAAGGACAAAACAAAACAATAAACTCCCCCCCCCCGCCCGCTTCCTACAAACACATTTAAAAGGTTTAGGATATTAATCAGCCAAAGGCTTGGTTGAAGATGAATCTTTTCCCTTGGCGCCTAAAGGTGTATAACGAAGGTGCCAGGCGAGCCTTCCTGGGGAGAGCATGCCACAAATAGGGAGCCACCACCAAAAAGGCCCTGTTCTCATGTTGCTACCCTCCGGACCTCTCGTGGGGGAGGTAAGGACCTTCAGTAATGATCTCAGGGTCTCAGGTAGGTTCATATGGAAAGAGGTCTTTGACGTATTGCGCTCCTAAGTCATTTAAGGCTTTATAGGCCAAAACCAGCACATTGAATTGGGCCCGGAAACTAATTGGCAACTGGTCCAGTCAGGCCAGGATCGGTGTAATATGCTCAAACTGCCTTGCCCCCGTCAGCAACCTTCACCAGCTCAAATTTCTGAACCGTCTTCAGAGGCAGCCCTACGTTCATAGAATCATAGAATCAAAGAGTTGGAAGAGACCAGAAGGGCCATCGAGTCCAACCCCCTGCCAAGCAGGAAACACCATCAGAGCACTCCTGACATATGGTTGTCAAGCCTCTGCTTAAAGACCTCCAAAGAAGGAGACTCCACCACACTCCTTGGCAGCAAATTCCACTGTCGAACAGCTCTCACTGTCAGGAAGTTCTTCCTAATGTTTAGGTGGAATCTTTTTTCTTGTAGTTTCGATCCATTGCTCCGTGTCCGCTTCTCTGGAGCAGCAGAAAACAACCTTTCTCCCTCCTCTATGTGACATCCTTTTATATATTTGAACATGGCTATTAGATCACCCCTTAACCTCCTCTTCTCCAGGCTAAACATGCCCAGCTCCCTTAGCCGTTCCTCCTAAGGCATCGTTTCCAGGCCTTTGACCATTTTGGTTGCCCTCCTCTGGACACGTTCCAGTTTGTCAGTGTCCTTCTTGAACTGTGGTGCCCAGAACTGGACACAGTACTCCAGGTGAGGTCTGACCAGAGCAGAATACTGCTACGCTCATAGCAGTAATCTAACCTAGAGGTTACCTGAGCATAGAAGCCAGGCTTTCCCTGTCCAAAAGTGTCTGGGCTGTGTGGAGCTGGGATTCTCCATTTTTGTTATCTACTAAATTCCACGGTTCCTAAGTCTGCCTTTCAAAAGTTTTGTTGGGTTGCAAGCTGACCCGCTGCCCTTTGCTGCTCGAAGGGCTTTTTGCCAGCTTCCTGATAGTGAGGTAGCTACAGGTATTTCCTGGAGGCAAACGTACATCTGTCCAGGTGTTTATAACTTCAGGGCTGAATTATTACAGTGAGTTCTGAGTGGACTGCTGAGACAGCTTCCCTTGGCTGCCAGTGTGCCCGCGGCCCAACAATTTTGGTATTTATATACAGTGGTGCCTCGCAAGACGAAAAGAATCCGTTCCGCGAGTCTCTTCGTCTAGCGGTTTTTTCGTCTTGCGAAGCAAGCCCATTGACGGCTTAGCGGATTAGCGCTATTAGCGGTTTAGCGGCTTTTAGCGGCTTATCGTCTTAGCGGCTTAGAAAAAGGGGGGGAGGGGAAAAAACCCACAGGAACTCACAAGACATTTTCGTCTTGCGAAGCAAGCCCATAGGAAATTCGTTTTGCGAAGCACCTCCAAAACGGAAAACTCTTTCGTCTAGCGAGTTTTCGTCTTGCGAGGCATTCGTCTTGCGGGGCACCACTGTACAAGGTGCTAAACAACACAGGGATTGTGTTACTTGAAAGATCTTCTTGTTCCCTAGATACCTGTTCAGGTTGTGTACTCATTGGCAGGTGGTGTGATAGTTGCTGAAGATACCCGATTCCTGCCCTGTGACATCCTAGCATGGCATCCCTTTTTTCATGGAGTCCTCTCCCTGTACAAATTAGACAGGCGCCAACCGTACTGGCCTTTCAGCATCCATTGAAAGCCTTTTAAATTAACAACTCTTCCCTGACTGGAGATCTCAGCTGTGGCTTTCGTCAATTTCTGGGTGTTAAAATATGTACTGTCCTTACTGTGTCATGTTTCCTGAAGGATTTTGCTTTGAAAGTTTTGGATGTAAAGCAATATCGGCCCCATTCAAACCATACATTTAAAGCGTTTTGATTCCACTTTAAACAGTCATCGCTTCCCCCAAAGAATCCTGGGAGCTGTAGTTTATTAAGGGCACTCAAGAGTTGTTTGAAGACCTCACTGTTGCCATCTTAGAGCTACAATTCCCTGAGAAGAGGGATTGGTTGTTATGCTGTTCTTGCTCCGGGAGTGCCGTGTGTGTGTGTGTGTGTGTGTGTGTATTTCTATTAATGTAAAATCAAAATCAAAAAACCATAATCAAATTTACAAAACAAAGGAGCAGTACATAGACTGTATTTTCAAAAAAAAATAAATCACTTATTAAATTGATGTACCTCCTTTCATCACAGGATATCAGGGTGGTTCACAGAATGAATATATAGGGAGCAGATAATGTTGAAAAATGAAAGCATCCAAACACATAGAGGAACCAAATTTCACATTAGGATGAGGGAAGAAAGTTCTGCATATCGAAATTCGACACATAAGAAACGTTCTGGGTTTTGTGAGTTATTTTCTCTGCAGTAGCCAAAGACCACATAATGTTGTACCACAGCCAGAGGTTTAAAGTTCGTAGCGTCTTCCATTTCTGGGCCCAAGGAGTTCTCAATGAAGCCTAGGATCATTGTAAGACGTTCCTTAGATCAGAAAGCTGCGGTTTGATCACCCCACAAGTCCCAAAGGAGGCTTGAAAGTGGCATTCTCATCAGGGGCCTTGAACTTCCAACAAGAAGCCTTGTATATGTGCCATCTAGGCTGCCCCAGAGTTGAGGGTCCTGTCTCTGTGCCATGGCACGTACCTGAGCGAGCTTTGCCCTGAAGCAACTCTTTTTCTGCTTCCTTTAAAACCAGGAGAATGGAGAGATGAGGTGGAGGCAGAGGAGCAGGTGGACGCGTATTACCTGAAGGCCCTGGATGGCTTCCTCATGGTCCTGACCGAGGAAGGGGACATGATCTACCTCTCCGAGAACGTCAACAAGCACCTGGGCCTCAGTCAGGTGAGGCGCTGCCACCTGGCCAGGACCAGAGGACACCTGTGCAGGTTGATGAGGTGGGGGACCTACAGAAGTCAGGGGGGTGCTGTTCTGCAGTTCCACAAAACTGGCAGGAGGTATTTTGCCTGGACAGGTTAACCAGGGCGGGGAAACTTTCTCAGCTTGAAGGCCAGATTCCCTTCCAGGGACCACATGCCAAAAATGTGCGAGGCCAGGTGGGAAAGAGGGCAGGGCGATGGGCGTGACTCCTACCTTTGTGCACTTGGTTATGTTCCCAGTCGCATCTTTCTGTCCAGGCCTCTTTTGGTGGTGGGAGATGAACCTGCTCTGATTCTCCCGCAGCCAAGAACTTCCTTGAGGCTAATTTTATTTCGGGCGCTGGGGAGGGGAAGGGACGTCTTACGTGGCTCTGAGGGCAGCTGAACTAAAACCACACACAAACACACTCATTTGCCACAAGCGGGTTCCCAGCAACTCTTTGCAGAAAGAGAGACTGGTGGTTGGTTCGCATCTGTCTGTCTTGGGACACAAAAAATACATTCATTTGCCACAAGCGGGTTCCCAGCAACTCTGCAGAAAGAGAGACTGGTGGTTGGTTCGCATCCGTCTGTCTTGAGAGACAAAGGAAGAGTACGGTTTGGGGGGAGAAGCCAAACTATTGGAGAATCACAGCGCCTGCTGTGGCCGTAGAGACTGATGCAGGAGAGACATGTTTTGTTGCAGCTGGGGCAGAGGAAGGCGTCCGGTTGTGTTGCTGCAGATGCAGCATGGCATTCACCATATTTTTCGCTCTGTAAGACGCACCCAACCATAAGACGCACCTAGTTTTTAGAGGAGGAAAACAAGAAAAAAAATATTCTGAATCCAATGTCGTTGAAGAGGAAGGAGGAGGAGGGAGGATCAGGCTAAGGCATCACAACAAGAGGCGCTGCGCAGCTCTCCCTCTTGCTGTGCTGGCTTCAGGGGTAGCTGCGCAAAGCCTCTTCAGTGAAGCAGGAGGAACAGAGCAGCGCGGCTCCCCACCCCCCAAAGAGCAGCTCAGGAGTGTGGGGCATCTGCGTGCAGCCTGCCCGCTGCTCCCAAACCTTCCCGGGGCTGCAGGGGGAAGCAGAGGCTGCCGGTAGAGCAGTGCGGCTCCACACCACCACCAAAGAGCTGCTCAGGAGCGTGCCGCACTCCGGCAATTTGGCTCCAGGGACCACACATTCGCTCCATAAGACGCACAGACATTTCCCCTTGCTTTGTAAGAGGAAAAAAGTGTGTCTCATGTGTGGGATGTGAAACACAAGAGCAGTCAAGTACAACATTCCTAGAGTGAACATGTTTACACATGGGGAGGGATGTTTGTCCAGCCAGCAGGTAAACTTCCTGTTTCCTTCTGGGCTGGGACAGACTTCCTCTGCATGTGACTAGAGGTGGGTGTGGCCTCACCTGTGCAGGTAATGACGAAAGCACAGGGCAGGGCAGCCATCTCTCTCTCTTTCACCACATGCATCGAAGACACAACATCTACTGAGTCAAAGATGCCCTCTTGGCTTCCAGCCAAGAGAGGACAAAGGGACTGTCTTCTTATAAGATAGATTCCAAGTGTATGTTACTTCATTAAGATAAGTCTGCCTCCTGGGATCTGATTGTGAATAGAATGTGAGTAAACTCTTTTTATACTTTTGTAAAAGACTGTGTCGTCTCTTCTATTTTATGAGGGAATAAGGGGGAAATACCAGAACGGTTATTATAGAGGCTTTAGTGAGCCTGAGCAAACGCAGCCGTTCCAAACTTAAAATAAAGGGGAATGTGTTACTCTGCTGAAATTGGGGAACTTGTTAACACAAGTTGGATAAGGATATAATCAGACAATATATCCTCTCCTCCAAATCTGAACATTCCCACATTACAGATAGGTAGCCGTGTTGGTCTGCCATAGTCAAAACAAAATAAAAAAAAATTCCTTCCAGTAGCACCTTAAAGAGCAACTAAGTTAGTTCTTGGTATGAGCTTTCGTGTGCATGCACACTTCTTCAGATACACTGAAACTGATACACTGTTGACGACTCTTAACAGGCTCATCACAGCTATCTGCCAATCACCCATTCCCACCACCCTCCTGAGTAATACCCCTCCCCACCTTCTCACTATATAGAAGGGTCTGGTGACTTCTGTTTCAGTGTATCTGAAGAAGTGTGCATGCACACGAAAGCTCATACCTAGAACTAACTTAGTTGGTCTTTAAGGTGCTACTGGAAGGATTTTTTTTTATTTTATTCCCACATTATGAAGTGAAAAATATGGTATTCTTTCTGCGCTCCTCCCAGTGGTTATTCCCCGTCTGGTCACTGCTGTGGATGCACAACCTGACTTGTCTCCAGGCCTTTCGCATCATGTTTGCAGACATAACACAGATTTGTTCTGCCAACGGGCCTGGTGCCCTCTCTAATGGGGGACTTGGCAAATTGTTTTCACTCTGGACATTTCTGCCGTGGGCAGCATAGGAACTTAAGATGGGCCCTGCTGGATTCAGCCAAAGTCCAGCATCCTCTTCTTCCAGTGGCCAACCGGTGAGAAAATCACCAGGAGGACATGAGCACAACAGTGCTCTTCCTTGCTTGTGATTCCTGGCAGCTGGCATACAGAGGTTTCCTGCTTCTGGCAACCATGATCTGTAATAGGAAGATGGGAAACTCTCCTGTTACTTTCAGGTTGAGGAGGTCATCCCAAGATTTTGCTTCCAGGCAGCTGCTTCCTAACCAAGACCCTGAGGGCAAAGGGGTATGGGTGGGCCTGACCAGGAAGGCAGCAGCCCAGAATATTAACAGGGCAGCCCGATGAAGATCAGTGTTTGGGGCGAGAGCCTGTGACCTTTTGAAAGAGAGCGTTCATTGTGGAAGTGGTTGCTATGCACTTTGAAATTACTTGTGCAACTTGGCAGTCCGGAAACAAAGGCTTTATATTGTCTTTATTTTGTGTGCACTGGAAAATTAAGGACAACGCTTTTCTTTCATGCTTGCTGAATCGCACTCAGTGTTGGCATTCCTCTGGGTATTTTTTAAGGCGGAAAAAAAATCCCCTGTGGCAGATTGATTGTTGAATGGATTGTTTTATTTTAATGGAGTACTTACAGCATGATGATGCCTTTGACGTTTCACTCAGCCCTGTGATTTTGGGAGTGGAGATCTTGCCCTCAGGAAAGGGCTGCTAGAAAATAGCACTTTCCAGTTTTCACTTCCAAAATCTTGCTTTTCTTCTTAATCGTGAGAGAGAATTATTACATTTGCTCCAAAATATATTTTCAAATCATGCTGGGGCTCCCCCCCCCTTTAACTTTCCTCTTTTTGGAAACGGAATGCCCTCAAGTTGCTGAAAACCAAGTTGAACCAATGCGTTTCTTTATCACTAAGCAACCAGAATTCTTGACATGGGCAAAATTCGCTTTCCCCTCTGACAGTGCCGGTTGTACTGAGGCCGGTGGTTTTCTCCTGTGAAGCGCCTGCTCTGAAACAGCTGCAGAAGTTTTTGCTCGAGACTCGAAAGCAACCTAAAAGCAAAACAGAGGCGTTTGGGAAAATGTGCCCTTCGCGATATGTGATGCGGCTTTATTGAATTGCTGGCATACGTGGGAAAGTGAAAGGGAACGCAGGAAGTGGGTGGGATTTCTGATTGGCCGGCTCCAGAGAGCCCACACCAACTGGCTGCTTTCTAGCAGATCTCGACTCCTTTGCATGCGCTGATAGCATATGGTGTCCCGCTAGGCTTAGCGGAGGCAGTGTGCTAGCTACAACCTCCCCCCCGCCCCATGCGTTGCTTTCTGATGTCCCCGATTCTCTTTCCTTCCACTAGCTGGAGCTCATTGGTCACAGCGTCTTTGACTTCATTCATCCCTGTGATCAAGAAGAACTTCAAGATGTATTGAGCCCAAGGCAAGGTGAGTGCCTCTCCTCCATCCCCTCCCATGCATGCCCGTTGGGCCTTGAGAAATGTTCCTCCCCATGACCCACACACAAACAAGAGCGTCTTTATCTCACAGACTCCTCGTGGTGTGCGAATAGCAGACGTGGGACCCCCCCCCCCCCGTCTGCACTGTGCGTTTGAAGCAGGAACATTGCCGCTTTGAGCAATCGTGGCTTCCCCCAAAGGATTCTGGGAAGTGTGGTTTGTTAAGGGGAGGGGGCTGAGAGCTGTTCGGGGGCTCCTTCCAGAGTTACAGTTCCCAGAATGGCTTAACAGTCAACCCCTCTTCCCAGGGAACTATGGGAACTGTAGTTCCCGGAGGAGAATTAAGAGTCTCCTAATGACTCTCCGCACCCAAAACAAACTACAACTCCCAGGGTTCTTGGGGAGAATCCATGTCTGTTTAAAGTGGTAGCATAGGACTTTAAAAATGTACAGTGTTGCCCCGCAAGATGAATGCCTTGCAAGACGAAAAACTCGCTAGACGAAAGAGTTTTCGGTTTTTGAGGTGCTTCACAAGACAAATTTCCCTATGGGCTTGCTTCGCAAGACGAAAACGTCTTGTGAGTTCTTGAAAGTTTTTTCCTCCCCCCCCCCCTTTTTCTAAGCCGCTAATAGCCGCTAAGCCGCTAATAGCGCTAAGCCGCTAAGCCGCTAATGGCTGTGCTTCGCAAGACGAAAAAACCGCAAGACGAAGAGACTCGCGGAACGAATTAATTTCGTCTTGCGAGGCACCACTGTATGTTGTAGAGGTGGCCTTATTCTCCCACTGCCATGAAAACAACCAGGGGGGTGTTGGCAGACTCGCAGGAGTAACAGAAGTACAGTAGTCATACCTCGGGTTAGATATGCTTCAGGTCGAGTGTTTTCAGGTTACACTCCGCGGCGACCAGGAAGTAAAGGAACGCATTACTTCCAGGTTTCACTGCATGCGCAGAAGCTCAAAATGACGGCATGCACGGAAACGGCGAAACGTGACCCGCAGATGCGCAGTCACGTGTTACGTTCTGCTCAGGATGCGAACAGGGATCCTGTTCGCATCCAGAGGTACCACTGTACAAAAACGCTTTTTTAAGAAATGGGTGGAGGGTGAACTTTAATAGAGTTGGGGAGGCCTGAAAAACTGCTTGGTGCGCATCCTCGCAGTGGGCATGGAATGTGTGGCTTTTGGTGGGGAGAAACAGCAAAAAATAGGGTGGGATGCAATGGAACGGAATATCCTCACAATGGCCCTGCGAGGTGGCTCAGGTTGAGAGATTGCGGCTTGCCCGAGGTCACCCACCAGCTTGGGTAAGTGTACGCTGTTCTCTCCCTCCCTATGCTATCCTAAAAACAGCCCTGTGAGGTAGGCTAGGTTGAGAGACAGTGACCAGACAGAGGCCACCTATTGAGCTTCATGGCTGAGGGGTGGGATTTGAACGCTCTTCTCCCAGGTCTTCGTCTGGCACACGACACCGCCCTCCCTACATTTTATTATGATTAAAATGTGCGTCCAGAACTAGATTTCCCCTTCCTGCCACAGAAGAAGCACGTTCTCCTCCCTCCCCAGACTCCCAACTCTTGCTCCCTTCCTGCACTCGTGCGCCCCAGATTTTGACAGGCTTTTCCATCTCTAACTCTGCCCCCCCCCCAGGTTTCTCAAAGAAGAAGGAGGTGAAGACGGAACGCAGCTTCTCCTTGCGCATGAAGAGCACCCTCACGACCAGAGGGCGCACCGTCAACCTCAAGTCCGCCACCTGGAAAGTGAGCGAATGAGTCTTAAGAGGGTGTGCATGGAACCAAAAGGGTTTTGTGTTGGGAGTATGGGGGAAAGAGGGCTCTTTTCCCAAAGTGGGGCAATACCGCCCCACTGGGGGGCGCTGGAACAATCCAGAGGGGCGGTAGTAGCCTTGGTTGCAAGTTGGGGGTGGGCAGCGAAGGAGCCTTGAATAAAAATAATGGGGGCGGTAAAGAAACCTACATGCATAAAAGAAAACAAATTTGTCCCAGCTTTCCAGGGGGGCATGGAGTAATAGGTTGTTGTTTTTTTCCTAAAAAGGGTTCAGATAAAGAGAGACGTGGGTGGCGCTGTGGTTTAAACCACAGAGCCTAGGGCTTGCCGATCAGAAGGTCGGCGGTTCGAATCCCCACGACGGGGTGAGCTCCCGTTGCTTGGTCCCTGCTCCTGCCAACCTAGCAGTTCGAAAGCAGGTCAAAGTGCAAGTAGATAAATAGGTACCGCTCCGCCGGGAAGGTAAACGGCGTTTCCGTGCGCTGCTCTGGTTCGCCAGAAGCGGCTTAGTCATGCTGGCCACATGACCTGGAAGCTGTACTCCGGCTCCCTCAGCCAGTAAAGCGAGATGAGCGCCGCAACCCCAGAGTCATCTGCGACTGGACCTAATGGTCAGGGGTGCCTTTACCCTTTACCTTTAGTTCAAATAAGTTTGGGAATCTGCTCTAGAGCAAAGTGCCACTCTGGAGAAAGGAAAGCCTCACTGTGGCAACGGCACTGAGGGCATCATTATAGAAATGAGGGGGCTGAAAACCATGGCTTGGACTAGCACCAAGACGGCACAAAATGATGATGATGATACCTATATTTATATATTTTGGTGGGATTGTACATATGACTGCTATCTTTCTCGAATGTGTGTGTGTGTATACAGTGGTACCTTGGTAGTCGAACGGCTTGGCTCCCAAACGACACAAACCCAGGAGTGTTCCAGTTTGCGAACATTTTTCGGAAGCCAAATGTATTCCGCGGCTTCCAATTGAGGGCAGGAAGCTCCTGCAGCCAATCGGAAGCCGCACCTTGATTCTCGAACCATTTCGGGAATGGAACAGACTCCCGGAACAGATTAAATTTGAGAACCAAGGTACCACTGTATATTCTTTTCCCCATCATTGTTAATGTGGGATAGACACATTGTACAGACGTGTGATGGGTGGTTTTGTATTTGCAACTCATTATCTGAAAATTAGAGACGCAGGTAGCGCTGTGGGTTAAACCACAGAGCCTAGTACTTGCCGGTCAGAAGGTCGGTGGTTCGAATCCCCACGACGGGGTGAGCTCCCGTTGCTCGGTCCCTGCTCCTGCCAACCTAGCAGTTCAAAAGCATGTCAAAGTGCAAGTAGATAAATAGGTACCGCTCTGGCGAGAAGGTAAATGGCGTTTCCGTGCGCTGCTCTGGTTCGCCAGAAGTGGCATAGTCATTCTGGCCACATGACCCGGAAGCTGGACGCTGGCTCCCTCGGCCAATAAAGTGAGATGAGCACCGCAACCCCAGAATCGGTCACAACTGGACCTAGTGGTCAGGGGTCCCTTTACCTTTACATCTGAAAATTAAAGTCTTAAAAACCCAAGCAGCATGAATGAAAATGTAAGGATGTTTCTGAGAGGCAGCGCCATCTTAGAACAGCTTCTGGAGGCGGGTCTGTGAATGAATTGGTGGGTTGGAACTGCCCCATTCTTCTTCTCCTCTCACAGGTGCTCCATTGCTCCGGCCATATGCGGTCCTATGCGCCCGCCAAGCCAGCAGGGGGGAAGGAGGCAGAAGGCGGCTTTGTGGAGCCCCCTTTGCGGTGTTTGGTATTGATCTGCGAGGCCATCCCGCACCCCGCTAACATCGAGACCCCGCTGGACAGCGGCACCTTCCTCAGCCGCCACACCATGGACATGAAGTTTACCTATTGCGATGAGAGGTGAGCACGAGGCACGGAGGGCTGGAAAATTGCGCCGGGTGGGGCTGGTGGGAGTTGCCATCCTAAACGGCCATGGTGGCTGGCGCTCGCAGGGCAAGCAGAGCGACTGGAGTAAAGCACACGGAGCCCAGAGAGAAAGGAAACTTCTAATACTTCACTCGATGGCAAACGGAACAAGAACAGGACAGTGGTACCTCGGGTTACATACACTTCAGGTTACAGACACTTCAGGTTACAGACTCCGCTAACCCAGAAATAGTGCCTCGGGTTAAGAACTTTGCTTCAGGATGAAAACAGAAATCGTGCTCCGGCGGCGTGGCAGCAGAAGGAGGCCCCATTAGCTAAAGTGGTGCTTCAGGTTAAGAACAGTTTCAGGTTAAGAACAGACCTCCGGAACAAATTAAGTACTTAACCCGAGGTACCACTGTATATAACTTGAGGAGGATTGGATTTACAGGCCAAGTTGAGGGCCGGGGGACATGTTCAGCCACGCTTTCTAAGGTAAACTTCCTTCAGAAGGGCTTTCCCCTCCAACTCCTCCAACGGTCAAATCTGAACAGTCTTCCTCACTGACAGCGAATTTCCAGCTGACTCCAGACAGTCAGTCTGCAGTCAGCTGGACAAATACAGTGGTACCTCTGGTTGCAAACAGGATCTGTTCTGGAGGCCTGTTCACAACATGAAAGGAACACAACCTGCAGTGGCACGTCTACACACGTGCAGGTTGTGATTCATTGCTTCTGTGCATGCGCATGATGTCATTTTGCGCGTCTGCGCATGCACGAGCGGCGAAACCCGGAAGTAACCCTTTCCGGTACTTCTGGGTCGCCGCAGGACATAACATGAAAAAACGTAACATGTGGTATGACTGTAGCAGAATTAACTCAGGGTCCTTGACATTGAACTGATGGGAGTTGTTGTCCATAGCATCTGGAAGACACCAGGCTGACAAAAGCCAGGATCAGGCCATAAGCTGAGGCGGTCCATTGGAGGCAGTTGGTGGGGAGCCTGGGGATACCATGTTCCGGCACTTTCCGGTGACGGGCAATGCAGCGCCCGCCTCCTGCTTGAGAATTAGGATCTCTTTTGTGGCTCCGCTGGGTGTCTTTCCCACCCTACTTTGCCCTGGCAGTTTTTGAGGACCCCCCCCCCAAAGTTACAGGCACAAATACAAGATGGGTGACACCTGGCTTGAGAGCAGTACATGTGAAAAGGATCTAGGAGTCTTGGTTGACCACAAACTTGACATGAGCCAACAGTGTGACGCGGCAGCTAAAAAAGCCAATGCAATTCTGGGCTGCATCAATAGGAGTATAGCATCTAGATCAAGGGAAGTAATAGTGCCACTGTATTCTGCTCTGGTCAGACCTCACCTGGAGTACTGTGTCCAGTTCTGGGCACCACAGTTCAAGAAGGACACTGACAAACTGGAACGTGTCCAGAGGAGGGCAACCAAAATGGTCAAAGGCCTGGAAACGATGCCTTATGAGGAACGGCTAAGGGAGCTGGGCATGTTTAGCCTGGAGAAGAGGAGGTTAAGGGGTGATATGATAGCCATGTTCAAATATATAAAAGGATGTCACATAGAGGAGGGAGAAAGGTTGTTTTCTGCTGCTCCAGAGAAGCGGACACGGAGCAATGGATCCAAACTACAAGAAAGAAGATTCCACCTAAACATTAGGAAGAACTTCCTGACAGTAAGAGCTGTTCGACAGTGGAATTTGCTGCCAAGGAGTGTGGTGGAGTCTCCTTCTTTGGAGGTCTTTAAGCAGAGGCTTGACAACCATATGTCAGGAGTGCTCTGATGGTGTTTCCTGCTTGGCAGGGGGTTGGACTCGGTGGCCCTTGTGGTCTCTTCCAACTGTATGATTCTATGATTCTACAGGAGGAAGTGATGGACAAGATGGAGATATTGGCGGTGGCAGGACTTCTCTGACATGGGGGGGGGGATTTTTCTGCCATCTTGCCTCGAGGGCAGTGAAGAAAGAAGCATGAGGGACATCCAGAATCCATAGTGGTTCCTGTAGTCATGATCTTACGCAAAAACCGCTTTGCAAAGTCTGTCTGAAAAGCGATATATAAATACTGGAAATAAATAAAAGAAAATAAGGGAGTTGTTTTTTGGTATCTGAGCCCTTAGGCCATTGATGTGGTGGTTTTGTAAAGGTACATGTGAACTGGAAGAGTTGCCTCCACCCTTGGGTAGAGATCTTCCACTCTGCCTCTCTCACATGACATCTCCCCGGGCAGGATTGCAGAGGTGGCTGGTTACACGCCTGAAGACTTGCTGGGCTGCTCCATTTACGAGTATATCCACGCCCTGGACTCCGATTCTGTCAGCAAGAGCATCAACACCCGTAAGTTACACCTTCCCTGAGTGTCACACACACACATGGAGCGGGATCCTGATCTGGGGGAAACTGTTCCCTGCAGCAAAAATGGAAAAGAGAAGAACTTTGACTGCATTCGTGCGCCATACTTTAAAGAGTCATGGCTTCTCCCAGAGAATGCTGGGAGATGAAAATTGTTAGGAGGCCCCTCTGATCCCAGAGCTACAGTTCCTTGAGTGATTTAACAATCCATTCTTCTGCCCAGGGGATTATGGGAACTGTAGTTCCGGGAGAGCAATGGGGTGTCCTAACAACCGCAGCTCCCAGAATCCTTTGGGGGAAACCATGGCTGTTTAAAGTGGTATCATTGCACTTTAAATGTGTGCAGATGTGGCCTTCCTCCAGTTTGCTTTTTCGCAGCCTTGGCGCAGGGTACAGAATGTAGTATCAGGAATCAAAGCCATGGCTCTCACTTCTCCTAAACTAAGTTTCTAGTCCTTAAACTTGAAGAGGTGTTGGGTAGAACCTCAGAATACAGAGACAGCTGGGGACTGCTTGGTCTGCCTTATTCTTTGCCTGTTTCTCTGTGGCTGGTGGAAGCAGGGTAAACGAAAGGCCAAATGATCAGATAAATGCTAATTTCATTTGCATGATTCATGCAGGCTGGTGGATTCAGCTTTTGCTTTTTGTGTGTGTGTGTGTGTGTGTGTGTGTGTGTGTGTGTGCAGAATGTATATTTTTACACACATTTAAGCACACACAATATGGAACCAAACAGGACAACTGCTGTGTCCTGGGCCTGTTCCTTCTGTTAATCAGGCATCGTAATACAGAGAAGCCGATTTCTTTGCAACGTTGCCTGTCTCTATTTTAAAAAGCAAGTTCCTAGTCCTCATTATTTTAAAGGCAAAAACTGGGAAGTCGAAATCCACAGAGTTGGCTGGTGCCTTCCTCACGGCTCCCAGTTTTTCTTGCTTCCCCGCATACGCTGTCATTCTACGTCCCTGTCACTGTACATTTCCCCCCAAAATTCCCCACAAACTCCTCAGTTTCCTTTCTTTCCCTTGTTGCTGGCACTGAATGTAGGGTGGATTCTGAGGTGGTTGAGCCAACATGAAATGATGTTTCTGGCAGAGTGGACCGTTCATGTGCAGTGCTTTCAACAAGCCACAGACAAGGCGGGGCAAAAACTCCTGTGGGGTCCCTTCGAAAAGGGGTGACTTAGTGAGGGAAGAGTGGACACAATATCTCCAATTTCTGCTGCAGATAAGAGCAGGTCTTTCTCAACCTGGTGTTTCCTCAGGTTTTTTGGATTACAGCTCCCATGAGCTCCAGAAAACCTGTTCCTGCTGGCTGGGGCTCATCTGAGTTGTCGCCCAACATGGCCAAGCTGACTGAGGCTCATGGGAGTTGTAGTCCAAGATAGCCCAGGTGGCTGGAGCTGGTCAGAATTGTAGGCCACATTCACACTAAGCAGTCCTGGCTTGCCGCAAGGAATTTTGGGGCGTGCAGTTTGTTAAGTGTGCTGAGAATTGCTTTGAGACCCCGGTATCCCTCCCAGAGCTGCAGTTATCAGCATCAAGAGGGGTTGATTGCTAAACCACCCTGGGAACTGTAGTTCTGTGAGGGGAATAGGGCTCCCCTAAACACTCTTAAGCACCCTAAATGCGGGTGGCACTGTGGGTTAAACCACAGAGCCTAGGACTTGCCAATCAGAAGGTCGGCAGTTCGAATCCCCGCAACAGGGTGAGCTCCCATTGCTCCTGCCAACCTAGGAGTTTGAAAGCATGTCAAAGTGCAAGTAGATAAATAGGTACCACTCTGGGGGGAAGGTAAACGGCATTTCCTTGCGCTGCTCTGGTTTGCCAGAAGCGGCTTAGTCATGCTGGCCACATGACCCGGAAGCTGTACGCCGGCTCCCTCGGCCAATAAAATGAGATGAGCGCCGCAACCCCAGAGTCGTTTGCGACTGGACCTAATGGTCAGGGGTCCCTTCACCTAAACACTCTCATCACCCTTAACAACTAAATACAGCTCCCATAATTCTTTTGGGGAAGCCAGGACTGTGTAAAGTTTCAGTGCCTTAAATGTGGATGCAGCCCTAGCCCAACGCATCAGGAGGGCACCAGTGCGGCGAAAAGGGCCTTGCAGGCATTTAAAGATGAGTGGGACGCTCTGCGTCAAGAGGGACAAAATCTGCCTTGCTTGGGGATTTCCAGTTCCGTAAGCAAGTAGCTTGTAAACAAGAGCGGCGGCCGCCTGTTCCGCCTTCCTGTCTCGCTGCCTCCACCTCCCAGCTTATCCGTTTGTCTGTCTGTTCTAGACTGTCTGTGTTTCACTTCCTTCTGGTAGTGCTGAGCAAGGGGCAGGCGGTAACCGGGCAGTACCGTTTCCTGGCCAGGAACGGCGGCTACCTGTGGACCCAGACTCAAGCCACGGTCATCTCCAGCAGCAAGAACTCCCAGCCCGAGAGCATCGTCTGTGTACACTTCATCTTGAGGTCAGAGTCGGAGAAGGGGTGGTGTGTCTCTTGTGTGTGTCCCCCCCCCCCCAGATAAATGAACAATCCTGGACTGGGAGGCTTGTAGGAACGGTGAATGTTATATAGAGATGCCCTAAAGGTTTTTTGTTTAGTTTGTTGGCGTGGTGGTGACAAGAGCGACTTAAATTTTCTGGCAATAAAATGACTATGGTCTCGTCATTACGTTCTCTAAACTGACAACATTCCCACTGTGGAGTCCTTTACCACTTACATTCCCTTTCCCGCAGAGTGTTTTTTTAATTAATTTTAAGTGTAGAGAAATACAGAAGGAAAACAAAGGAACCAAAAATGTAAATTGACACAGTCTTGGAGAACAGAAATATAATACTGCTCAGAAGGAACAACGAACTGTCAGCTAGCACTCGGGCTTTCCTCAGAGATTTAGCATATAGAGCAGGCATAGGCAAACTCCGACCCTCCAGATGTTTGGGACTACAATTCCCATCATCCCTGACCGTTGGTCCTGTTAGCTAGGGATGATGGGAATTGTAGTCCCAAACATCTGGAGGGTCGGAGTTTGCCTAGGCCTGATAGAAAGCATATGAACAAAAGAAACTACGCAACGCCGTGCGACTTTCAGATTTTTACCATTTTTGGAACTGATCTTGTGGCAAAGCTTCCGAGAAACATGAAACCTCAGGTTTGGGGGATTGTGCTGTTTTTAAGTTACTCAGTGGCAAGTGTTACGTTTCTTCGAAGGAAAGAAAGCCAGGGGCTTATCATGAGCTGCCAGCCACGAGGAATCCCCCTTGTTCCTAATTTGGTTTTGGGGAAGTAGCCTGGAGATCTTGTCAACAACTCTAGACAGGGAAGTTTTGTATTTTCAGTCTGAACAGTAGTGTTGGGCAACACTGAGTTCAGTTTTTAAGTACAGTCGTACCTCGGAAGTCGGACGGAATCCGTCCCGGAAGTCCATTCAGCTTCCAAAACGTTCGAAAACCAAATCACGGCTTCTGATTGGACGCTCAGGTTCCAAAAGAACGTTTGCACAACTGGAACAATCACTTCCGGGTTTTCTGCGTTTGGGAGCCTGTGCACATTCTGTTTGGGCTTCTCTGGCCACTTTTGGAAACAGGGAGAGTGGACTAGGTGGATCCAAAAGCACTCATCTTGTGCCCAGATGTCAAAGAGAAGAACAACTACCATACTTTCAGAAGACCTCTTAAGGCAGTCCTGTTTAGGGAAGCTTTTAATGTTTAATGGATTATTGTATTTTAATTGTTGAAAGCCGCCCAGAGTGGCTGGGGAAGCCCAGCCAGATGGGCAGGGTATAAATAAATTATTATTATTATTATTATTATTATTATTATTATTAAGTAACTGCATCTGGCTAGTTAATACAGGCAACTCCCCATTTACGCACATTCAAGGCACATGTGAACGTGCATGTGTGGCACGAAAAGGGACAAGAATGGCCCTAAAACAGGGGGGGAAATGTGAGAAAACAATCCCACAAGCCTTTGCAAGTGCAATCCCAGGACCCCTTGCACTGACTTTGAGACCTGTGGAGAGTTGGAGTCTGAGCGAGGAAGTTCGGAGGGAGCGATTGTGCTGAAGTTCAGTGGATTTTTGCTATTTTTGAAAGGGTTTTTCAAGAGTTTCCAGAGGTGTAGCTAGCTGACTTTTTCTGTGTCGTTGCCAGTGTGCGCGATTTCATATAAGTGCGCGGTGCTTCGGAACGTAAACTCCACGTAAGTGGGGAGTTAACACGACAGCCTCAAAACTGCAAATCAAAGCTCCCCAAAACACGTCATAGCTGCGTCCTCATCGCTGGATAGCTCTGGGAGCTCTTACTCAGCAAAAGCAGAAGTTTGGAGCTTTCCCAGTCATTGATTTGATGCCAACTGCATTCCCTTTTTTTATTCTTCCGCCCTGGAGTAGAATTACCGTATTTTTCACCCTATAGGACGCACTTTTCCCCCTCCAAAAATGAAGGGGAAATGTGTGTGCATCCTATGGGGCGAATGCAGGCTTTCGCTGAAGCCTGGAGAGTGAGAGGGGTCGGTGCGCACCAACCCCTCTCGCTCTCCAGGCTTCAGGAAGCTATCCCCCCAGCCCCGCAAGCTCTGGGAGCGATGGCGAAGCTGCGCGCAACTACGCCATCGCTCTCGGACCCGTTCTGGGGGCTGGGGTCGGGGGAAGCTCGGGCTTCCTAAGCTCCGGGAGTGATGGCGAGGTTGCGCAACCTCGCCTTCGCTCCCGGACTCCCCCCCCCCCCGTGGCTAAAAACGAAGCCAGGACAGCGAGCGGGATCCATCCTGCTCGCTGTCGTGGCTTCTTTGCTCTTTGGGGCTCGGGGGGGGGATAATTTTTTCCCCTTTATTCCCTCCCCCCCCAAAATAAGTGCGTCCTATGGGCCGGTGTGCCCTATAGGGCAAAAAATACGGTAATCTGTACCCGCTGCCACTTTATGCATCAGAGGCCTTCTCAAGGCAAGAAGACAAAGAGCTAGGCGCCCACATTGCTTGGTAGCAAGTCATGTCTCTGCATTATTTTATTTTATTCTAAATGAATATGAATATTTTGTGTGTGTGTGTGTGTGTGTGTGTGTGTGTAATAATAATAATAAATTTTATTTATACCCCACCCTCCCCAGCCAGAGCCAGGCTCAGGGGGGTAACACCAGTAAAATTACAATAAAAACATAATGGGGGGGGGGACCAATTTAAAATACAGGTTAAAATGCAATTTAAAATGCAGCCTCATTTTAAAAGTAGTCGATAGATCAAAACCATAAGGGGAGGGAAACATAAGGGTCAGACTGAGTCCAAACCAAAGGCCTGGTGGAACAGATCTGTCTTGCAGGCCCTGCGGAAAGATGTCAAGTCCCGCAGGGCCCTAGTCTCTGGTGACAGAGCGTTCCACGAAGTTGGGGCCAGTACTGAAAAGGCCCTGGCCCTAGTTGCGACCAATCTGACCACCTTGCGACCTGGGACCTTCAGAATGTTGTCATTTGTGGACCTTAAGGTCCTCTGCGGGGTATACCAGGAGAGGCGGTCCCGTAGGTACGTGGGTACACACAGAGAGAGAAGAAAAAAAAGAGATGTGAAATATTGGCAACCACACTCAGATGTCTGTGACTGCCAGTTGCATTGGCCCTGCCGTGCTCGGTTAACATAAGGTTACCAGATTTTTCCAATGAATCCGGGGACATTTTTCAACTACAATGGATTTTGTATGGGGATTGATTTGTAAATCTGGGGACTGTCCCTGGGAAACGGGGACATCTGGTATCCTTAGGTTCACAACCTCCTTGCCTCGACGCCCTTTTTACAGCCAGGTGGAAGAGATGGGCCTGGTACTCTCCTTGGAGCAGACCGAGCGGCAGGGGGAGCACCGCCGCCTGCCCCCGCCCTCCCTCGAGGGGCTGGACTCCGACGGGGCCCTTGACGACCTGGACGCCAACGGGGGAGACACCATCATCAACCTCAGCTTTGGTATGGAGCGGCAGGAGTCGTGGGCGGGAGGTTTTCTGCGGGACAGGGAGGTCGGGAACCAAGCCGGACCCTCGCCTGTGATGCCGCCGCTCCCTCTTTCCTCTCCCCAGAGCTGCGCGGCCCCAAAGTCCTGGCCTTCCTGCGCCCCGCCAACATCAGCGAAGAGGAGCTGCAGCTGGACCCCAAGCGCTTCTGCAGCCCCGACCTCCAGAAGCTGCTGGGCCCCATCTTCGACCCCCCTGGGGCCCAGAGCCAAGCGCCAGGGACCCTGCGGGCAAGGCCTCCGGCCGCACCGCCCAAGCCTGCTCCGGTTGCCAAGAACACTTCTGGAGGCAGGAGCCCAGTGAACCCGGTAAGGAGGTTGTGGACTTTTGGGAAGGGAGTCCTTCTCCATATGGGTTGAATTTAGAGTGCAGGCGGATGGCCTGCCTGGGGGATTTGGTGCCTTTGAGGCTGTGTTGCAGAGACAGGGTCACCTGCACAGAGGGGGAGAAGAGGAAGGTTATTTGGTGAAGGAATGGGGATGTGAAGGTAAAGGGACCCCTGACCATTAGGTCCAGCCGTGGACGATTTAAGGCATTACATCTTGACACAATCCTGACTTCCCCAAAAGAATTCTGGGAGCTGTATTTAGTTGTTAAGGGTGATGAGAGTGTTTAGGTGAAGGGACTCCTGACCATTAGGTCCAGTCGTGGCCGACTCTGGGGTTGCGGCGCTCATCTCGCTTTACTGGCCGAGGGAGCCGGCGTACAGCTTCCGGGTCATGTGGCCAGCATGACTAAGCTGCTTCTGGCGAACCAGAGCAGCGCACGGAAACACCGTTTACCTTCCCGCCGGAGTGGTACCTATTTATCTACTTGCACTTTGACGTGCTTTCGAACTGCTAGGTGGGCAGGAGCAGGGACCGAACAACAGGAGCTCACCCCGTTGCGGGGATTCGAACCGCCGACCTTCTGATCGGCAAGTCCTAGGCTCTGTGGTTTAACCCACAGCACCACCCGTGTCCCTAATGGGGATGTATCACTGTGCAAATGACAAGGGTGACCAGGCCTGTGCATTTAAGAATGTCGGAATGGCCCTGGATCTGTCAGGCTTCAGGGAATCGGATCCCCCTCCCTCACGGCATTCTGCCAGTAATGGAAAGACGAGTAGCTCTTACCAGTGCCTTTTATTCCACATTCGCAGAGAGAGGCGTAGAAATGCTGCCTCTTGGAGTAATGGCGTTGCTCCAAATAATCTCCGCCCTTCCAGTCTCAGTTGTCAACAGCACCACCCTGCTTATGGTGGCTGCTTAGGGTCAATTGTCTCTTCACTCTCTGCTCTCCTTCTTTCGCTGCTCGCCGGTTTCTGGGAGAAGCGGGGTCTGGGATGCTCTCTAGTGGTCAGCCAGCTGTTGCTGCTCTGCTCCTCCTGTTATTTCCCAGTTTTGCCCCTCTTCCCTCTATGAGCTGTGACCCTCTGCAAACCACCGTTGTAAATCTATACTGTCCTCCTCTTCTCGGGAAGGTACAGGAGAAGGGGGAGGCGGTCTCCATCATTCATCCTCAGTCCGGTCCCTGGCAGGATCAGACCAAAATCCCTTTTAGACCAGCATCTTGTTCTTGCAGTGGCCAACCAGGTCCCTGTAAGCAGAGGGCCCGCAGTGCGTTCCTAACCTTGTGATCAGGTTTCCAGAGTCCCTAAGATGCTTGGAGGGTGCCTTGTACGCCGCCTTCCGGAAACTCCTGTAGCCAAGCTGGTCCCAAATGCCTTGCTCCACATTCCTTTGGACCAGCCTGTTTCAACCTGTGGGTCCCCAGATGTTGTTGAACTACAACTCCCATCACCCCTAACTAGCAAGGCCAGAGCTCAGGGATGATGGGAGTTGTAGTCCAACAACATCTGGGGACCCACAGGTTGAGAACCGCTGCTTTGGACCAACCCAGCGAGGCCGAGAGGAGGGTCTTGTCATCTGGGCAGTCCGGGGTCTCCCGACAGCCTGCCCAGGTTTCCTGGAGAGGTCACTTTAACCCTGTGCTGTGACCTCACCCCCAGAGGCACACTGCATTGTGTGTCTCAAGACAGATGGGAAGACAACAGATCAGGTTTCCCTTATAAGAAATAGGACTCTGCTTGAGATCCACGCTTGGAGCTGTCGAAGGCTTGATCCTAGGAGCACTGGCAAAGCGAGAGCATCTTCGCCCATGTTTTGCTTTTGTTTCCCCCTCCAGGTCGAGCTGCCAGAAGAGCTGCTTTTTGACATGGAGAACGTGCAGAAGCTCTTTGCTTCCAGCAAGGAGACTCAGTCAATGGAGACGGCCCTGCAGGTATCTTTGGGCAGGGAAGGCTCTCTGCCAGTGAGAGCCAGTGTGGTGTATCGGTTAAGAGCGGTAGACTCGTAATCTGGTGAACCAGATTCGCGTCTCCGCTCCTCCACATGCAGCTGCTGGGTGACCTTGGGCCAGTCACACTTCTCTGATGTCTCTTAGCCTCACTCACCTCACAGAGTGTTTGTTTTGCGGGGAGGAAGGGAAAGGAGAATGTTAGCCACTTTGAGACTCCTTCAGGTAGTGATAAAGCGGGATATCAAATCCAAACTCCTCCTCTGCTTTGGGGGCTCCCAGCCTCGGACGGAGAGTGCTCAGGTCCATTGCGTGGCGAGTTCTCACCCCCCACCGCCCCGTGGAAATAATGACACATGACACAATTATTAAGGTTAATGGACTAAATAAGGCCACAACTTTACTGGTTACAGGTGATGAGCAGTATTGGCTTAGGCATTGGTCCTAACCAACTACATCCGTCTTCAACCCGTCCCCTTGAAGTCTGGGAAGGGTTAACCACCAGTAGGGGGAGTCCTGCTGATGCACATCAACTAGGAACTCCTCCGGGGTCACCGATAGGGGGCGTGCCTTAGGCCCTCACCTCCCCAGGCTTCGGACAGGGCCAGGCCCCTTTAATCCTTTACCGGACTCCCCTTCAATATGCAGGGCAGGTGATGGCGCTACCTCCCCTCTTCCGTCTACAGAACAATACCAATGCCTAACCGCCAATACCAAGAAAGTTGTGACGATTTGCTACGAGGTAGGCAAAAACCAAGTGGCTGGTGCTAATTTGCTAAGTGGAAAAATTCCTACCAGGCCCTTCAACGGTGACCAACCGAGTACTCAGGTCCCATGTGTGTTCATTCAGTTTGGTACTGAACTCACTAACCTTCAAATGCCAGAGTTCATTTTATTTTTACAAGCCAAGTTTCTAGCCCTTAAAGTTATTGAAATGTCACAAGTCAGAGTGGGGAGCCTTAAGACATCATGGAGGGAGCAGGCTTCCGGTATCCAGCACAATAAAGCAGTTGCTGCAAAGCAGCGAGAAGAAAAAGCCACATGTAGACAGGTAGCGGAAGTCACATTCAAGGTACGCAGGTCCCGAGTGCCACACGCTTCAAGTATTTCAGCATCGGTTCAGTGCCAACAGCATGTGCACGGAACATAGAAATGGCTTCCATTATGCTTAATGGTAAAGGTAAAGGGACCGCTGACCATTAGGTCCAGTCGTGGCCGACTCTGAGGTTGCGGCGCTCATCTCGCTTTACTGGCCGAGGGAGCCGGCGTACAGCTTCCGGGTCATGTGGCCAGCAGGACTAAGCCACTTCTGGCGAACCAGAGCAGCGCACGGAAACGCCGTTTACCCTCCCGCCGGAGCGGTGCCTATTTATCTACTTGCACTTTGACGTGCTTTCGAACTGCTAGGTTGGCAGGAGCTGGGACTGAGCAACGGAAGCTCACCCCGTCGCGGGGATTCGAACTGCCGACCTTCTGATCGGCAAGTCCTAGGCTCTGTGGTTTAACCCACAGCGCCACCCACGTCCCTTATGCTTAGGTGACTTAAAACATGACTTAGATGGGTGCCGGGGATGTTGGGCCGCAGCTCCCATCACTCCTGACTGCTCACCATGCTGGTGGGATCTAGAGTCTCGAACTTGTTCTGTGCCCCTTCCCTCTCTTTCCTTCGCGAGCGAGAGAAGGGTTGTGAAAGCTTCTGGTTCCACTTCTGACGAAAACCACAGCTTTCTGCTACGTATGAACCCGGTGAACTGTGATTTAGTGGGAGGAAACAAACCCAAGATATCAGCTTACGGTTTGATTATCCTGGTTTGTTTTCACTAACTCGCATTAGCATGAATTTCAGTTCCCCAAGTTTGCACTTGAAAGGGAAACTCCCCTCCTCTTGAGGAGACAAATGGAGAAGAGGTGCGGTTCATTCACTGACATTGAAGCCATGCTTTAGATCAGCTGAGGGCTGATGGGAGTTGTAGTCCAAAACAACTGGAGGGCATCAGGATGGCAAAGGTTGGCACAGAGCTTTGCTGCCTCAGCCAGTTGGCCTTTAAAGGTCAGTTACGGGCTTGATCCGTTCCGGGGTGCCATTCGCACCCCGAAAAGTCTGTAACTAGAGTGTCGCTTCTGGGCACACACGTGGCACGATAGAGCGCTTCTGGGCATGTGCAAAGCGCGCAGAACGTTTATCGCACGTATGTGCAGCGAAACCTGGAATTGTAAAATTATCCCTAAACAATTATAAAAAAACACTAATATGTGTGTGGGTTTTTTTTAGAATATTTATTCTCCCTGCTCCCATAAATTCTATAGCACCTGTCAATTTAGGAATGCTGTGTTTTCTTTTTAAAAATGGAATCTATGAGGCCGGCCCCATCATTTGGCATCCTTGACAAGCTGATGAAGTCACTGGCCCCCACTGATGCTTGTCCTGAATTTACTATTCCTATTATTTTATTATTACCTGGTGTCTTGAGCAGCAATGGACAACATTGGTCTAGCCGCCATTAAACTCCCCGCAGTACCCTTGGCATACCTGTGTCTGCCTGTCGCCAAGTAAGCCCGACACTGTCTGCCGGCGAAGCAGAGAGCTCATCAAAGGACATTTCGCCTCTTGAGAATGTGAATTTCCGCAAGCCTCTCCCGAGCCCGTCCCCCGCAAACGTTCCCCTTGCCGATGACAGCTCTCTGCCGCCCCCTGCAGGACTACGAAGGCCTGGACCTGGAGATGCTGGCCCCGTACATCTCGATGGACGACGATTTCCAGCTCAGCAGCACCGACCACCCGCCCTGGCTGGCCGAGAAACGGGGCGGGGTCCCGGGGCCGGGGACCCGACCAACCTCGCCGCCCCCGCGGCCTCGCTCGAGAAGCTTCCACGGAGTCTCGCCCCGCCCGCCCGAGCAGGCCACTCTCCCCCGCTGGGGCAGCGACACCAGCCTCAGCCACCCCCGCCCTGCCCAGCCCCCCGGGAGCCCCCCATGCGGGACAGAGCAAGTGGTGGAGATGGTGGCGTCCGTCAAGATCCAGGCCGTGCAGGACGGAAGCGGTCAAAATGGCCAGGCGGCCTTTGTGGGTGGGAGGAAGAGGTAAGGCAGGGGTCAGCAAACTTTTTCAGCAGGGGGCCGGTCCGCTGTCCCTCAGACCTTGTGGGGGGGGCGGACTATATTTTTTGGGGGGGAATGAACGAATTCCTACGCCCCACAAATAACCCAGAGATGCATTTTCAATAAAAGCACACATTCTACTCATGTAGAAGCTGGGCATGTTTAGCCTGGAGAAGAGGAGGTTAAGGGGTGCTATGATAGCCATGTTCAAATATATAAAAGGATGTCACATAGAGGAGGGAGAAAGGTTGTTTTCTGCTGCTCCAGAGAAGCAGACACGGAGCAATGGCTCCAAACTACAAGAAAGAAGATTCCACCTAAACATTAGGAAGAACTTCCTGACAGTAAGAGCTGTTCGACAGTGGAATTTGCTGCCAAGGAGTGTGGTGGAGTCTCCTTCTTTGGAGGTCTTTAAGCAGAGGCTTGACAACCATATGTCAGGAGTGCTCTGATGGTGTTTCCTGCTTGGCAGGGGGTTGGACTCGATGGCCCTTGGGGTCTCTTCCAACTCTATGATTCTATGATTCTATGAAAAACATCAGGCAGGCCCCACAACTGATCCAGAGATGCATTTTAAATAAAAGGACACATTCTACTCATGTAAAAACACGCTGATTCCTGGACTGTCCGCAGGCCGGATTTAGAAGGCAATTGGGCCGGATCTGGTCCCTGGGCCTTAGTTTGCCTACCCATGAGGTAAGGTGAGGGTTGGCTTTTATATTGCAATTTTTAAATAAAAAGTGATATTCTCCCCCTTGCCCCCCCCCAGGGTGGCTTGCAAGTGAAATGGTAAACTGGGAGCAGAAATAATAAAACCAACACCCTTATTCCACTCTCAGAACTAGAGTTCACTGTGAGGAGAGGTTGATCGTTAAACCACTTTGACAACTTTCTGCATCCCCCCCTTTTAAAAAAATAAATCTTTTTTATTTTATTTTAATATTTTATTAAGAGAATTTCATTTATGAAAAGATGTGGAGGGAGAAAGAAAAAAGTGAGAATGAAAGAAAAAATACATTACCATGCGTGAATATACAGATGTGTATATTTGTATCATTCTAATACACACATAATTGTCAGTAACCTAATATATTCCGCGTAAACTCAATCCAAATGGGAGTTCCCACATCCTTAACAAACTACAGCTCCCAGAATTCTTTGGGGGAAAGCCATGCCTGTTTAGAGTGGTGTCATCATGCTTTAAATGTAGCCTCAATTTCTGGCAGTGTTTTAGCATTAATACTTAACTGACCACCTCATTTTTACATAAATAAAAAATTAAGTAAAAAAGCGGGGGGAGGGGATGTTGGATTATAGTTTTAAAGTCCTGTTCTTTGTGCCCGTGCTACATCCTGTTTTTATCTGTGAGCCACCTTGAGTTCCGCCAGGAAAAAAGGTGGGGTAAAGGTAAAGGGACCCCTGACCATTAGGTCCAGTCGTGGCCAACTCTGGGGTTGCGGCGCTCATCTCGCTTTACTGGCCGAGGGAGCAGGCGTACCGCTTCCGGATCATGTGGCCAGCATGACTAAGCCACTTCTGGCGAACCAGAGCAGTGCACGGAAACGCCATTTACCTTCCGGCTGGAGCGGTACCTATTTATCTACTTGCACTTTGACGTGCTTTCAAATTGCTAGGTTGGCAGGAGCTGGGACTGAGCAACAGGAGCTCACCCCGTCGCGGGGATTCGAACCACCGACCTTCTGATCGGCAAGTCCTAGGCTCTGTGGTTTAACCCACAGCGCCACCTGTGTCCCATAAAAAAAGGTGGGGTATAAATGAATAAATAAACACATAGGTAACTTTGTCTGGGCATCATCTCATATCATCTTCTTTCTCCCACCTCCTTCCATTGTTCACCCAACAGGGCCCGGGAGCTGAGCGTGGAGGAAGAGAGAGATGTCTTCCTGGAGGCAGGGCTCCCTAAGCGCACCCGTGGCCTGGAGCCCGATGGCTTCCTGATGCCCTCTCTTAGCCTGGTAGGTGCTGAAGTTACCCGTCCATAGGAGGGAGGGAAGCCTCTTCCAATCCATTTCTGCCAAAGCTCCCTCCTGCCCAGATCACAGAAGGCTCCTTTGCGAGAAACCTCTTTCCTTTCTGTGGCTCGGTGGGAGGGCGTCTGCTGGGCATTCAGAAGTTTCTCGGTTCAACTCCCGGCCTCTCCAGGTGTGGCTGGGAGAGATCCACTGCCTGAAACCCCAGAAGAGTCACTTTTGACCTTGTCCATTAGGTGTGTAAAGGTAAAGGGACCCCTGACAGTTAGGTCCAGTCGTGGCCGACTCTGGGGTTGCGGCGCTCATCTCACTTTATTGGCCGAGGGAGCCGCCGTACAGCTTCTGGGTCATGTGGCCACCATGACTAAGCTGCTTCAGGCGAACCAGAGCAGTGCACGGAAACGCCTTTTACCTTCCCGCCGGAGCAGTACCTATTTATCTACTTGCACTTGGAGAGGCTTTTGAACTGCTAGGTTGGCAGGAGCAGGGACCGAGCAACGGGAGCTCGCCCCGTCGTGGGGATTCGAACCGCCGACCTTCTGATCGGCAAGTCCTAGGCTCTGTGGTTTAACCCACAGCGCCACCCGCGTCCTCTCCATTAGGTGTTATGGCAGGGTTAAATCCTGTGTTGGCTGTGGGCCTCTGCTCCCAGCAGTGAACAGCAGCGCACAATCAGACCGAGCAGGATTTGACCCTCGTTTATCAGCTGCATAGGATCCCCTGTTAAGTAGAAGGGGTTGGGAACATGCTCTTCCTTTGTGCATGCAAATCACACTCCTCTCAAAATCAGGGGTGCATCAGAACCTCCAGCTGAAACAGAGGATTTTTTTTTTTTTTTTTTGCCATATAATTTTTATTATTAAACATAAAACACAAACATAAAACAAGACAAACGACAACAACAACGAAAAATAATATATATATATACAGTAATTTCACATCATTTTCATCACTACATTTTCTTTCAAACTTCCCTCAGCTGTCCCGTAAATCATCCGTATTCATCACTTTCATTACGCATTCCTCAATCTTGTATTGACATTATTTATCTCTTTTCCTCCTATTCCCTTTAATCAATACTTATTACTTTTTTACAGTGCTTCTTTAAATCCCTTAAGCGTCATCTTTCCTTTACTTAAGCATTCCAGATAATCTACATATTTCTTCCAGTCCCCGATGAATTTTTGGTCTCTTAAGTATCTAATCTTTCCTGTCAATTTATCTAACTCTGCGTATTCTAACAATTTTGTTCTCCAATCCTCTATGGTCGGTATTTCCTGTTGTCTCCATCTCTGGGCCAATAACACTCTTGCGGCTGTGATTGCATATCTAAAAAATTTACAGTCTTCCTTTTTTATTTCCTTTCCTATTAGTCCTAGTAAAAAGACTTCTGGCTCCTTTCTAAACGTATACTTTAAGATCTTCTTTAACTCATTGTATATTTTCTCCCAGAAGTCTTTCACCTTCCCACAGCCCCACCACATGTGATAGAATGTACCCTCCTTATCCTTACACTTCCAGCATCTATTGCATGTCTTATACATCCTCGCCAATTTCACCGGTGTCATATACCATCTATAAAACATCTTCATCGTGTTCTCTTTTAACGTCATACATGCCGTGAATTTTAAGCCCTCCCTCCATAATTTTTCCCATTCCTCAAATTGTATATTGTGGCCCACATCCTTTGCCCAACTAATCATTACCGACTTAACTTCTTCATCTACCAGATTCCAATCCAATAACAGTTTATACATTTTTGATAAATTTTTCGTATCATTACCTATAACCTCGCTTTGAAATAACGATTCTTTGTCCATGAAACCTCGTTCTTTACTGTCTTTTTTAAACACCTCATTCATTTGGAAATAGTGCATCCAGTCATAAACATATTCCTTCACCTGCTCATACGGTTTTATTTTCCACTTTTCCCCTTCTTTATATAACAGTTGGTCATATGTTATCCATTTACTTCCCATATTTAATCTCTTTATACTCTTTGCTTCTAAGGGTGAAAACCAGCGTGGTGTTCTAAGTTCTAATAGATTTTTGTATCTATCCCAGACCTCAATTAAGGGACCTCGGAATATGTGGTTCTCAAAGCCCTTATGGACTCTCTTTTTTTCGTGCCATAAATAAGCATGCCACCCAAATCTGTTGTTGAATCCCTCCAAATCCAACAGTTCGTTATTCTTCAATTTAATCCACTCTTTCGTCCAGCAAAGACATGAGGCCTCGTAATACAATTTCAGATCTGGCAGGGCAAAACCTCCTCTTTCTTTTGTATCTGTTAGCAATTTAAATTTGATTCTCGGTTTTTTGCCCTGCCAGATGTATTTTGAGATCACTCTTTGCCACTCCTTAAAGATCTTAATTCCCTTAATTATGGGGATAGTCTGAAATAGGAACAGTAATTTTGGGAGCACGTTCATTTTGATTGTAGAGATCCTTCCCCAAAATGACAATTTCAATTTTGCCCACACCTCCAAGTCCTTTTTGATTCCCTTCCAAGCTGGTTCGTAGTTGTTTTTATATAAATCTATATTTTTGGGAGTTATCCAAATACCCAGATATTTTACCTTTTTGACCACCTCTATTTGGGTTAATTGTTGCATTGTTTCTATTTGGTCTTGATCCATATTTTTTACTATTATTTTTGTTTTTTTCTTATTGAGTTTAAAGCCTGCCAGATTTCCAAACTGTTCCATTTCCTCCAAAACTGCTTTTATCGTACTTGTTGGTTCCTCAATCATTATAGCCAAGTCATCTGCGAATGCTTTGGTCTTGTACTCATTCTGTCCGATTGTCACTCCCTTTATAGCCTTGTTTTGTCTGATCGAATTCAAAAGAACCTCTAATACTGTTATGAAAAGTAACGGCGAGAGAGGGCATCCCTGCCTCGTTCCCTTTTGTATCCTTATTCCTTCTGTAACTACATTATTTATAATCAGTTTAGCTTTCTGATCTGTGTAGATAGCTCTGACTCCCTTAAGAAAGTCTTCGCCTATCTCCATGTATTCTAGGTTTCTCATCATAAAGTCCCATATTATGTTGTCGAATGCCTTCTCGGCATCTACAAAGATCATTGCGGCTCTTTTATCAATCCTATCAGACAGGTATTCCATCACATTAACTATATATCTTATGTTGTCTTTCATCTGTCTGTTTGGTAAGAAGCCGGCCTGGTCTTTATGTATGATTTCTGACAGAATCTTTTTCAGCCTCTTTGCTAGAATTGCAGCAAATATCTTGTAATCTAGGTTTAGGAGTGAAATCGGCCTGTAGTTTTTGACTTGGGTTAGATCTGAGTCCTGTTTTGGGATGAATGTAATGAACGCCTCCTTCCATGTTTCCGGGATTTCTCCCTCTTTTAGAATATTGTTCATCACTTCCTTCAATGGTGTTATCAAAATTGGTTCCATTTCTTTGTAATAACAGGCAGTGAAGCCATCCGGCCCTGGTGCTTTCCCCCTTTTTAACTCTTTAATCACCTCTTTTATCTCTGCTATATCAATTGGAGTGTTCAGTTGGTCTCTTTTTTCAGTCGGGATCTTTTGTGTCTTTTTCTCTTTCAGGTATCTCTCTATTTTCCTCGAGTTGTTTCTTTCTGTATTTTTATATAGTCTTTTATAATAGTCCAAGAATCCCTTTCTTATTTCCTTTGGGTTGGTAATCTCTTCTCCTTCTATTATAATCTTATTTATTGTATTCTGTTCTTTCCTTTTTTTTAATTGCCATGCGAGCCATTTTCCTGATTTGTTCGCAAATTCAAAGTTTCTTTGTCTCAACTTCTTTATATTCCACTCTATTTCTCTATTTATTATAATGGCAAACTGTGATTGTAGAATTTTAATTTTTTCTTTTATCTCCAAATTGTTTGGTTTCTTAATTAATTTTTGTTCATTATCCATAATTTGCTTCAAAATTTCTTTTTTCTCTTTTTCTCTATTTTTGTTTTTAATTGAATTTTGCTGAATGAAGAAGCCTCTCATTACTGCCTTGCTGGCATCCCATACTACTTTATCCTTTGTGCCTTTGTTACAATTGGCTATGAAATATTCTGATAATTCCTTTTGCGCTTTTTCTACTATTTTCTGATCATCTAGGAGATAATCTTTCAATCTCCATCTAAAGGTTCCTTCTTCGAAGCTTCTTAATTCAAATTCTATCGGGTTGTGATCAGAGATTACTTTCGGTTGAATTTCTATCCGTTGGGTTCTTGGTGTCAGTTCACTCGAGATCCAAATCTGGTCAATCCTTGACATTGACTTATTTGGTTCAGAATAGAATGTAAATTGTTTGTCTAATGGATGCTTGAGGCGCCAAATATCTATCAAATTGCAACTCTCAATCATCGAAAAAAAGGATTTTGGTAGTTTTCCTTCTTTACTTATTCCTTCTCTGCATCTGTCCATTTCTAATGAGGTCACCCCATTCATGTCACCCATTAAAATGATTTTTTGATCCATATATTCAGATAGATTCTCTTCTAACACCTTATAAAATTCTGTTTTATTTCCGTTCGGTGCGTAGATCCCCACAATAATCAGATTTTCTCCATGCCAGTTGATTCGAACCGCAATTATCCTTCCTTCTTCGTCCTTGAAAATTTGTTTCGCTTCAATTTGTTTTCTAATATATAAGACCACTCCTCTTTTTTTCTCCTTGTCTAACGATACAAATTCGTTTCCCAGTCTTTTATTAATTAAAATTTTTTTGTGTCTTCTTGCTACATGTGTCTCTTGTAGGCATATGATGTCTAAATTTTTCCTTTTTAGAAACTGTTCAATACTATTCCTTTTCTTTTTTTCGTTCATCCCATTTATGTTCCAATTCCAAATTTTTAGCGCCATGATATCTTACTTTGAATAAAGTCTAGCTGTTTGCCTATAATTTGTCTGCCTCTTCTTCTTCCTCGTCTTCTTCCTCGTCCGTTTCCTTTCTATTCTCTCCTTCCGCCGCCTTTGGTTTTAGTTGCTCTGGTGCTCTTCCCTCTGCTCCTTTACTTTCCTCCGGATCAACTTTGAGTTCTTTATATTTCCTCAAAAATTTCCCAGTTTCTTCTGGGTTTGTCAGTCTGTGCCTCTTACTTCTATACATAAATGAAATTCCTTCTGGGAATTCCCACCTGAACTCAATATTGTTTCTCTTTAATGTCTGGGTCAGCAGTTTGTAGGGGTCTCTTCGTTTAAGCAGCCTAATTGGTATATCTTTAAAAATGATTATGAAGTTCCCATCTATATTCAATCTTTTTTCTCTGTTCTTCTGCAGGATCAAATTTCTCATCTCTCTATCCTTGAATGTAATCAGGCAATCCCCTGTAAATCTTTTTGCTTTATTTGTCTTCACTTTCATTCTAAATGCACTTTGGACCGCCTTTGCCATCTCTCCTGTAGGTAATTCCATCCAGTTTGCCAGTTCTGTTATTAGTTTGTCTTTGATATTCTCTCCTTGAGTCTCTGGCACCGCTCTAAATCTCAGGTTCACCTCCCTCATCCGAAGTTCGTTCATCGCTATCACATCCTTTATCTCTTCCTGTGCTTTATTTAAATCCGTCATTTCTACTTTTAATCTCTCTTCTTCCCGTTTAACCTCTTTCATTTCTAATCTTGTCTTCTTTAATCCCTCCTCAACCGATTGAGTCCTTCTAAACACTTCTTTCATTTGCCCTTTCAGTTCATTTACTGTTTCGTCAATTTTTTTATCCATTTTTCCAATTTTATTATCTACTTGTTCTAATTTAGATTCTAGATTCTTTTCACTCTGCTTTATTTCCGCAAACATTCTTAGAATATCTGCTTTAAAGTCTATCTCTTGTTTAGATCCTTTCCTCTCTACCGGTGTCCCCCCCTCAGCCCCTTTCTTTGTTGGGTTTGACATTATGACCCAGTGGTTCTCCCCTCACACCAACAACTTCTTGCCTAACCCTCAGCCACAACCTCCTCCCAACAAAGTTTGTCAACTTATCCCAATTCTGTCCTTTCACAGTTATTTCACAGTTATGTACAATTTAACAATTATTTAAGTTTAAGTAATCTTTATGGCTTTTACAACTTATGAATATACCACCAGAAGTTCGAATAATAGTCCGCTGTATTGTCTTCTTGCCTCCACTCAGGCTAATCCTTTTTTAATGATGTTCATTTAGTAAGGTCCTATCAAACACGAAGAGGGGAGGTATAATATTTGAGATAACAGTTTAGTAACTAGTTCATCCGATTCAGTTGGAGGGGGATGGAAGAAGGGTATTTCAGAGCCCTCTACCCCTTTGAAGTAAGGTGGTCCTATTATGTATTCAGGAGCAATCGCTTAGATAACTACTGAACGACAATCAAAGTCTGTCAATTGAGTGAAAAATGAAAAATAAAGAACAAATTGTGCTGCCTCTCTTTATCCACTAGAGGTCTTAGTCTGTATAGCGATACTCCAACTGAGGAGAAGAAAAGGCAAGCAAAGGAAAGTATCCGTCGCCGTCAGTCTCCGCGCCCCCAATTCATAAAAAAATAAACTCCACAAGTAATTAAGGAAGAAAAGCCCAAAATAGACAAAAAAAGCGGGGGGGGAAAAAAAAAAAAAAAAAGTAAGCAGGACGATTTGCACCAACCAACTGATGTTGCTCGATCTTGCTCAAAAATATTCCGCTGAGATGTCCATACGTGACGCATAAAATGTCTGTAATGGCGTCGGGACCTTCTCTTCCGTTTCGCTGCTTTTTGTTGCTGCGTACAAGTAGAGAAGCGTCCCTTTTATCGCTTACACCCTCCGATTCACCCAGGACTTCAGTTAGAGACAGTTAAACTTCTGTTCCCCCCTTTGCTATAACAGTATCTTTGAAATCAGTTACTTTTTAACAGAGTTCAGACAAGGGGGAAAAGCGGTATCCGCTGGGGCAACTCACTTTCACTTTTCCCAGCTCTGCAAAAAGTGCTGCGTCGAAGTTGATTTCGGCTGTCAGCTGAGCTCCGCAACTTCTCCTTTTTACTCCGGGACTTCCTTGTTTTATAGCTTCGAATTTCTGCTTATTCGGTACCGGATTTCTTTAGTTTGAGAGCGTAGCGCTTCCTCGGCAAGCTCGGGGCTTCGCTATTCTGGAGGCAGATAATGGCTTCCCTCGACCCGCAAGTCCGCTCCGCCGTTCTCTTCGCTCCTTTCGGAGCTACCTGACGGCCGGGCTGACCGCTCCTGGTCCGCTGGGATCCTGACCCTCTGGACACCCACCAGTGGTATTTTTGGGGGCCACCGCGCCCTGTAGCACCCCTTTTTCCTCCAAAATAGCCCGGGATCTCCCTCACGGAAAAATCCCCGCTTGCGACGAGATCGCGCTGCACCGGAAGTCCTCTTGAAACAGAGGATTTTTACACCACTGCTTCAGCAAGGGGATCCATGGACCCCTCTGCGAAAGTTGGGGGAGGAACTATTCCCTTTCAAGGTGCTTTGAAGACCCAACTCTGGGATTTCAAAGCACTTTTTACACGATGCCACCGTAACACCATGTGGTCAGCAGGCGGACGGCCGACCGCCTGCCGACCCAGATGGAGCAGTGGCCTGGCTTGACCTAAGCTTCCTGTGCCCCCCCCCCCAGGGTTTCCTGCTGAGTGTGGAAGAATGTTTGGATGCCAGGTCTGAGCGGGGTTTTGGGGGCACCGTGTCCCTGGGCAAGAAGCTTCTGTCGCTGGAGGAGCCGATGGGTGAGTATTGTGCAGTTCTGATGGGGTGAAGCAATAAAATATTTGAGGGGGGCCGGGCTTTCCCAAAGTTGACGGGCACTGCCATTCAAATGATGTGTGCACGCCACGTCCTGCAGTCGATTATGTGGGTGGCGCTTACTTGGGCCCCTCAATATGTATGTCCCACAGAGGAACTTACGGTCTTCAAATAAAAACATCTTGGAGATCCCGGGCCACAGGGAGGTTAGGCTGGCCTCAACCAGAACCAGGGCTTTTTCGGCTGTGGCCCCGATCTGGTGGAACGCTCTGTCCCAAGAGACTAGGGCCCTGCGGGACTTGACATCTTTCCGCAGGGCCTGCAAGACAGAGCTGTTCCACCAGGCCTTTGGTCAGGGCGCAGCCTGACTCCCTCCTCTGGCAATCTTCACAGAACGGTTGCCATCAATTTGAGTTGAATTAATTTTATAATGAAATGATTTTAGAATGTTGTACTATTTTATTGTTGTTAGCTGCCCTGAGCCTGGCTTTGGCTGGGGAGGGCAGGATATAAAGAAAAATTATTATTATTATTATTATTATTATTATTATTATTATTATTATTATTTCATTCAAGTCAGCACCCCAATACCTTCTGAAGACCCCATCTTTTTTTAACAAACAGCAATGGGTTGTATCATTGCTAGGATTTCCGCTTGTACAGCGTGGCTTTCCCTCTTCTCCTCCCCCCTAAAGCCCCCCTAAATCTGTTCTTGGGGTTCCTCCAACCCTACAGAGCAGATGTGGGAAGGGAAGGGAAGGAGGGGGAAGTTTGGTGAGTGGATACCCTTGCGCTGAGGGGGGCGCGTGGGCCAGGTGCCCCCCAAAGAGACAAAAACCTCCCTCCTCTCTCCTGACTCCTGGCCTTTTCTCTCTCCCTGTCTGGGTCTCCCTCCTTTCTCTCCAGGCCTCCTGGGGGACATGTTGCCATTTGTGGTGGACGGACCAGCCCTCTCTCAGCTGGCCCTGTTTGACGGCGAGGAGGAGGCCTCTGTGCAGAGTGGGCAGCATTTCCAGCTGGGGGAGGAGCTCCTGGTGGAACTGGACCAGGCCACCTGAGGTGGTGGCCCCCCCAACTGCCATCGCCGCCGCAAAACCTTCACGCCGCACTCCTTCTCCGCAGATGGGACAAAAACAGAACCAAACCCCACCCGAAATCACCCATGAGAGGCAGAGGAGGGGAGGAGGCCCCCTCCTTTCCCTCCCCTCCTCCTCTTCCAACCGTCCCCCCACCCCACCCAAAAGCCCTGCTCTCTCTCTCTCTCTCTTTGCCTCCCCCCACCCCCAAATCTCCACCGGCGTCCTTTGAACTCTTCCTACCTCAGTCCTGTCCTCATCGGGCAGCCTCTCCCCTCCGGAGATGGCGAGGGAGGAAGGCTTAGCCGAATTTAGGAGCCTGCGTTCGTAGGGACTGTCCCCCCCCCCACTCCAAACCAGCTCCCCCCCCCCAAAAAAAGTATTGGTGCTTATGTATCCTCTTCTCCTGAGATGGGAATCAGAAGTGGGGTGGAAGGAAAGGAGTTGGGGGGCCCATATTAAGCCTACACACGGCAAGACTCCGTTCTGTCATATCCCCAAAATTGAGAGGAGAGTCGGGGCGAAGGGATGGTCAGGGGTTGGAGACGGGGGTGTCACTCTCCCCTGAGAAACGAGGGAGGCAGGGCGATGCCTGAATGTGAAGGAAGCCGCCCCTCCGCTGGGACCCTCCTGCTGGCTTCCATCACGAGTTCACCCATTCCAGAAGGAACTGGGACCACCCAAACACTGGAGGCAAACTGGGCTTGCTCTTGCACCGCCAAGACTTAGGGAGGGAGCAGCTGAATCACTGCTCTTGCCTCTCTGACGTCCCAGAATCCTTCAGGGGAGCCTCTTTGGCGACAGTGCCCTAGTCATTTACCTCCCCATAGCTCTTGCCTCGTGAAAGAGATCCGGGAGCACTTCTGGGGAAGAAAGTTTTGGGTGTTATTCAAGCACCCCTGGCCCCCTTGTTCTCGATCGTCCGGACCGATTTCCCCCCTGGAAGTGGCCCAAAACTTAAAAGAGATGGAAATGGATTTCTCCCAGAGGAGAGGAAAGAAACCATGGTGCTCTGGCCGAATTTTTCGACCCGCTTTTAAGGTCTGTTTACGCTTATAAAAAGAGGCTGAAATGTTTCTGGTGGTCGAGTGACCACAAGTTTTAAAAGGTCTAAAAACTTGAACGTATTGTACAGGGAGCAGAGAAATATTTTCTTCTTAAAAACAAAACAAAAAAACCCCCTATTATTATTTTTTCCAAATATCTTGCTCCTGCCTCACCAGATATATTTCTAATTTTTAAGAAGTCCTTCCTCCTCCCCCCCCCCGCACTTTGTCACTACTTAGGGGTGGTTAGGTTGCTTTTTTGGGTGGGGGAAAAATTGTTGAATCCTAAAATTGGGTGAGATCGGTGCAGGCCACTCCCCTCCCCACCCCCCGCCCCACTCTCACAAACCTTGGCACCGAAAAAGGTAGGTTTTTAACCTGACAATAGCCACAGGTAGCTGGGCAGTGGGTGGTGATTTTGAAATTCTAAAAGGAAAGTTTAAGGAGCCTAGATGTTGCTTTCACAATCTTGAAACTTTTAAAGACAATCTTTAGAAAGTTCATGAATTTGAAATGGGGTGGGGTGGGGAGGCTGACCTATTTTTAAAAAAATTAGGATTGGGATCTCGCCACAAAGATCACATTGGTTCTTAAACAAAGTAAATTTGAACTGCAATCAGCCTAAATATAGGTTGCCAGGAAATGGCATTTTTGCCAATAAGTTCTACTTAAAACAGGGAGGGAAAAGGACATTTGAAAGAGGAAACCTCCCTCTTTCTCGTGTTTTTTGGCCCCCTGATCCTGAACGCGTTTACACGTTAAGACTTAACTTCTGAGTAGCTGTGTACAGGATTGAGATTCCACCCTTCACTCTTGCTTTTTTTTAAAAAAACAGCCTGATCTTGCACGTTTACTCAGAAGTAAGCCCCCATGGTGCTCACTGGGCTTACTTTGCTTCTGGGTTAGCATGCCTAGGATTGCAGCTTAGTTGCATCATGCACTGTCAGCATGGAAAGGTCGGTCATTCTTGGCTCCTGCAAAAAATAAAAGGCAGAAGTTTTGCGGTAAGACTCGCAAAACCCCGTGACTTGAAGCGACGCAAACGTTCGCATTCGCCACCAATTTTTCTGTTTTCGTGCTTAAAAATGAGCTACTTTTCCATTCTGCCCAAAGAGGAAGAGTTCTGCGTAACTCGAAACCTTGCATAATTCCTGCACTAGCAAACGTCGCCTAAGATTGAATTGCCTTACCTCTTTTATACCCTTTTGGTATAAAAGGCCACCGTAGTGTTAGCTGGCGCTCATAGTAGGGTTGCTAAACATTTTAGGAGAGATGGGGCTTCCCCTGCCTCTTTAATTATTACCCAGAAAAGAGAATATTGGCAGGTGCAGCTTCTTCAACCCTTAACCGGTTGGGGAAGCTTCACTAGCTAGGATTCCCCCCATCGACACCATTCTTAAAATCACAGGAACCCTTTTCCCACAGGAATGCTGGCGGCCGCCTAGTTGAAAGCCCGTGTGGTGGGAAAATTTTCCCAGTAGTCTCCAATTTAAAAACAAAAACCTCTTTCTCTTTTCCTTCTTTCTTTTTTCTTTTAAACCCCCCCCCCTGACAATTCAGTTGCTTAGCCCTTGACGCCGTTACTTTAACCACAACTTTTAGGACTTCCGTGTCTGTTTTTTTATTTTAATTGGGTTTTAGACCCGGTCCCAAGCCAGGCTTAATCACTGCAGCTCACTCCCCCCATCCCTGCAGTCCAGAGCCCTCGGATGTGAAAACAGGAGCGTAGGAGACCGTGCAAGTCAGTGTTTCGCACGGCCGTCTGTGTCTGTACGTGTGTGTTTGTGTATGCCAGCCTGGCTCACAGCCTGACTCAGCTGAGGGTGTAGCAGTTTTCCAGGGAGAGAGCCACTCTCTCAACACCCCCCCCCCAAAAAAAAAGCTTTCCCTTCTCTTTCTGCTGCATGCCTCACTCCCCCAAGATCCCAGAGCAAATCCTGGGAACCCACTCAGAGGTAGGAGTGGGCTGGAGGCCCTATAGCAGGGGTCGGTAACCTAAGGCCCGTGGGCCACAAGCAGCCCACGGGGATCGTTGAACCGGCCCACGAACCGAGCTGCCCGCTCGGCGAGTCCCTGCGCGCTGCGCTAAACCGGCGCGCCACAGAGACTTGCTTTTGCGGCGCCCCGGAAATCACGTCCGCACATGCACAGACGCCGGAAATCGCATCTGGGCAGAAACAGATGGTGAAAAACGCGAGCGCGATCCAGCCCATGGAGGGATCTCCGCTGGAGTGAACCGGCCCAGGCAAGGTACACCTTGCCGACCCCTGCCCTACAGAGAGGAAAAGGAGATTTGGGACATTGCAGGTCCCCCGGGGTGAGCCTCTGTATGCAGATCTTGCACTGACCCACCCCAGGAAGAGACAGAGGGGTAGGGGTTAATTCAGAAAGTTTGATTTAGACAGAGAACCTGGCAAGTATTTGGCGGGGACCCCTGCTGGGATGATGCCCGTTTTGCAAGAACGCCCGCGATGCCAGGATCGGGACCCTTGTCACCGAGGCGGGTGGGGAGTCAAAAGAGTGCTCTCTCTCTCTCTCTTTCTTTCTCTCTCTCTTTCTTTTCTTGACGAGCCGCATTGAGAATTGCAGTCTGAGAGGGACGAATAGCTGCCCTTGAAACCACTTTTGCCTCGTCCGCCATTCACCTGTGCCTTCTCGTTACACCAGCACCAAAAAAAGAGAGCGAGCATCCTATGCGTAGATAAACACACACATCATACGGGGGTGGGGAGAGGGAAGAAACAAAACACCCAACCCTCTCCGATATCTTCCGCGTTGGTGAGGGCAACCGTGAGTGGCACGGGGAGAATGGGGGGGTGGAGGGAAACGGGCTGCCGTTTTCCCCGGGTCTGCCCCCCACCCCTGCCCCCCGAGCAAGGGGAAAGAGGCGGTTGGGGAGGAAACCGCCCCCTACGCAACTGCCTCCCTGTTCCCAAACACCCCTTCCTCTCCCTGCGTACAAACCTCACGCCAACTTCCAAGCAGGGAGGTTGGCGTGGGAGTGGAGAGGTGGGTAGGAGTTGCAGACGTAAGGCACCGAGATCTAGCAATGCAGACTGTTCAATTTCATTGCGAGCAAAACGCACACACAGAGACACACACGCACACGTATATACATAGATATCGCATATACACACACGTGTAGAGAGACACAAAACGCACCGATACCTGCACACAAGCATGCGCAATCTCACAACGACGGGCCGCGTTTGGCCCAGGCAGCTCTTTTCTCCGAAAGCCGCAGTTGACCACACGCACAGAACAATAGAATTCCCAAGCCGGGTGAAGAACACAGGATGTTGCGTCTATCTTTTCTCCTTTTAATTATTGCGATGGTTCTAATTGTTGTTCTTCTGATTCCTGACCCGTCGTCGTTTTCCCCTCCCTCCCTTAACCTGTTTTCGTTGTGTTCCTTTTTTCCAAGAGACTTTGGTGAAACGACTATGGCACCACCCTTTTTATTATGATTAATGTTGTCGTTCTGGTAGGGTTGTAGCTGTTTTTTTTTTATTTCCTCGTCCGCCCCCAAAGCCTGGCGCTGCGCCCTCTGCCACCCCCTCCTTCGAATTTTAACAAGTCCTGCTACTTTTGTAGAGGGAAGGGGGGGAAAAGAAAGGAGGGCAAGAGGGGTCGTGTCTCTTTCGTTCCTGTGACCAGCACTTGTTCCACAAAACCTCAATCCCCAACCCGCTGTCGTTTTCCTACAGGGCGGCTTCTCTCGCCCGCTCAGTGGCATTCCTGGCACGGCAAACCCGGGCCACGGCCTGCTTCCCCGGGGACGTGCCATGCGGACCACGCATGAGGTGCTAAACTATACACGCAAAAGCTGTGACGTCCCGTCCCCGGCGGCGCTTCTTTGAAGGCCACACTGTGGCCGTGGTGCTCTCTCTTCACGCCTCCCTTCCACCTGCGATGGCTGCAAACCCGGCTCCTCTGCCCTCACTCAGCTCTCTGACCTCGTATTGGCAACGGGTAGCCATACCCAATTGCCGTGGTGCTCAGCTCACTTTCTTGTCCCTCTGCCTGTGTCTCACGCACGCACACTCAATGGGGTTTCGCCAGGCAGCTGCCAGCCAAAGAGCCGGCGAGGCTTTAAAGCCCGCGCAGAAGGCAGAATTTTGGCAGGGACGTGCCTGCAGGTTGCAGCATGGGGGAACTGCATGCAGGAGGAAGCTGCCAGCCAGTGTTGGTAACGCTAGGGCAGCTTCGTATGAAGCCCTGTAACTCAACTGCGATCGCAGGGCCCCGACAGGAAGAGGCGTGCTTGAATTCTGCCTTCTGTGTAACTCAACGCCACGAGCGCCTTTTCAGGGTCCAGGCCTGGCCACCCGGGAAGGGTGTGCCCTTGCCGAATCGTCCATCGCTGCTGCCGTGCAGCCCGATGAAGGCGACCCCTTACCCAAAGACCGCCACGCCTTGTCTCCAGCGGCAGCTGCAGAACCGCTGGAGAGGCCCTGGTGCTCCACCCCTCCGGTTTGCGGACGGGGCGGCTGGGCCGCTCAGAGGCTGTGGCCCCCTTCCCTCCCTCCCTCCCTGTAACTGTCGCGCTGCTTACCGGGCTGCACAACGGCGCCCTCCCTGAGGCCAGTCGTGGCGTGCGTGGGCCCAGCCATCTTGCCGGGAAACCCTCGAAGGAGAACCCGCCGTGTTTTGCCGCGGCGCACAATGCACACTTCTGCAAGAGACACAACCGCCTCCCCTCCCCATGCCTACACACGCACATTGCTCCCTGCCCCAGCGTTTGTCATGGCCAGCCAGCACGGAATGGAAAATTCAGTGGCGTTCAAACTGTCTCCTGAGGAACCGCCTTCTGAAAGGCCCCTCAGAGAGAGCGATAATAAGAGGACAAGCATTCCTGAATGAAAACCTGCCTGCCAGTTCTGACCGCCCCCCTGCACCAGTAGCGCAGTGTTCTGAGGCACACTTGGTTCAGCTTCGGCGATAATGAGGCCCACAAGTTCTGATCGGGGCCGTGCGTGGCGTTGGTTGCGTGCCTTGGGATGTAGAACCAGAATTGTGGGCGACGTGGAGAGGATTCCCTGAAGGAAGAGAGCTTTCGGGTGGTGGTGAGGGGAATCGCAGAACTGAAATCTTTGATAAGGTCAGGGCCTTGCAGACTTGAAAACTGAGGCCCACGGTGCTTAAAACTCCTTTATCTGGGATTGCTGTTAACCGTACTCGGGCCCGTCCATTTAGTAGAACTTAAGCCAGCTTCAAAACGCATCCAGAATGCCAGCAAGCTTTGACTTTACGCCAAAACCAAGGCCACGTTTCCTAGGCCCAGAGGAGAACTGAGCGGTGCCACTCCCAATGAGTCCCTGCTGCTCTTGGGCGGGAAGCGGTCGGTCTGGCATTTTTCGAGGCACGGTGATAACCCAGAAGGAACCCGCAGCTGACTGGCAGGTCAGTCTGCATGGGCCATGAAATCGGTACTCAAGCCTATTGCCGGAAGTGCTGACTGGCTATGAGAAGGGGTGTAGGAAGAAGTCCTTCAGAGGGAAGCACATTGTAGCAGGCTTCAGCGTCTGTAAAGGCTTTGGGGATTTGTTTATATATAATTTTTTTTTTTAAGAAAAGAAGAAATCTATATATTGTTCCCTCTACCCTTGTGTGTGGTTAATTTTTCCCCTCTCTGTGGCGGGATCAGATTTGCCCCCTGCCTCGTCTGTATCTATCGCTGTTGTGAAACATAAAATACGTCTGGTAACATACAGGACAGTCTCTGTGTGGTTTTTTTCCCCCCACAAATAAAAAATGGTTTACCGAATGATAAGAGACGAGTGCCAGTTGAGCAAGCCGCTTCAAGGAGGAGGGGGGCAGGTTGAGAGTGATGGGTCTGGGTCATGGCCCATTAAAGAATTGGCCCATAAAATCCCAAAACTTTGCAACCAACCACACGGGAAAATTAGGATTAGCATTTTTAAAAAATATCATTTTAGACGTGTGCTAAACAGCTTCCCATATTTACACTTCAGATACTTCTTTCATAATTATGATGACCTCTTTAAACTATTTCCGGGGGGGGGGTCTCTATTTCGGGGGGGGGGACAGCCAAGAATGTAGCTCTGCTTTAAAAGATTTCTTTGTTATGGTACGAGCTTACAGTACATCAGCATTATCCTGGCCTGCTGTCATACACATCGTTTTTTTGGGCAGGTGTGGATTGGGAATGGCGAGGGAGTGAAATGAAATGCAGAAAGTACATTTAGATAGCGATCATTCTTTGATAACACAGCCATCTTAGCATTGGCAAGCCAATTAAGCCATGGGAGTGTGATAAGAATCAGTTATCCTGGTTCAATCTGCAATTGATAGCGTTTACCCTTAGTTTTCATGAATTACAATTGAGCAGTTCACATTCGTGATTTCAAGTTGTTGCCGGCTAAGGACGCTCTGTCTCATGGCTAAATTCAGCATTTCTGAACAGGTACATGTGCTGTGAAAACAAACGATCAGAGCATCAGTCTTGCAGGTTTTAATAGCTTGCAAGAAGACCTATCGTAAGTAGTATATGATATGAATCATAAAAAGTGAAAGAAGAAGAAAATCGTTTTAACTTTTTCAACATTTTAACAGTGTAAAACTAAATAATTCATTTGCTTGCTTTTTCTCAAATTCTGCACTAATAGCAAGCAAGATACGAGTTGATTGTTTAGTACTGCATATAATCTGTTGCATGTACCTTAGAGATCGTTTGATCGAAAGGCCGGATCGTAGAAATGGAAGTTCACCAAACTTTGGACACATTTTGAGAGTTCTGGGGGTGCCAGTCACAGAATTGCTGCAATGGGGATGAGGCATAACACACTGGCTGCTGGTTGCGTATGTGGGCGTAACACAAAATTAAGAGAGAACTATCCCTGGCAACCTTACACTTACCGCGAGAAGTCAACTGTGCCCTCCTGATCCTGACTGTGTAGAACCTGGGATCACACAATATTGGTTTTACGTGCACACACTAGACGGTGTTACTGTCTAGTAGCAACAGAAAACATTTCTCGGCACAGAAAGAGTACCAAAAATACACTTGCAGTTCACTGAAATCACTTAAAAGCTGCCAGCACTTTTTGTTCCATAACTTTCTAGGAGGACTGGATACATACATACAGTGGTACCGAACAGGATCCATTCCGGAGCCCCGTTCGCATCCTGAAGCGAACGCAACCCACGTCTGCGCGGGTCACAATTTGCCGCTTCCGTGCATGCATGTGACGTCATTTTGAGCGTCTGCACGTGCGTGAGTGGCAAAACCTGGAAGTAACACGCTCCATTACTTCACGGAGCGCAACCCGAAAGGGTTTAACTTGAAGCGACTTCAGCCCAAGGTTTGACCGTACTGTACAGTCATACCTCGGATTACAGATACTTTGGTTGTGCGATTTCGGGTTGCGCACCACGCCGAACCCGGAAGTACCGGAATGGGTTATTTCCAGGTTTCGGTGCAGAAACGCTAAATCACGCTTTGCGCATGTGCAGAACCCGCACGTGCGCAGACACTGCGCTGCAGGTTGTGAGCGTGCTTCCCCCACGGATCACGTTCACAACCCAAGCGCCACTGTACATATATGTGTGTGTGTGTGTGTGTGCATAGATAGATAGATGATAGATAGATAGATAGCTTTCACTTGAGCACCAGTGAAAGCCTTTTTACAGGAGCCAGTTTGCCAACCTCTGATTTAAATTAACAAAATAGATAAGCATTAACATGGATAGCTAAACACAGGGCGGGGCAGGGGTAGGATCTGTGGTTAAACACATGGCATTCTCACCGTCTATCCCATATTCCACCACAGTTTTCAAAACACAGCACATGCTAGCAGGATGATGCATAATTTTCCAAGTATGACGTTACCATAAACAGATGCAGAAGCTGTCGCCAGCCCTTTGGGGTGGGGCTGGCGTGCGGGACTCTGGAAGTCTGCTTTGACATTCTGTAACTGCACGGCTCGTGTCTGGCTCAGATCTAAATCCTACTTTGGGAAGGCAGAGCAAGGGAAATGAATCATAGAATCATAGAGTTGGAAGAGACCACAAGGGCCATCGAGTCCAACCCCCTGCCAAGCAGGAAACACCATCAGAGCACTCCTGACATATGGTTGTCAAGCCTCTGCTTAAAGACCTCCAAAGAAGGAGACTCCACCACACTCCTGGGCAGCAAATTCCACTGTCAAACAGCTCTTACTGTCAGGAAGTTCTTCCTAATGTTTAGGTGGAATCTTCTTTCTTGTAGTTTGGAGCCATTGCTCCGTGTCTCTGGAGCAGCAGAAAACAACCTTTCTCCCTCCTCTATGTGACATCCTTTTATATATTTGAACCTGGCTATCATATCACCCCTTAACCTCCTCTTCTCCAGGCTAAACATGCCCAGCTCCCTTAGCCGTTCCTCATAAGGCATCGTTTCCAGGCCTTTGAGCATTTTGGTTGCCCTCCTCTGGACACGTTCCAGTTTGTCAGTGTCCTTCTTGAACTGTGGTGCCCAGAACTGGACACAGTACTCCAGGTGAGGTCTGACCAGAGCAGAATACAGTGGCACTATTACTTCCCTTGATCTAGATGCTATACTCCTATTGATGCAGCCCAGAATTGCATTGGCTTTTTTAGCTGCCGCGTCACACTGTTGGCTCATGTCAAGTTTGTGGTCAACCAAGACTCCTAGATCCTTTTCACATGTACTGCTCTCAAGCCAGGTGTCACCCATCTTGTATTTGTGCCTCTCATTTTTTTTGCCCAAGTGCAATACTTTACATTTCTCCCTGTTAAAATGAGTCACTGGGTCATTAGAAACTGAACCAGAGCAACTGTCATTGAATGCAGTGGGGGCTGGGGGGGTTGATCCTGGCCTTGAGTGTGTCTGGCTGCAGCATACAACCCAGCCAGTACTCTTTTGAAACAGGTTCTTCTAAGGAACCATAGAATTGTAGAGTTGGAAGGGACCCCTGTGGTCATCTAGTCCAACCCCCTGCAATGCAGGAATCTGGACTAAAGCAGCCATGACAGATGGCCATCCAACCTCTGCTTAAAAACCTCCAAGGAAGTCCACAACCTTCCCGAGGGAGACTTTTCCACTGTAAAACAACAGCTCTTACTGTCAGAACGTTCTTCCTGATGTTTGGTCGGAATCTCCTTTCTTGTAACTTGAAGCCATGGGTTCGAGTCCTCCCCTCCAGAGGAGGAGGAGACAAGCTCGTTCCCTCTTCTGTGTGACAACTTTGTAGTGGTACCTTAGTTCTCAAACCTAATCCGTTCCGGAAGTCCATTCCAAAACCAAAGTGTTCCAAAACCAAGGTGCGCTTTCCCATAGAAAGTACAGTGGTACCTCGCAAGACGAATGCCTCGTAAGACGAAAAACTCACAAGACGAAAGAGTTTTTCGTTTTTTGAGTTGCTTCGCAAGACGGATTTCCCTATGGGCTTGCTTCGCAAGACGAAAACGTCTTGCAAGTTTGTTTCCTTTGTCTTGCGAGTTTGTTTCCTTTTTCTTAAAACCGTGCATTCAGGGGGTGCAGTTGCGACTTGACTTCGAGGAGCAACTCATAGCACGCGGTGTGGTAGCCTTTTTTGAGGTTTTTGAAGACACTGGTGATTTTTGAAGCTTTTCCAAAATCCGTGCTTCGCAAGACGAAAAAATCGCAAGACGAAACAACTTGCAGAACGAATTAATTTCGTCTTGCGAGGTACCACTGTAATGCAAAATGAATTAATCTGTTCCAGACGTTTATAAACAACCCCTAAAACAGCCATATTTTAACCTGAATTTTACTATCTAACGAGACCATTGATCCATAAAACGAAAGCAATAAACAATGTACTGCAGTCGCACAATCAAATCAGTCGCTGAACTGGGTTCTACACAGCCACAAAACCAAAACCAAAAGAGCCGCAAAAACAAAAATTCAAAATAAATAGCGAAAACAGAGAGACATCGGCGTAACACTCAAAATAGAAGTGTGGCACTCAAAACGGAGCACGTTCAGCTTCCCAAAAAAGTTTGCAAACTGGAACACTTCTGGGTTTGCAGTGTTTGGGTTCCAAGTTGTTTGAGTACCAAGGCATTTGAGAACCAAGGTGTGCTGGGCCTCAGGATAACCCATGAAATGTGGTCTAGGACCAGTCCAGAATCCGAAGGTTCCGCTGGGAGTCAGTCCAACAGGGCCAAGGCAGGACACGAGGCAGGAAACCAGGCAAGGACAGGTACAGGATTCAGGCAGGATCTAGCATACAGCAATGTTGCTCCCGCAACCTGGGGCAGGGTCCGACAGCCTTTTATTTTTGTTGGGGTAGCGGCCAGTCCTGATCCCCTGGCGACTCACCTCCCTGTTTCGCCCAAAGGCGAGCACTCCTCCTGCGAGTACTCAGGTCTCTCCTTCTCTTATACCTTAGTCTCTGCAGCTCGGGAGCCGTCGGTGGGTTACTAGACCCAGGGGCTGCCTCAGTCTCCCCTGACCCAACCAGTAGTGGAGCAGCTGTAATTGATGGCCCAGCTGAACGCAACAAAGTACAGTGGTACCTCGGGTTAAGTACTTAATTCGTTCCAGAGGTCTGTTCTTAACCTGAAACTACTTACCTTGAAGCACCACTTTAGCTAATGGGGTCTCCTGCTGCTTCTGCGCCACCGGAGCATGATTACTGTACTTATCCTGAAGCAAAGTTCTTAACCCGAGGTACTATTTCTGGGTTAGTGGAGTCTGTAACCTGAAGCATATGTAACCTGAAGTGTATGTAACCCGAGGTACTACTTTAATCCCCGCATCTGGAGCTAGGGCAGGCTCAGGCCCCTGACTCGGCCCAGCTGGTGTTTGTTGCAAGGGAACCTGTGCAGACTGGGACTCTTCAGGATCAGGCCCCAGACTTGGTTCAGGTGATGCCTGAGGCAAAGGATCCGGTGCAGACTGAGACTCCTGTGGTTCCAAGTCCAAGCCCAAGTCCCAGGCCATCACACAAGGTACCACTGTATATCATCTATCATATGAGGGACTCTGCCCTTGCTCCCTCTCTGCTCACCAACCCCACCTACTCCCTTTTGCCAAACCCCCATCCACCTTCCTAATTCCCCACCCTCCACAACTCCAGCCCCTTCCACAACTCCTTCCACTCCCTCTGGGAAGGTTTAACGGGGGGATGAGGGGGACCCTTCTTGCAGCGGCTTGGCAACCTGAGCATCTTGCAGAGCCAGGGTCTCCCCACCCTTCCATTAAACTTCACTGTGGGTGCATTTCAGCTGGCCCCCTTCCGTTAAACAACTAGCCTGGGCTGGCATTTCTCACAGTGCAGTTGGTTTAGCTGTCCCGACTGCAGAGTGTGGTGACATTTCACATTCTTTTGCGTGAGCCGGGGGTGCCAGGTCCCCCTCAATTCCTGGTAAGTGTTAGAATTTAATCAAGCATTAAGAAAGTGGGAACCTTGTGGAAGATGGGTGGAGCCCCGGCCTTAGCTCTGAGCTGGTGGGCAGAGACAGAAGCGTTTGGAGTTTTTAGGATGTCGGTCAGCTGTGGCATGTTCCAGGAGAAAAGGTTGGAAGCCTGTTCAACGCAGCAAGCTGAAGCAGAGACACAGAGCATCCATGACTGATTTCTGCTGGCATCCAAAACTCTGGCCATGGAAGAAGCAAGAGCCTCTTGGAGTGTAATGCTTTGAGCCCCTCCATCATAGGCTGAGGTTGTATATATGTGTAAATAAACCATATGACTACCGGGAGGAACACAGGAAGAAGTTACGCCGTGATACACCTACATCAGCACAACCAGATCCCTTTAGCTGCCCCAGCTGCAACAAAACATGTCTCTCCTGCATTGGTTTTTGTAGCTAGAGCAGGTGCTGTAACTCTCTGATGGTTTGACTTCACCCCCTCCTCCAATGCACACTGTTTCATCGTCTCCCAGCAGATGGATGCCAGCCTAAATCATATATAATAAAGACACCACAATCTCTGCTTTGCCTCATTTCCAAAGGAAATATGAACCCCAAGTAAGCGCCCATGAAATCTCTCACCGCTTGGAGATTGGCGTGGCGTGTAACAATACATATAAACAGACTGCTTCCACAGGTTCCCTGCTGTTATACTGAGCCAAAAGGCTTTCCTTTGCCCTGCATCTCAAAAAATGACCTTTTTGGCCATGCCCATTTTTTTACGCTTTAACAAGGTAAAGGGACCCCTGACCATTGGGTCCAGTCGCGGACGACTCTGGGGTTGCGGCACTCATCTCGCTTTATTGACCGAGGGAGCCGGCGTACAGCTTCCGGGTCATGTGGCCAGCATGACCAAGGCGCTTCTGGTGAACCAGAGCAGCGCATGGAAACACCGTTTACCTTCCTGCTGGAGCGGTACCTATTTATCTACTTGCACTGGTGTGCTTTCAAACTGCTAGGTTGGCAGGAGCAGGGACCCAGCAACGGGAGCTCAGCCCGTCATGGGTTTTGAACTGCCGACCTTCCGATCAGCAAGCCCTAGGCTCTGTGGTTTAACCCACAGCACCACCCGTGTCCCTTTTTTTTAGGCTTTGCCCAGTACAGTGCTTTGAACTGGGCTGGCAGCCAGTGCCAATGACAGAGCACCCATATAACATGGTTCTGTCACCCAGTCCCAGTAGGTTATCTTGCTGCATTTTGGACCAACTGAAGCTTCCAGATCATTTTCAAAGGCAGGCTCACATCTAACATTCACAACAGTTATCTGTATTGGCACAGATGGTTCATAACTTACTGTATGTAGTGTTTATTTTCCAGGGATTGTGTGTAAAGCCATAATTGTGTATAGTCAAAACAACCCCAGAACCACCCCTGCACAACCATTGGTACATTTCTGAAGCTGGCGCGCTGAGCTAGCCTTCCCCCCCTCCACGCAGGGCAGAGATCTTTTTTAAGCTCTGGGAAGATCCCATGCAGAAAGAGCTTTTAAGTTCTCTGCCTCGTGTGTGTTTAATTTGTGTGATTGCAGCCGGCAAGCATGTAAAGCTGTGATTGTGCAAATTAAAGTTGCAAGTTGACCATATGTGCAATTTGCAAGGGAAGGAAAATGGATTTTATATGGTACAGACTAACAGGAATACAGGCAAGCTTTATGTTGTACAAAATGGGAACCCGTCATTCTCCCCCCCCCCCCAATAATTTTTACTTATTTTCCAAATTATTACAAATCAAACAAAAATTGTTGTTGTTGTTTAGTCGTGTCCGACTCTTCATGACCCCATGGACCAGAACATGCCTTCCACTGCCTCCCACAGTTTGGTCAGACTCATGTTGGTAGCTTCCCAACCATCTCGTCCTCTGTCGCCCCCTTCTCCTTGTGCCCTCCATCTTTCCCAACATCAGGGTCTTTTCCAGGGAGTCTTTTCTTCTCATGAGGTGGCCAAAGTATTGGAGCCTCAGCTTCAGGATCTGTCCTTCCAGTGAGCATTCAGGGCTGATTTCCTTAAGAATGGATCAGTTTGATCTTCTTGCAGTCCATAGGACTCTCAAGAGTCTCCTCCAGCACCAGCATCAATTCTTCAGCGATCAGCCTTCTTTATGGTCCAGCTCTCACTTCCATACATCACTACTGGGAAAACCATAGCTTTAACTTTACGGACCTTTGTTGGCAAATTGATGTCTCTGTTCAAGGTGATGATGCTGTCTAGGTTTGTCATTGCTTTTCTCCCAAGAAGCAGGCGTCTTTTAATTTTGTGGCTGCTGTCACCATCTGCAGTGATCACGGAGCCCAAGAAAGTAAAATCTCTCACTGCCTCCATTTCTTCCCCTTCTATTTGCCAGGAGGTGACGGGACCAGTGGCCATGATCTTCGTTTTTTTGATGCTGAGCTTCAGACCATATTTTGCGCTCTCCTCTTTCACCCTCATTAAAAGGTTCTTTAATTCTTCCTCACTTTCTGCCATCAAGGTTGTGTCATCTGCATATCTGAGGTTGTTGTTATTTCTTCTGGCAATCTTAATTCCTGTTTGGGATTACTTTAATACAATTTCTTAAAATCAGGTTTCCCGCTTCTGTTGCAAACATGTCAATCATTTCCTCCCATAGCCGCATCATATCTTACTGAATGTCCAGTTGATTCTTCACTTGTCGTTAGTCCATTCTTGCAGCTGACCACATTCCTCTGCCCTTACAAACAGCAGAACCGGTCATTCTCCATCCTGGATAAGGCTGCCTACACTATCGTTTGTTAATGGCGCTGGGAATTGTAGTTTCCAGGATTCTTTGGGGGAGGCCATGTGTTTCATATATTTGGGGTGTACGCAGCCTTAGGTGGAGCTTAATACTTGGCAGAACTTAATTAGTTTGCAATTTTCACCTTGAGTCCTGGAGGGTACAAGATCTGCCCTACTTTTATGTATTTTTACCGTTCGGTTTCCCCCCTCGCATGATTTAACATCTGTGGAGAACTCAGAAAGGTTCCTCGCTGTTTTGCCCCTTTGCAACCTTAAGAAGGGTCAGAAGGTGGAGACACAGAAACCTCAGTAGGAAATAAATGTATGTGTCACACAGCACATAGTTCAACAACGGAATGAACTCTTGACGGCCACCAACTTGGAGAAACAGTGGAGGTGCTGTTCTTACTACATTTTAATCACATTGTGTTGCTTTACTGTTATTATAGCGATATACTTAATATATATAAAATATCTATTGTTGTTGTTTAGTTGCTTAGTCATGTCCGACTCTTCGTGACCCCCTGGACCGGAGCACTCCAGGCATTCCTGTCTTCCACTGCCTCCCGCAGTTTGGTCAAACTCATGCTAGTAACTTCGAGAACACTGTCCAACCATCTCGTCCTCTGTTGTCCCCTTCTCCTTGTGCCCTCCATCTTTCCCAACATCAGGGTCTTTTCCAGGGAGTCTTCTCTTCTCATGAGGTGGCCAAAGTATTAGAGCCTCAGCTTCAGGATCTGTCCTTCCAGTGAGCACTCAGGGCTGATTTCCTTAAGAATGGAGAGGTTTGATCTTCTTGCAGTCCATGGGACTCTCAAGAGTCTCCTCCAGCACCATAATTCAAAAGCATCCATTCTTCAGCGATCAGCCTTCTTTATGGTCCAGCTCTCACTTCCATACATCACTACTGAGAAAAATATCTATATATTATATAGATATCTATATATTTATAATATATAGATATTGATATCGAATACATTGATATATGCCTAATAGATATTAATATATAGTATTAAAAATGATCTGAATATATTGCTATAACAATAAACCAACACAATACATATTTTGTACGCTGCTGTGGACTCCTTTAGGACGAAGGTTTTCTCCAATAAAAAAAACAGCGTCCGATTTATGATTTAGATTCCCCCGCGTGCATTAGCGTCGTTCCGCAGGACCTCCCTCTTTGCACTGATCCTCCCCCTCCGCTGTGTTCCAACGCAAGTGACGCGCTCAGAGGACGACAGGCCGTCCCCTGCCAGCTGCGAATAGGCACGGGCCAATGACATTCCACCTCGCTCTCGAAGCCGGCCTATCCTAACAAAGCAACCAATCGTGGCTCTCCGGGCACCGCCGCAGCCAATCGCGTAACGCCTCCTCCTTAGGCTGCCGGCCTATCACGGCGCTGGCTCCGCCTCCGTTCGCCCTGGAGGACGCTCTAGGCCGGGGTATGAGGCAGGAATCCCCTCCGCTCCCCTCTCTGTGGTCGAGCGCGTCGCTCAGGCCCCGCCTCCTCGGCGCGAGAGAAGGGAAACCACCCGGATTCCTCCCAGATTCGGTTCTGCGCATGGGCGCCGAACCTTTTCCTCCGCACGTCAGTCAAGTGACGTCCCCGTCAGCTCCGCCCCCCGCTCCGCGCTCTTTTCCCGCTAGGTGCCTGTTTGCGACCGCCGCGCTTGACGGCTGGTGGGCTCTCTCTCCCCCTCCTCCCTTTGCTCGCTGGTTGTCAGGGCGGCTCGCTTTACGGCCCGGCGGCGATGGCGGAGGGAGAGCGGGCGGAGAACGGCGGCGGCGGCGGGAGCTCCGGGCGGCCGCCTCAGGAGGGCGAGCCGGGGGCGCTGGAGCGGGCCGAGGCCCTCAAGACGCAGGCCAACGACTTCTTCAAAGGTAGCGGCCGGCAGGGAGGAGGAGCCGTGAGGGGAAGGGGGCGGGGCACCTGGAGGGGAGGAGCCGGAGGAAATGGGGCGGAGTCAGGAGGGGAGGAGCCGTGGAAAGGGGCGGGGTTTGCCAGAGGGGAGGAGCTAATGAGGGGCCAGTGAAGAGGTGGCCAGTGGGAGGGCTGGGCTGCTTGTGGGGAGGGGGCTTTTTGATTAGAGTTAGGGGGTCCCAATGTGGGGAAATCAAACCATTCTGAAGGAAATCAGCCCTGAGTGCTCACTGGAAGGACAGATCCTGAAGCTGAGACTCCAAGACTTTGGCCACCTCATGAGAAGAGGAGACTCCCTGGAAAAGACCCTGATGTTGGGAAAGATGGAGGGCACAAGGAGAAGGGGGCGGCAAGATGGTTGGACAGTGTTCTCGAAGCTGCCAGCATGAGTTGGACCAAAAAGCGGGAGGCAGTGGAAGACAGGAGTGCCTGGCGTGCTCTGGTCCAGGGGGTCAAGAAGAGGCGGACACGACTAAACGACTCAACAACAACAACAATGTGGGGAAAGAGATGGGGGGGTGGAGTGAGGGAGGGGCCTCCTGTGCCACCCATGGGGGCTTGTTGCATGAGAGAGGACTAATGAGGGGGAGCGTTAATAGTAATAAAAAAATTATTTGTTTATTGCATTAATTTCCTGCCTTCTCCAAAGAGCTCAAAGTAATCTGCATGGCTCCTCCCCTTCACCCTCCCACAGTTTCCGTTGAACCCCCACAACAACAACTCTGTGAGGTAGGTCAGGCTGAGAGGCTGCCGCTGGCCCCCAAGGTCATACCCAGTGAGCTTCCTGACCAAATGGGGATTTGAACCCTGGTCCTAGTCCAGAGCTCATAATCTGAGTGCCTCCGCTCTGAAGGAGTGTCTCCACCCCCAGCGTTCTGCCCGGACACTGAGGTCCAGCGCCAAGGGCCTTCTGGTGGTTCCCTCCCTGCGAGAAGCCAAGTTACAGGGTACCAGGCAGAGGGCCTTCTCGGTAGTGGCACCCGCCCTGTTGAACGCCCTCCCATCAGATGTCAAAGAGAACAACTACCAGACTTTTAGAAGACATCTGAAGGCAGCCCTGTTTAGGGAAGTTTTTAATGTTTGATCCATTACTGTATTTTAATATTTTGTTGGAAGCCGCCCAGAGTGGCTGGGGAAGCCCAGCCAGATGGGCGGGGTATAAATAATAAATTATTATTATTATTATTATTATTATTATTAAATGTAGAAGATAAAAAGGACACATTTACCAACTTCCGCTTTTAACCATGGAACGCTATGATGACTCTTATTTTACACACCTGTGAAAAAGAGGACGTGTCCTGGAAAAGGAGGACATATGGCAACCATAACACTGGCTCCATTCGATGGAGGAGGAGGTTTTGAGGAAGACGCTCCCTTGGGATGTGTGTAGGGAGGGGGGCTCAGTCAGTGAGGGAGGAAGTATGAAACGTGTCTGGGTTGGTTGTCCGCGAGATGGGGCTCATGGGGTAGAGGGCATAGAATCATAGTATTGGGAAGGATCCCAAAGGTAATCCAGCTCAACCCTTTTGGCTGAGCGGCGAATTCGGCTGCAACAGCATCCCCCTGATAGGAAGCCAGACAGCTCCTGCCTTAGAAACTTGCAGTAAAAGGGAGTCTATCACCTTCTGAAGTACATTATTCTGCTGTGGAACAAGCTCCTGCTGTCAAATGGCTCTTTCCAGTCTTCAGTTGGAGTCAACCATGTTTGTAATTGGAACCCATTGGATATTGCAGCAAAGCAAAGGACTTAATTTTGGCTTGGAAGGAAGAAGAGTCCTCTTGGGGCAGAGTGACTTATGGGAACACAGGTCTGCCTACAGTGGGCTTCTTGGAAGGTTTTTTTTTTAGGGTTGTTGGTGGGTTATCTGTGGTTCTATGGGGGAGAAGAAGGGTAGTTAAAGGGACCATGTCATATTGGAGAAACATGTGCAGAAGTATGTGCTTCACGTGGGGAGTTAAAGGTGAGATGTTTTGGACAGCCGGGCAGCCACCACTTCCCTTGCTTCCCGCAAGGGAACAAATAACTCTCTGTGACTTGAACGTGTGAAATTAGCCATACTTGGGTTCTTGATGACTCCTAGGTAGAAAAAACGCCAGGCAAATTACAGGTTAATGGTCTTCCTTCCTCCCTGTTACATTAAAGCTATTAACTGCAAGCAAGTAGACTTTCTACTTTCCATCCCATGACACACGGTCTGTCCACTAGAATGATCTATTCAGGGGTGGGAAGCATTGTGATCAATTTGCAGGATTAGCATTCAAAGGGATCCTAATCTCTGGAGGTGGCAGCAGATTTGCAGAGTTTTTGCATTGCTGAACAGCAGGCTGGATCCACAGCACCCAGTGAGGAAGTAGATGGCCTTGTTGAAGAGCTTTGCTCCCCAATAACTTTCTTAGGAGGGTTGAATCTAAGATGAATGGGGAAATTCTGGCTGAGTAAGTGGTGGAGGTGTGCTGTTTAGGAGCGTGTAAAGGAGTGACCCACATTATTAGAGCAAGTGTGATACCTCAGGTGTAGAACATCTGCTTGGCATGCAGAAGGTGCCAGGTTAAATCCAGGTGAGTCTGGGAATGTCTCCTGCCTGAAATCCTGGCCAGTCTTGCCAACCAAGACTGGGCTACATAGACCAATGATCTGACTTGGTCCATCTTCCCATTTTGGGATGCGGCAGAATGGAGTTTCCTTCAAGTAGGCCTCTATCAGCTCTTGTTCTTAAGCCTCCAACACCTTCCTTGACACCAGGCTCTTAAAGATGGATTTGGGAGGCTTTTCTGCCTTCCCCGCAGCCATGATGCTTAACCTTTCGTTGTGCCCTCGGGTCACATGATGACCAACTCTGTAATTAAACAATCCAGGCCTCTTGGACTCTGTTGCATTTGGTAGAACCTCTGCCAACTTTCAGAACATGGTTCTCCTTTAATCCCCTGTGATGTTGGCTCATGCCCTGAAACAAGATGTTTTTATAGCCTCGTAATTCTGGCGTCTACGGATCCATGGAGACAAGTGAGGGCAGCTTCACATATATGGAAATGTGCACATTTCTCTCTATTTTCTGGAGTAATTCTGTCTCTTTATATTTTGTCAAATAAGCTGCGGTAACTTGCCCCACATTCGCATGTTTGGTTATTTCAGTTCAGCAGAGCCGTAATGTACTCTTGGTTTCTGTCCTCACTGGCACTGCATACATAAAACACATATCTTGTAATTTGTTGGGGGAAGTTTGATTGTGTCATCAGTCTAGCGTTATTTCTACCCAAGTTCTAACTTTAAATCCTTAAGGCAAATCAGAATCTTTGCTTCTTGCTAAAATAACTGTTAAAGGTTTACAGGAACCTTTCCATTTTGTCACTCTTTATCACCCTGATTCTGGGTACAGAAAGTTGTTTAATGGCACAGTCCTGTCTACTCAGAAGTAAGCCGCATTGGCAGTGTTAGAAATTAGCTGGGCTCTAGGTTCATTTTGTGGCTTGCATGGGTCTATTTGTGACCACATGGAGATTTCTGGACGGCATCTTGGCTACTGATATCTCCATCTGGCTGGTCTCTCCAGCATTCTTAAGCAAGTAAGCAGAAAAGCTTATTTAAAGAGGAGTATTATTGTCAATGAGAATGTCCTCTCCTAGCTGCCCCAGGAGACAGGAGTCATTTCCTTCCATAATTTCATTGGGCCTCCAAGGTCTGTTTAACAGCTGCTTCCTATGCATGCACCCAGTGGGACTTCCTCCTAGGTATTCGTGTTCATGGTTAAAAAAGATTTTAAAGGAAAAATAAGCTCTGGGGACAGGATTGGGTCCTGGTTGCCTTTGTGATGGAGAGAGCAATAGAATAGGCTGTCCCACCCTACGTTGAGACCTGTTTGAGGAAGGGGAACCAGTGCCCCTCTGTATGGAGTGCCCAGCTGAAGACCCTTCCAGGCTGTAAGCGGAAAAGCAAAGCAAGGAGATGCTTTTAACTAGCGCGTTTTGGGCACAGGAAGTTGGTACGCTGCTTTCTGTGCTGTTCAAAGCTTTGCATCCGTTGGCGTTTTACAGCTCACCAGGTTTGTGGCTTAGAGATGGTGGATCAGTCTCATCCACCTTTCTGTCTGGAGGGGGGCTGAAGACGGTTGTTCAGCCTTAGAGGGCACTGATGACCTGGATCCTTTGCAGTCTGGCTTCAGGCCCAGTTATGAGACAGAAGAAGGCTTACTTTGCCAGCGGATGACTTTACACCTGAGAGTGGGCCAGGAGGATGGAGTGAGGAGTGCTGCTCTGTTAGTTTTCCTGAACCTCAGCTCCTTTTGATACCACTATTGTTGGTATCTGCCTGGATTGTCTGTTCTGGCTAGACTTCGGAGGCTCTTTGGTGGTTTTGCTCCTTCCTGGACGGGCATGCCCAGATGACTGTGAGGGAGAGCTCCTGCTTTTTGCCCCTTAGCTTACGGGGTTCCAGGGGGTCTGTACTGTCCCCCGCGCTCTGACATCTACATGGAACCACAGAGGGGAGTCATCCAAAGGTTTGGGTTTCCATTTCACCAGCATGCCGATAACATGCAGCTATGCCTTTCTTGTCCATCTCTGATCGGGTTGTGGGAACCCTAAAACCATGTCTGGGGGCTGCTTTGAGATGGGCGAGGGCAAAGAAACTGAGGTTACCGTATTTTTCGCACCATAGGACGCACCGGACAATAGGACGCACCTTGTTTTAGAGGGGGGGAGAACAAGAAAAAAAAATTCTCCCCCTCTCTGCCCAGCGCCCCTTCAGTGAAGTGGCAGGAGGCACTGCGCAGAGAGGGGGAGAATTTCCCCCCTCTTGTTTTCCCGCTCTAAAACAAGGTGCCGTTTAAGGTGCGTTCAGGCGGCTACCTTGGAAGCCTGGAGAGCGAGAGGGGTCGGTGTGCACCAACCCCTCTTGCTCTCCAGGCTTCAGGTTCCTTTCGACCTGATCTTTGGGGCTGGCGGGGGGAAGCCCACCACCACCCCAAAGAGCAGGTCAGGGCGCAGCGGAGAGGCTGCTGCCATAGTCGCGCGTCACCTCTCCAGCTGGGAGAGGGTCGTGGGGCTATGGCTTCTTTTGCCCCGCGCACGCTCTCCCGGCTGGAGAGGTGACGCGCGGCTATAGAGGCTCCTGCCATAGCTGCGCATTACCTCTCCAGCCAGGAGAGGGTCACGGGGCTATGGCGTCTTCGCTCCATAGGACGCACACACATTTTCCCTTCATTTTTGAAGGGGGGAAAGTGCGTCCTATGGAGCGAAAAATACGGTACATTCATGCAAGAGGGAGGGGCTGAGGCTGTGGAGGTTTATAGTGAAGCTGAATGGGGGAATGCTCCCCCCAAAGACCCACCCACCTCTGCGCTTTGGGAGTAGCCAACAGTCCATCTTACCAGCATCGCAGTGTGAGGAGGGAAAGTCTGTGGGGTGGACATAATAGGAACAGCGGAAACACATGATGAATGGAGCACCTGTGGATCTGCATTTGTGTTTCTGATTCTTAGGCAATAAGGAACAGGGTTGTTGTTGTTGTTGTTCATAGGTGCCTCGGGGCTTGTGTAGGAAAGGAAGCAGCTGCACAGACATGTGTCTGCTTACCGTACAGCTATCATCTTGGTCTAAACCAGCTTCCACCAACCTGATACTCCCATCTGGAGGCCAGCAGCTTGGGGGAAGCTGGTCTAAGCTATTAACGTATCATCTAGAGGTGACCTTGGGTCATGTTCAGGCTGAGGTCAATGTCTTTCGCTGGCCAAGAAGGTAACACCAGAAGGGAGCTAAAATGTGGATTCTTCTTTATAGAAGAATCATAGAATTGGAAGGAACCATCTAGTCTAGTCTAACCCCCTGTGATGCAAAAATCTTTTGCCCAATGTGGGGCTCGAACCCACAGCCCTGAGAGTCTCAGGCTCTACCGACTGAGCTATATGCACTGTGTGCCTTTCTGCTTGAACATTTAGGTGAATTGCACCAGAGTTAGGTCCCCCTTCCCAGGGTGCCTCTTCCTGTCATGGAGGAATGTTGCTTCCTCTTGACAGAAGAGAGGAGAACTCTGGGATATCCCGACCTGCTTTTCCCCAGTCTCTTTGTCCTCTTCATGCCAACTCTGATGACTTTAAAAGCAGTTTAGACATACTCATGCAAAGCAAAGCAGGGTCCGGTACGGTTGAGATCCCTGTGTTGCAGGGGGTTGGACTAGATGACCCTCAAGGTCCCTTTCAGCTCTCTGATTTTGTGCATAGCCCACTCCTGCGTGTAAATGGCACAGGTGAGCCTTCCACGGATTGGCTTCTCACACCTCGCCCTCCTTCTCTTCCTTGTGTGAATAACAGTTTTTGTTTGTTGCTTTGTTGTGCATTTTTGTGCTTTCATATTTTAAACCGCCCTGTCATGGCAGTATTGGAAATTTAATGAAATAATAAAAGCTTGGCATCTGTTTAGTTGCACCTCCGGGCTCCGTAGCCAAAGGGGTGCTTCTGGCAGCATGCAATGGCTCCCTAATAACAGCCGTTTCCCGCCTGTCCTCCCCTCTTCTCCCAGCAAAGGACTATGAGAACGCCGTGAAGTATTACACCCAGGCCATTGAACTGAATCCCACCAACGCCATCTACTATGGCAACCGGAGCCTGGCCTACTTGCGGACGGAATGCTATGGCTATGCCCTGGCCGATGCCACCAAGTCCATCGAGCTGGACAAGAAGTACATCAAAGGCTATTACAGGCGGGCCACCAGCAACATGGCCCTGGGCAAGTTCAAGGCAGCCTTGCGGGACTATGAGACGGTAAGCAGGGTGGCGGCTTTCTCCTCTTGAGCATCTAGGGTTGGCGCAATGGCGGCGGGGGGGGGGGCGGTGTTGCTTCAGACTGGGCTAAGATTGCGAAGCAGTGTCAGCTTTGAATAATTCCTCAGAAGTCCACAAATCTTGGCTCGGCTTTCTAGCCAGCCATTATTTGTGGACAATGCCAGACCATCACCACCGCGACCCTCTTCCTCTCCCCAGTCCCGCTACTCAGACGGAAGACTTGTGGGAGGAGTGTGTCCTTCTCTCATTCGCACGAGAGTGTGGCAAAGTAACAAAGGAACCTCTTTTGAGCAACGTAGCAGATTCCTGATGTTCCATGTTCTCCAAGCTCCAGGACAGAGTTAGAGAAGACACATGTCCAAACACACACACACACACACACACACACACACACACACGCCTTCATTTCGGATGGCATTATTGTTCTGGGCAAGATGGGGAAGGCTGATTGCAATTGGCCACCCAGCAATTGGCTTTGTGGAGCTCTGACAATAAAAGGTAAAAGACCTCTGGACAGTTAAGTTCAGTCAGAGGCGACTATGTGGTTGCGGCGCTCATCTCACTTTCAGGCCGAGGGAGCCAGCATTTGTCTGGGTCATGTGGCCAGCAGGACTAAACCGCTTCTGGTGCAACGGAACACCGTGATGGAAACCAGAGCACACCTTCCCGCTGCAGCAGTACCTATTTATCTACTTGCATTGGCATGCTTTCAAACTGCTAGGTTGGCAAGAGCTGGGACAGAGCAATGGGAGCTCATCCCATTGCGGGGATTCGAACCACCGACCTTCTGATCAGCAAGCCTTCTGATCAGTGGTTTAGATCACAGCGCCACCCGTGTCCCCAGCCTTGACAGTGGTCAGAGACGAAAGGAATATCAGGTTAAGGACAGAATATGCAGGGGTTTGGGGGTGCGGAATGCTCTGTCAATTTATCCCCTCAGAGGTGCTAAGAGTGGGGAGGGGCAAAACCCCGAGGTAAATGTAGATGGCTTCCAGTTTCAGCAGAGTGATATAAGCCCACCCTATCCAGTAGCTCGGGGGATGCGGACTTGCCGATCAGAGGGTCGGCGGTTCAAATCCCCGTGACAGGGTGAGCTCCTGTTGCTCGGCTCCTGCTCCTGCCAACCTAGCAGTTTGAAAGCACATCAAAGTGCAAGTACTGTAGATAAATAGGTATCGCTCCGGCGGGAAGGTAAATGGTGTTTCCGTGCACTGCTCTGGTTCGCCAGAAGCGGCTTAATCATGCTGGCCACATGACCCGGAAGCTGAATGCCGGCTCCCTCGGCCAGTAAAGCGAGATGAGCGCCGCAACCCCAGAGTCGGCCACGACTGGACCTAATGGTCAGGGGTCCCTTTACCTTTACCTTTATCCAGTAGCTCAGTGGCTCAGGAATGTTCATAAGCATTCTATTTGCTCAGAAGTTTTTAAGAGTGTGTGGCAGACAAGGGGAGCTGCGTGTTGTTGGTTGGAATGGTTTCGGCAAGAAATGGAGCAGATGCGGCAAAAAATGGATACAGCTCCATGTGCCAACATAGTGCGTGTGAGGACATTGTAGGATTTTGTGATGGAGAGCAAAAAGAGGAGAGAAACATGTCAAAGTAGCTTGTTTATTACCTGACTTCATAGGCCACATTTCAGGACGCTTTACAATATCTTGTAAATACACAGTAATAATTGTAATACAGCATAATAAAATTGTTATCCGCTTAAAACCGCATTTTGAGAAATTGGTGTTGCACACAAAGGCTCAGGCCTGAATTTACGAGATTCCCAACTTGTAGATGATGAATATATATAAATTCCCTCCTCTGCCCACAGGTTGTCAAGGTGAAGCCGAACGACAAGGATGCTAAGATGAAGTATCAGGAGTGCAATAAGATTGTGAAGCAGAAGGCTTTTGAGCGGGCCATCGCCAGTGATGAGCACAAGCGGTCTGTGGTTGACTCCCTGGACATAGAGAACATGAGTGAGTTCATAGAGGATGTGGCAGGGGGAAGCTGTTACAGTGGATACTGGGGGGGTTGACTGCGACCTGACTGGGGCAAGGTGCTCAAAGTGCAGCTGAAACACAGAAGGGAACTTCTAAGCTTCCTGCTAATCCACATGAGACATATTCAGCGAGGCTCTAATCAGTACCCCATTGCTAAAGTTTCAGGCATCAGCCGTTCTGACAGGTGTTTTAACATGCTCTGTGCGGAGACCAAACCCTCATAGTAATGATCACAGGCAAAGAGAGGGCTGGAAGAGGCAGGAACAAGCCCTCTGATGGCCTGAAAGATGTGCCACAGGGCCCAATTACCCAGCATGCTTTGTGTAGTCTCTGATTTGGGGCACAGCTCATGATTGTATGCATCGTCTCCTGTCCTCCCTGTTCTTATAGAATCATTGAATCATAGAGTTGGAAGAGACCCCAAGGGCCATCGAGTCCAACCCCCTGCCAAGCAGGAAACACCATCAGAGCACTCCTGACATATGGTTGTCAAGCCTCTGCTTAAAGACCTCCAAAGAAGGAGACTCCACCACACTCCTGGGCAGCAAATTCCACTGTCGAACAGCTCTTACTGTCAGGAAGTTCTTCCTAATGTTTAGGTGGAATCTTCTTTCTTGTAGTTTGGAACCATTGCTCCGTGTCCGCTTCTCTGGAGCAGCAGAAAACAACCTTTCTCCCTCCTCTATGTGACATCCTTTTATATATTTGAACATGGCTATCATATCACCCCTTAACCTCCTCTTCTCCAGGCTAAACATGCCCAGCTCCCTTAGCCATTCCTCATAAGGCATCGTTTCCAGGCCTTTGACCATTTTGGTTGCCCTCTTCTGGACACGTTCCAGTTTGTCAGTGTCCTTCTTGAACTGTGGTGCCCAGAACTGGACACAGTACTCCAGGTGAGGTCTGACCAGAGCAGAATACAGTGGCACTATTACTTCCCTTGATCTAGATGCTATACTCCTATTGATGCAGCCCAGAATTGCATTGGCTTTTTTAGCTGCCGCGTCACACTGTTGGCTCATGTCAAGTTTGTGGTCAACCAAGACTCCTAGATCCTTTTCACATATACTGCTCTCAAGCCACGTGTCACCCATCTTGTATTTGTGCCTCTCATTTTTTTTGCCCAAGTGCAGTACTTTACATTTCTCCCTGTTAAAATTCATCTTGTTTGTTTTGGCCCAGTTCTCTAATCTGTCAAGGTCGTTTTGAAGTGTGATCCTGTCCTCTGGGGTGTTAGCCACCCCTCCCAGTTTGGTGTCATCTGCAAATTTGATCAGGATGCCCTTGACTCCATCATCCAAGTCGTTGATAAAGATGTTGAATAAGACCGGGCCCAAGACAGAACCCTGTGGCACCCCACTAGTCACTCTTCTCCAGGATGAAGAGGAACCATTGATGAGCACCCTTTGGGTTCGGTCAGTCAGCCAGTTACAAATCCACTGAGTGGTAGCATAGTCAAGACTGCATTTTACCAGCTTCTTTACAAGAATATCATGGGGCACCTTGTCAAATGCCTTGCTGAAATCAAGGTAGGCTACATCCACTGTGTTCCCTTCATCTACCAGACTTCTTAATTGCTTGTCTCCAGTTTCTTCCCAAGGCTGTGTGCTAGAGTAGATCTTTTAACTGCTGGACTCGAGCCCAGTGGTTCTCAAACTTCCTGTGCTCGGGAATCTCTGCATATCTGCTGTGGAACTCTTGCATACTGCAGAGGACTCTGGGACATACTTCAAGGTGCTCACACAGGACTCTAGCATTGCTGTGCGTCAGGGCTGGAGCCAGATGAAGGTCAGCAGGAAGATGCAGAATCGGTTGTCAGTGAACTCAACTCTTTATTCAAGGAAATGGTGTGCAACTCAGCAACACTTCCCAGCAGGTCTTGCCCCCATAGAGCAGTTGCCAGGACTGAAGGTTCCTGCCTTCCACCCACTCTAAGGCTCCTCCTCTCCCGAACGTTTCCCAAGCAGTCTCAAACTGTGTCTGCGCACCTCTGATCTCTCTTCTGCCCTCTTCATTATTCTGTGCATTCTTGTCGCAGCAGGAGGGGGAGACTCCCTGAATTCTCCAGCAGCCTCTTGACCCCCTCTCCTCTGCTTCAGCCTCAGAGTCTGAACTGCTCCCTGTCACGGGTTCCTCCTGCTCACTAAACCCTGTTGTTTCTTCAGTATTCCAAGGCTCTGAGCCATCCTCCTCTGGAATTTCTCTTGGGGGTTTTCCTGCTGGGGCCTCCCACCGCTCCTCCTTGTCCACTCAGTCCCTGACACCTCGAGTGAATAGAAGATGCGCTCGAGAAGGGGCCACTGCCTTCACCTCTGGCAGGAACTGCAGGACAAGAAATAGGTTACAGAAGGCCAAAGTACCTGTACTTTTCGCTCTATAAGACGCACCAGACCACAAGACGCACCTAGTTTTTGGAGGAGGAAAACAAGAAAAAAAATATTCTGAATCTCAGAAGCCAGAACAGCAAGAGGGATCGCTGCGCAGTGAAGGCAGCAATCCCTCTTGCTGTTCTGGCTTCTGGGATAGCTGCGCAGCCTGCAGTCGCTCCATAAGACGCACACACATTTCCCCTTACTTTTTAGGATGGAAAAAGTGAGTCTTATAGAGCAAAAAATACGGTATCTGCCATTACTGATCTTTTCACTCGGAAATCCTGGGGATTCTCTAGAACTCTGCCTGAAAGGGGTTTCCAGAGAGGCTTGAGATCAGAAGGAAAGAGATCAGGCTTCTTAGAAGTCAAAAAGCAAAGGCAACAAGGAGGTCTCTGACTTGGTGCAAGCCTAAGGTTGCTGCTTGCAGCCACTTCAAGCTTCTGTTGGATGGAACCCCTTTTTAGCTAGTTTGGACCCCTGCTTGTTATGGTCTGGATTGGGGGCCGCTTCCATCGCTGGGCAGCACCACCTCCTCACCCCAGCATCCCTCCTTTCCGAGGAAGCCCTGCCATCCTCACGCTGGTGACTAATGCCATTTCGCACGGGAGGCTGCGCCAAGGTTTTTCTGCCAGCGCCCGAAATAGATCAAGATCTCTGATCATAAATAGATCCCTGGCGTGGAGAGGCTTAATCAGGAAAAATAAATAGACTGGTCTTCTCCTCTGCGGGCCAGCTGCTGGCACGAGCCGCATCCCTTAATCTCACTGTCTGGACTAAGCCACCGCACGCTTTCATCCTGGACGTCTGTGGATTCTGCATTCAAAGCTTCTTTCTGCAAGCAGGGACCTTCCTGGCGCCTCCTGGCATTTGGAGGAGCTGGAGGGAAAATTGCTGTCCTTCGAGTTTGGCAGTTCAGCCCAATTAGCGGAACGGCAGTGGCAGGCTTTTCAATTACAGGAAGGGAACCCTGGCGAGACACTTTGGTTTTGCAGAAACGGTACTGTTCTGAGGTGAACACGCAGACACTTGCCTGCCTCCATCTCGGGCAAACAGTTGGTAGAGCATGATTTCAGGGTCGTGGGTTTGAGCCCCGCTTTGGACAAAAGATCCCCGCATTGCATGGAGTTGGACTAGATGATCCTCACAGACTCCTCCAACTCTACATTTCTGTGGTTGTTTCTGGGGATCAGGTGTTTTGTTTTGTTTTTAATAATATTTATTAAAGTTTCAATAAGAAAAAAGTTTAAAAAGTAGTAAAAAAATAATACAAAAAATACAAATACCAGAAAAAATAAAAACAGTTAAAAATAAATCCCTCTTTCTATATCTTACAATTCATTTACTTATTTTCATGACTTCCTCACACCTCCCTTTTTTGTATTCCAATTCAAATAGTTAGTTCAGCAAATCCATACCCTCTTTATTTTCTCTTAGTTCTTTATCTTCACATATTATAACTTCAAATTTTCATCTAATATCAATCCATTTTTACATATTCCTATTTAACCTTATTGCTAAAACCGCTTCGTTTCATTCCAACATCATTTTAACATTCAATAATTTTACAGTGTTTCTGTAAATAATCTTTAATTTCTTCCAATCTTCTTCCACCAACTCTTCGCCCTGGTCTCGGATCCTGCCAGTCATTTCCGCCAATTCCATATAGTCCATTACTTTCATCTGCCACTCTTCCAGGGTGGGTAGATCTTGTGTCTTCCAATACTTTGCGACAAGTATTCTTGCTGTTGCTGTAGCATACAAAAAGAAAGTTCTATCCTTCTTTGGCACCAATTGGCCTCTGATTTTTCAGGAAGATCAGGTGTCCTGCCCACACTCTGGAAAACTGGTAAATCAATGAGGGAGGGCGATGAGGTGCCCAGGGTTATCTACTTGGAACTTTTAAAATCTCTTCTGCCAGAAGGAAAAAGGCTCCCGGCGCAGCTTGGGATGGAGCCATTAGTGAAAGGCAAGGGGGAGGTATTGAGCCCGCAGTTGCTTACCTGTAACACAGTGGGTGTTGCCTGGGTGGTCGCTTGGGGTGCCAAGGGGCAGGCAGACTCCCCCCCCCCCCAGCCATAGCTGTCAACTTACAGATTTGAAAATAAGGGACCATCAGCCTCGAAAATAAGGGATCAGCAGCCAAAATAAGGGATCAACAATTACTTTGATAAAATACAGATTTTGTTGCGTGCAAATGGCTTTAGTTACCTATTAGGTCCATAAATTACCATATAGCATATATTCAACACACAAAAACCAGCAACAATTTGTTGTTGACAAAGGACAGCTGGACATAGAAAGGGCCCCGTTACCTTCAGTAGCTTATTTAAGGGACGTCATCAATAAGGGACAGCAGCGGGACATGGCCCTGGGATAAGGGACTGTCCCGCCCAATAAGGGACGCTTGACAGCTATGCCCCCGTGTGATGCTAGGCTGGCCTTGTGTTTGCGTTCTGCCCCTCCACTCACTTCCTGCTTCCTGCTTCCCCAGCCATTGAGGACGAGTACAGTGGCCCAAAGCTGGACAACGGAAAAGTGACCCTTGCCTTCATGAAGGAATTAATGCAGTGGTACAAGGATCAAAAGAAGCTCCACAGGAAATGTGCCTATCAGGTAACTCCTCCTCCTTCTCCTCCTCTCCCTCCTCCATTGAGAGCCGCCCCCCAGGGCTGCAGAAACGCTGGGTTCTCTGTGCTATGGCATGGAGCTGCAAGAGGTTTAAAGGGTTGCTCCGAGGCAGGGATGTCCAACCAGTAGATCACGATCTAGTGGTAGATCCCCAGCTGATCCTGGTACAGTGGTACCTCGGGTTACATACGCTTCAGGTTACATACGCCGCTAACCCAGAAATAGTGCTTCAGGTTAAGAACTTTGCTTCAGGATAAGAACAGAAATTGTGCTCCGGTGGCAGCAGGAGGCCCCATTAGCTAAAGTGGTGATTCAGGTTAAGAACAGTTTCAGGTTAAGAACAGACCTCCGGAACGAATTAAGTACTTAACCCGAGGTACCACTGTAGATCTCTTGGGAGTTGGACATCATCATCATCATAATAATAATAATAATAATAATAATAATAATTTATTATTTATACCCCGCCCATCTGGCTGGGCCTCCCCAGCCACTCTGGGCGGCTTCCCAAAGAATATTAAAATACTATGATACATCAAACATTAAAAGCATCCCTAAACAGGGCTGCCTTCAGATGTCTTCTAAAAGTCTGGTAGTTGTTGTTTTCTTTGACATCTGGTGGGAGGGCGTTCCACAGGGAGGGCGCCACTACCGAAAAGGCCCTCTGCCTGGTTCCCTGTAACTTGGCTTCTTGCAGTGAGGGAACCGCCAGAAGGCCCTCAGAGCTAGACCTCAGCGTCCGGGTAGAACAATGGAGGTGGAGACACTCCTTCAGGTATACTGGACCGAGGCCGTTTAGGGCTTTAAAGGTCAGCACCAACACTTTGAATTGTGCTCGGAAACGTACTGGGAGCCAATGTAGGTCTTTCAAGACTGGTGTTATATGGTCTCGGCGGCCGCTCCCTGTCACCAGTCTGGCTGCTGCGTTCTGGATTAGTTGTAGTTTCCGGGTCACCTTCAAAGGTAGCCCCACGTAGAGTGCATTGCAGTAGTCCAAGCGGGAGATAACCAGAGCATGCACCACTCTGGGCAGGCAGTCCACAGGCAGATAGGGTCTCAGCCTGCGTACCAGATGGAGCTCTAAGGGGATCATTGCAACCTGCCTGTAATTGAAGGCATGTCTCATGCACAGTACATACCGCAGCAGGCCATTGGCACTTGCGGACCACAGTCATGTGACGTTTTCGCCAAGTACGTGTTTATTTAAATTCCTCCCCTGCTCTTCCAAAGGAGGCCAGGATGGCAGGCAGCAGAACAGGCTTTTCAAATCATTAAGGACATTTAAAAACAGTTGCGCATATACTCCCAGCTAATAATTTCAGGGTTAGAAATGGTATCTTTCAAATGCCCAAGTGAACAGGAATGCTTTTCGATTCTTCCTGGATGACATTAATGAGGGAGACAGGCGCACCTTACTAGGGAGGGCATCCTACCAATGGGGAGCAGCTACGGAGAAGGCCCTGTCCTAGGTCAGCTCTCAGCAGTCCTGGCCGGCGATGATAGGAGTTGTAGTCCAGAACCTCCGGAGGGCAAGAGAATGGCAAAGGTTGATCTAAGCTAATGCAAGCCATACCCATTGGAAGCCTCGGCTCTTCTTCCCCATCCTGTCCCCCCTTGGTGTAGTGGTTAGAATAGTGGTTCTCAAAGGGTGTGGGAAGGTGAGGATGGTGGGAAGATTCAAGGACAATCTAAAGAAACATTTAAACATTTCAGTGTAGTATAGGATAGTGTACAGTGGTGCCTCGCAAGACGAAATTAATCCGTTCCGCGAGTCTCTTCGTCTAGCGGTTTTTTCGTCTTGCGAAGCACGCCGATTAGCGGTATTAGCGGTATTAGCGGCTTAGGAAAAGGGGGGAGGGAAAAAACTCGCAAGAACTCGCAAGACGTTTCGTCTTGCGAAGCAAGCCCATAGGGAAATTCGTCTTGCAAAGCACCTCAAAAGACGGAAAACTCTTTCGTCTAGCGAGTTTTTCGTCTTGCGAGGCATTCGTCTTGCAGGGCACCACTGTATTTTTTAAATTTTTTTGCAGAATATGGATAGAGATATTTTCAGAACTGAGCACTGCTAGGAGTTGGTTCTTCTTATTCTCCAATGTATTTCTTATCAATTTAAAATTTAATAATAAAAAAATTATTTATACTCCGCCCTCCCCACCCAGAGCCGGGCTCAGGGCGGCTAACACCAGTAAAATTACAGTAAAAACATAATAGGGAAAAAACCCCAATTTAAAATACAGGTTAAAATGCAATTTAAAAGTGCAGCCTCATTTTAATAGTAGCCCATAGATCAAAACCATAAGGGGAGGGAAACATAAGGGTCAGACTGAGTCCAAACCAAAGGCCAGGTGGAACAGCTCTGTCTTGCAGGCCCTGCGGAAAGATGTCAAGTCCCGCAGGGCCCTGGTCTCTTGTAACAGAGCGTTCCACCAAGTTGGGGCCAGTACTGAAAAGGCCCTGCCCCTAGTTGAGACCAATCTAACCACCTTGCGACTTGGGACCTCCAAGGTGTTGTCATTTGTGGACCTTAAGGTCCTCCGCGGGGCATACCAGGAGAGGCGGTCCTGTGGGTACGTGGGCCCTAGGCCGCAAGCAAGTATGGCGCAAGCAAACTTTTATTATGTAATAGTAGTAGTAGTACCCTGCCCATCTAGCTGGGTTGCCCCAGCCACTCTGGCCCAGAGGAGAAACATTTGAGAACCATTGGGTTAGACTGCTTGTGAGACCAGGCTTCAGATCCCCTCTGGTCCTGAAGCTCCCTGGGTGACTCTGGGTCAGTCGCTGCCTCTCAGCCTAGCCACCCTCACAGGGCTGTCGTTTGGATAAAACGTGGAGAGGGAGAATCATGTATGCCGCATGATTGAACTCCTTGGAAGAAAGGTAGTGTACATTGAGGAGATTTCACCCCTCCCATATCCAAGAATCTGCTGATGTTCTCTGCTGATTCTCCAGAGAGGAGAGGGCGGTTTCTGCTCTCTACTTATTCCGTTCCAGCCTCACATGAGAGAGAGAGAGACTGAGTGTTAGAGAGAGACTGTGTGTGATCTCTGTATAGATAAGGTTGCTGCTAAGAGCAGCTGCAGACACTCATTGCAGTTCAGCATTTTTCATTTAGACCTCATTTAGCTCTGCATATAGTTGTGTATTATACAGTGGTGCCTCGCAAGACGAAATTAATCCGTTCTGTGAGGCTCTTCGTATAGCGGTTTTTTCGTCTTGCGAAGCAAGCCCATTGACAGTTTAGCGGATTAGCGCTATTAGCGGTTTAGCGGCTTTTAGCGATCAGCTGTTAAGCGGCTTATCAGCAGATCAGCTGATAAGCGGCTTAACGGCTTAGGAAAAGGGGGGGAAAGGGGGAAAACCCCCGCAGGAACTCGCAAGACATTTTTGTCTTGCGAAGCAAGCCCATAGGGAAATTCGTTGTGCGAAGCGCCTCCAAAACGGAAAACCCTTTCGTCTAGCGGGTTTTCCATCTTGCGAGGCGTTCGTCTTGCGGGGCACCACTGTAGTTGTAGATAGAATAAAGAAGATATTTTACAGAGCTGCTCTCCGAGTTGCTTATGCTCTGCTATACTCTGCTATACTCTGCTGTGCAACGACTGTCTTCTTGTTGGAGTGAATCCGGTGCTCACAACTCTAAGCTGTGAGTCCACAGCACTTTGACCTGGTGGTCTCTGGAAGTGCTGCCCATCTCGCCTAGCCCAGTCGGGGCTGAAGTGGATGAGTCCAGTCGGTGGAACTGGCTCAAGGGCGATGCTGACATATATGTGTAATAATAATTTGCATTCATCTTTCTTCTCTGCCACCGTGCCTCTATTTGCTCTCTTTCTCTCTCTCTCTCTGACTGACTTCTCTCTTCCTCCTTGCAGATCTTGGTGCAAGTGAAAGAGGTGCTATCAAAACTCCCCACCCTAGTAGAAACGACGTTAAAAGAGGTGCGTGTCTCTCTCTGCTCCCACAACACTTAAATTGAAAGCTGCAGGTCTGTTGCCTCCCTCCTTGACAATTTTTTTCTTCTCAGAACTCCCCATTTGGGGGACAATTTATGTTATTTATTGATTTTTAAATAGCATAAAAAATTCAAACCAGAAGGGAAAACATACAAAGAATAATACAGTCATACCTTGGATTACAGATGCTTCAGGTTGCGCACTGCGCTGAACCCGGAAGTACCAGAATAGGTTACTTCCAGGTTTCAGCACATGCGCAGAAGCACTAAATCACGCTTTGCGCATGAGCAGAATACCAAATCGCAACCCACGCGTGTGCAGATGCGGCGTTGCAGGTTGCGAACGTGCCTTCCGCACGGATCATGTTCACAACCTGAGCGTCCACTGTATCTCCAAAGAATCATAGAATGATAGAGTTGGAAGAGACCACAAGGGCCATCGAGTCCAACCCCCTGCCAAGCAGGAAACACCATCAGAGCACTCCTGACATATGGTTGTCAAGCCTCTGCTTAAAGACCTCCAAAGAAGGAGACACCACCACACTCCTTGGCAGCAAATTCCACTGTCAGACAGCTCTTACTGTCAGGAAGTTCTTCCTAATGTTTAGGTGGAATCTTTGAATCTTTTTTCTTGTAGTTTGGAACCATTGCTCCGTGTCCGCTTCTCTGGAGCAGCAGAAAACAACCTTTCTCCCTCCTCTATGTGACATCCTTTTATATATTTGAACATGGCTATCATATCACCCCTTAACCTCCTCTTCTCCAGGCTAAACATGCCCAGCTCCCTGAAGTTCCTCAGCATCCCTGGATTACAAAAAGACAGGGAGCTGTCAAAAAAAAACTCCACTCCAGAATACTGCTCTGTAGATGTGCAGGGCAGTAACCATGCCTTCTTCAGTCATTGCATAAGACATAAAACCAGTCAAAATAATCTGAAAATCACCTGCAGTCTTACTGTTTTTCCATCAAGGCCTGCAAATAGATCTCCAGGTTTTCAGAACTCCTTGAACAGTCATTCTTTCAAAAGTGTCTGTGCTGCATGCCATCCTTAAGGACTTTTAACGTTCCATTAGCTTGAGAGTATGGGGATTCTGAGAGAGATCACGGCTCCCCAAGTGATCTCTCAATCTCTCTCGCTACACACACACACACACACACACACACACACACACACACACACAGAGTGCAGCCATGCCTTGCTTTGTGACTGCTGTCCCCATGTGCCACCACGGCAGTGCAAAAGTTTATCCACGTTACAGGCTCAGATTGCTTATTGCTGTCACCTCTGCTGTTCCTTCCTAGGAAATACTGGGAATAATCATGAGAGCCTAGGGCTCTTTTTGGGGTTTGCCAGCAGATTTGCAGCGCTGTCATTCTGCAAAGGAGGCCAGAACAGTTAAAGGAGTCTGGGTTGGCGTACACCGCCTGCAAATTGTGCGGACAACCCATCCCTTTAAAGCAGGGGCTGGGAGTCTCCTGGGCTTTCCAGGCACTGTTGGATTCCCAGCTCTCCTCAGCCCTGGCCAGCATGGCCAATGGTCGGAGTCCAGCAACCTCTGGAGCAGGGCACCTCTGCGCAGGCTCACCACGCCAGCCCTATAGTGCCCTGCGTAGATTCCTTCTTGTGGGATAGACCGTGATGTCTTGTGTGGGGAAATCCAAAGAGTGGGAGGAGGAGAGGCATCCCAAAATATTTGGTTATAAATAAGCATTATCTGGCTGAGCTTCACGCCTCTTCCCTCTGTTGTCTTATTCTGCCTCCCCGCCACCACCACCCCGCTTCTTTTTTGTTCCAGACAGAGAAAATAACTGTTTGCGGAGACACCCACGGACAGTATTACGACCTCCTGAATATATTTGAATTGAACGGGCTGCCGTCGGAAACGAATCCATATGTATCCTTTCTTGCCGCTCCTCTAGGGCCGCTATAGGCCTTGTTCATCTGTTTCTTCTCCTCCTTGGGTGGAAAGGGAACTGCGCTGGTGGGTTCCTGGCAGGGGACAGATAGACGGACTTCAGAAAGGGAGAAATGGCAGGAAACATGGGGGAGCAAGGACTTCCCGCAATTCCCCCTTCTCCGCACATCTAGATGTGAGGGAACCGGCCTGCTGGGGGCAAACACTTCATTCCACCCGGGAAAATTGTAGGCCAATTTGTAGAACTTCTGTGCGCACCAGAATTTATCTGGGGAAAAGATCTTGGAGGCTGCCACCTTCTCTGCAGACCTTTTCTCGGGTGCTAAGATCAGCAGAGGGAGCCATCTTGGTAACTTTCAGAAACCCCCAAAATTTTAAGGGGTGTGTGTGTGTGTGTGTGGTGGCCCAGGTGAGGGCCTTCTCTGCGGCAGCCCCTAAGTTGTGTGACTTCCACCCACACACACACCCTGGAAGCGCATCTGGCATCTTCACTATACAGCTTTTGGCAGATGCTGAAGACACACCTCTTTGACGCCTGTGTTTTTTCAGGGCCAGGCCGATTCCAGTGGCTGTTACTTGCTTTAAGCCACTTTTAGTAAAGGTAAAGGTAAAGAAACCCCTGACCATTAGGTCCAGTCGTGACCCACTCTGGGGTTGCGGCGCTCATCTCGCTTTACTGGCCGAGGGAGCCGGCGTACAGCTTCCGGGTCATGTGGCCAGCATGACTAAGCCGCTTCTGGCGAACCAGAGCAGCGCACGGAAACGCCGTTTACCTTCCCGCCGGAGTGGTACCTATTTATCTACTTGCACTTTGACGTGCTTTCGAACTGCTAGGTTGGCAGGAGCAGGGACCGAACAACAGGAGCTCACCCCCTCGCGGGGATTCGAACCGTCGACCTTCTGATCGGCAAGCCCTAGGCTCTGTGCTTTAACCCACAGTGCCACCTGCATCCCATCATGGGACTTACTTCTGTACCCTCCCTAGAACCACAGGAGCTGGAATGTTCTGGAGCTTCTTCCAGGTGAACCTCTCTCTTCCCTGCCTTTCATTTTGTCTTTTTGCTCTGATGGCAGGATCTTTGCATAGCAACGTTTACCTGCTTCTGTCATTGCTCCCTGAGCTCTTCTGAAGCCACGTTTGGCGCCTGCTTTCATTGTCACCCTCTGCCCCCATCACAGCAATCTATCCTTGAGTTTGTGTTTACCTGTCTCGCTTGCCCTCCCAAGAACTCTAGACAAGGCCTGGCATTTTGGGGGGAAGAGATGCATCAGATGACAAGAAGGAATCAGGGGGCGGGGGCGTGGAATCCACATGGACCTGCCATGGAAAGGCTGCCTTTTACGGTTTTTTCCCTTGAGCACAGCTTCTTCCCCACCACAGATATTCAACGGGGACTTTGTTGATCGTGGCTCCTTCTCCGTGGAGGTGATCCTGACGCTCTTCGGTTTTAAGCTGCTATATCCAGATCATTTCCACCTACTTCGAGGTAAGAGCATCAGAAGAGCCCTGCCGGATCAGGCCATTGGCCCATCTAGTCCAGCATCTGCCCAGCCAAATACCTGTCGGATGGCCGCAAGCGGGATTAGAGCCAGTGTGGTGTAGTGGTTAAGAGCAGTAGACTCGTAATCTGGTGAACCGGGTTCGCTTCCCTGCTCCTCCACATGCAGCTGCTGGGTGATCTTGGGCCAGTCACACTTCTCTGAAGTCTCTAAGCCCCACTCACCTCACAGAGTGTTAGTTGTGGGGGAGGAAGGGAAAGGAGAATGTTAGTCGCTTTGAGATTCCTGAAGGGGAGTGATAAAGCGGAATATCAAATCCAAACTCCTCTTCTTCTTCTCCTCTGCTGTGGTTTCCAGCATCTGGTATTCAGAAGTCAGAATCTTGTTTCTTGTGATTTGAATCCTCCTCCTGCCTTTATCAAATGCTTTTAGAAACCTCTTGCCACTTGCCCTGCCCAACGTATATGACTTTAAAAGCCTGGCACTCCCCCCATGCCACCCTATGGCTTTCCGTGACGAGCTTTTAGTGTAACGAACCCGAATTCCTGAGCTGCTTGCTGAGAGCATCCCTGACGCTTTCCTCTTGAGATTGTGTGTCTCTCCAGGGCAAGGGAGTGGCTCTAGCTTCCCAGCTTTGTTTCGTTCTTGGGGGACCTTGGTGCTCCCTTTTCCCTCCTGAAGGCATCATGCCGCTGAATGCCATCTGTGGGGAATCACAGGTAGGGTGGAGAGGCCAATGGCCCTCATTCAACCTGCTTGCGAGCTTCCCACATGCATCGGGTGGGCTACTGCGAAAGCAGAATGTGAGAGCAGGTGGGTCTTCGGTTTGCCGCATTCTGCTGCACTACACATTCCCCCAAAACACCGGGCTCCATCTTCTGAGATGTTGCAGAAAAGTCACCTTGTATCAACTCTCTTTGCTCCCTGGCGCTCTAGACAGCTGTGACTTCCCCCAAAGACTCCTGGGAGCTGCGCAGCACTCCCTCTCGCTGTTCTGTTGTTGTTTAGTCGTTTAGTCGTGTCCGACTCTTTGTGACCCCCTGGACCAGAGCACGCCAGGCACTTCTGTCTTCCACTGCCTCCCGCAGTTTGGTCAAACTCATGCTGGTAGCTTCGAGAACACTGTCCAACCATCTCGTCCTCTGTCGTCCCCTTCTCCTTGTGCCCTCCATCTTTCCCAATATCAGGGTCTTTTCCAGGGAGTCTTCTCTTCTCATGAGGTGGCCAAAGTACTGGAGCCTCAGCTTCAGGATCTGTCCTTCCAGTGAGCACCCAGGGCTGATTTCCTTAAGAAGGGAGAGGTTTGTTCTTTTTGCAGTCCATGGGACTCTCAAGAGTCTCCTCCAGCACCATAATTCAAAAGCATCAGTTCTTCGGCGATCAGCCTTCTTTATGGTCCAGCTCTCACTTCCATACATCACTACTGGGAAAACCATGGCTTTCACTCGCTGTTCTAGCTTCTGGCTTAGCCACGCACAGCCTCTTCAGGGCAGTGGGGAGCCTTCATCCCGCTGCCCTGAAGAGGCTGCGCAGCTATCCCAGAAGCCAGAAGAGCATGAGGGATTGGTGCGCACCGATCCCTTTTGCTCTTCTACCTTCAAGGATAGCCACGCAAAGCCTCTTGAGCGCAGCGGGAGTGCTCCTCCCTCTTTGCTCAAGAGGCTTTGCGTTGCTTTCTTGTTTTCCTTCTCTAAAAACTAGGTGCGTCTTATGGAGCGAAAAATACGGTAGTTCCGTTCCACCTTAAAAGGGAACAGGCACGACTGTTGTGTGTCACATGCCTGTTTACTCCCAGCACAGTCTGCTGGGAACTTCCGTTCGGTATATTGCTTTTGCTAGTATTGCTGGTTGCTGGACACGAAGGGAAGCAGACATGTTTTTTCCTTTGTTCCTGAACTATGTTGAATAAATGCTGTAAATTTTGTTGTTGTTTAGTTGTTTAGTCGTTTAGTCGTGTCCGACTCTTCGTGACCCCCTGGACCAGAGCACGCCAGGCACTCCTGTCTTCCACTGCCTCCCGCAGTTTGGTCAGACTCATGTTTGTAGCTTCGAGAACACCGTCCAACCATCTCGTCCTCTGTCGTCCCCCTTCTATTGTTTTCCTCTATTTCTTTGCATTGCTCGTTTAAGAAGGCCTTCCTGTCTCTCTTTGCTATTCTTTGGAAATCTGCATTCTGTATCCTGTATCTTTCACTATCTCCCTCGCATTTTGCTTGCCTTCTCTCTCCTGCTATTTGTAAGGCCTCGCTGGACAGCCACTTTGCTTTCTTGCATTTCCTTTTTGTTGGGATGGTTTTAGTTGCTGCCTCCTGTATAATGTTACGAGCCTCCATCCATAGTTCTTCAGGCACTGTCCACCAAATCTAAATCCTTAAACCTGTTTCTCACTTCCACTGTGTATTCATAAGGGATTTGACTTAGATTGTATCTTACCAGCCCAGTGGGTTTTTCCTACTTTCTTCAGTTTAAGCTTGAATTTTGCTATAAGAAGCTGATGATCTGAGCCACAGTCAGCTCCAGGTCTTGTTTTTGCTGACTGTATAGAGCTTCTCCATCTTTGGCTGCAGAGAATATAATCAATCTGATTTTGACGCTGCCCATCTGGTGATGTCCATGTGTAGAGTCGTCTCCTGTGTTGTTGGAAAAGAGTGTTTGTGATGACCAGCTTGTTCTCTTGGCAGAACTCTATTAGACTTTGCCCTGCTTCGTTTTGAACTCCAAGGCCAAACTTGCCAGTTGTTCCTTTTATCTCTTGACTCCCTACTTTAGCATTCCAATCCCCTATAATGAGAAGAACATCCTTCTTTGGTGTCATTTCTATAAGGTGTTGTAAGTCTTCATAGAATTGGTCAATTTCAATTTCTTCAGCACCAGTGGTTGGTGCATAAACTTGGATTCCTGTGATGTTAAAAGGTATGCCTTGGATTCGTATCGGGATCATTCTGTCATGTAAATACAGCGGTGTCCCGCAAGACGAACGCCTCGCAAGACGGAAAACCCGCTAGACGAAAGGGTTTTCCGTTTTGGAGGCGCTTCGCAAAACGAATTTCCCTATGGGCTTGCTTCGCAAGACGAAAATGTCTTGCGAGTTCCTGCGGGTTCCCCCCCCTTTCCCCCCCCCCTTTTCCTAAGCCGCTAAGCCACTTATCAGCTGATCCGCTGATAAGCCGCTTAACAGCTGATCGCTAAAAGCCGCTAAACCGCTAATAGCGCTAATCCGCTAAGCTGTCAATGGGCTTGCTTTGCAAGACGGAAAAACCGCTATACGAAGAGCCTCACGGAACGGATTAATTTCGTCTTGCGAGGCACCACTGTATGCTGTAAATATGCTCACACATTTCTCCGTCGGCCACTTCCGTTGTGAAAAGATTTATTCACTCTGCTGATAGAGCGTGCCGAGTCTCTAAACGTATCTGAGGCTCGTGTCGCTGTTTGATGCTATTCCATGGGAGACTGGTGATCGCCTGGCTGCCGGCCGGTAGCTGGAGCCAGCTGCGGGCCTGCCTGATGCCCCTGTCTCCCCGGCAGTATCCCAACACAAACAACTCTCAGCATCCTTAATTTCCCCCCCTAATATTTTGTTGGAAGCTACTCAGCGTGGCTGGTGCAACCCCGTCAGATGAGTGGCATGATAATCATAATCATAATACAGTCATACCTTGGTTTTCGAACAGCTTAGTTCTCGAATGTTTTGGCTCCGAACGTGCAAACCCGGAAGTGACTGTTCTGGTTTGCAAACTATTTTTGGAAGCCAAACATCCGACGGGGCTTCCGCGGCTGCCGATTGGCTGCAGGAGCTTCCTGTATTCAATCAGAAGCCGCTCTTCGGTTTCCGAACGTTTTAGAATTCAAATGGACTTCTGGAACGGACTTCCGAGGTACGACTGTAATATCACCAGCCCTGGAAGTTTAGGGGAGGGAGGGAGGGTGAAGCCCTTTCCTGCAAACTCAAACCAAAATCCCCCTTCATTTTGGCCTTTTAACTCCTCCTCCTCTCTAGGGAACCACGAAACGGACAATATGAACCAGATCTATGGGTTTGAGGGAGAGGTCAAAGCCAAATACACAGCCCAGATGTTTGAGCTCTTCAGCGAGGTCTTTGAGTGGCTACCTCTGGCGCAGTGCATCAACGGCAAAGTCTTGGTGAGCAGCCGGCCGCTTGGGTGGGGGGCTGCAGCTCAGCTGAGCACTCTTGGTGACCCTTGCTATTCCTTCTCTTCTCTCCCCCTGGGTAGATAATGCACGGTGGCCTCTTCAGTGAAGACGGCATAACGTTAGACGATATCAGGAAGATCGAGAGGAATCGGCAACCTCCAGATTCGGGTGAGCGGTGGCAGGGACTGGGGTGGAATGATTTGTCTGGTGGGCACTGGGTAGCCTTGTGTACCCATAGGAGCAAAGCAAGCTGCCTTACAATGAGCCAGACGATCGGTCCCTCTAGCTCCATATTGTTCGCACTGACTGGCAGCAGCTGCTTTCCTACCTGGAGATGCTGAACCTGGGACCTTCCTGGTGCTGTGCCCCAGAGCTACTGCGGTGGAGGGTATGGCTATCAATGCTACGAGCAAGGGAATAGTCACAAAAGGAAATACTTGTTGATTCATTGCACCAGGTTTTGGTCAACCAAGCCAGGGTTTCCCAAACTTGGGTCTCCAGCTGTTTTGGGACTACAACTCCCATCATCCCTAGCTAGCAGGACCCATGTCAGAGGTGATGGGAATTGTAGTCCGAAAACAGCCAGAGATCCACCACATTTAGGAAACTGTGGACTAAGCGATTTAAACGGGCATAAATTTGCACAAGGGGGGGGGAACTGTTCTATTTAAAAAACAAACTTTTTTTATTCAAAATTAAAACAAAACATATTATCTAGAAACATATCATCCTTATTCCCCCCCCCATTTTTCCTCCCTCCCTCCCCCCACCCTCCCACACAAAATCCACCCACCCCCACCCCCACCCCCACCCCCCAGCTTCCCTCAGTTCCAGTCTTTGGTTTCTCCAAGAATGCTGTTTTCTGCATGTTACAAACTATTTAGTTGATTATTATCAATAAGAAGTTTGTGAATGTTTATTCAAAGCCAGCCAAGATGTCCAGTTCGCTTTGTTGTGTCTTCAAATACTTTGTAAAGGGTTCCCATTCACCTTTAAAGTCACAGTTATCCTTGTCCCGTATCGTATTTTTCCCTCTATAACACGCAGATTTTTTCTCCTAAAAAGGAAGGGGAAATGTCTGTGCGTGTTATAGAGCGAATGTGTGGTCCCTGGAGCAGAAAAATCAGGCAAAAATCAAATCGCGGCGCTTCACGGAGAAGGGAAAACTGAAAAGAGGAAGTGGCTGCTTTCCTGCATTCTGCCTCAGGGTCTTACTGCCCACCCACCTCTGTTTCCTTGCTGTGTTTGCTGAAACGGAACAAAGAGCAGGGAAAGCCCCTCCCCTCCAGGCAAGCAAAGGGGAATTCCTCTCTGTGCTCCGGTGCTGCTGGGGGACAGGGAGAGAGAGGGGGAGAGGGAGAGAGAGAGGGGGGAGGGGGAGAGAGGGGGGCAGGGGGGAGAGAGAGAGAGAGAGAGAGAGAGAGAGAGAGAGAGAGAGAGAGATGGCTGGCTTGGGTGGGGGGAAACATTTGCCTTTCTTTCCTCCTTCCCGTTAAATCCCTCTCCTGCATTCTTAGCCAGCTGCTTCTCTGCACACCCCTCTCATGTCCCTTCTTTGTTTTTCCTTCGCTCCCCACTTAAAATGTGGTTAGAAAGCATAGATCCACATGGATCCTCAGGATCTTTGCATTGGGTCACCACAAATTCACCATCAGATCACATAGCATGTCCATGGCTACAGCCTGCCCCCCCAAAATCACGCACCCACTGTTGCCTGGGGCTGCAATGGTGCAAAAACGTGGTTAAAAAGCATGGATCCACATGGATCCTCAGGATCTTTGCATTGGGTCACCCCAAATTCACCATCAGATCACATAGCATGTCCATGGCTACAGCCTGCACCAAAAAAATCACGCACCCACTGTTGCCTGGGGCTGCAATGGTGCAAAAATGTGGTTACAAAGCATGGATCCACAGGGATTCTCAGGATCTTTGCATTGGGTCACCCCAAATTCAACATCAGATCACATAGCATGTCCATGGCTACAGCCTGCACCAAAAAAATCACGCACCCACTGTTGCCTGGGGCTGCAATGGTGCAAAAACGTGGTTACAAAGCATGGATCCACAGGAATTCTCAGGATTTTTGCATTGGGTCACCCCAAATTCACCATCAGATCACATGTCTGTGGCCACAGCATGAAGCCCAAAAATGATACATTCACTGTTTCATTCAGAATGTTTTTTCCCTTGTTTTCCTTCTCTAAAAACGATGTGCGTGTTATGGTCAGGTGCGTGTTATAGAGCGAAAAATACGGGTAGCTTATATGTCAGTTTTGCCAGTTCTGCATAGTCCGTCAATTTTTCTTGCCGTGATTCTTTAGTTGGGGTTTCTTCAGTCTTCCATCCTTGTGCTATTAAAACTCTTGCGGCTGTTGTCGCATACATGAAGAGGCAGATTATAGAACTGCTGGCTCCCCCTTGTCTGCTGTCCCTCAAAAGCCCCAGAGATTATGGCAGATGAAAGTAATAGACTGTATGGAATTGGCGGAAATGACTGGCAGAATCCGAGACCATACATACATGTCGCATACATGAAGATGTTTTGCAGCTTTTTTGGCAGAGCTAAGAGGGGGGGGGGGAAACTGTTCTGAGCCGCAGCAAAAGCAGCTCTCTCTTTTTTGAGGATGCACCATCTGAGAAGAGACATCCCTTTCTCTTCCAAGAGCACCTCTTTTAAGATGGCACTTGCCACTTGCACTTAATTTATGGCTAATTATTGGGAGGTAACGAGGGTGGCTTTTCCTGCCGTGGAGAAGGGGATTTTGGATGAGTTGTCTCTCCCACAAACTCCACTAGGACGCTTTCTGAAAATTAGGACACGCTTACCGCCCTGTGTGGGAGGACAGCCCTGCCCCCCCCCTCACTTCCTTCCTGCCTAGCAGGTTGTGGTTGCCCTTCTTAGAAGGGGAAAAGACAAATTTCCTGCCTGAATTCACTAGGGGCACCTTTTTGTTAGCTTAAACCTTTTGGGATTGACTGACAAATCTGACCGATGTAGTCATCTAAAAGTTTTAGGCTCAGCTGTCTGTCTGTTTACTCCACCCACCCACCTACTACTACTACTACTAATAATAATAATAATAATTTTTTTATTTATACCCCGCCCTTCCCGGTTCAAAAACCAGGCTCAGGGCGGCTAACAACAAATTTAAAATGCTTAAATTATACAACCAGCATAAAATACAGTATAAAAACATGAATAACAATAAAAATCAAAAATCAAAAATCAATCTAGGGGAAATAAGCATTAGATAATCCCCAGAGCTAGCTGGCTGAATTGGTCCTACTTGGGCCAGCGAGGAGGCCAGGGGAGAATTACGGTAGCTGTGGGGTCTCAGAGCGGGTGATCTTCATAAAAGCAGAGGGGGAGGGAAGGGAAATAAAAGATCAGGCTGAATTCAAATTAAAGGCCAGGCAGAACAGCTCTGTCTTACAGGCCTGATGGAAGGAATTTAAATCCTGAAGGGCCCTAGTCTCATGGGACAGAGCATTCCACCAGATTGGAGTCATCACTGAAAAGGCCCTGGCCCTGGTGGAGGATAGTCTGACTTCCTTAGGACCCGGGACCTCTAAACTATGGTTATTCATATATTTATTGCTGTCCTGCTGTTGCTTCCCCTGTTTTTGAGGAGCAGAAATTTGGCAGATGAAGCTTCCCTGGCACAGAGACAAAACTGATGGGGAAGACTGCTGTCAGTCTGGTGTTGTTAAGAAAGAAAAGCCATGCTTGGAGAAGAAGAAGAAAAAAGAGATGTAAACCCTAGATCTGAGCAGTTTAGGGGTAGGGCAGAAGGCCTGAGAGTTGACTCATAGAATTGTTGGAGTTAGAAGGGACCCCAAAGGTCCTCTAGTCCAACCCCCTGCCATGCAGGAATCTCAACTAAAGCATCCATGCAGACGGACACCCAACCTGTACTTAAAAACCTTCAATAAAGGAGAATCCAGTCCACCATCGCTAGAGGGCACCAGGTCGGTTGGCAAAGGCAGGTTTAATTCTCTGATTAATGGATTGATTGAATTTATATCCTGCCCTTAACTCCCCAAAGAGCCCAGGATAGCAAGTGGAAGCACCATTTAAAACAAAACCAAAGCAAACATTTGAAAACTGATGAAAGCATTCTCAAAACGACTGCAATTAAAAACAGCTAAAAGCAGTTACAATTAAGAGCCATTCTTCCGCCCAGTGACCTTAGGGTTGCCCAGAACAGTAGTCTTCAGCCACCGCATCCCTGGGTGAAAACAGGAATGTTTTCAAATACCTCCTGAAAGTTAACAGTGATGGGGAGTCTGGCACACCTCACTAGGGAGGTTGTTCCACAACTGGGGGGCCGCCACAGGAAAGGCCCTGTTATGACTCAGCAGCAGCCAGGCATCCCCAGTGGTGGCACCACCAGCAAAGCCTCACCTGGCAATCGCAGAGTCCGAGGTGGTTCATCGGCAGTCAGCTGGCAGCCATCATTGGTTTCCACCAGCCACAGGCCTCACTTTCTGTGCCTGCGTTCCTCCCTGCTCATTTATTGAACTCGCCTCCTTCTCATTTGCAGGTCCCATGTGCGACTTGCTCTGGTCAGACCCTCAACCCCAGGTAGGTCTTGCTTTGGTGAGACTCATGAGCTGCGTGCCCATTGCTCCATGACTACAGCGTCTCCTCTTTCGGATGCTTCCTTGATTTCATTCTTCATCTCGAGATCTCCATGGGCATTTCTCCAGGACTATATTACTCTTGGGGCCTGGTATCCCCTCCCACAATGATTCTGTGGAGCAGTCTGCCCCTTTGCTGGGCTGAGTGGTGTCTTCGATATACATAGCGGCACCACCTCTAGTACGGCCTTCTCTATCCAGTGAGAGAGAAAGCCAGTGTAGTCTAGTGGTTAAGAGCGGTAGTCTCGTAAGCTGGTGAACTGGGTTCGCGTCTCCGCTCCTCCACATGCAGCTGCTGGGTGACCTTGGGCCAGTCACACTTCTCTGAAGTCTCTCAGCCCCACTCACCTCACAGAGTGTTTGTTGTGGGGGAGGAAGGGAAAGGAGAATGTTAGCCGCTTTGAGACTCCTTAAAGGGAGTGAAAGGCGGGATATCAAATCCAAACTACTACTACTCTTCTTCTTCTTCTTCTTCTTCTTCTTCTTCTTCTTCTCCTGCCTTATAGAGCAGGGTTCTCCAAACTTGGGTCCAGCTGCTTTTGGACTACAGTTCCCATCATCCCTGACCACTAGTCCTGTTAGCTAGGGATGATGGGACTTGTAGTTCAACAACAGCAAGAGACCCAAGCTTGGGGAATTCTGCTGTAGAGTATATATCAAGAGCTCTTCTCCTTTTTGCCCGATTCTGTCTCCCGAGACAGATGGATGCCAGTGGATTTCTTGGTGTCGCCTGCATACTGGGCACCCAACCGCCCCCCCCCCATCTCATGTTTATAAGGCTGCTGTTGCACCCAAGGGTGTCTTTCTCTCCTCCACCCAGAACGGCCGGTCCATCAGCAAGCGTGGCGTGAGCTGCCAGTTCGGGCCCGACGTCACCAAAAGCTTCCTTGAGCGCAACCACCTAGATTACATCATCCGGAGCCACGAAGTCAAGCCGGAAGGGTATGAGATGGCTCACGATGGCAAGTGCGTCACTGTCTTCTCTGCCCCCAACTACTGGTGAGTGAGTGAGGGGGCACGCTGCTGTGGTGGTGCTCTACTTCCTATTTTTATATATATAAACAATTTTTATTAGTTTTCAGTTACAAAAAACCAAAATAGTAAAGGTAAAGGGACCCCTGACCATTAGGTCCAGTCGTGGCCGAATCTGGGGTTGCGGCGCTCATCTCGCTTTACTGGCCATGGGAGCCGGCGTACAGCTTCTGGGTCATGTGGCCAGCATGACTAAGCCACTTCTGGCGAACCAGAGCAGCGCACGGAAACGCTGTTCACCTTCCCACCGGAGTGGTACCTATTTATCTACTTGCACTTTGACGTGCTTTTGAACTGCTAGGTTGGCAGGAGCAGGGACCGAGGAACGGGAGCTCACCCTGTCGCGGGGATTTGAACTGCCGACCTTCTGATCGGCAAGTCCTAGGCTCTGTGGTTTAACCCACAGTGCCACCCGCGTCCCCATCGTTCTGCCCGGACACTGAGGTCCAGCGCCAAGGGCCTTCTGGTGGCTCCCTCACTGCGAGAAGCCAAGTTACAGGGAACCAGGCAGAGGGCCTTCTCGGTAGTGGCACCCACCCTGTGGAACGCCCTCCCGCCAGATGTCAAAGAGAAAAATAACTACCAAACTTTTAGAAGACATCTGAAGGCAGCCCTGTTTAGGGAAGCTTTTAATGTTTTATAGGTTATTGTATTTTAATGTTTTGTTGGAAGCCACCCAGAGTGGCTGGGGAAACCCAGCCAGATGGGCGGGGTATAAATAATAAATAAATTATGATTATGATTATGATTATGATTATTATCCTGTTCGTGCTGATAAAAAGTTAACTCCAGCTCTTTTGGTTTTCTGCTGCCTCGCTCCTGTCAGACAGAGAGAGGTTGGAAGCAGACTGCCTTCCTCGGAGAGGGACCCTGGAAGCCGTCATAGGTTGGTGGGACACTTAGCCAGCTGCTGTCTGCTTTGATAGGCAGCTGCTCTCCAGACTCTCAGGCAAAGAAAGGCCTTAACCTGAGAGCCTTTAAATCAAGGATAGAGAATCCTTCTCAGCCAAAGGGCCATGTTGTTTTCTGGGCAACCTTTCAGGGACCACATGCCTTAACCCTAACCATACTTTTAAGCTTGGCATTGCCCCAAATTTTGATCCACCGTTCCTCTGCTTTGGGTCTTCCTGTCGTGCCTTTTGTCAGCCTGTGAGCCCCCATAATGTGCAAAAACTGTTCATGCCCTCCCTTGATGGCGCTCCACGCCTTTTCTGGGGGACGGGGATTCTGAAAACCCTGAGAAAATGCTGCCCTAACGCTCTTCTATCCCCCCACCTTCTCTTTCCCAGTGACCAGATGGGCAATAAGGGTTCCTACATCCATTTGCAAGGCTCAGACTTGCGGCCGGAATTCCACCAGTTCACAGCAGTGGTGAGTCACAGCACTGGAACGATGCGCTTAGTGGTCGCACGCAGCTCTCAAGTGCGCCTGCACCGATGCCCCAACTCCCACTTGGCCCCCTTCCTGGGATCTTGCCACGCAAACAGGCCTTTAATCTCAGGGCTGTGGGTTTCAAGTCCCACATTGGGCGAAAGATTTCTGCACTGCAGAAAGTTTGACTGGATGACCCTGGATGTTGCATTTGGCCAAGTCTGTTTGTATTCACAATCCTGAGTTGGCAGAAGTCACAAGGTAGCCGTATTGGCAACAGCTGTTGATTTTCCTATGAATTACTGTATTATTTGCTCCATAAGGCGCACCGGACCATAAAGTGCACCTAGTTTTTAGAGGGGGAAATCAAGAAAAAATATATTATTCCCCCCCCCCCAGCCCCAAAGAGAGCTTCTTGGGGCTGCCAGGGGAAGCCCAGGTTCCCCTCCCCCCCCCAGCCCCGAAGAGCAAAGAAGCCAAAACAGCGAGCAGGATCCATCCCGCTCGCTGTCTTGGCTTCTTTAGCCTTGCGCAGCCTCTCCGGCAATTCCCCCACCTCCTGCAAAAGCCCTTTAAGGAGTGCGCGGCTCCTGCGGGCTTTTCTACGAAGAGGGAGAAGGAACTGACTGGCCGTGTCAGTCCCTTCTCCCTCCTGGGGAAAAGCCCGCAAGAGCCGCACAGAGCTTCTGTGCGGCTCTTGGGGGCTTTTCCTGCCTGCCTCCCCCCTGCATTCGCTTCCATAAGATGCACACACATTTCCCCTTATTTTTTAGGAGGGGAAAAGTGCGTCTTACGGAGCGAAAAATATGGTACTTACTGAACACCTGTGGTAGGTGAAGACGTGTGTGCATGTTCAGGAAGCCGTCATGTAAAAACATTTTATGCTATCAATTTCCTTCTCCCTTCTTTTTGTAAGAAGGTGTAAAAATATTTTTCACGCAGGTGTCACTGGATCAAGTGCGTCGGTTTTGCTGAATCAGTTAAACCAAAAAGCTTTAATTGGAACAATTTGCTACAATTCTGAGCGCTGCTTTTGATGGGACAGGCCGCACCGGGGAGGAGTTTATGGAACCAAGGGGATGGGGACCTGATTTGGGGACCCCTGCTCTAGAAGGGGGTGCACCTTTCCTAACCAAACTTCTCTTCCTCCTTCCCCAGCCTCATCCGAACGTCAAGCCAATGATGTATGCCAATTCGCTGCTGCAAATGGGGATGATGTAAGCTGCCCTCCAGCTCTGCCAGCTCGCACCCCCCCACACACCTTCTTGCCAGGAGACCCCTGCGCTAGGCAAACAACAAATCCCCCTTCCTTCCTTCCTTCCTTCCTCTTTTTTTTTTTTTTTTTTTGGTTACATTTCCTTCTGACATCAGCCTTCACTACAAAGCAAGGGATATTTTGGCAGGTGGGTTGGTGGTTAAGCCTGAACATCTCCTGCAGGGTGTGTGTGTGCTGAGGACTGCGTCTGTAATACCCCCACCCCACCCCTAGAAGGCAGATACTGTCCCAGGGCGACCCTCGCCTTTGCTAGCGTTGTGTAATGCGCACAGGCAACACGAGAAAACTGCAGCCAGAACGTTAGATAACTTTTTTTTTTTTAATATATTGGAAGACTGTATTTATTCCTTACCTACTCTGATTTATTTTTTTTCCTGCCCGCCCCCCAGACTCTCCTTCATCTTTTCCCAGCTTGAAAGCACTCATGATTCTGCAACCCACCAGCCTAGAGGAGTGGGGCGGAGGTTGAGGGCTGCCTTTGCCAGCCTCTCCCCTCTTCCGCTCCTCCAGCTGATGGCTGTTGTCCCGGAAGATCAGAGCTTGACTCTGTTAGGTGTGTGCAAACACACCCAACCCCTTCCACATTTCTGGTGGGTTCTGCGTCGCCGCAGAGAAACTGTTCGGATTGCCCAGGCGCTCAAAGCTCAAGGGGAAGAGCTGTTCCGTTAACTCTGCCTCTTTCTTGTGCCGCCTTGTCATAGCGACAAGGGGTCTTCCGTCTCTGGGCGAGGATGGCTTCTCAGCCTAGCTGCCCGCCAGCTCTAATCTCTTCCTGGGTACTTTGTTGGTCCTATCATCATGTTCCCAGCTAGCCTAAGCCGAAAACCCCAGGAGAGCGTGTAGCCTGTTTGCATGTTTGTGTGTGTGAATTTTTCCATCCTGATGCTAGCTGTGAATTAGCCTCAGCTGGTCTATTACTGGCCACCGTCCCCAGCTCAGTACGGAGCAGGGGAGGGGGCTTCTGGTAATTTTGGGGTGGAGACAGGAAGGGGATTGGGGAAGGGGATTCGGGAATTGTGTAGGGCTGACCCTTGGCTTTCGGGCCCCCTTCATTCCAGCCTCGCAGGGATTGTTACGCGTTCCGGGGAGGGGGAAATTCATCAGGGCATTTTGACGACTCTCCCATCTTGAGATCTGCAGGCTTCGGGGATCCGTTTGTCCAGGGGGTGAGGAGACTTAACACCGCTTCTGGGGCTTTGATCCTCTCGAGATCTTTCTCAACCTTTTCCCTGTGACTGGTTTGGAGGGATCACTCTTTTAGTCCAGGATACGCTGCTGGTGGGATCTCAGGAAGGTCAGGGCCCTCTCTCTAGGTGGGACCTTCCAATTCTAATATTGCACAAGCTTGAGAGAGAGAGAAGACAAAGACCTCAATCTCAGCGGAGATGAGCAGATTCTGCCTTGTGCTCCATGGTTTCCTCCTGGATGGTTTTATTCCCTTCCCCTAGCTTGAGCGTATTACGTTTTCGTCACCAGAGGATAAAACTGCCTGGGGGTGGGGGAATCAGGCCTGAGGGGACCAGCTTTGCCAAAGGGCTGAAGAACTGGGAAATGGAAAAATTTGGTGGTTTGTTTGTTTTTTGTTGCTCTTACTCCCCCCCCCCCCAAAAAAACCTCACACCTTCTTGGGACCTCCCCTTCTTGCTCCCGCTCTGGCAAGGCATCGTCATTTCGGCTTTTCCAAACTGAAACGAGGCTGCTTTCTTCCCCTATCGTGGCCGAAAAGAGAAACCAGCGAATATTCCAGAAGCACTTTGGATGTTCTTATTTCCATGCTGACCATGGAGGGTTTTTATACATCCAGGTTTTCCTCTCCACTCGCCCTCCTACCTATTTGAGCTATTTTACTGTCTGTAATTAAACAAAAGATGTTAAAATAAAGTAACTATTGAAAGACCTGCCAGGTTGGGTACAGCCTCAGTTTTTTCTTTCCCAGACGCTTCATTCTTAAAACCCCAATCAACTTGGGCCCTGTCAGGGAACTGCCATCAGAGAGACAGAGTTGGAGGGAAGGCTCCAGAGCGATGCCGGAGAGGGTCCCAGCAGGGAGAGAGGCAGCCCAGCTTCTGGGGAAGGAAATCAACGTAACACCAGGAGAGAAGGGGGGCAGATGGGGGAATCGGGAGAAAAGGCTCCAGGACTCTTCAACGGAGACTAGTGGGGAGAGCACGGGTCCTCCGCTGCCCACACCCTCCCTGCGCAGAAGACTTCCGCGCAGGGAGAGTAGGAGGAGACTTGGCGTCAAAGAACTTTTTTGCTGGAAGAAGTTTAAGAAACGCCCACTGACGGATTCTGCCAGCGACTGAGACAGCCACGCAGTGAAGGGCTGTCCAGACAGAAAGGGTTCACCCAGGCAACCAAGCCAAGAGTGGCAGCAACTTACGCATGAGCAACCCCCTAGAACCATTACAGGCCCCAAATATCTGGAAGATGGCCTCCCTCCCCACAGGTGTGCTCTGGTGTGTTAAGATCAGCAGAGGAGGGTTCCTCACTCTCTGAAGCTCAGTGGGGCAGGTTGGGAGAGGGCCTTCTCTGCAGCAGCCCCTAAATCAGGGATTCTCAAACTTTGGCCCCTAGCTGTTGTTGGACTACAACTCCCATCATCCCTAGCAAGCAGGACCAGTGGTCAGGGGTGATGGGAGTTGTAGTCAAACGAGAACCGGGGACCCATAGTTGTTGTTTTTAAACATTTATTTACATACAAACAAACATGAACACACAAACACTACATACCAAGAAAAAAATAATAGAAACATTGAACAACCTACTTAAACAGACAAAAAATTAAAATTACCTACACCCGTGTGACTTCCCTCCACCAGTGCTCGTCTTCACATAGCCTGTAATTTTGTTATTCACACTGCAATTTTTATCTCTGATCCTTAGACATCTTGTTTTACTATTATTATTTTCTAAATCAACTTTACAAACTTAATCTAAACAGAGCAGCATGTTTTTGGAGCATTGTTTGCTCATAGAGTGTTCAAACCATTTCCATCGTTGCCTTAAATTCTGGTTTGTTTGATATCTTACTGCTGCGGTTAGTTTTGCCATTTCAACAAATTCTTTTAATTTGTTTATCCAATCTTTTTTTGTGAGGATGTGATTTCCTTTCCAGTAGGAGCCTTGCTGCGGCAGTAGCGTATAAAAATAGTGTTCTCCTGTCTTGTGGTATATCCTTGCCCGGTATACTCAATAAATAAGCCTCTGGTTTTTTTTCCTATACAGTGGTGCCTCGCAAGATGAAAATAATCCATTCCGCGAGTCTCTTCTCTTCGTCTAGCGGTTTTTTCGTCTTGTGAAGCAACCCTATTAGCGGATCAGCGCTATTAGCGGCTTAGCGGCTATTAGCGGCTTAGCAGCTTAGAAAAAGGGGGGGAAAGGGGGAAAACTCGCAAGACGTTTTCGTCTTGCGAAGCAAGCCCATAGGGAAATTCATCTTGCGAAGCGCATCGAAAAACGGAAAACCCTTTCGTCTAGCAGGTTTTTCGTCTTGCGAGGCATTCGTCTTGCGAGGCACCACTGTAGAGATTTTGAGCATCTTTTTAAATTCCTCATGAATGCAACTCCCCAAATTTTTAACTCTTCCACAGCCCCACCATGAGTGCATCACAGTAGCCTCCACCTCCTTACATTTCCAAGATTGGATTTTGACTTGTCTATTTTGGCAAACTTTGTGAAATTTATTTCCTTCACCACGCGGTCCGAGGGGAGGTTACAACAATATAAAACTGCAACCTTGAAATAAGTTAGAACAGTTTACAGTCAGAAGAATAGGGCGGGCCTTAAAATAGGTAGCATCTGGCCTATCAGGAGAGGGACGTTCACCTGCAAAGAGGGGCAACTGCTCTGGCTGCCCTGCTAGCAGGGAGGGCATAAAGGAACCATGGCCTCAGTCCTGTATACCTGAAGGAGCGTCTCCAGCCCCATCGTTCTGCCCGGACACTGAGGTCCAGCTCTGAGTGCCTTCTTGGCAGTTCCCTCGCTGCAAGAAGCCAAGTTACAGGGAACCAGGCAGAGGGCCTTCTTGGTAGTGGCGCCCGCCCTGTGGAACGCCCTCCCACCAGATGTCAAAGAGAACCACAACTACCAAACTTTTAGAAGACATCTGAAGGCAGCCCTGTTTAAGGAAGCTTTTAATGTTTGATGTATTACTGTATTTTAATATTTGGTTGGAAGCCAAATATGGAAGCCCAGCCAGATGTGCGGGGTATAAATAATAAATTACAGTGGTACCTCGGTTTAAGTACTTAATTCGTTCCGGAGGTCCATTCTTAACCTGAAACATCACTTTAGCTAATGGGGCCTCCTGCTGCCGCCGCGCCGCCGGAGCACGATTTCTGTTCTCATCCTGAAGCAAAGTTCTTAACCTGAGGCACTATTTCTTGGTTAACGGAGTCTGTAACCTGAAGCGTATGTAACCTGAGGTACCACTGTAGTAGTATTATTATTATTATTATTATTATTATTATTATTATTCTGGGGGATTGCCAGGGGTGGAAGGCAAAGGTCTTTGGTTCCACCAGTATGCACCGAAAGCCTTGGAACTGGGATGGTTGTTTTGCTTCCCTTTGAAAGGAATGGGACTTCTTGCTGAGATAAGGTAAAGGTAAAGGGTTACCCCTGACCATTAGGTCCAGTAGTGACCGACTCTGGGGTTGCGGCGCTCATCTCGCTTTATAGGCCGAGGGAGCCGGCGTACAGCTTCCGGGTCATGTGGCCAGCATGACTAAACTGCTTCTGGCGAACCAGAGCAGCGCACAGAAACGCCGTTTACCTTCCCGCCAGAGCGGTACCTATTTATCTACTTGCACTTTGATGTGCTTTCGAACTGCTAGGTTGGCAGGAGCAGGGACCGAGCAACGGGAGCTCACCCTGTCACGGGGATTCGAACCACCGACCTTCTGATTGGCAAGTCCTAGGCTCTGTGGTTTACCCCACAGTGCCACCCACATCCCTTTCTTGCTGAGATAGCCCCCCCCCCTTATTGTCCTTTCGCATCCGGGGGGGGGGAGGATTTAAAAGGGGGTGGAGTGGGGGAGCTCTGAGCAAATTGACATTCCAGCCAATGAAGCAATGAAGGCCGAGGAAGAGAAACCAGTGGAGTGCTGCCCCCAAATCTATGAGGGAATCAGTGGAAGTTGGGAGAAAGCACACAGTGTCCGGATACTGAGTCTTTGCAGCTAACTGAATATGGATCCAAAACTCCTGCCCAGTTCATCCTCTCCCATGGACCAGGTGAGTGCAATGGTGGGAAAACGGCCTTGCGGGCCAAAGTTAAGCAGACCTCTGGGGAGGTTTACTTTGACCCACAAATTGGAGGATCCTCGTTTGGTTGCCTGGGATTTGCAGCCGTTTGTGCCACAACGCCTGGGTTCCGGTGTCCCTGGAGACACCAGAGAATTCAAACGTGATGCTTCAGAAGCAAAGCAGTTATGGCAGTTGAGACGAAGCGGGTTCAGTAGAAGCAGCTTCAGCCAAAGCAGGTTCAGGAGAACTAGGATGATGGTAAGGTAAAGGGAGCCCTGACCATTAGGTCCAGTCGTGGCCAACTCTGGGGTTGCGGCACTCATCTCGCTTTATTGGCCGAGGGAGCTGGCGTACATCTTCCAGGTCATGTGGCCAGCATGACTAAGCCGCTTCTGGCGAACCAGAGCAGCGCACGGAAATGCTGTTTACCTTCCCGCCGGAGCGGTACCTATTTATCTACTTGCACTTTGATGTGCTTTTGAACTGCTAGGTTGGCAGGAGCAGGGACCGAGCGACGGGAGCTCACCCCTTCACAGGGATTCAAACCACCGACCTTCTGATCGGCAAGTCCTAGGCTCTGTGGTTTAACCCACAGCGCCACCCACGTCCCTAGGACGATGGTATGCCTCATAAATACATCACCCCAGAATTAGCATTTGAGGAAGGGCTAGCCCATCTCTCCCTGCCTTTATCTCTTTATCTCCTGATCCTTCTCCTCAGGTCCCTTCCTCTCCTTCATCTCCACGAACTCACAAACCTGGTAGCACATAGCATCCTTAGGCAGCTACTAGGGTCCCCACTTGTGACATTATTTTGCCCCTCAGTCCTGGAGTGTTGGGGAGTTTGGAGCCATCATTTTTAACTTTCCACACTCACTCTGGGGTGTGCTGAGAAATTGGTGCCGCCAGCAGGGCTAGGAAGCCCATAGTCCTTTTTGTCAGTGACATCCCAGCGGGTATATCATCTAGGGTCGCCATACTTCAAGAAGTAAAAATCAGGACACAAAAGTTGTTGTGCTTTTCTGGGGAAAGTTTTAAAAATCCCAGACATTTTTTTTTATTATTTCCCCATGGACGCTAATTCTGTCACTGGGATCCTGGACATGTCTGAGAGAGGCATGTCCCTGCTCCAGAGAGCATACAGTATTAATAATAAATTATTATTAGAGAAAAATAACTACCAAACTTTTAGAAGACACCTGATGGCAGCCCTTCTGGTGGCACCTGATGGCAGCCCTTCTGGTGGTTCCCTCACTGCGAGAAGGCCAGTTACAGGGAACCAGGCAGAGGGCCTTCTCGGTGGTGGCACCCGCCCTGTGGAACGCCCTCCCACCAGATGTCAAAGAGAAGAACAACTACCAGACTTTTAGAAGACATCTGAAGGCAGCCCTCTTTAGGGAAGCTTTTAATGTTTACTAGGTTATTGTATTTTAGTGTTCTGTTGGAAGCCGCCCAGAGTGGCTGGGGAAACATAGCCAGATGGGTGGGGTATAAATACTAAATTATTATTATTATTAATTTCAACATTGGGGAGATATGAAAAGAAAAGAGAGCCAAAAGAATAATCATGGCTGAATGTGCGTTTCTCCCCCAAGGAGGTTCCAGGCACTGACCCTGTCTCCCTCTCCCCCCCCCCCCAATGCTAAGGAAGGACTTAGCTCTTTTCTTGCATCCTTTGGCTCTAGATCCTGCCTTCCATGGCAAGTTTATCACTTTTTCTCCTGCTACCTACACCTTCCCTCTTTGTTTTTTTTTTAAATAATATTTATTCCAGTTTTAAAGGTTACAAAAAGAAAACACCAAATTAAGCAAGAAAAAACAACACAATACATCACAATAGATAAAAACAGACAAAAAAACAAAACAAAAAAAACAGAAAAATACAAACAATTAAGAAGAAAAAACAAATCAAACCTTCCCATAACTTTTTTTCATTTGCTTGTTTCCTTGACCTCCTCACACCTCCCTTTTTTGTATTCTAGTTCAGTTAGATATTTCAGCAAATCCTTTCCATCTTTGTTTTTATCCTAATAATTTATCTTAATATACTGTAATTTTACATTCTCTTCTTTCACCAATTAACAATCCATTTTTACTTAGTCCTTTATAACATTTCTGCTAAAACCATATAACTTCATTCCAGCATCCTTCTAACATTCCTTAATTTTACAATGTTTCTGTCAATAAACTTTAAATTTCTTCCAATCTTCTTCTACCGATTCTTCTCCATGGTCTCGGATTCTGCCAGTCATTTCCGCCAGTTCCATGTAGTCCATCACCTTCATCTGCCATTCTTCCCGGGTGGGTAGATCTTGTGTCTTCCAGTACTTTGCGATAAGTATTCTTGCTGCTGTTGTAGCATACATAAAGAAAGTTCTATCCTTCTTTGGCACCAATTGGCCGACCATGCCCAGGAGAAAGGCCTCTGGTTTCTTCAGGAAGGTATATTTAAATACCTTTTTCATTTCATTATAGATCATCTCCCAGAAAGTCTTAATCCTTGGGCACGTCCACCAAAGGTGAAAGAATGTACCTTCCATCTCTTTACATTTCCAACATTTATTATCGGGCAAATGATAAATTTTTGCAAGCTTGACTGGTGTCATGTACCACCTGTAGATCATTTTCATTAAATTCTCTCTTAAGGCATTACATGCTGTAAATTTCATACCTGTGGTCCATAACTGTTCCCAGTCAACCATCATAATGTTATGTCCAAGATCTTGTGCCCATTTGATCATAGCAGATTTCACTGTTTCATCCTGAGTGTTCCATTTCAACAGTAAGTTATACATTCTTGACATGTTCTTGATTTTGGGATCTAACAGTTCTGTTTCCAATTTTGATTTTTCCACCTGGAAGCCAATTTTTTTGTCCAAATTGTAAGCCTCCATTATTTGATAATAATGAAGCCAATCTCACAACACCTTCCCTCTTTGTGGTCCTTTGCAGGCGATAATGTTTGGCCAGCGGGCACCGAAGACAACACTGCCCCCCGTGGCTCCTCTGGTGAGAGAATAGCTTCATTGTACTTTCATTATTAGCTGCTATTTATTTATTTATTTATTTGTAATATTTATTCAGAGTTTAAAAGTTACAAAAGTTTTTTTTTTCATTTTTAAGTGAATGTATTTTTATTTTTTATTTATTTTTTATCTGTTGTTGTATTCTCTTTTTTTGTATTAGCTGCTATTTATTTGTTAAAAATGGTTTTAGACTGCTTTCTCATACAATAAAATCAAGGTGCTGTACAACAAAATAAACAGTAAATCATAATACACCACACAAACATTAACAAGTTTAAACAACTGGACACAGCGGCTGCAGACCCCCCCCCCACCAAGTGTCCCTGTTTTCCAAGGACATCCCTGATTTAGAGAAGCTGTCCTGGTTTCTTATTTGATCTCTAAATGTCCTACTTTTCCCTAGGATGTCCCTGTTTTCACTGGAGAATGGTTTTCACATGTTGAATGGTATGGTAGGATGTCCCTATTTTCATTGGAGATTTTTTAAAAATAATTTTTTTAAGTCGTTTTCATTTGCAGACCAATAATAGTCTCATGATAACAATACCAATATATAATACAATTATTAATACCAATCAGGGACGCGGGTTGCCCTGTGGGTTAAACCACAGAGCCTAGGGCTTGCTGATCTGAAGGTCGGTGGTTCGAATCCCTGCGACAGGGTGAGCTCCCGTTGCTCGGTCCCTTCTCCTGCCAACCTAGCAGTTTGAAAACACGTCAAAGTGCAAGTAGATAAATAGGTACTGCTCCGGCGGGAGGGTAAACAGTGTTTCCGTGCGCTGCTCTGGTTTGCCAGAAGCGGCTTAGTCATGCTGGCCACATGACCCGGAAGCTGTCTGTGGACAAACACTGGCTCCCTCGGCCAGTAAAGCGAGATGAGCACCGCAACCCTAGAGTCAGTCACGACTGGACCTAATGGTCAGGGGTCCCTTTACCTTTACCTTTAATACCAATCATTCAAATATCCAATTATATAATTTAGATAAAGTGGGGCCCCATGTGCTTGATTTGATATTTTGATGGTTTTCTTTATTTCCATATTCCAAAATCTTAATCGTTTCACTTACATTCTGGTCATAGTAATAATCCCTTACAACTGCAATATTAATAAGGTCTATTTGTGTGTTGACACATTTCATGATTTATAATACTGCAAGTGAGGAACTCCAACTATATCCTTGTTCTTCCCTGGTGTAGCAATTATTCTGTCTGTTGTGTTTCTTCCTGTCCTTGTAAGATGTTATGTCTCCTCCCACACCCCGATTTTTGCTGTTATCAGTCGTACCTTGGGCGGAGCTTATATCCCATTGGGCGGAGCTTTTATCCCATTGGGCGGAGCTTATATCCCATTGGGCGGAGCTTATATCCCACTGCCACTTTATGCTGCTCCCCTTTCCGCAGCCACCACAGCTTCCATTTCTTTTCCAGTCGTGCTACTAACTAGTTCCATGCTCCTAAATGGAGCATCGCCACATTATGTATTACTATTTTATTTTGAGCCCTTGAATTTGTACAAAACCAGAAAACTGCACAAGCAGTTTTTAAAAAGATGCACAATGACTTTAATCTACGAAGCACCTGCTGAGAATTAGCCATTGTTTCCCTTTCTTTTCCACCTGCGCTCCTAACTATTTCCGGTGCTTTCTTTTCCTCCCTCAGATTAAAACTGTGCGTGGAAAAATGACATTTGTCGGTGTGCTTTAGCGCACTTCCTGGGTGAGGGAAATAAACGAAATAAATTGGAAAACTGCTGACTCTGACCTACTCTTGGGCTGCCCATTCCTCTGTGGCCACTATGGTGCCTCCAGGCCACCAGCTCTGACAGACACAGGTTTTTTTTAGCCAACCAACATCTCTTCTTTTGTCTTCTTCCAGTTTGAGACCATCCAGGGGGCAGAGCCCCCAAGAAAAGGAGTCGCCTTGTGGGGAGGCCTTGGGCTGCAGGTGAGTTGATCCTGAGTGGTACAGGGAGGGGAGAGAGGTTACTGGTTTCCATAGAAACACATCACCTGTAGTTTCCCTAGAAAAATGATGTTCCTAAGAGATTTGCCCTGTACAACAAACCAGGTGCTTGGGGTTTATTGACACCTGTGGCGTTTGCCCGTTCATTTAGAAAATGTTTGAACAGGGGGGGAGAGATAGGGTTAAAAATATAGACCAATAGGAAAGCCGGAGGCGGAGCCTACCTGTGTATAAAAGGGCTTAGCCCAAGGTTTGTTTCAGTTGATGGTGGGCAGTTGGTTGGTTGTAGTGGGTTGGCTGGTTGGGAAAGGCAGTTGGAGAAGCAGTTGGTAATTGAGAGACAGTTAGGGCAGTGGGTTCTTGAGTGAGGGGAGGTAGAAGAGATAGAGAGGGGAAAATAAGACTAAGAAAGAGTAACAACGTTTGGAATGCCGGAAAAGTTTGTTTGTGTCTGAAATTAAATACACTCTTCTTTATTAATTGGGAAGCTAACTGAGGCTGAAGTGATTTTACCGGGGAGGACCTGGTTGGTGGCAGCGGATTAGTGGCGTACGGCTCAATAGTCCGCAGGCCACAGAGGGGGATGTTTGAAGAAGTGGGGGTCCTCTCTGGAGAGGCAGCAGGAGGTTCTGCTGCTTTTCCTACCCCACCAGCAGCCAAGGCAGAAAGGAGGCTGGGGAATAATAATAATAATAATAATAATAATAATAATAATAATAATATGTTATTTATACTCCGCCCATCTGGCTGAGTTTCCCCAGCCACTCTGGGCGGCTCCCAGTCAAGTGTTAAAAACAATACAACACTAAATATTAAAAACTTCCCTGAACAGGGCTGCCTTCAGATCTCTTTTAAAGATAGGATAGCTGCTTATTTCCTTCACATCTGAAGGGAGAGTGTTCCACAGGGCAGGCGCCACTACCGAGAAGGCCCTCTGCCTGGTTCCCTGTAACCTCACTTCTTGCAATGAGGGAACTGCCAGAAGGCCCTCGGTGCTGGATCTCAGTGTCCGGGCTGAGTGATGGGGTTGGAGACGCTCCTTCAGGTATACAGGGCCAAGGCCGTTTAGGGCTTTAAAGGTCAGCACCAACACTTTGAATTGTGCTCTGAAACGTACTGTGAGGCAATGCAGGTCTCTCAGGACCGGTGTTATGTGGTCTCGGCGGCCGCCCCCAGTCACCTGTCTAGCTGCCGCATTCTGGATTAGTTGTAGTTTCCAGGTCACCTTCAAAGGTAGCCCCACGTAGTAGTCCAAGCGGGAGATAACCAGAGCATGCACCACTCTGGTGAGACAGTCCGAGGGCAGGTAGGGTTTTAGCCTGCGTACCAGATGGAGCTGGCAGACAGCCGTCCATGGAAACCCAGCCAGATGGGCAGGGTATAGATAACAAAAATAAAATGCCAGGAGAGTGTCAGGGGTGGATTTGGGAAGCAGGAAATAGACATAGGCAAAGTTAGGATCCAGGCATGCTTCTAGCTCCAGAGATTTTAGCCACAGAAATACTCAAAAGGTGTTTGTTTTTTTCTTTGTTCCTTCTGCTCTACACAGGAGATTGCACCAAGGAGCGAAGTGCATGGCCGGGACCTGTCAGCACCCTCTTTCTCCAGGCTCCGCTTATCCCTATCCCCCAAACCCAAAACATCCCTCCACGATCCCCCAAACCACCTGCCTGCCCCATCTCTTGGGTTCCTGTCCCCCACATCCCAAAAATATTTCTTCCCACCCGGCAAAAACCCATAATTCATACCCCACAAGTTTCCACCCTCAGCCCTTCTCAAGAACCCCTCTGCTCCCCCCTGACGACCGCCCCTTATAATAAGCCCTCTCTCCCACTTAAACCCACCATTACCCTTCTGACCCCACCCTAAAACCTGCCTTCTTCCTCCTTGTCCCCCTCTCCCTCGATCCACACTGTATCCGCCTCCCTTCTGCTCTCCCCCAAAAATATCCCCCTCCCCCGCGAGTCCCCCTCAGAAATTGTTCCATTCTTATGCTCCCTCTCCCTTCAGCCCACTCTGGAATATGCCCCTGTTATGTTAAGGAAAAATCTAGGTGTGAGGCTGCTCAGTCACCCAGCTCGTCGGGCAGAGCCCGTGGGTCCCTGCAGAATAAAGGAAGGAGTCCAGCTAACCAGAGCAAATAGCTGTAGACCAAAGTTTATTGCGCAATAGGTTCAAAGAGCAAATTTGAACCCCGAGGATGGGGTGACAAAGACTTTTAAAACTTTCCCACCACATCCCAGAATACAGTTCGAAGGGGAGGGGTTAACCTTGGCAAACATGTCCAGACAAGTCCTTGGTACAAGATTAGCATAAGCAGACATGACAGGGCAAGACTCAGGTATAAGATGAGCATAGACAAATATGTCTTAAGTACCCACCACCCAAAAGTACAATAGAAGTTCCTTTGCATGTCTGGAGCCTGAGGCGAGTCAGGTGATGAGATTTGGCTTCCTTTGGCTAACAATGAGCCCAGCAATTGTCACCTCCGAGAACTTCCTGGAGTCCTTTTGCAAGGGGAAAATAGCTTTGGAATGGGGGGAACTGGGAAAGGAGATGATTTTATATTATTTTTAAAGCTAGGTGACTTCCCTGAGCTGTCAAGTTGGGATGATATATTCAGGCATAATATTTGTAATATTTAACTTTAAAGATGTGCTACCCCTGTAATTTCCATAACAGTTATGTACTGAGTAATATATTTCAGCCCCCCTGCCCCCGAAATGCTCCCTAAATATGCACTTTCCCCCTGAAACTTTCCCAAAATATGGCCCCTTGCCCCTGATACCCTCCCAGAATATGTCCCCTCCACCCCTGAAACTCTCCCTAAATATAGCCCCCTTAATCCCTCCCTGAATATGCCCCTTCCCTCCCTGAAAGGTTCCCATTATATGCCCCCTTGGCCCCTGCGCCCTCCCTGTAAGAGACCCTTTTTTGCCCCCATCCCAGCTCTGCCCTTGCCCTCTTTAACCTATACCCTGGAATACTGGGCTGAATATGATGATTAAAAACCCTTCCCCCCCCCAAATATGCCCCCTTCCATTCTTTGCCCCCCCCCCCCCGTCATAAGAGAGCCAGGGTCAGAGAGGGGGGGAAAGGAAAATATCAAGTTATAGTATTCTGCCTTAGAACCCCACAAGAATGTAAATTGTGTCTTGGAGAATGCATCATTTGAGAATGTATTGTTTCGCAGTACAGTATCTAATGTGTCGTTTTGCTGTGCCTTTCTCGGTGACTTTAAAATTGTATTTCTGAATGTATCCTCAGTGAAATGTATTTTTCCATGAATGTATCTTTACTGAAATGTATTTTTCCATGAATGTATCTGTATTGCTGAATGTGTCCTTACTGAAATGTATCTTTCCATAAATGTATTTTTCCTCAAAATGCTGTACTATGCTGTACTTTTCTGAACGGATCCAATTGTAGCTGCCAAAACACTCTCCAGACTGCCATCTACTGGGCTGGGGACCTGTGGTTGAGAAACACTGTCCAAATGTTGGAACCCACGGAGATGAGTCTGGCATCATCGTAGTACGTACAGCTTTTGACAAATGCTGAAGGCGCACTCCTCTAACCTGGCCTTTGACACTTGGGTTGTACATTGTTAACGGAGAAATCTGAGGGCTCCCTTGGACAAAAAACAAGGACACCAGCCAGGAATACCAGAGCAAAACAGCAGCCAGTAGGCTTGGTCTTGATTGAAGACTGTCGCGACAGGACTCCCACCTGCCACCAGGTGGAACAAGATGGAAGCCCCAAACAAAAGAGAACCCAAACTTTTATTAGCTGCTAATCCCCATGTTACACCCCCCCAAACTATATCACGGTTACATCATGGTTGCATCATGAAAGGGGAGGTCTGGTGGCCATAATCTGAGCATCCTGGACCCTGCCCCATGGTTCTCCTTGCCCTCCACCAAACACCCATCAAGTGAAGCAAAAGAGATATTTACATTTCCCTGTTTCCCAGCCAAGTTAATCCTACCCTTTTGTCTTCATCTGGGTTTGTTCTTTCTGGAATGGCTACCTGTCTGGCACTCAGGTATCGGGATGCCAGGGATTATCACCCAGGCAGAGGGGCTGCTGAGTAACTGAGCTCACATGTCTATATGAATTTCTGAAGTTTTCAAGTGAGCCAGTACATAGATGCATTTATCAGTGAATTGTTACATTTGGTATCATGCAGCAAAGGCCCTTGGAATAGAGAGGAAGAAACTGTGATAGGGTGTTTTGTGGGGACAAATCACAAAAGTCACAAAAGCGATTGTGCTGGTTTTGGTAGTGGGCTGCATGTGCATGATATCTGCAGGAGGGGCAACCCCCCCAAAAAACCTATACATAAATTCCTGCAACAACATTTTTAGGACCTGCCTGGTTGTTGTTTCAGACTGTTTTTAACACTGTGCTTTAACTGTCTGGCCTTAGGGCGAAGGGTTTATTATTAATTGTTGAGTCACTTTGAGTGAATGTCACCCTTGTTTCCAGTCCAGGCTTCCCCAAACTTGGGCCTTCGGCTGTTTTTGGACTACAACTCCCATCATCCCTAGCTAGCAGGACCAGTGGTCAGGGATGATGGGAACTGTTGTCTAAAAAACAGCTGGGGACCTAAGTTTGAGAAACGCTGCTTTAGTCAGAGCCCATTGGGACTGTTGCACCCAGGTCAGAGTAGTTTTGCTTGAGACATTCACTGATGGTTTACCGGTAATCGCTTTTCTACATAAAAAGGCAATGATAATTTTAAGTGACAGACATTAGGCTAGAAGAAAAAGATTGAAACAAACTTCATCTCTATTAAGAGTGCATGCAGAGAATATAGTTCACATTTGTACCAATCAGGCTGCTTGGATTTATCAAAGGTTTTTTGTTTCTGGCAATGATCTATTTGGCTAAGAAAAGTACTTTTAACCAGAAGGGAAACAAAAAAGGTGCCAGCACTGAGTATCCCCCAAGAAAAAAAACACTGTCTGGAGCTGCCCCTTTATAGTTTTGCTCTGTAAAATGTGTGTAAAATTGAATAGAAATAAATAGTTATCCATTAATATTTGACATTTTAAGATTCTTTGGGTTTCCGAAAGCAGTTTATGCACTTCTTCATCAAATGTAGACTTACCAAGCTAAATGTTGTCAAATCACAAAAAGGAGCAGTTTTGAATTCCTCACAGCCAATATTTTCAAGAACCCTCACTTAAGAAACTTGCAAAATTAAGTTTCGCCCCCTAAAATGACATGCCCTAATTATGCATTTAAAACCATGATGGAGTTTTTAAATGCTTCGAGAAAACCACGACCTTGGAGCCAAGGTGGGTTGCAAGGGATTCTGGGTAAAGTGGTACCCAGGATTATCAACCGTTCCTCATAAGGCTCGGTTTCCAGACCTATTATAATCTTGGGTACCATGCTACCCAGAATCCTTTGCAACCCACTTTGGTTCCAAAGTCAGTGGTTTTCTGGGTTAAGAACGGACAGTGTGGAAAATGTTCTTTGTTCTGCAGCAGGAAGGTTGGAAAACGCTGCAGGACTTTCATTTGCCTACTTGAAAGACAGGCTATAAAGGGAGAGGAAGGAAGCATTGAAACACTTAAAGGAGGGCAAGAAGGAACAGGTTCAAGACAGAGGAAATGTCAGGCCAAGAGCTGGGAGATGGAGGAGCCTGCCTAGGCAAACACTGGGAGAAGAATATCAAACCGCGCTTGGATAAGGATCTATTTGTTGTTGTTGTTGTTGTTAAGTTGTTTAGTCGTGTCCGACTCTTCGTGACCCCCTGGCCCAGAGCATGCCAGGCACTCCTGTCTTCCCCTGCCTCCTGCAGTTTGGTCAAACTCATGCTGGTAGTTTCGAGAACACTGTCCAACCATCTCCTCCTCTGTCGTCCCCTTCTCCTTGTGCCCTCCATCTTTCCCAACATCAGGGTCTTTTCCAGGGAGTCTTCTCTTCTCACGAGGTGGCCAAAGTATTGGAGCCCCAGCTTCAGGATCTGTCCTTCCAGCGAGCACCCAGGGCTGATTTCCTTCAGAATGGAGAGGCTTGATCTTCTTGCAGTCCATGGGACTCTCAAGAGTCTCCTCCAGCACCACAATTCAAAAGCATCAATTCTATTGGCTATGGCCAAAACCAGCAAAACTCTGCGAAGAGGGCCAGGGAGGGTTGGGCCCTACTGCCAAATGCCAGTGAAGTTGCAACCCTGCCCTTCCATAACAGGGGGCAGTTGCTTCCCTCTGCAATCCTGCAACCGTGGCAAGAAGGCGGGTTCGGATCGGTCCCTGTGTTCAAAAGGAATGTTTTTCCTTTTGGGGTGTTTGGGAGCAGGGTTCAGGGGCAAGCCAGGATTTTTGTTGGGGGGGGGGCCGCAGAGGTTTTTTTCTTTTTTTAAGGAAATGAAAGTTGTTGATCTTTCTTCAGGGTGGGGGCAGGTTCTGCTGGGGGGGCAGCACCTCAGATAATTGAGTACTAAGTGGGGCTGCCCTTGAAGCTGACCCAGAAACTCCAGCGGGTGCAGAATGCCGCGGTGAGACTCCTTACGGGGTCCTTGCCGTGGGATCACATTCATCCAGTGCTTTACCAACTGCACTGGCTCCCGGTGGAGTACAGGATCAGGTTTAAGGTGCTGGTTTTAACCTTTAAAACCCTATGCGGCCTAGGACCCTCGTACCTACGGGACCGCCTCTCCCAGTATGCCCTGCGGAGGACCTTAAGGTCCACAAATGACAACACCTTTGAGGTCCCAAGTCGCAAGGTGGTTAGATTGGTCTCAACTAGGGCCAGGGCCTTTTCAGTACTGGCCCCGACTTCGTGGTACGCTCTGTCACAAGAGACCAGGGCCCTGTGGGACTTGATATCTTTCCGCAAAGCTGTTCCGCCTGGCCTTTGGTTTGGACTCAGTCTGACCCTTATGTTTCCCTCCCCTTATGGTTTTGATCCGTGGGCTACTTTTAAAATGAGGCTGAATTTTAAATGGCATTTTAACATGTATTTTAAATTGGTCCCCCCCCCATTATGTTTTTATTGTAATTTTAATGGTGTTAGCTGCCCTGAGCCCGGCTCTGACCGGGGAGGGCGGGGTATAAATAAAATTTATTACAGTGGTACCTCAGGTTAAGTACCTAATTCGTTCTGGAGGTCCGTTCTTAACCTGAAACTGTTCTTAACCCGAAGCACCACTTTAGCTAATGGGGCGCTGCCGGAGCACGATTTCTGTTCTCATCCTGAAGCAAAGTTCTTAACCTGATGCACTATTTCTGGGTTAGCGGAGTCTGTAACCTGAAGCGTCTGTAACCTGAGGTACCACTGTAGTATTATTATTAGTATTATTATTGATAATAATATTAATATTATTACTTTCAATGCTTTTCAGTAATATTTGTGGGGGACAACTGCTGTATTTGTAGATTCTAGGGGGAGACGAGTTCATCTCTTTCCTTCATTGCTGTCCTCTTACGACACATGCACCCTCTCCCTTAAGGTTCAGCTCTTTTTGAATTTCTTAAGAACAGAAGGGCCCTGCTGGATCAAGCTATGCCCCATCTAGCATCCTTTTGCCACAGTGGGAAACCCGCAAGCAGAACCTGAGTTCAAGAGCTCTCTCCCTTCCTGTTGTTTGTAGCAACTGGGATTCAGAAGCAATTCTGCCTGGACTGTGGAGGGCAAAGCAAAGCGATTGTGACTGGTAGCTATGGACAGACTTTATCTTCCATGAATTTGCCCAATCTTCTTTCAAAGCCACCTGAGTTGGCGATCACTGCCTCTTGTGGGAGGGAGTTCCATAGGTTAATCTTGTATCTTCTTGGTTGTTTCATTTATATCCTGCCTTATATCCCCCAGAACCAGGACTTTGTGTTAGGACTCATCCCTGGGGTATGCTACAAGTTATTCTAATCTTTGAAATTGCCCCCCCCATGTAGTGATTGAAATAAAAAAAATAAGGTCTTATATATATAATAAATGTACCAAGCAAACACATACGTAAATATATAAACCACATATTTGAAGCAGCGCAGGAAAACAGCCCTGAAGCCATTTTGGCTCCCAAACTGACCAAATGTTTTCTCTGCAAACTCAAAGAAAAATGGAAAAGCCTCCCCACTGTCTTTTCCTTCACAAAGTCTGTCTTGAGGGTTTGCCTGTGTATGAATAGGGTGAGCCTGTGACCTGGCTCAAGAACTAAGTATTTGTCACTACAAAAGACTGGCCAGGCTCCCCTGGTAATCCAATCAAGTGACCTTTAACAGGTAACCTGCCAGACAGGTGATAAACAACGCACTCAGATTTCTGCTGTAGACCACCATTTCTGTGATGTAGGTGTGATATGTCTGGGGGGTGGTTCTTGAGCTCCACCCCTTCTGTGATGTATGTATGATGTTTCTGTGGGTGGTCTTGGACTCCAGGGCGGGCAATCTAAAATGTCTATATAAGGGCGGGCACACTTTTGTTCTGGGTCCTCCTCCTTTCCTGTGTGTGAAGGGGGCACCCTGTTGCAACAGTTCAATAAAGATCAGGCTTACGAGCTGCTTTGCTTCTCAATATTCTCTGGTTGGCCTCTCCTACGGATGGAGAACCTATAAAGGACTCTATAAGGGCTCTTGGGTCCCCCATAAGGGAATAAGGGCAGATTTTCGTTTATTGCATGGTATAAGAAATGAAATAAATCACCACCACCACCACCACCATCATCAGGGCTTTAGAAAATGAAGGAGGTGTTCGTGGTGAGTTCTGGCACCTCTTTTTTCAATAATAATAATAATAATAATAATAATAATAATAATATTTCCTCCCTCAGCTGTAAACCAGTGTGATAGGAATTTTGAGATCTTAGATATTAGTTAAATGTTCATAAGTGTACCAACCAAGCACATACATAGATCAGTACAGGAAGACCAACCTGGAACCATTTTGACTCCCAAACTGTCCCAAACTGACCAAATGTTTTCTCTGCAAGGTCAAAGGTAAATGGAAAAGCCTCCCCATTGTCTTTTCCTTCACAAATCCTGTCTTAAGGGTATGTCTGTGTATGAATAGGGTGTGAGCCTGTGACCTGGTCCAGGAACTAAGTATTTACCATTACAAAAGACTGGCCAGGCTCCCCAGGCAATCCAATCAAGTAACAGGAGATAAACAAAGACAGGAGAAAAACAACATTCAAAATTTCTGTTTTAGACCGACTTTTCTGTGATGTAGATGTGATGTATCTGAGGAGTGGTCTTAGGTTACACCCCTTCTGTGATGTTTCTGGGGGTGGTCTTGATCTACAGGGTGGCAATTTCAAAAGTCTTTATAAGGCCTTGCGCGCCATTTTTCTGGGTCCCTCCTCTCTCCTGCAAGTGAGGGGAGCACCCTGTTGCAACAGATCAATAAAGGCCAAGCCTACAGGCTGCTGTTTTGCTCCAAGTTATCCTGGTTGGCGTCTTTGTTTTTGTCCAAGGGAGCCCTCGGATTTTTCCATTAACACCAGTTTCCCCCAGGGCAGAGATCCTGCCAGCTCAGGGGGTGGTTCAGAGCACCTCTCAATTCTACAATTGTCTGTCAGATGCATTTCTCCAACCAATGCTTGCTTGTAATCACACACACACCCTGCAACACCCCCCCAAAAAACCCCCACCCCAAACACCCCTAGGCTTAGAGCACAGAGTGATGGGGAGGGTTGTTTTTTGCATGGTATTCACTGTGCTGCTGTTTTAAGGCAATGCAAGCCCTGCTTGAGGGTGAATTCCTTTTTTTTTGGGGGGGAGGCTTGAGAAAGGCCTGACCCTTGGCTGCAGCCAGTGGGGGCTTTTCTTTTTTCCCAGCGTTCAAGCCCATGGACTCCTTTCTGCCGGCTGCCCCCCTCCTTCTCCAAGAGAACAAAAGAGGTTTTGTGAGATTTCTGGAGAGATTTTCCAGTGAGTGGCTTCTGCTAATGCCTTAAACAAACAGAAAAGGGGGCAGAATGTCCATTTGGAGGGAGGGGGGAAAGCTGTGTAGGGTCGGGGCTTCTCTTCCCCTCTTGGCTCATTTGCTACCCCACTCTTTTTGGGGTGGGGGGAAGAGGAGAGTTTCATTCTCTTAGCCCAGCTCAAAGGACAAGGATGGGGAAACAAAGGAAATGTGATAAATTCTTCCATCATTTCCTAACTGAGGTGTCTGGGGAGTCCCCCCCCCCCAAAAAAACTGGAAGCTCTCCTTCACTTCCCTAAGCAGGCGTTTCTGTCAGAAGCCAAAGGCACTCTGTACAGGCCCAGAGACAATTTCCCCGCAGTTTCTCTGAAGTTTTTATAATTATTTTTCCCTGGGGAGAAGGCCGCTATGTATTGGCTTAAATATCCCTTTCCTCTAGCTTGTGTGTGTGTGTGTGTGTGTGTGTGTGTGTGAGAGAGAGAGAGAGAGAGAGAGAGAGAGATGTTGCTTTCCCCTGGGAGAAAGGCACTCTGTGCATGCCCAGGGGACATTAGGCATAGTTTTGGAATATTTAGATGCAGAAGCTGGGGCGCTACGTTCAGCTTACAGGATCTGGAATTCAGCCCAAAAGAGATCCATGCAGTGCCAACTGGCTGGGAACTGAGCACCCTGGCCTGATTTCCCACCCCCCTTTCATTCTTGAATCACATGAAGATTTAAGAAGCCCTTTCAGAGAGCTGGAGATGGTTTTTATCCTGGGAAACGAAGGCTGGAGGCTTTTCATCAACTCATTTTTCTCTATGAGTGATCCAAGACAGCATGTTTCTACATGACACTAGAAGCACATTTTAAAGAACTTTTTATGTGCAGGGAATTTTTTTTTAAAAAAAGCACCTTTGACCTCCTCCGAGCATCTGGCGTCCAAGAAACGTACCCCATCTTGCATCCAGGTTCTCATGAGCAGCTTCCTTAAACCTCCTCTTTTATATTTAAAATCCCAGAGGCCATGTTGGTGTAGCAACTTCTAAGACGTTATTTACCTCCCCTTCGCCGTAAGATCCCAGAACAGGTTACAACAACGTTAAAAAAATATCTAGATTAAGATCAGGTAAAACAATTTCCAAACAGAAAAATAGGGTGGGTCCCTTAATTTTTATTATTATGATTCCTCTAATAACTTTTGTGGTAGGAAATGCTCAAGCAGTGATGCTGATGTCCAATTGTTGTTGTTTAGTCGTTTAGCCATGTCCGACTCTTCATGACCGCATGGACCAGAGCACACCAGGCACTCCTGTCTTCCACTGCCTCCCGCAGTTTGGTCAAACTCATGTTAGCAGCTTCGAGAACACTGTCCAACCATCCCGTCCTCTGTCATCCCCTTCTCCTTGTGCCCTCCATCGTTCCCAGCATCAGGGTCTTTTCCAGGGAGTCTTCTCTTCTCATGAGGTGGCTAAAGTCTTGGAGCCTCAGCTTCAGGATCTGTCCTTCCAGTGAGCACTCAGGGCTGATTTCCTTCAGAATGGAGAGGTTTGATTTTCTTGCAGTCCATGGGACTCTCAAGTGTCTCCTCCAGCACCAGAATTCAAAAGCATCAATTCTTCAGCGATCAGCCTTCTTTATGGTCCAGCTCTCACTTCCATATATCACTACTGGGAAAACCATGGCTTTAACTATACGGACATTTGTCAGCAAGGTGATGTCTCTACTTTTTAAGATGCTGTCTAGGTTTGTCATTGCTTTTCTATCGATGTCGAATAGAATGTCCCTATTTTTGGAGGAAAGTTGGAGGGTGTGCATATTTGGGGGAAGCCGATCTTACAGACCCTCTAAGTATCCCTGCTTTCCAGGGACATTCCCACCTTTACAGTAGCCATCCCAGTTTCTGATTTGATCCCAGAATGTCCCATTTTTTCTTCAGAACGTCCTTACTTTCATCGGAGAAATGTTGGAGTAGAAGACATCTGAAGGCAGCCTTGTGTAGGGAAGTTTTTTTTTTTAAAGGTTTAGTGTTTTATTGTGTTTTTGAGGTTGAATCCTGACAAGACAGAAGTACTGTTTTTGGGGGGGCAGGAGGTGGGCGGGTATGGAGGACTCCCTGGTCCTGAATGGGGTAACTGTGCCCCTGAAGGACCAGGTGTGCAGCCTGGGAGTCATTCTGGACTCACAGCTGTCCATGGAGGCGCAGGTCAATTCTGTGTCCAGGGCAGCTGTCTGCTAGCTACCTGCCTGCAGACTGTCTCGCCAGAGTGGTGCATGCTCTAGTTATCTCCCGCTTGGACTACTGCAATGCGCTCTACGTGGGGCTACCTTTGAAGGTGACCCAGAAACTGCAACTAATCCAGAATGTGGCAGCTAGATTGGTGACTGGGAGTGGCCACTGACACCATATAACACCGGTCCTGAAAGACCTACCTTGCTCCCAGTATGTTTCTGAGCACAATTCAAAGTGTTGATGTTGACCTTTAAAGCCCTCAACGGCCTCGGCCCCAGTATACCTGAAGGAGCATCTCCACCCCCATTGTCCAGCCCAGACACTGAGGTCCAGCTCTGAGGGTCTTCTAGCAGTTCCCTCCCTGCGAGAAGTGAGGTTACAGGGAACCAGGCAGAGGGCCATCTTGGTGGTGGCACCCGCCCTGTGGAACACCCTCCCGTCAGATGTCAAGGAAATAAACAACTTTCTGACTTTTAGAAGACATCTGAAGGCAGCCCTGTTTAGGGACCCCTCTGCCCATCTTGAATGCCTGAGAGGGTCTTCAGGGAATGAGGCAGTCTTTTAGACATTTGGGACATAAGTCATTTGGGGCTTTCGACACCAATGCTTCTCAAACACCAATATCTTGTGGCACTAACTGATTTATTTGAGGCATACAAAATGCCGCAATGCACCTGTAAAAGGAAAACCGGACACCTTCATATGCCCTTCCTGTAACGAAACATGTCTCTCCTGCATCGGTCTCTACAACCACAACAGGCGCTGCGACTTGTAGGGGACATTAGGCATAGTTTTGGAATATTTAGATGCAGAAGCTGGGGCGCTGCGTTCAGCTTACAGGATCTGGAATTCAGCCCAAAAGAGATACAGAAATGCACTTTACTGCGGTCACGGATCACTGCCAACGAAGTGTGCAAGGTTGTGAGAAGCACAGAGCTCTTCATCAAGAGGAATTAAATGGAAGGCACTGGGAGTTTCATTTTAAAGAAGCAGTGTGGTGCAGTGGTTAAAGTGTCAGACTAGGACCTGGCAGAAACGAGGGTTCAGATCCCCACTTGGCCATGAAACTCACTGGGTGTGACTTTGGATGGATGGCGGCCAACAGATTGAGGTTGAATCCTGACAAGACAGAAGTACTATTTTGGGGGGAGAGGAGGCGGGCAGGTGTGTGGGACTCCCTGGTCCTGAATGGGGTAACTGTGCCCCTGAAGGACCAGGTGTGCAGCCTGGGAGTCATTTTGGACTCACAGCTGTCCATGGAGGCGCAGGTCAATTCTGTGTCCAGGGCAGCTGTTTATCATCAGCTCCATCTGGTGCGCAAGCTGAGACCCTACCTGACCACAGACTGTCTCGCCAGAGTGGTGCATGCTCTGGTTATCTCCCGTTTGGACTCCTGCAATGCGCTCTACGTGGGGCTACCTTTGAAGGTGACCCAGAAACTGCAACTAATCCAGAATGCGGCAGCTAGACTGGTGACTGGGAGTGGCCGCCAAGACCACATAACACCAGTCCTGAGAGATCTGCATTGGCTCCCAGTACGTTTCTGAGCACAATTCAAAGTGTTGGTGCTGACCTTTAAAGCCTTAAACAGCCTTGGTCCAGTATACCTGAAGGAGCGTCTCCACACCCATTGTTCAGCCCGGACACTGAGATCCAGCGCCGAGGGCCTTCTGGCGGTTCCCTCATTGCGAGAAGTGAGGTTAGTGGCGCCCACCATGTGGAACGCCCTCCTTTCAGATGTGAAGGAAATAAGTAGCTATCTTATCTTTAAAAGACATCTGAAGGCAGCCCTGTTTAGGGAAGTTTTTAATATTTAATGCTGTATTGTTTTTAACCCTCTATTGGAAGCTGCCCAGAGTGGCTGGGGAAACGCAGCCAGATGGGTGGGGTATAAATAAATTATTATTATTATTATTATTATTAGCCAGTCACTGCCTCTCAGCTTAACCTGCCTTGAAGAATTGTTGTGTTGGGCTTAAATGAAGAGTGGGGAGAAACTTGTACGTCATTTTGAGCTCTTTGGAGAAGAAGATGAGCTATTAATGCAAATAAATGGGACAGAAGGTTCAAAAGTGGATTAAAAGAAAAGTGATAGCCCTGACTGGCGGGAATTAGGTGAGATGCAGAAATGGCGTTTCACAACCAGGATGCGAAAAGCCGGCCTCTCCTTGCCCTTTGTGTTCTCCCACGCTTCCGACAATCAAAATTGCAAAGGTCTTTTGGCTTGTGTAGCTTTGTGAAGCAGCTGATGCATTCATGGCAATATATAAATAAGAAAGGCGCAGAGAAAGAACCGTCATGCTTTCTCTCTGTGTGCAGATTCATACACGGATAGATAAGGAGATCAGTTTATTGCTTAATGAATTAGCCTATGCCAAGACTTTGTCATTCCCGCAAGCAGATAAAATCGGGAATTAAACTGCACCCAAAGTAAAACAAAAACAAAACACGCCAGCAAACAGGGTGCAGGTTGGCAGCCCGTATATTTAAAGGTATATCTTAATGTGTGCTGTCTGACAGTTGATGGCATTTGCTGCCATGAATGATATTTTCAGTGTCTGTGTGGCTAAAGCAAATTTTTCTCCATTGGACAGAAGGCAAAGTTATTGGAATTGTTCAAGTGATCCGGCAACGGCCGGATTAATTTCTTCCTGGATGTGCTGGAGGTATATCGGATAAACGGAATCCAAGATGATCCTATACCCATATTCCTGTTACCAGGACCAATTAAACATAGCAGTACTTCTTAGTAACATGCAAAATGCTGTGGGATGGGGAGAGAAAGGGTTCAGTTTTAAATAGGGTTGAAAATTTTCCGTTTTTATATATATATAAATTTTATTAGTTTTTTAACATATCATTTTCAACAATAATTAAACATACTTTTATATCTTAAACAATTTTTTTTACTTCCATCAATCACATCTGAAAATTTTCCAGTCTCTTCACTTAATTTACATTTCTTACTTCTACTATTACATTTAAGTCTCATAACTAATCTCTCTATTCTTTCTCTACTTTGTAATGTTTCATATATTTCTCCTTACAAAATTTATTGTAGTCCTACCAGCGTAATTTGTTGATTACAGTTGCTCTTCAAATAATTTGTATACTTTTCCCAATCTTCTGTGAATCTCTGGTCCCGCAGGTTTCAAATCCTTCCTATCATTTTATCTAATTCTGCGTAGTCCATTAATTTTGTCTGCCATTCTTCTTTCGTCGGAATTTCTTCTTGCTTCTATTTCTGGGCTAACAATACTCTTGCCGCTGTAGTTGCATATAAAAACAATTTAACATCTTGCCTATTAATGTCACCTATAATACCAAGTAAAAATGCTGCTGGCTTTTTAAAAAAATGTATATTACAACATCTTTTTCATCTCATTATATATCATTTCCCAGAAGTTTTTTTAACTTTCTTACATTCCCAAGGGTTGCCATTTTTCCAACCAGCACAAGTGGCTGTGCCTTTTATGGCAGCATATGCATCTGAATAAATAAGGGAGCCAATGCAGATCTTTCAGGACGGTGTTATATGGTCCAGACGGCCGCTCCCAGTCACCAGTCTAGCTGCCGCATTCTGGATTAATTGCAGTTTCCGGGTCACCTTCAAAGGTAGCCCCACGTAGAGAGCATTGCAGAAGTCCAAGCGAGAGATAACCAGAGCATGCACCACTCTGGCGAGACAGTCTGCAGGCAGGGAGGGTCTCAAGCTGCGTACCAGATGGAGTTGGTGACAGCTGCCCTGGACACAGAATTGACCTGCGACTCCATGGACAGCTGTGAGTCCAGAACTGGTCCTACAGGGGCAGTTACCCCATTCAGGACCTGGGAGTCCTCCACACCCGCCCGCCTCCTGTCCCCCCAAAACAGTACTTCTGTCTTGTCAGGATTTAACCTCAATCTGTCAGCTGCCATCCATCCTCCAGCCGCCGCCAGATGGTTCAGTCTCTCCAAATCACAGAAGTGACCACAGGGGAGTGGGTTTGAATCCTGCATGCAGGTTTCCCATTCAGGGCAGCCAGTTGGCCACTGTGAGAAGAGGATGCTGTTCTTATGTTCCTCAGAGCAAGCAAGCATAGGCGCCGACTCCATGGGGCCTGAGGGGGTCCGAGCCCCCTCAAAAATTCGTTTGGGGGGGCTCAGCCCCCCCAATAATTTAAGAAAATTATTACCGTAAATTTCGCTCTATAACACGCAGATTTTTTCTCCTAAAAAGTAAGGGGAAATGTCTGTGCATGTTATTGAGCGAATGTGTGGTCCCTGGAGCTGACTCTGCCCTCCTGGCAAGCAGAGGGTTAAGGAAAGGATCGAGTCCTTCCTTCTAATTCTTTCCTAGTCACACTGCGTGCCGGCTCCAGCCCACCACCTCCTCCTCTCCGTGCTCTAGGGACTCGCAGGTGGGAGAGAGAGAGAGAGGGCTGGCTTGGGGGGACCGGGACTTTTGCCTTCCTTTCCTCCCCCCCACCCCGTTAAACTCCTCCCCTGCATTCTTAGCCAGCTGCTTCTCCGCACACCCCTCTTGTGCTTCTTGTCCCTTCTGTGTTTTTCCTTCCCTCCCCATTTAAAACGTGGTGACAAAGCACGGATCCACATGGATCCTCAGGATTTTTGCATTGGGTCACCCCAAATTCACCATCAGATCACATTACATGTCCATGGCTACAGTCTGTACCAAAAAAATCACGCACCCACTGTTGCCTGGAGCTGCAATGGTGCAAAAACGTGGTTACAAAGCATGGATCCACAGGATCTTTGCACTGGGTCACCCCAAATTCACCATCAGATCACATAGCATGTCCATGGCTACATCTTGCACCAAAAAAATCACGCACCCACTGTTGCCTAGGGTCACAGTGGTGCAAAAATGTGGTTACAAAGCACGGATCCACATGGATCCTCAGGATTTTTGCATTGGGTCACCCCAAATTCACCATCAGATCACATAGCATGTCCATGGCTACATCTTGCACCAAAAAAATCATGCACCCACTGTTGCCTGGGGCTGCAATGGTGCAAAAACGTGGTTACAAAGCATGGATCCACATGGATCCTCAGGATTTTTGCATTGGGCTACTCCAAACTCACTGTCAGATATTAAAAATCTTTATAAAATAGAGAATTAAATACATACAGAATGTTAAATTTTCAGTTTCGAAATATTAGTACTAGTTTAGTACTGTATTTCTATATTACTATAGTACTGTAATTGTTATTTTCAAATACTTAAATATTTTTAGGGTGTAAGACCCAATTAAAGCCCGTTATTTACATACAGTATTACAGTATTTACATACAGTATTAGGCATACTGTATTAACTTTATTAACTGTATTAAAGCATTAACTTTGAGATATTATTTTTATTTAATGAACCCTCAGCCTTATTCAAAGTAAGCTTAAATTAGCTATTTCACTTATTAATCAAAGTGCTATTACTGTGCGACAGCAATATTTTATGTTTTATTCTTTTAATGATAGTTTAGGATTTATTTAAATATCATTTCAGTCTTTTCAGAGCTATATATTCACTGCTCTGTAATAGTCTATAAGCATAATTGTTACTGTAAATTAAATTAGCTTTTTACGAAAATACCGTGCGTGTTTATGTTTTGTTTCTTTTTTCAAAGCCAAAAAGTGTTTCAGGCTTGTCGAGTTTCCCGGAGTGTGGAGTTATAGAGAGTCGAGTTTTCGGGGTTCTAATGTTGATCATATGACTCTAAAATACTTTTAAAAAACTTTAAAACTCACTAATTTTCATCTAAAATTTAGAAAACTTCCCGGGGCAGGACCCCGGTATGGGCCCCCCCAATATTTTTTATAAGTCGGCGCCCCTGCAAGCAAGCCACACCTTGAGCCTTCTCAGCAGGCGGCTGCCACACCAACTGCTTGAAGACCCCCAACCAGGGAGACCACCATGCAGACCCTTTAATCCCTTTAATCATACGCAATTTAAAAAAGAGGAGAGTGGCCAGTTTTGTGGCTCCGTCATATTCATATATATATATATATATATATTTGCTTTCGTAGATTTTCACGGGTACAGGAATGCAGGTTTTGGTGTCCTCGGGTGTCTTCCCGTGTAAAAGTTGGGGTGTCTAGGCGACGTTTCGACGAGGTCTCACTCGTCATCTTCAGGCTGGTGCTTTCGGCTTCTTGTTACTGGAACAGAGCAGGATCTCAGTGTTTGAGTTCCTATAAATACTGTAGAGGGGGTGTGGTGTATAGCCTCCAATGTTCTGGGCAGAGAGGAAGTTCCCAGGCTAGTGAACTCAAACACTGAGATCCTGCTCTGTTCCAGTAACAAGAAGCCGAAAGCACCAGCCTGAAGATGACGAGTGAGACCTCGTCGAAACGTCGCCTAGACACCCCAACTTTTACACGGGAAGACACCCGAGGACACCAAAACCTGCATATATATATATATATATATATATGTAAAGGTAAAGGGACCCTTGACCATTAGGTCCAGTCTTGGCCGACTCTGGGGTTGCGCCGCTCATCTCGCTTTATTGGCTGAGGGAGCCGGCATACAGCTTCCGGGTCATGTGGCCAGCATGACTAAGCCGCTTCTGGCAAACCAGAGCAGCGCACGGAAACGCCGTTTACCTTCCCGCCGGAGTGGTACCTATTTATCTACTTGCACTTTGACGTGCTTTCAAACTGCTAGGTTGGCAGGAGCAGGGACTGAGCAACGGGAGCTCACCCCGTCGCGGGGATTTGAACCGCCAACCTTCCGATTGGCAAGCCCTGGGCTCAGTGGTTTAGACCACAGCGCCACCCGTGTCCACACACACACACACACACAGTGGTACCTCAGGTTAAGTACTTACGGTAATTTGTTCCGGAGATCCGTTCTTAACCTGAAACTGTTCTTAACCTGAAGCACCACTTTAGCTAATGGGGCCTCCTGCTGCTGCTGTGCTGCTGGAGCACAATTTCTGTTCTCATCCTGAAGCAAAGTTCTTAACCTGAAGCACTATTTCTGGGTTAGCAGAGTCTGTAACCTGAAGCGTATGTAACCTGAGGTACCAGTGTGTGTGTGTGTGTGTGTGTATATATATATGTGTGTGTGTGTGTGTGTGTGTGTGTGTGTGTATATATATATATATATATATATAATTGAAAGAGCTTTGTCTTCCTTCCAGGATCTCACAAAAGCCGCTGTCTTGAGGTTTTGGCAAACATGGCCCCTTATTCCACAGGGGACCTCTTTCCATGAGTCAAAATAGGGCAAGTCCAGCCTTCCAGATGTTGGAGCAGCCACTCCCCTCATCCACCCTGGACCTTGGCCAGCTGCAGCCCCAGTTTCCCTGCTCCCTTCCACCCAGGTGGAGCCAAGCGGGTCCCTTCGGACATTGTTGGACATTCACCAGCCCTGACTACTAGCCCTGTGGGCTGCCGCAGGGGCTGATGGGAGTAGGGGGTCTTGCAACAGCCTGTTGGGCTGGCCTAGCTGAAGTGTCTGTAACTGCAACGCTTCTTGGGTCCCCCCCAGCTGACTATTGCTGGACTACAATTCCCATCATCCCTGACCGCTGGTCCTGCTAGCTAGCGAGGATGGGAGTCGCAGTCCAGGGATCCACAGTGGAGCAGCACTGGAAGGGGCTGGGACCACCCAACAGAATGCGGCAGGAGGGCCCCTGGTGGATCCCACACACACCCTGCCACCGCAGGTGGGATGGCCCAGTGGGTAGAGCACCGGACTCTTAATCTCAGGGCCGTGGGTTCAAGCCTCCCGTTTGGCAAAAGAGTCTTGCATTGGGGGGGGGGGGCTGCGCTAGATGACGCTCGGGTCCCTTCCAACCATGGGCGTAGCCATGATTTATGTTGGCGGGGCGGCAGGATCTATGTTGGGGAGGTCTGAACCGAGTTATCTACGACCCGTTTGGTCGGTTAGTTAAGTATTTTTATTTATTCACTTGATTAGGGGGGGCAGCTGCCCTCCTTCGCCTTTGGAGCTTCCCAACTCTACAAATTTATGATTCCATGACTTGGCAGAAGGCAGCCACCCACCTACTCAAACGAACCCTTTCTTCCTAACCACGAGGACTAGCGCCTTAGCTTCTCCTTTTGCAAGAAAGGGAAGCATCTCTGTGGCAAGCGCGTCTGCCGGGCACGCGGAAAAACCCCAATCCCTGATCAGGCCATTTGCAGCACGCAGGGCTGGGGACGTCCCTCGCCTGAAACCCCGGAAAGGCGCTGCTGCTGCCGGCCCGTGCAGGCATCACGGGGCTGGCTGGGTCGCCGGTCCATCCAGGAGGAGGAGGAAGAAGAGACGCAGCCGCCCGGGCCGCGCTTCCTGAACGCAAACTGGCCCCGCGCGCGTTTCTTCTGAACCACGAGAACTAGCGCCTTAGCTTTTCGTTTTGGAGAAAGGGCTGCAGCCGGGTGCGCGCAGGGCTGGGGCAGTTCCTCGCCGGAAACCCCGGAGAGGAGCTGCTGCTGCTGCTGCCGGCCCGTGCAGGCACCCAGGGGCGCGCTGCCGGCCCGAGTCCCCTCGCCAGGAGGAGGAGACGCAGCGTTCCTCCGGCTGGCGCGCCCTGGGCGCAATGAACCCCGCGCACCGCGAAGGAACCGGTTGCTCCTCTTGGCCGGTCCCGGTGCCGCCCCCTCCCTGCCCCGGAGGGTCGGGAAACGATGCTGCCGCTGCCGCCGCCCCCTTGGCTGGGCGGAGGGCCAGGGAAAGTGGCCGGGCGACGAGGCTCCACCCCGGCGCGCGTGATGTCAGGCGGCCCTGCCCAGCGCAGCCAGAGCGCAGCCGGGCGTCTTCGGCAGTAGCAGCAGCAGCAGCAGCGACGGCTCTGGCTCCGCTTCCCGATCCGAATCGGAGCTGCGCTCCCGGGAGGTTGGGCACCCGTCGGCGGCGTGGCCTGGGCAGCGAGTCCTGGATGCCCCGCGCTGGGCGACCGGCCAGGGGCTCCCATTGCCGGGGCGCCGCGGCCGAGGGGCAGGGGGCTGCCCGCCACCCACCGCCACCAGCACAATGAGACGGCGGAGGACCCCTGGAGACGTGCTGTGCACCATCGTCTTCCTCCTCTGCTACGCGAGGCCCCAGGTGAGACCCCCGCTTCTGGGACACCCACCCGAACCCTTTTGCTGGGTGCCCGGGAGGTGCCCGATTGGGGCACCCAGGCACGCCCTCTCCAACACTCGCGGTTGGGGTGGGCGCTTGAAATGGGTGCACCAACCCCACGCTGGGAGAGGCAGGTGCCAACTTTGCCCAGGCATGCCCAAGCCTCTGTTTACCCCAAGTTGAGAGCTGCAGGTTTTGGGTGGTAGGGGTGCCTAGAATTCTCTCTGGGGTGGCATTTGGAGAGAGGCACCAGGGCACCCGGGCTCTTTGGCTGGGTGTGGGCACCGCTGAGCATCAGGCTCGTCGGGGGCTGCTTTGCCCCCCCCCCGGTCTCCCGGCTCTCAACCCCCTCCAGGTGCCACCTTGCCCATGCCAACCTCAGAGAACCCTTTGCGCTCTTGTCTCTGCGCATCACACCCTGTCCAGAGAGAGAACTGGACGGCGCAATCCCTTTGAGAGCTAGGCGTGGTGTCTTGCTGGCCAGCCTCAAGGCAGGGAGCATCAATGCGCCATGTGGAGAGCATGTCTGCACCTCCACACTCGCTCCAGTGCCTGCTTGCTTGGATCCTGAGCTGGTTTTGTGTCTTTGCCCCAGAAGCTGCTGAAATGGGGTTGAGAGAGGCGGACAGGGCATGTTTTTTCAGGGGGGTGGGGAACAGACTGGGGGAGAGATCTGTGATCATGGGGGGGGGTGCTCCCTTGCCTGAGTCAACATGCCACCATCTTTGGGGCATCTGGTGACACACCGACTGCTGGGAGTAAGCGCCAGCGAAGGCAACATGCGCCGCCGGATCGTTCTCTCGGTTTGCTTGATATACTGGTTGAGCAACAACTTTCTGCCTCCCCCTCTAAAAAAAAAGGCTGGGATTTGTAGTTTGACGAGGCAGCTAGACTGAAAATTAGCCCCCCCCTTCCCGTCACAGAACTACAGTTCCCCCAGTTCCCAGTCCCGAAAGGAGGAGGAAGGAACCTGGTTAAACTGGTTAGGTGTGGATGCATCTCTTTGGTGTTGAACCAGCCTCATCCCCCCCGGGGTAGCTCTGGCACTGGATCAGACCCTGTTGTACTGGGCTTCCGTTTGCAGCTGGGACATTTGTTTGCAGGATCCTAGAGGGTCCTGTCTGCCCCCCCCCCACTTCCAAGCAACCTTTAGGATGAAGCTCTTCCAACCTCCCCGTGTTTTCCCCGCCACCAACGGGGTGAGAAGAGGGCATGCGATCTTGATTTTGGTTTGACTGCTACTGTGCTGTGTGGCAGTTTGGCAGCTGCTCTGCTCCACCCCAGAGTCAGCTGCATCTCTGGGCTGGGAGGGAAGCAGTCACCCCATCCCAGGGGCAGCTTTGAGTCAAGCTCGCCCCACGACTGGCAGCATCTCAGAAGCCAGAGCGGGTTAGGGAGGCACAGCCAGCCCCGATCCTTTGATCGGGTCTTCTGTAGAAGCCGCATGGAAAGTGGACCGTGTGGGAGCCCCTAATATCATCTGTGGGGGGCGCTATAGTGGGATCAGGGCAAAGGGCTGTCTATTCCAACATCCTATGGCCAACCAGATTTTGTTTCCTAGAACTGTAGAGTTGAAAGGGACTCCGGGGTCATCTAGTCCAACCCCCTGCAATGCAGGAATATTTTGCCCAATGTGGGACTCGAACCCGCAACCCAGAGATTAAGAGCCTCTCCCAGCTGAGTTATCCCAGGCTGTTTGTTTTCTACCCTTCCTCTCCTCCAAGGAACTTAAGGTGGCATGCATAGTTCAGCCCCCTCCTCTGTTTATCCCTAGAATAACCCTGGCAGGTAGGTTCGGCTGAGAGGCAGTGACTGGGGATTTGAACCCGGGTCCCCCAGGTCCTAGTCCGACTCTCTAAGCCAGGGGTCAGCAACCTTTTTCAGCCGTGGGCCGGTCCACCGTCCCTCAGACCATGTGGGGGGCAGGACTATATTTTTTGGGGGGGGGAATGAACAAATTCTTATGCCCCACAAATAACCCAGAGATGCATTTTAAATAAAAGCACACATTCTACTCATGTAAAAACACGCTGATTTCCGGACCGTCTGCAGGCCGGATTTAGAAGGTGAATGGGCCTCATCCGGCCCCCTGGCCTTAGGTTGCCTACCTCTGCTCTAACCACTGCACCCCACTGTCTCCCTGGGCCCACCTCCCGTTGTGCAAGAGCACTTGCGTGCCTCCTGTTTCGCTTCGGCGGAATGGGAACTTCCCGGTGGATCGGGTCCCGGGGTGCTTGGCATGGAGGCGGGGCGCTCCATGGATTTCGCACCTGGGGCGCCTGCTGCTGGCTTGGGTTCGATTTCCTTGTTCAGACACGAAACAAAAGGCTGGCAGGGTTGGAGCGTCCGTGTGTGTGTGTTTTTGAGAGAAAAGCTTCCTTTCTTGCCGCTGCAAATGTTCCGGAGGCCGCAGAGTCCTGTGGGGAGCTGGCAAGGGCCGGGTGGGCTAGACCAGGTGGGCAGCAGCCCCCCTCCCGCTGGTGGCATTTGGCATCCCTGTGGCTCCACATCTGGCGGGCGCAAAGGGCAGAATGAGGAGCCTCCCTGCCCGTAGGGCCCTCTGCAGGAGAGGGGGGCAGAGGTTAAATCCTGGCTGCTGCGATTCCAGTAACGCCCAGCGTCCCCCTAGGGAAGATGGATTTCCTCATTGGGGAGGGCAGGGAATGGATCCGGTCTCCCCAGCTACGAGCGGGGAAGGAGGTGGGGGACATTTCGACCCCCTGCCAACAGCGGGCAAAACTCTCCCTTCCAACCAAAATACATTAATTCTTAGCAGTTTCGTAAGTGGGGATCTCAGAGTTGGGCGATAAATTCTGGGGGCTCTTGCCCCTCCCTGTGTAGAAATCATGCCCTGAGACCTGGTTATCTTGGCCTGGGATCGGGGCCCAACCAACCTGAAGGACCTGCTTTGACCTCGCAGTGTGACGTGTGCAATAATGGAAAGGGTGCCTCTGAACATGTGCAGAGTTCGTTTTCCTATCCACAGCCAAAGATGTGCACCTGGTGTTCCCAGTCTGAGACTGAGGTTTCTCTGCAAGCTCTTTCTTTTTAGTGGGTTCCCCTGAGCACGTGCAGTTGTTCCTTTGCCAGGGAACAGGCCACAAGGGCAAGCTTGGAAATTTCTGCCGCGTGTGAGGTTTGTGACACTGTGAATGGAACACCTGGGCGGGCTTCTCTCCAGCAAAGGAGCCCCTCTCTGCACATGCTCAGGGACCGCACAGCCATAGCTGTTTGGGTGGCTGTGCATAAGGAAATGCACTCCACATATGCTCAGGGACACCATTTCCGTGATTATGCGTAGCTTAACAATCAAGCCCTGGCACTCGAGGCTGGATAGTTCAGTTGGTAGAGCATAAGGCTCTTAATCTCAGGGCTGTGGGTTCGAGTCCCGTGTTGGGTGAAATATTGCATTGCATGGAGTTGGATTAGATGACCCTCGTTGTCGCTTCCAACTATACATTTCTGTGAATCTATGGAATCTATGTGAATCTGGGGCCCGGCTCTGATTCTTAGCCAGCCCCTCATCCTGATAGCCAGATCTAGGGGCATAATTTCTGCTTTGTGTGTGTGTGTGCCTGTGAAAATCCCCAAGAAGTCCATACAACTAGGGATGTGGGTGGGGCTGGGGGAGAAGGCAGCACCTGTAGTGCCACTGTATTCTGCTCTGGTCAGACCTCACCTGGAGTACTGTGTCCAGTTCTGGGCACCACAGTTCAAGAAGGACACTGACAAACTGGAACGTGTCCAGAGGAGGGCAACCAAAATGGTCAAAGGCCTGGAAACGATGCCTTATGAGGAACGGCTAAGGGAGCTGGGCATGTTTAGCCTGGAGAAGAGGAGGTTAAGGGGTGATATGATAGCCATGTTCAAATATATAAAAGGATGTCACATAGAGGAGGGAGAAAGGTTGTTTTCTGCTGCTCCAGAGAAGCGGACACGGAGCAATGGATCCAAACTACAAGAAAGAAGATTCCACCTAAACATTAGGAAGAACTTCCTGACAGTAAGAGCTGTTCGACAGTGGAATTTGCTGCCAAGGAGTGTGGTGGAGTCTCCTTCTTTGGAGGTCTTTAAGCAGAGGCTTGACAACCATATGTCAGGAGTGCTCTGATGGTGTTTCCTGCTTGGCAGGGGGTTGGACTCGATGGCCCTTGTGCTCTCTTCCAACTCTATGATTCTATGATTCACCTTTCAGACAATGAAAACGAAAAATATTTTGCCTGCCTGTGAACACCCAGAGGCATTTGGCCTTGCTGCTGTTGACAGCATCAGAACTCTGGATGCAGCCGATCTTTTGGGTCTGAAATCACTGAAATCCGAAATCACTGTCAGACCAGGAGGAGAGATTCGGATGCCAGTTTTTGGTTGGAGTTTAGCATTGGCTGAGCGGTGGACAGTACAGGATGAAATTTGGTTTTAACGGCCTTGAGTACTTTCGCAGCCTCATATTAAGTCTCCCCCAGATGTGCTGATTTTTTGTACTTTCAGTTTTTTATTTTATTGATTCATTTGATTACTTCAATAAAATCTTTTTTTTTTTTTAAATGACAAGTGGGCCTCTTTCCTAAGAGCACAGGAAGAGTTTGCAGGATCAGGCCAATGGCCCTTTTACCCAGCATCCTGTTCTCACAGGGTCCAACCACACGCCTGTGGGAAACCAGCCGCCAGGATTCGAACACAAGACCCCTCTCTTTCCCCTCCTGCTGCTTCCAGCAACAGGCCTTCAGAAGTATTGTTGCCTCCAGCCTTTAAGGCCAGGTGTCTCGATGGATTTGTCTACAACCCTCTTTCAAAGCCGCCCAAATTGGGGGCCGCCTCCGCCTCCTGTAGCAATGAGTTCCATAGTTCAACCACCCCAATCTCTCCTCTCTTTCTTCTCTGCCCCTTCCAGGTCTCCGAGGCGGCAGGAACCTTCGAGCTGCAGATCCGCTTTGCCCGCAACGAGAAAGGGGTGCTGGCTGACGGGCGGTGCTGCCGCGGGGGCCTGGATCCGCCGTGCCCCGTGGCGCAGCAATGCCACACCTTCTTCCGGGTCTGCCTCAAGGAATACCAGCTGCGGGCTCTGCCCGGGGGGCCCTGCGTGCTGGGGGCCGCCACCACACCCGTCCTAGGGGGCAATGTCTTCTCCACCGCTCACCAGAAGAAGAGTGATCACGTCGGCAGGGTGGTGATCCCGTTTGATTTTGCCTGGCCGGTAAGGTGGATTCGGGGTCCTTCTCTTGGTGGGTGGGTGCCACTAAGAGGGGAGCTTGCGAATTCCTCAGGGGGCAGGGAGGGAAATAAGCGCCGGAGCTTAAGGAAGCTGGCAGCTACAGCTCTCTAACTTAGATGCCCTGGCTCTGTGGTGATGGGGGGGAATGGCATTCTGCACATGCTCAGGGGCTCTCTTCACTTCGCTAGGGTGCCAGATCTTCAGGTCTGACCTGAAGTCTGCTCACTCCCCCTTCCAGGTGGGCGAGAGTGGCTTTAATTTAAATAGTGCTGCGCTGTTTTCAGTATTTGTCTTTTAAACAGAAATGTTTTAATACTGATATGGTTCAGTTGCTTTTCAACTACTGCCTTCTGCATGTAGTCAGCCTTCTGTGTTTTGTTGTTTTGATTTGTGTGAGCTGGCTTGAGTCTGGGGAAAAGGCGGGATATAAATAAATATAATAATAATTAATAATAATATATTATTTTTAATTAAGAAGACTGTGCATGCAGTTTACAAGCTTCAGCCTAATGATCGCATGGATGCTCTGAGGAATGTTCCCCCCTCTGCTCCCTTCTCCCAATTAACTTCCGTCTCCAGGGTCTACCTTGTGACATCACTAGGGCCTCCCATTGTGACATCACCAGGGGCTGCCCTTAGGCAGTTTTGGGCCCTGAAATCTGAAGCCCAGTTCCCTGTCATTCTCCTCACTAGGTAACATTCCCCTTCTGGAGCTGAGAATACAACCAGGCGTCTTGTCAGCCATTTCCCCTTGACTGGGAAGGGGCACAAACTCATTCCAGGCACTGCTCTGACTTCACAACCTAAAGCACAGGAAGAGGTGCATACAAAGAGATAAATGCCTGGATTAACTGAACTGGTGTGCAAGCTTTAATGTTTCACAGAACGCTTTGGCACATTGCATCAGGGATGGCACAGAGCTCTGTGAAACCCAGAAGCTTGCATCCTCTCCCCTCCTCCTGCTGTCTTAAGTCTATCCAATTGCAAACCATTTCCTTTCACCCCACAAAAATCTCCTTTTGAAGCGTGGTAATATTTTGGAGGGGGGGTGTTAACCTCTGAAATCAGAGCCAGTTTCTTTTGCTAGCATGGGACCCAGGTGCTCTTGGCGAGGGGCCGAGGGGGAGGGAACAGGAGAGAGCCAGGGGAGAGGAGAGCCAGATGGACTTTGCTTAGACTCTATTTTCCCCTGGGGGAACTGAGGCAGATGCAATATCTCACTTGGCCAATCAACTGGGCAAGGCAGCTCCTGTACAAACTGTCTGCCTAGTGATTTATTGATTTCCGGAGCTTTTATCCGGCTGCCTCCGATGCCAAAGACACAGAGATAGGTGTGTGTGTGTGTGTGCGTTCCATTTCCTCATTCTAATTAATTAGGTCTCCGATTTTATTAGCCCGGTGGGAAATGGGGGGAAGATTCTGAGCAGAGGGAACCCCGTCTCTTGCTCTTCACCCCCAAATGCCTGCACGAGGTGGGAAAGTTTCAATTTTGAAAATTTCAATTTCGTTGTTCTGTATGGGACGATGGCAATAAAGATTATCGTATCGTAAAGGATAGGGTTGGTCCTAGCGTCAGGACCCCCAAGACCTGAGTAGACTCCTGTTCCTTTTGTGATTTTATGTTGGAAGGGGGAATTCTGCCACTTGCAGCTTCTCCTCTCACGGAAACACAGGGAGGGCAAAAGTTGTCTCTCCAAGCTGTTCTTAACAGCAGAAGAACCTGCAAAGACCTGGATGTGGCAACCCATGTTTTCAAAGTCAAGACCTGCAGACGGTTGCTAGGGGAGGGGGGAAACGCCTTTCTGGCTCCCCACCCACCCGCTCTCCCTTTCAGATTCTGTCTTGAAAGGGTGAAAATACAGGGCGTGGATCCGCTCCTAACCTGAAGCGATCTTTGCTCTCTGCCTCTACCAGATCTAGATCTGGTGTCGGGTGTGGTCCTCCTTGTTTTCCAAAAAGAGGGTTGACGCTCATGCCTGGCCTGTCGGATAGGGAAGAGACACTCTGCACGTGTTCAGAGGTACTCTTCTCTATATGAGTAGCCGTTTAAGTATTCCGTGGTGGGGAGCTGCTATTTGAAACAGGTCCCGGGGCTAAGGAACCCCCCCGCTCCCCAGCACATTGTGCCTCAAGCGACGGGCTGGGTGGATGCCAGGACAGATTTCCCAGGTTTTATGGGCGCGGCTGCTTCTGTTGACATCCCCTCACTCACGAGAATCGAATGTAACCCATAACACCTTGTTTTGGTGGGACAGGATTTGCTAGACCTGCTTTTTACTTGTATCAATGTGTTTGCTTGTTGAGGTTTCCATTGATTCTATTCATTGTACAGTGGTGCCTCGCAAGACGAAATTAATCCGTTCCGCGAGTTTCTTCGTCTTGCGGTTTTTTCGTCTTGCGAAGCACGGCTGTTAGCGGCTTAGCGGCTATTAACGGCTTAGCGGCTTTAAGAAAAAGGAAACAAACTCGCAAGACGTTTCGTCTTGCGAAGCAAGCCCATAGGGAAATTCGTCTTGCGGAACGACTCAAAAAACAGAAAACTCTTTCGTCTTGCGTGTTTTTCGTCTTGCGAGGCATTCGTCTTGCGAGGTACCACTGTAACTGATTTCTGCTGTGCTTGCAAGTTGCTTCGAGTCATTTTTATGAGCAATGCAGCTAATAATAATAATAATAATAATAATAATAATAATAATAATAATAATAATTTGATGTGGCAAATGGGTGCCCTCTCAGTCCTCCTTTACCAAGAGGATTCCTTCGTTGCAGGGGGTACAACTAGATGACTCTTGAGGTCCCACTCTATGATTCTACAAAGAGGATGCTAGCCACCTGCAGTTCTTTAAAGCCCTGGTATTAAAAACAAGAAGGGATGTGGGTGGCACTGTGGGTTAAACCACAGAGCCTAGGGCTTGCTGATCAGTAGGTTGGCGGTTCGAAGCTCCTGTTGCTCGGTCCCTGCTCCTACCAACCTAGCAGTTCGAAAGCACCTCAAAGTGCAAGTAGATAAATAGGTACCACTCTGGCGGGAAGGTGTGCTGCTCTGGTTCTCCAGAAGCGGCTTAGTCATGCTGGCCACATGACCCGGAAGCTGTACGCCGGCTCCCTCGGCCAGTAAAGCGAGATGAGCGCCGCAACCCCAGAGTCATCCGCGACTGGTCCTAATGGTCAGGGGAAACTTTACCTTTACGTGGGTATAGGCTTGCAGCCTTAAGCAAATGCCCTACCAGATCGGGCCAATGGCTCACCTGGGAAACCAGAAAGCAGGACTTGAACACAGGATCACTCTCCTCTCTGCTGCGATCTTCAGCAGAAGCGTTACTGCCTCCATCCATGAGAGCACAGCCACTGATACCCTTCCCCATCCATGAATTTGCCTAATGTTCTTTTAAAGCCATCCAACTTGGTGGCTATTGCTGACTGGTGGCAGTGAGTTCCAGAGTTTAATTCTGTGTGCTGTTCCTCATGCACCTTCCAGCTGCCCTGGTATGTTTTGAGCTGTTGATAACCTGTTGGAGGACAACATCTTTCCCCCCCTGCATATCTCCTTGAGCCAAGAACCATGACCCTCTTAGGGCAACCATTTTTGCAGAAGGCAGTCCTCTCTTCCAAAGGTTGTCGCTGCAGTGGTCAGAGTTAGCGAGCTTCAAATCCCCCACTCAGCCGTGTAGCTCACTGGGTGACCTCGGCCCAATCTCCATCTCTCAGTCTAACCTACCTCACAGGGTTGTTGCGAGGATGAAATGAGGGAAGAGAACCACCACCTTGAGATCCTTGGACAATAAAGGTGGAAGGAGGAGGAGGAGGAGGAGGAACCCTAATCTAGGACAGCAGGCCAAATGGGCACCCAGACTGCTTGCATTTCTGTTTATAAATTTGAGTATTTCTAAATTTTCAGCTATGCATAAAAATTATGCAAATCTCTTTTAGCCTTTTTTAAAAAAATACAAATCTTTTTTCGGCAATGCGTTAAGTGGCCACCCTGGTGGAAGACCAACATTTGCAGAGTAAATTAATACAAAGCACAGATGGCAGAATTTGGCTTTCGGCTTGAGCAGTGAAATCTACAAGACGCATGTCCTTTTCGCAAGTGGCGCCGAAGAACTTGTCTGCATTTGTCCTCAGGACCGGCTCAAAGTTTAAGGGTGCTTTGTCTCAACTGAAGTAGAATCATACTAGTTGGAAGGGACCCCTACATTCATCTAGTCCAACCCCCTGCAATCCAGGAATCCTGCGCACAGTCATCCCTGGGTGGACTCGAACCACCAACCTTCTGGTTAACAGCCGGACACAACTAACCCATTGTGCCAGAGGATTTGGGCTGCTCCCTTGGTGCTTTTTGTCCGTGGGCCCTGGCACTCCTACCTGGCGGCGGTGGGTAGAGGGGCACCTACCCACCATTTAAATATCCCACAATGCCCTGGAACGTGGCTAAGTCCAGGGCATTCTGGGAAATTAAAATGGCAGCTAGAGGCTTGGGATTCCCAGCACTGCTTGCTGGTGGGGAGAACGGAAAGCTAAAGGGCACAGAGTGCGAGGTCTCCAACAACAAATGCCCAAGGATGCCAGATTCTGGCGCCGGCCTTGCTTGTGCCAGCAAACCTTTGGCACAGCCCTGACCCCAGACAGGTATTTCCAAAGCGATTTCCGCCATCCGCTCGGAAAAGGGAAAATGAGAGGCAGATGGACAGAGCGGAATGTACAAGCCAGCGGAAGCTTTTAACCCAGAGCCAAAGCATCCCACCCACTTAGCCGCCGTGCCCTTGTGGCGAGGAAAGGCATCTGGGGCGGGCCCCATAGAGTCAAAGGTCATCAGTGCTCCGTGACCTTTCCCAGGGCCGGAGGAGAGGAACGGCTGGGCTTTCCTCGCTCTCGCTGCCTTTCCAAATCCAGGCGGACCTTTTAAAAGGAACAAAACAGAAAGGGCAGCCCAGCCTGTCCAAACAGAGATTGCGCCCCAAAAAAGCATCGGTAGGGTGTGCTGGAGGCCGGCTGCAAAGTTTTGACCCAGGCATTTGAAAAGAACACTTTTCATCAGGTTAAAAGGAGCGTAAGAAAACGCTCTCTGCCCATTAATTGGGGAGGTCTTTCCCCCGATTTGGATGACATTAAGGGACATTTCGGTGTGGATAAAAATAAGAGGCCTCAGAATTTTCAGAGAAAATCAACACACGCTTTGTTTTTAATAGGTAAAGGGACCCCTGACCGTTAGGTCCAGTCATGGGGTTGCAGCGCTCAACTCGCTTTACTGGCCGAGGGAGCCGGCGTACAGCTTCTGGGTCATGTGGCCAGCATGACTGAGCCGCTTCTGGCGAACCAGAACAGCGCACGGAAACACCGTTTACCTTCCCGCCGGAGCGCTACCTATTTATCTACTTGCACTGGTGTGCTTTCGAACCGGCAACCTTCTAATCAGCAAGCCCTAGGCTCTGTGGTTTAACCCACAGCGCCACCCACATCCCCTATGCCCACTTACCTGAGAATTACAGTGGTACCTCGCAAGACGAAATTAATTCGTTCTGCGAGTTTTTTCGTCTTGCGATTTTTTTCGTCTTGCGAAGCACGGACTTTGGAAAAGCTTCAAAAATCACCAAAGTCTTCAAAAACCTCAAAAAAGGCTACCACACCGCGTGCTATGAGTTGCTCCTCGAAGTGAATGCACGGTTTTAAGAAAAAGGAAACAAACTTGCAAGACAAAGGAAACAAACTTGCAAGACGTTTTCGTCTTGCGAAGCAAGCCCATAGGGAAATTTGTCTTGCGAAGCAACCCAAAAAACGAAAAACTCTTTCGTCTTGTGAGTTTTTCGTCTTATGAGGCATTCGTCTTGCGAGGTACCACTGTAGTCCCATGGGACTTGAAGAGACCTACTTTTGAGTAAGCATGTGTAAGGTTGTGTCGCTCATCATTAAAGCTTTTCTCCAGGTGAGGGATAGAGAGGCAGGTGAGCCGTTCCTCACAATCACATATCCTCCAACCTTTCTCTGAAGAAAATAGGGACATCCCATTCCGTACCTTCCGACATTTCTCCAGTGAATGTAGAGACATCTCCCTCCCAACATTTCTTTGATGAGAATAGGGACGTCCTAAGGAAAAAATGGGACGCGGGTGGCACTGTGGTCTAAACCACTGAGCCCAGGGCTTGCCGATCAGAAGGTTGGCGGTTCGAATCCCCGCGACGGGGTCAGCTCCCGTTGCTCGGTCCCTGCTCCTGCCAACCTAGCAGTTTGAAAGTACGTCAAAGTGCAAGTAGATAAATAGGTACCACTCCGGCAGGAAGGTAAACGGCGTTTCCGTGCGCTGCTCTGGTTTGCCAGAAGCGGCTTAGTCATGCTGGCCACATGACCCGGAAGCTGTACGCCGGCTCCCTCGGCCAATAAAGCGAGATGAGCGCCGCAACCCCAGAGTCGGCCACGACTGGACCTAATGGTCAGGGGTCCCTTTACCTTTAAGGAAAAACAGGACATTCCAGGATCAAATCAGAAACAGGGACGGCTTCTGTAAATCTGGGACTGTCCCTGGAAAATAGGGACACTTGGAGGGTCTGTAATCATCCCCTCAACAAGCCAGGGATCCTCATCACCCCCCCTCAAAAAAAAAATACATTATTCTTTGCAGGACTCTGCAATAGTTAAAGTGGTATCAAAGCAGTATTTGTTCAAGGTGCTGCGATGTGACTCTAACTCAGAGCCAGGCCTGTGAGCTCAGTGTGGTGAGAAGCTCTTAGGCATGTGCAGAGTGCTGCTTCCTTGGGCTTGAATAACCCCATCACGCCTGCCCACAGCCTCTGAAGGGTTGCATTTCAGAAGGTGGAAATGAGCTTGCTAAATGCGATCAAGATCTCATGTGCAGCGGAAAGGTGAGCCTATAATGTGGCCGTTTTGATATTCTCTCTCTTTCTCTCTCTCTCCCAAGGGATTTCCAGGGCTGGGAGGGCAAAGAAGGGTTGGGATTCCTCCTCCTCCTTCTCCCCCCAGCTCTTTGTGTTATTCTGCCCATCCCTCTGGGGTGGGGGGGAGGGAAGAGAAGAGGAGCGAGATCTGGAGATAAATAACTTAATTAAAGTCTCTCTCCTTAATTGATGCAAAGTCACTTTCCTCGCCTCCTCCCCAGATGATGGCTTAATTCTCCGCAGCAGTGCTCCCGGTCTGCTGTGCAAGGCTTTGCAGGTGGAGACCTGGGCAAATTTCGGAGCCTGGGTTTTCTGTGGGTCAAACCCATATCCTCCTGTGAATTTTTTTTAAGGCAGAGCTGTGGGGACTGGTTTGGCCCCGCAAGTTGTATCCTCTAAGCCAGGAGATTCAGCTGAGGTTTCCTGAAGGCAGAGAGAAAGTATTGTGTTCCTCCCACATGTCTTCCTAGTTTAAGGACTAGAAACTTAAAATATATAAATATTTATTGATTTTTCAAAACAAAACAAAACAAAACACCACTTTACAGACTTCCTGTCCCACCTGCCTTCCATGGTTTCCATATTTGCCCTTAAACGCTGCATATTTCATATATAATATTCAATCCATCCATCCTAACCTATTTATCTTAATAATTAGAAGGACTAGAAACTTAATTTAGGAGATCTGAGAGCCGAGGCAAGCAGGGTGGTAAGTTTCAAGAGATTTCTGATACCACCTTCTGTAGCTTCCAAGGCTGCAGTAAAGCAGACCAGAGGAAGACCATGTTCATACTATAAATTTAAAGTGCTTTGATACCGCGCTAGACAGTTGTGACTTCCTGCAAAGACCCTGGGAGTTGTCATTTGTTAGGGTGCTGAGTTATTAGGAGACCCTCCCCCGTTCCCCTCCCAGAGCTACAGTTCCCAGAGTTCCCTGTGAAAGACGGGTTGATGGTTAAACCACTCTGGAAATGTTAGTTCTGGGAGGGGAATTAGGGGATCTCCATACAACTCTCAGCATCCTTACATTCCCCCCCCCAATATTTTGTTGGAAGCCTCCCAGAGTGGGTGGGGCAACCTATTCAGATGGGTGGCAAGAAATAATAAAATTATCTTCAACAACATCTGCCCGGACACTGAGGTCCAGCGCCGAGGGCCTTCTGGCGGTTCCCTCACTGTGAGAAGCCAAGTTACAGGGAACCAGGCAGAGGGCCTTTTCGGTGGTGGCACCCACCCTGTGGAATGCCCTCCCATCAGATGTCAAAGAGAAAACAACCAACAGATTTTTAGAAGACATCTGAAGGCAGCCTTGTTTAGGGAAGCTTTTAATGTTTAATAGGTTATTGTATTTTAATATATTGTTGGAAGCCGCCCAGATGGGTGGGGTATAAATAATAAATTATTATTATTATTATTATTATTATTATTATTATTATTATTATTATCATCATCATCATCATCATCATCATCATTATTATCAGGGCTTTTTTTCAGCTGGAACTCAGTTCCAGCACCTCTCAGTTGGACTCCATTGCTGTTATAAGTGAAGTGTTTTGGCACCTATTTTTTCTAGAAAAACAGCACTGATTATTATTATTATTAAACTACAGCTCCCAGAATCCTTTGGGGGAAGCCATGACTGTTTAGAGGGGGATCAGAGTGCTTTATATGTACATTGCGAATGTGGCCTAACACTGAGTGTTTGGATTTAGCACGTGGGGGGTTTAAACTGGGGAGGCAGATTCAATTTAAGATTAAAACCTTTATTTCATAACACGCCCACAGAACATTAGAAAATGACTCCCAGTGCCTGGCATGCAGGGAGCCCTTTACAGAGGAGGTAGGACAAGCCATGGATAGGCTTATCCTCTGTGAATTTCCCCGATCCTCTTTCAAAGCCATCCAAGGCCATCTCTGCCTCTAGTGGGAGGGAGTTCCGTAGTTTAACCACCCTCTTGGCTGCAGAAGCACTTTCTTTTGTCTGCCTTGAGTTCCAGGAAATCACACCTTGTGGCTCGGAAAACCTCCCTGCTGATTTTTCTGCCAGCTCAGCGGTGAGGAGTTTGGCTCAGACCCCAGTACTCCCAAAGCGAAAAGGAAGCGGGAAGAGTTTAGAGAACAGGCGAGGGGGTGGAAGGTTTATAAAACCAGGCGGGAGAGAGGAAAGCTTTTTTCCGTCTCTCGCAACGCTGGAACTGCTGGACGTCCAGCAAGCCGGAGATACAAGAAAGGACTTCTTCATCCAGCGCATAGACTGTGGAACTCACTGCCACCAGAGGCTGCGATGCACCGACTTGGGTGGCTTTAAAAGAGGGCTGGATGAAAAGCCTGTGATGGCTTCTAGCCACGATGGCTCTCTCCTGCTGCCACAGTCAGAGGCATCAAAGTTGCTGGTTTGAATCTTGAGTTCGAATCCTGATTGCTGGTTTCCAACAAGCTGGTGTGAGAACAGGATTCTGAACGAGATGGGCCACTGGCTTTTCTTATATTCTAAGAGTCCAAGCCCCCCCAAATTTCCTCTGATTAAAAAAAAAGGAACATCCTATTCCATAATAATAATAATAATAATAATAATAATGAAAATTTTATTATTTATACCCCGCCCATCTGACTGGGTGGCCCCGCCATTCTGGACCGCTTCCAACATATATAAAGCATAATAAAACATTAAACAACTTCTCCATGCAGGGCTGCTTTCAGATCTCTTCTAAAGCAGGCACCCCCAACCTTCGGCCCTCCAGATGTTTTGGACTACAATTCCCATAATCCCTGACCACTGGTCCTGCTAGCTAGGGAGCATGGGAGTTGTAGGCCAAAACATCTGGAGGGCTGAAGGTTGGGGATGCCTGTTCTAAAGGTTGTATATTTACTTATCTCCTTGGCTCGGGGGTCGCATAACTCTATACTCGCCAACATTTCTTCAGTGAAAATAGGGACAGCCTAAGGAAAAGCAAGGTGATGTCTCTAAAAAGTAGAGACATCACCTTGCCAACAAAGGTCCGTATAGTAAAAGCTATGGTTTTCCCAATAGTGATGTATGGAAGTGAGAGCTGGACCATAAAGAAGGCTGATCGCCAAAGAATTGATGCTTTTGAATTCTGGTGCTGGAGGAGACTCTTGAGAGTCCCATGGACTGCAAGAAGATCAAACCTCTCCATTCTGAAGGAAACCAGCCCTGAGTGCTCACTGGAAGGACAGATCATGAAGGTGAGGCTCCAATACTTTGGCCACCTCATGAGAAGAGAAGACTCCCTGGAAAAGACCCTGATGTTGGGAAAGATGGAGGGCACAAGGAAAAAGGGACGACAGAGGACGAGATGGTGGGACAGTGTTCTCGAAGCTACCAGCATGAGTTGGACCAAGCTGCAGGAGGCAGTGGAAGACAGGAGTGCCTGGCGTGCTCTAGTCCAGGGGGTCACGAAGAGTCGGACACGACTAAACGACTAAACAACAACAACAAACAAGGAAAAGCGGGACATTTCGGGATCAAATCAGAAACTGGGATGGCTTCTGTAAATTCAGGACTGTCCCTGGGAAACAGGGATGCATGGAGAGCAGGGAGGTGGCACTACGGATTTTATGGGACTGCACCTTTCAGCATCTCTGAGCATTGGCTTGGCTGGCGGGCAGGAGATGGAAACACAACAACAACGCCTGGGGTGGTTTTTGTTAGATGTTTCTCCCCATGCTGACCTGCTCTGTCAGGTCCCAGGCCAGCGAGCTGAAACCTAACCAACTGGCTCACAGCCTGAGGCCAACAGCTGGGTCTTGGGGTTCGTCATTCGACTCGGCACACACAAGCACTCGCTCCCAAGGATTCCAGTAAGCTGGAGCCGAGAGTGTGCTGAGCACTGAAAAGTTCTAATTGCATTTAATAAATAGGAATGCATTCATTTAAATGGATTGTACGAAGGCGTGCATTTAAATATTCAAATGCTTCGTAGGGTAATAAATAAAGAGTAGCAACAGAGCCGTCTGCAAACGTGGCGTTTTGCAAAGAATGAGAAAGCAGGGGCCGGGAACGACACAGAGAAAATGGGGTAAAATAGTGGAATAAGAATAATAATAATTATTATTTATACCAGGGGTAGGCAATCTAAGGCCCGGGGGCCGGATGTGGCCCAATCACCTTCTCAATCCGGTCCACGGACGGTCCGGGAATCAGCGTATTTTTACATGAGGTTGAATCCTGATAATACAGAAGTACTGTTTTTGGGGGACAGGGTGCGGGCTGGTGTGGGGGACTCCCTGGTCCTGAATGGGGTAACTGTGCCCCTGAAGGACCAGGTGCACAGCCTGGGAGTCATTTTGGATTCACAGCTGTCCATGGAGGCGCAGGTCAATTCTGTATCCAGGGCAGCTGTTTATCAGCTCCATCTGGTACGCAGGATGAGACCCTCCCTGCCCGCAGACTGCCTTACCAGAGTAGTGCATGCTCTGGTTATCTCCTGCTTGGACTACTGCAATGCGCTCTACGTGGGGCTACCTTTGAAGGTGACCTGGAAACTACAACTAATCCAGAATGCGGCAGCTAGACTGGTGACTGGGAGCGGCCACCGAGACCATATAACACCAGTCTTGAAAGACCTACATTGGCTCCCAGTATGTTTCCGAGCACAATTCAAAGTGTTGGTGCTGACCTTTAAAGCCCTAAACGGCCTCGGTCCAGTATACCTGAAGAAGTGTCTCCACCCCCATAGTTCAGCCCAGACAATGAGGTCCAGCGTTGAGGGCCTTCTGGCAGTTCCCTCACTGCGAGAAGCAAAGCTACAGGGAACCAGACAGGGCCTTCTCGGTAGTGGTGCTTGCACAATGGAACGCCCTCCTGTCAGATGTCAAGGAAATAAACCACTATCTGACTTTGAGAAGACATCTGAAGGCAGTCCTGTTTTGGGAAGTTTTAGATGTTTGATGTTTTATTGTGTTTTTAACATTCTGTTGGGAGCCGGCCAGAGTGGCTGGGGAAACTCAGCCAGATGGGCGGGGTAGAAATAATAAATTATTATTATTATTATTATTAGTAGTAGTAGTAGTAGTAGTAGAATGTGTCCTTTTATTTAAAATGCATCTCTGGGTTATTTGTGAGGCATAGGAATTCATTCATTCCCCTCCCCCCCAAATATAGTCCGGCCCCCCACATGGCCTGAGGGACGGTGGACCGGCCCACAGCTGAAAAAGGTTGCTGACCCCTGATTTATACCCTACCCATCTGACCGGGTTTCTCCAGCCACTCAGGGCAGCTTCCAACATAATATAAATACACAACTAAACACCAAGCATTACAAACTTCTCAATACAAGGGAAGGGAAGTTTGTAATGTGTGACATTTTAATGTATTTTTAATTTTTGTTGGAAGCTGCCCAGAGTGGCTGGAGAAACCCAGCCAGATGGACGGGGTACAATTATTATTATTATTATTATTATTATTATTATTATTATTATTATTATTATTACAGTAGTACCTCGGGTTACATACGCTTCAGGTTACAGACGCTTCAGGTTACAGACTCCGCTAACCCAGAAATAGTGCTTCAGGTTAAGAACTTTGCTTCAGGATGAGAACAGAAATCGTGCTCCGGCGGCGCGGCGGCATCAGGAGGCCCCATTAGCTAAAGTGGTGCTTCAGGTTAAGAACAGTTTCAGGTTAAGAACAGACCTCCGGAACGAATTAAGTACTTAACCCAAGGTACCACTGTATTCTTACAAGGCTGCCTTCAAATGTCTTTGGAAAGTCAGGTGTGGTTAATTCAGTTGCCTGCATTTAAACTTATGGTGCAGTCCTACTCAGTACATCCCACTGACTTCACTGGGGCTGCCACCTGAGCAGGTGGGGTTAGGGTTGCAGAGGATGAGGACTTATAGAATCTCAGAATTGTATTGGAAGGGACCCGAGGGTCATCTAGTCCAACCCCTGCAATGCAGGAATCTCAACTAAAGCATCCACGGCAGATGGCCGTCCGACCTCGGCTTAGAAACCTCCAAGGAGTGCATTGTGCGATGCTTCCAAGATCAGAGACAGGCTTCTTTGGATTACCAGTTTCTGGAGAACAAGCTCAGAGCTGGTTGCCCTCACAACAACCCTGTGAGGCAGGCTGCCAGTGTTCCCCTTTCACAGATGGCAAAACTGAGGCTCTGACTTTCCCAAGTTCGCAGGGGCTCTCTGGAGCAGAAAAGAGTACCGTACTTTTCCATCAATAAGACGCCCCCGTGTATAAGACTACCCCTGTTTTGGGAACTCCAATTTAAGAAAATGGGGGGGGGGGAGAGAGAGAGATGACACAGAGCTGTTGAGCTTTGTTTAGGGGGGGGGTTGCCAAAAATCGCTCACCCACGTGCATTGCTAAATCCGTCTCCCATCTGTCCCATCGCTGGCAGAGTCGTTGAGCTGTTTTTGGGGTGGAATTGCGGAAAATCGCTCACCCGCCGCTAATGATCCCAAAGACCCACAGCCCCCAGTCAACCGCGGTATTGCCACAGAGACAGCCATTCGCAAGCAGGCCTTTACAGACCCACCAATCACCTGCCCCGTCGCTGCAGAAAATCTCCTGCTCACGGTTGCAACCAAATTCCCATGCGCTACCCATGTATAAGACGAGGGCAAATATGAAAACAATTTTTTAAAGAAAACACCCTAGTCTTATATGCGGGAAAATACGGTAGCTCGTTCCTGGCTGCTTAAAGGAATATGCAGGCCCTTCGCTCCCATTTGATGCAACGCATCTGAAGAATATTCTAAATTTCGGGGAGCAGGTCCTATGGGTTCTGTCCAGCCAGAGTAGACCCCCCACTGAAATGAATGGACCTACATTAATTCCATGGGAATTAGTGGCGCTGTGGGTTAAACCACAGAGCCTAGGACTTGCCGATCAGAAGGTCGGCGGTTTAAATCTCTGCGACGGGGTGAACTCCCGTTGCTCGGTCCCAGCTCCTGCCAACCTAGCAGTTCGAAAGCACGTCAAAGTGCAAGTAGATAAATAGGTACCGCTCCGGCGGGAAGGTAAACGGCGTTTCTGTGCACTGCTCTGGTTCGCCAGAAGCGGCTTAGTCATGCTGGCCACATGAAACGGAAGCTGTACGCCGGCTCCCTCGGCCAATAAAGTGAGATGAGCACCGCAACCCCAGAGTCGGCCATGACTGGACCTAATGGTCAGAGGTCCCTTTACCGGAGGGTCTACTCTGAGTAGGACTCGTGTTGACCACAACCCTCATTGTTTCCTTGCATCTATCGGGTTTCTCAAGCGTGGGAAATCTCACGAGACACGTTTCCAAGTCAGGGTTTGGGTTGGCTTTCTGTTGAGTGGCCCCCCCTACCTTGAGCTCTGTTTCGACAGATCCGATCCAATTTCAGATCCGAATTCCTGTGTGAACATTTTCCATCTGCCTTACCTGCGAGCAAAGCTGGGTTTCCCCGAAAGGGGAGCTGTGGGGGTGATCAGGGCTTGCGACTCTCCCTTTCCTCTCTCTTCTGTGCCAAAACTAGATCTTTGTGTGGGCAGAAGGAATTTGCAAGGAACCTTGCCAATCTCTCTGAGCGCTCTTCCCAGCTTTGGAGTTCTGGTGGTGGTTGAGGGAGTGGTGTCCAAGGGCTACAGCTCAGAGCCAGGGAGATGGTTCTCTTGTTTGTCTCCAGATCTCCCCATGTGCAGATGAAGCGTTGGGAGAATTTTGTAATGTGCGAAAGGGGTATGTCATAGAGTTGGAATGGACCATGTGTGTGTGTGCGCGGGTGCGTTGGGATTTTGGGAACCCAGACTCCTGGATTCTGTCCACCGATCCTTTGTTCTCTTTCGTGTGCCTCAGTTTCCACCTCCCTAAAATGGGTGCAGCCATCTGCCCCACCCAGATCCGAAATTTTATTTATAAAAATATTTATAAATATTATAAAATATTTGTTTATTTGCAAAAAGACTTCTGTAAAAAAACCCAGAGTGGTTTACAACAAATGTACATAGAAGCCGTACAATAAAAGCAATATTTTTAAAAAGTTAAAATCGGGAATCAGCTAAGCGTTGTGGGAAAATGTATCCTTTTTGGATGAAGTTATTATTATTATTATATTTGTACATAGCCCTTGTTGTTGTTGTTGTTAATCCGTAGATCTCAGGGTGATTCACACATAAAATCACAATATATTCCCAATGAACTGCATATGAACTGGAGGGATTGCACCAGTAAAGAATCATTTACTTCAAAGTGAAAGCGCATTTACTGCTCAACCCTGCTTTAGTAATTACTATTTCATTTTATAACGATGGATGGAAATTAAAAGATGAAAAACGAAACTGTCAAATAGCCACGAGGAATGAGTACTTTGTGCGCGAGTTAAAATAATAACAAAGTCCAAGTAAAGACTATTGACGTTATCAGATCATCCAAGTCTAGTTCTAGATTTGCCAGGCTTTGATGGGGGCTGTCTTGAAAATGATGGTTCTGCTATTCTGAAAATGCATTCTGTGAATTGCCTGCATAGGCCTGGGTGGGATGGAAGAGTTTTCAGCTGGTGTTCAAAAGTTGAACACAAAAGTTGAAACAGAAGATGCTTGCTGAATCTCTAGTGGCAGAGAGTTCCATAGGACCAGGCTGGCGACACTAAAGCCTCAAGTCTTTTTGTCATTGTCAAATAAGCCTCACCAACTCGGGAAAGAACGAACGATGTTTCTGCAGTTGATCTCGGTGATCGAGCTGGGATTTGAGGGTGCAGGGCTTAGTAAATTAATACAGGGACATTGAACCTTGTATTTCCTTTATTTTAGGGTTGCCATATTTCAAAAAATGAAAATTGGAACACAAAAGTTGTTGAGCTTCCTTCTTGGCCAAAGCTCTTGAGCATATTTTTTGCAAAGAAGAAGAGGTTTTCAAGGTATTTTTAAAGGAAAATTGCAAAAATAAATAAATCTACACCTCCAATATGGGCAGGTTTCCCTGGACATTTAAAACGATTTACGAAATCGAGTATAGGGCGGTATATAAATTCAATGAATAATAATAATAATAATAATAATAATAATAATAATAATAATCTCCCGTAACCAAATGCCTCATTCCTTCTAGCGCTCATACTCTTTGGTTCTGGAGGCCTGGGATGCCGCCAACACTTCTGACGTCACCAGCCAAGGTAAGGAGCCAGCAGGGTGGGATTCCAGACAGGGACACAGTTAGGATTTTGAGACCCTCCATGTTCAGAGCCATAGCTGTCAACCGTCCCTTATTTGGCGGGACAGTCCTTTATCCCAGTGCCGTGTCCCGCTGCTGTCCCTTATTGATGACGTCCCTTAAATAAGCTACTGAAGGTAATGGGGCCCTTTCTGTGTCCAACTGTCCTTTGTCAGTAACAAATTGTTGCTGTTTTTTGTGTTGAATACAGTGGTACCTCGCAAGACGAATGCCTCGTAAGACAAAAAACTCGCAAGACGAAAGAGTTTTTCGTTTTTTTAGTTGCTTCGCAAGACGGATTTCCCTATGGGCTTGCTTTGCAAGACAAAAACGTCTTGCAAGTTTGTTTCCTTTGTCTTGCAAGTTTGTTTCCTTTTTCTTAAAACCGTGCATTCAGGGGGTGCAGTTGCGACTTGACTTCGAGGAGCAACTCATAGCACGCCTTTTTTGAGGTTTTTGATGACTTTGGTGATTTTTGAAGCTTTTCCAAAATCTGTGCTTCGCAAGACGAAAAAAATCGCAAGACGAAAAAACTCGCAGAACGAATTAATTTCGTCTTGCGAGGTACCACTGTATGCGCTATATGGTAATTTATAGGACCTAATAGGTATCTAAAGCCATTTGCACACAACAAAATATGTATTTTATCAAAGTAATTGTTGATCCCTTATTTTGGCTGCTGATCCCTTATTTTCGAGGCTGCTGGTCCCTTATTTTCAAATCTGTAAGTCTACAGCAATGTTCAGAGCAGTCTACCCCTGAATACCAGTTGTGGCAAAGGAGGTCTCTTAACTCAAACCCTGCTTGCTTGAGGGTTTCCCAGGGCTACCTCACTGCCCATGATGGAGGTCTAGGTGAACTGCCTTTCATCTGATCCAGCAGAGCTCCTTAGCTGTCATAATAATAATAATAATAATAATAATAATAATAATTTTTATTTATTTATATCCCGCCCTTCTCAGTTCAGAAAACCGGGCTCAGGGCGGCTAACAACAAATTTAAAACACTGAATTGATGCAACAAAAAATAGCATAAAATACAGTATGAAATGTGAATAACAACAAATTCAGAATTCAAAAATCAATTTAGGGGGGAAATCCATCCAATAAACATTAGATGATCACCAGGGCTAGCTGGCTAAATTAGTCCTATTTGGGCCAGCGAGGAGACCAGGGGAGAATTAGCTGTGGGATCTCAAAGCGGGTAATCTTCATAAAAAGAGGAGGGGAGGGAAGGAAGGGAAATAAAAGATCAGGCTAAGTTCAGATTGAAAGCCAGGCGGAATAGCTCTGTCTTACAGGCCCTGTGGAAGGAAGTTAAATCCTGCAGGGCCCTGGTCTCATGGGACAGAGCATTCCACCAGGTCGGAGCCATCACTGAGAAGGCCCTGGCCCTGGTGGAGGATAATACACCAATGTGGTGGAGGCACAGAGGCAAGGAAGCTTCTGCAAAACCGGATGAATATAGTTTCGGGTTCCTTTCATGCGTTCGCCACTCCGCAAATGACTCGCGGGCAGGCTGCCACACGGACCTTATTGTGGACTGGTAACTTGTGCGGGCCCATTTGCAGCGCCATCCGGGTGCAGGACTGTAGCAGGGTGGTAAATCTCTTGTTTTGTGTGGAAAAGGTCCTGATTTTTATCCCCGGCAGCCGCTCCAGGTAGGGATGCAAATGCCCCCGGCTTGACAGCTTGGAGAGCCACTGCCAACCTCTGCAGAGCGTATTGCCCCACTCGCTCTAAGTGGGGCTGCCCTTGAGACTGACCCAGAAACTCCAGCGGGTGGAGAATGCCGCGGTGAGACTCCTTACGGGGTCCTCGCTGCAGGATCACATTCACCCAGTGCTATACCAGCTGCACTGACTCCCGGTGGAGTACAGGATCAGGTTCAAGGTGCTGGTTTTAACCTTTAAAGCCCTCTACGGCCTAGGACCCTCGTACCTATGGGACCGCCTCTCCCGGTATGCCCCACAGAGGAACTTACGGTCTTCAAATAAAAACATCCTGAAGGTCCCAGGCCACAGGGAGATTAGGCTGGCCTCAACCAGAGCCAGGGCTTTTTCGGCTGTGGCCCCGATCTGGTGGAACGCTCTGTCACAAGAGACTAGGGCCCAGGATTTGACATCTTTCCGCAGGGCCTGCAAGACGGAGCTGTTCCACCAGGCCTTTGGTCAGGGCGCAGCCTGACTCCCTCCTTTGGCAATCTTTACAGAACATAAGCTTAATGGTTGCCATCAATTGGATTTTAATTACCGTATTTTTCGCTCTATAAGACGCACCAGACCGCAAGACGCACCTAGTTTTTGGAGGAGGAAAACAAGAAAAAAATTATTCTGAATCTCAGAAGCCAAAACAGCAAGAGGGATCGCTGCGCAGTGAAAGCAGCAATCCCTCTTGCTGTTCTGGCTTCTGGGATAGCTGCGAGGCCTGCATTCGCTCCATAAGACGCACACACATTTACCCTACTTTTTAGGAGGGAAAAAGTGAATCTTATACAGCAAAAAATACGGTAATTTTTATAATGAAACGTTTTTAGAATGTTGCACTATTTTATTGTTGTTAGCCACCCTGAGCCCGGCTTCGGCTGGGGAGGGCGGGATATAAATAAAATTATTATTATTATTATTATTATTATTATTATTATTATTATTATTATTATTAAGCTTGGTGGACTAGCTGCCCGACTGGCTGCAAGTTAGCTTCCTCTCTTCTGATTCACCCAGGCAGTTTTGGCTCCTCCACCTCTGCCTCTGTCTTTCTTGCCTTTCTCGTCTTCTCCTTCCAGGCGGAGGGCAGCTAATGGAGCGGGTGACCCGTTCGGGAATGCTGAACCCTGGCGAAGGCTGGCAGGACCTGTGGCATCATGGGCGCAGCACCTCGCTAGAATACCGGGTGCGGGTGCGCTGCCAAGAGCATTACTACGGCCCGGCCTGCAACTTCCTGTGCCGTCCCCGCGACGATTTCTTCGGGCACCACAGCTGTGATGCTGCGGGCAACAAGGTCTGTCTGGACGGCTGGACGGGAGACGAATGTAAACGGGGTATGTCCCGGGACGTCCGGCTGGCGCGGCGCGGAGGAGAGGAAGAAGGGGCTGCATTGGACCGGGGGAGGGAGGGGAGAGAACCCAGGAGTCCTGCACTGGGTGCTATTTTCCATCCTGGCCTCCTGCCAGTAATGAAGCTTTGTTAAAGGTAAAGGGTAAAGGGACCCCTGACCACTAGGTCCAGTCGTGGCTGACTCTGGGGTTGCGACGCTCATCTCGCTTTATTGGCCGAGGGAGCCAGCGTACAGCTTCCAGGTCATGTGGCCAGCATGACTAAGCCACTTCTGGCGAACCAGAGCAGCGCACGGAAATGCCGTTTACCTTCCTGCAGGAGTGGTACCTATTTATCTACTTGCACTTTGGCGTGCTTTCAAACTCCTAGGTTACGCATCCACAAATTTGGGAAAGAGAACCTGAGACTCTGCTTCGACCCTACCCAGCCCCTTCATTCATTGATTTCATTGATTGATTGATTCATTAATAATAGTAATAGTAATAGTAATAATAATAATAATAATAATAATAATAATAATAATAATAATAATAATTTATTATTTATACCCCGCCCATCTGGCTGGGTTTCCCCAGCCACTCTGGGCGGCTTCCAACAAAACATTAAAATACAATAATCTATTAAACATTAAAAGCTTCCCTAAACAGGGCTGCCTTCAGATGTCTTCTCAAAGTTTGGTAGTTATTTTTCTCTTTGACATCTGGTGGGAGGGCGTTCCACAGGGCAGGTGCCACCACCGAGAAGGCCCTCTGCCTGGTTCCCTGCAACCTCACTTCTCGCAGTGAGGGAACTGACAGAAGGCCCTCGGCGCTGGAGCTCAGTGTCCAGGCTGAACAATGGGGGTGGAGACGCTCCTTCAGGTATACAGGACTGAGGCCATTTAGGGCTTTAAAGGTCAGCACCAACACTTTGAATTGTGCTTGGAAACGTACTGGGAACCAATGTCAGGACCGGTGTTATGTCATCTCGGCAGCCACTCCCAGTCACCAGTCTAGCTGCTGCATTCTGGATTAGTTACAGTTTCTGGGTCACCTTCAAAGGTAGCCCACATAGAGTGCATTGCAGTCGTCCAAGCGAGAGATAACCAGAGCATGCACCACTCTGGCAAGACAGTCTGCAGGCAGATAGGGTCTCAGCCTGCATACCAGATGGAGCTGGGAGACAGCTGCCCTGGACACAGAATTGACCTGCGCCTCCATGGACAGCTGTGAGTCCAGAATGACTCCCAGGCTGCGCACCTGGTCCTTCAGGGGCAAAGTTACCCCATTCAGGACCAGGGAGTCCTCCACACCTGCCCACCCCCTGTCCCCCCAAAAACACTACTTCTGTCTTGTCAGGATTCAACCTCAATCTGGTAGCCACCATCCATCCTCCAACTGCCTCCAGACACTCACACAGGACCTTCACCGCCTTCACTGGTTCTGATTTAAAAGAGAGGTAGAGTTGGGTATCATCCGCATACTGATGAACACCCAGCCCAAACCCCCTGATCTCTCCCAGAGGCTGCATGTAGATGTTGAAAAGCATGGGGGAGAGGACGGAACCCTGAAGCACCCCACAAGTGAGAGCCCAGGGGTCTGAACACTCATCCCCTACCACCACTTTCTCAACATGGCCCAGGAGGAAGGAGCGGAACCACTGTATAACAGTGCCCCCAGCTCCCAGCCCCTCTAGACGGTCCAGAAGGATGTTATGGTCTGTAGGAAAATGGCCCTCGTTACATTGATGCGTCCACTTGTGTAGTGGCAAATTCAGAAGTGTAGAGTCCCATGGCCCCTCACAGCCATGTCCCTTCTAAGATTAGACAGCTTTTTCAGACTGTACAATAAACTTACAGTTATGCAATAATAATAATCAGCAACACCTTGCAACCAGTGTTCAAAACTCCCATTGTTCTAGGTGCATTTTGTGACAGGGAATTTAATGAGCGCGAGCAGTTTCTGAGCTCTGGGCTCAGCAGTGTGCCTAAGATTTCAAATTAAAACTGCAGAGCGGAAGAAAAGGAGGACCTTTTTCTGCCTCCCCACTTCCAGCTACTCTCTGAAGACTGGAGAAGAGACCCTCATAAGCATATTTTTGGGGGTGGGCAAGGGAAGGACTACTAGACCATGTGAAAAATGAACATAATCTTTTAGCTGCAGTTCATTCATTTTCAGCACTGTATTCCTGTTATTAAAAAAAGCCCGTCTAGACATTCCGTTGTGCCCATAACCTAGGTTTAAGGTGCCATTTAGCTCCTAGCTTTTGGGTGGCGTTGTGGGTTAAACCACAGAGCCTAGGGCTTGCCGATCAGAAGGTCGGTGGTTCAAATCCCTGCGATGGGGTGAGCTCCCGTTGCTCGGTCCCTGCTCCTGCCAACCTAGCAGTTTGAAAGCATGTCAAAGTGCAAGAAGATAAATAGGTACCGCTCCGGCGGGAAGGTAAACGGTGTTTCCGTGCGCTGCTCTGGTTCGCCAGAAACTACTTAGTCATGCTGGCCACATGACCCAGAAGCTGTACGCCGGCTCCCTCGGCCAATAAAGCGAGATGAGCGCCGCAACCCCAGAGTCGGTCACGACTGGACCTAATGGTCAGGGGCCCCTTTACCTTTACCTTCATATCTCAGTTTCAAACACTGCTAGCAATGATCAGTTTCAGCTAGTTCTACTATTTTCTTTGTATGTACTTGAGCAGGTGATTTGGAGTGCTCAGATACCTTCTTTCCAAGTGACCTAAGCTGTGTTTGCTGTGAAGTTTCATTGTAATCTAATAGAACCTGTCTTTTGAAACAGAAGCACCTTGCGTTTTCAGTGCTCCTAAATGCTTACCTTTGGAGCAGACCTCTGGGAAATTTGACTTCTTGTTTTGACCCATAAATCCTTGTGCAGCTCAGGACCCCAATACCTCAAGGAGCCCAATGCTTCTCCCCCTAGGAACTGTCCCAGACCCTGCAATTATCATCTGAGACCCTTCTTCATGAGAAGTCCAGAGGGTGGCACCACCGGAAAGGGCCTTTTCTGTGGTGGCTCCCTGCTTGTGGAAAGCTCTCTCTCTCACAGAGACTCACATGGCGTCATCAGCGCGCCAGGCAAAATCACTTCTTTTCTGCCAGGCCTGTGGCTTTTAATTATCTGGATTGTCTTTTAGATTTATAAATTTATTATAAATCGTAATGGGAAACCCAGCCAGATGGGCGGGGTACAAATAATAAATTATTATTATTATTATTATTATTATTATTATTATTATTATATCATCGCTCTGCCCTGGGCTGAATTTGCAACGCTCACATAAACTCCCCTCGTGTTTCTTGCAGCCATTTGCCGGCCGGGTTGTCACGAAACTCATGGGACCTGTGAGGAGCCTGGAGAATGCAAGTATGTACAGCTGAGTGTGGATGAATGGCGCAGCTTACCGGAAAAATAAGAAATCGAGATAACAAACTTTTTATTAAAAAAAGAATGGGAATGGTTTATTGAATATTTGCAGACAAATTGTAAAACAGATAAGAACATTGGCAGGATTATTGCACTAACCTGCAGTTTCGCAAGAGTATATATTTAAAGCAGATGAATAAATGAACAAATTGAGTTAGTTTGGATATGCAGAAGATATTAAAAATAAATTTAAGGATCCGCAGAAAGAGGGGGAAGGAACTCAAGTTTTGAAATGTTAAAATGGCTGAAAAATTACTGAAATGTATAAACCTGAAAATCGTAAAAAAAGAAGAAGTGATCTACAGATGAAGGGCGGTATAGAAATTTAATAAAAAATAATAATACAAATCCTGCGTTGTAGATCATATTGGCCACAAACCAAAAACAACAATTCAGCTGGGGAAGGAGGAGTGATTAAAAAGAGAGGCTTTCAAAAGCACAGAACAGGAGGTGCCTGTCTCACAGGGACAGAGGTCTCTAATGTGGGTGACACCACAATGAAGGCCCTGCTCCCACTGGCTACGTGGCACTGCCAGGCTGGCCCCCTCAGCTGAGCTCAGGCACCAGGTGGGGCTATTGAGGAGAGGGCAAGGTGGTCTCTTAAAATAACCTGCTCCTGAGTTGTTTAGTGCTTTATAGACGAAAGAGAAGACTTTAGACTTGGCCCATTAGGACAGGGGCAGCCCATGCCATTCCTTTCAAAAACGGCTACCTATGAATTTAAGTTGTCAGTCCCTTCAGGATTTCCCACATGTTTCTGGACACAACACTACGATCCCACTTTAAACAGTCACGCCTTCCTTCCCTCAAATAATTTTGGGAGCGGTAGTTTGATAAGGGTGCTGAGAATTGCCAGGAGACCCCTATTCCCTTCACGGAGCTATGGTTCCCAGGGTGGTTCAACAAACCCTGGGAACAGTAGTAGCGATGGCTTCCCCCTTCCAAAGAATTACGGGACTTGTAGTTTGTCAAGGGCGCTGAGAGTTGCCAGGAGGCCCCAATTCCCCTCACGGACCCACGGCTCCCAGAGTGGTTTAACCACCAACCAATAATAACCCCTCCTTCCCACAGTACTCTGGGAATTGCGGCACTGTGAGAGGAATAGAGGGGGTCTGCTAACATCTCTCAGCACCCTTAACCAACCTCACTTCCCAGCATTCTTTGGGAGAAGCCATGTGTGTTTAAAGTGGTATCGTAGTGCTTTAAATAAGGGACGCAGGTGGCGCTGTGGGTTAAACCACAGAGCCTAGGACTTGCCGATCGGAAGGTTGGCGGTTCAAATCCCCACAATGGGGTGAGCTCCCGTTGCTCGGTCCCAGCTCCTGCCAACCTAGCAGTTCGAAAGCACACCAGTGCAAGTAGATAAATAGGTACCGCTCCAGCGGGAAGGTACACGGCGTTTCCATGCACTGCTCTGGTTCGGCAGAAGCGGCTTAGTCATGCTGGCCACATGACCCGGAAGCTGTATGCCAGCTCCCTCGGCCAATAAAGCGAGATGTGCGCCACAACCCCAGAGTCGGTCATGACGGGACCTAATGGTCAGAGGTCCCTTTAACTTTACCTTAGTGCTTTAAATGTGCCGTGTGGATGTAGCCTGTTGAAATCAGGGGCCGTTAATTCCAGTGGGTCTTCTCTGCGTAAAATTGGATTGCACAGCCCTGCGAGGTACATAATGTTTGGGAACTGGGTTACCTCTCCCCCTTTCCTGCTTCCCAAATTCTCCCCCTCACCACCAAGGAGCCGATTTCCTGGCCGGCCCCGGCAAGTGGAAGCCCGGCAGCTCCCCTCCAACGCCGGGGCAATGGCCTAGGGCAGGAAACAGCCAGCCAAGCCCCGCTGGGAGGAGAAGGAAGTTCTGGGTCCCGGCCAGGAAAAATGATGTCACCCTTGGATCCCAGGGCCGATAAGGATGGGGTGTGGCACGGATCGCGGTTACGAGGAGGCCCAGTCCCTGATTGGGAAGGCTGGGCAGGGGCCAGGATCTTGACCGGCTGCCCAGTGCGATGGCCCCGGTGGGGCAAGAAGGCTTTTTTTCGCAAGCTGGGGGGGGGGGGGAGCCAAGCCGAGCAACGGCTGCGTCAAAGATAGCTAAATGGGGTTTCCGTGGAATGCGGAAAGTTCCCGATACCACATTTACACATAGCTGTCAACGTTTCCCTTTTTTAAGGGAAATTCCCGTATTCCAAATAGGATTCCTCGCAAGAAAAGGGAAAAGTTGACAGCTATGCATTTACACCATCCGTTTCCAAGCGCTGCGACCCTCCTCTAGACAGCCACGCCTTCCCCCAGGGAATCCTGGGAGTTGTAGTTTGTTCAGGGTGCTGAGAGTGGTTAGGAGATCCAGGTTCCCACACACAGAGAGAGAGCTACAATTCCCAGAGTTCCCTGCGAAGAAGGATTGGTAATAATAATAATAATAATAATAATAATAATAATTTATTTATACCCCACCCATCTGGCTGAGTTGTCAAACCGCTCTGGGAATTGTAGCTTTGTGAGAGGAATGGGGTGTGTATGTGTCTCCTAACACCTCTCAGCGCCCTGGACAGGCGATGGCCCTCACAAATCCTTAGGGTGTTGTCGCTGTTCTGCATTGGCGTAGGAGGTAGAAGTCCCGCCATGTTTCTTGGAAAGAGCCTGATTTTTCCTATCACCCTTTTGAAGTCGTCTTAGCTAGTGCCCATCACCGTGTTGTGGCGGTGAGTCCCAGAGGTTAACACCACGCCTGTTCATTGTGTAACTCCAGTGTCATTGTCAGTGTCATTGTGTAACTCCAATGACTTCTAGAGTTAGGAAAAGGGGAGGAAGAAACATCTCTGTCTCTCCTCCTCTCTGTGCAATTCCTTAATACGATAAGTATCTGCGATTTCTTCCCCTGTTCCACATGGCAGGTGTTGTTGTTGTTGTTAATTATACAGTGGTACCTCTGGTTGCGAACGGGATCTGTTCCGGAGGCCCGTTCGCAACATGAAAAGAGTGCAACCCACAGCAGTCCATCTGCGCATGCGCGTGACGTCATTTTGCGCGTCTCCACATGCGCGAGCAGCGAAACCCAGAAGTAACCCTTTCCGGTCGCCACGGGGCGTAACCTGAAAGAACGTAACTAGAAGCAAACATAACATGGGGTATGACTGTATAGGAATTTGCTGACGTGCTCTGTAATTTGTATATTTTGTTTCCCCCACAGTGCTCTGTATTTTTATGTTTCGAATGTTTGTTGTAAGCTGCTTTGGGCACAGCTGCCCAAAAGCAGTAAACTCCACCCATCTTCTATTATTAATTAATGCCATCACTGCATGATGAGGACAAAAGAACAGTCCCTTGCCCTGAGGCACTTACAGTCTAAAATTTGACACGGGGAAGACCGCAGATGGAAGGGATGCGAAACTGAGGCAGATGTAAACGAGCAATAATAATAATAATTTATTATTTATACTCTGCCCATCTGGCTGGGTTTCCCCAGCCACTCTGGGCGGCTTCCAACAAAATATTAAAATACAACGGTCTGTTAAACATTAAAATCTTCCCTAAACAGGGCTGCCTTCAGATGTCTTCTGAAAGTCTGGTAGTTGTTTTTCTAGAACATAGCTGTCTATTCGGTTGCCTGTGCCAGGGGGTTGTGCCAGAGGACTTAACTCAAAACAGTAGATTCTGAGGGACTTGGAGGGAGAGAGGGGGGCGGAGGGAGAGAGGGAGAAATGGCATCAGCCAGTCCATTCTGGGAGGCAGTTCCTAGGGCTTGCCGATCAGAAGGTCGGTGGTTCGAATCCCCACGGCGGGGTGAGCTCCCATTGCTCAGTCCCTGCTCCTGCCAACCTAGCAGTTCGAAAGCATGTCAAAGTGCAAGTAGATAAATAGGTACCGCTCTGGCGGGAAGATGAACAGTGTTTCTGTGCTCTGCTCTGGTTCTCCAGAAGCGGCTTAGTCATGCTGGCCACATGACCCGGAAGTTGTACGCCGGCTCCCTCGGCCAGTAAAGCGAGATGAGCGCCGCAGCCCCAGAGTCGGTCACGACTGGATCTAACGGTCAGGGGTCCCTTTACCTTTACAGTGGTGTCCCAGAAATAGTGCTTCAGGTTAAGAACTTTGCTTCAGGATGAGAACAGAAATAGTGCTCTGGCAGCGCGGTGGCAGCGGGAGGCCCCATTAGCTAAAGTGGTGCTTCAGGTTAAGAACAGTTTCAGGTTAAGTACGGACCTCCGGAACGAATTAAGTACTTAACCCGAGGTACCACTGTATTTTTAAAAAAGATGCTCTCAGGTGAGACTATCATTATACATTTAAAACGATGAAGCCAGTAACTGCGTGACGAGGCCATCTCGAGCTGGCTGGCTGGCTCACATCTCCCGCTCATAACCACTGTGCTGCACCAGCTCTGAGCTTTCCCCTTCGTCCTTGCAGGTGCCACTATGGGTGGACCGGTCAACTCTGCGACGAGTGCATTCTTTTCCCAGGCTGCGTTCATGGCAGCTGCACAGAGCCTTGGAAGTGCGACTGCGAGACCAACTGGGGGGGCATCCTCTGCGACAAAGGTGAGCCCCCCCCACTTGGAGCATCCTCAGTAGAGGCTTGGCTTCTGCTGGAAATTGGCCAGTCTGGAATTTCCCCCAGGCTACTCTATGACTCACGTTGAACCCAACCTCTGGGGTTCTTTGCCATTGCTTTTCATGTTCTACTGACAGGGTCCTTTGTTTTAAATTATTTTGTGTTGCGCCTGGAAATTGGTCACTAAATTTGTCTCCAGTAAGCCAGGCAATGGTAAGCCAGAGAAGGGAACAGAGTCAGGCCCAAACAGGTAGATAGATAGATAGATAGATAGATAGATAGATACATACATACATACATACATACATACATACATAATTTTATTTGAATGCTGCCTTTGCACAGTTCAAACCATGCTCAAGGCATCAAAAAATACGTAAAAACAACATAACAAAATTGGTCATAAACAATACATAAAATATTAAACAAATACTCAACCAAACTGAACAATTTCCACATAAACCACAATAAGATCTATATTCTAAAGATACAAAAACCCCCAACAATAAATACTTCTAAGACCCAGAGAGGTCAAGATCCTGCAGCTTCTGCTCTGCGGCCACACATTGCGAACTTTTTATTCCCACGGATAAGAGAGTTGCCATTTTCTCTGCTGGATGGGCCTCTTCCATTTTTCTTTGTTCCCCTGATGAGCCAGGAAGCAGAGATCCATTTGCAGAGTGGCAAGGTTAAATGGAGGTTTCTTCTCTTTAGTTTTTGCTAAACTAATTATGCAACACAGCAGCCAAACCATGACAATCCCTAGTGTGATGTACACCCAGATATGTGTGTGCCCTGAACCTGACACAGGTATATTAAGGAAGAATTGAAGCACTCAGTTGTCATTTTGCTGATAAACAAGCTGGTACTCTCCAGCAAATCCTTCATAAATGTTATTGATAGCAAGGCCGCTGTCAGATATATAGAAGTGCCCTTCATACGTGCCAATAGACTGGGGATACTTAGTACATCAAAGCACAATATGGGACACGGGTGGCGTTGAGGGTTAAACCACAGAGCCTAGGACTTGCCAATCAGAAGGTCGGCAGTTTGAATCCCCGCGACGGGGTGAGCTCCCGTTGCTCGGTCCCTGCTCCTGCCAACCTAGCAATTCGAAAGCACGTCAAAGTGCAAGTAGATAAATAGGTACTGCTCCAGCGGGAAGGTAAACGGCATTCCCGTGCGCTGCTCTGGTTCGCCAGAAGCGGCTTAGTCATGCTGGCCACATGACCTGGAAGCTGTACGCTGGCTCCCTCGGCCAGTAAAGCGAGATGAGCGCCACAACCCCAGAGTCGGCCACGACTGGACCTAATGGTCAGGGGTCCCTTTACCTTTACAGCAATGATGATGATGATAATAATAATAATAATAATAATAATAATAATAATAATAATAATAATAATAATTTATTATTTGTACCCCACCCATCTGGCTGGGTTTCCTCAGCTACTCTGGGCGGCTTCCAGCAAAGATAAAAATACATTAAAATGTCACATATTAAAAACTTCCCTGAGCAGGACTGCCTTCAGATGTTTTCTAAATGTCAGGTAGTTGTTTATCTCTTTGACATCTGATGGGAGGGCGTTCCACAGGGCGGGCGCCACCACCGAGAAGGCCCTTTGCCTGGTTCCCTGTAGCTTTGCTTCTCGCAATGAGGGATCCGCCAGAAGGCCCTCGGTGCTGGACCTCATGGTGGAAAGATGCAAACTCACTGGAACCAAGGAATCACCTGAGCTTTCCTCCCTGCCCAGATCTGAACTACTGCGGGTCTCACCGTCCGTGCAAAAACGGCGGCACTTGTGCAAACAACGAGCCGAACGAGTACGAGTGCCTTTGTCCTGATGGATTCCACGGCCGGAACTGCGAGGAAGGTGAGTGGCGACTCGAAATGTCGGGCGAGAAAAGCCCCTCCAGGACAGTTGCCTCCCAGGGTCTCTTCCATAATCCTTTGCAATGCTGTACAGTGTCCAGGGCAGGGACAACTATTTTGGTGTGCTACAGGTATAGTCCTCCCAATGCTTTGGAGTGCAACTCCCATTGGCCCGGTCCGGGATGATGTAGTCCATCTTCAGGGCACCTCATTGGCCACTTCCTTTCCCCCCACTTTTATATTGTTATTAATTGAAGTCCATGATATCATACACAATCTTAAATACATGTACAAAGAAAAGGTAATAGTGATGATGATGATGATAATAATAACAACCTTAAATAATTATACAGTCATATCTAGGGATGCGGGTGGCGCTGTGGGTTAAACCACAGAGCCTAGGACTTGCCGATCAGAAGGTTGGTGGTTCGAATCCCCGCGACAGGGTGAGCTCCTGTTGCTCGGTCCCTGCTCCTGCCAACCTAGCAGTTCGAAAGAACCTCAAAGTGCAAGTAGATAAATAGGTACCACTCCGGTGGGAAGGTAAACGGCATTTCCGTGCGCTGCTCTGGTTCGCCAGAAGCGGCTTAGTCATGCTGGCCACATGACCCGGAAGCTGTACGCCGGCTCCCTCGGCCAATAAAGCGAGATGAGCCCCGCAACCCCAGAGTCGGTCACGACTGGACCTAATGGTCAGGGGTCCCTTTACCTTTACCTTGGGTTACAGACACTTAAGGTTGCGGTTTTTCAGGTAACGGACTGCCGAAACCCAGAAGTACCGGAATGGGTTACTTCCGGGTTTCGGCGATTGCGCATGCGCAGAAGAGCCGAGTCGCAACCCGCGTGTGTGCAGACGTGCAGCTGTGGCTTGCGAATGTGCATTCCGCACGGATCACGTTCGCAACCCAAGCGTCCACTGTACCGTTAAATATTGATTTAAACTTGTACTTTTACGTGCTCTTTTCTAACTAAACAAAAATAAACCAGAGTAGAATCAAATAAACTAAACTAGCAAAGTGGTTGGGTGTCAGAGTTGAATATGGGTAGCAGAGGTCCTTTTCCCACTCAGCCAGCGAGCTAACTGAATGAGGTGCCCCCATTTGTTATAAAGCACATTTCTAATCTCCTCATCATCATAAAAGCCTCAGGGCAGGGATGCGATACAAATCGCACTTCCCAAAATATACGTACCACAAAACAATCAAAGTAACTAACAAAAGAGGATAAATACAGCAGACATCTTAAAATTACCAAACAAAAAAACAAACCTTGTAGAATACGCAGCTTACTTTCTGACTGAAATACTGGTACCTTGTTAGCACCCAAGGAAACAAAGTGACCTAACCGGGAGCTATATATAAACTTATTTCCAAATATACTAATGTCGTTTATTTATTTTTTATATCTTTCATAAAACTCATATACCACTTGATTCTGTGAAAAAACCTCCAACCTAGGAGTCACCTGACTTATAAGTAGGCCTAGAATGTTTATTTGACTAATCAGGTAATCAGTTTAAAGTTTGAGCTAGAAACATGGTACATAAAATATAATCCTGCAATGCATTCTACTTGGTGGGGTCGCTTGTTTATCGGGGTTGTCCTTGGCTCCCAAAAAAGATGATTAATTTTTAGCTGCAGCCAGGAAGCGCCTTTGCATTTTGGGATGGGACAAAATCCCCTCCCCCCCCCCGTCTTGCTTCAGAAATGTTTTCTCAGCTGTGCGATGCGAGGGACTGGAAATCAGAAGCTGGTCTGTTAGCAGAGAACTGGGCGGAATGATAGTCTGGGCATGGAAAATGACTCCACTCTTTGCTCCAGGAGGAGAGGCAGAGGTCATAAAGGGAGGAGGGTTCTTTTTCCAATCCAGGCTGGGAGAAGAGACCTGTGTCTCCCTCGTCCATTTTGCGCCAGCTCTGAAAATTGGGTGGGATACAGCGGTCAAAGTGGGGGCTTGGAGAAGCTGGGAGGGCTCGCTTCCTGAGCCACCTGCCTGCACTGGCAGAGGAAGAGGAATGCGGGGGGAGCGCACCGCCCCCGGTGGCGCGATCCTGGTGGGGTGCCATCGTGGCTGCCGTCCCTGCCCGCGTTGGGTGCCTCGCCCCCACAGGCGTCGTGCCACGCCCCCAGGACACGTGCCACACCCCCGGGATGTGTGCCAGCCCCTCCCCTCCCTGCTCTCTGCCTGCCCCCCCCCAGTGCTGGAGCATGAACCTCTGCCACTGCCTGCCTGAACGCCTTTGGCAGAGTGAAGATACGATACGATACGATACGATACGATACGATACGATACGATACGATACGATACGATACGATACAATACAATAATCTTTATTGTCATTGTCCTATACAGAACAATCTACGTCAGACATTCAGAAACCAACAAGCCTGCTATCCCATCTATCCCAGCCTGGTTAGCCCCCTAATACTCCATAATTGAATACAATATACTCCCATAGAGACTAGCTTCAAGGTAAAGGGACCCCTGACCATTAGGTCCAGTCGTGACCGACTCTGGGGTTGCGGCGCTCATCTTGCCTTATTGGCCGAGGCAGCCGGCGTACAGCTTCCGGGTCATGTGGCCAGCATGACTAAGCCGCTTCTGGCGAACCAGAGCAGCGCACGGAAACGCCGTTTACCTTCCCGCCGGAGCAGTACCTATTTATCTACTTGCACTTTGACGTGCTTTCAAACTGCTAGGTTGGCAGGAGCAGGGACCGAGCAACCGTCGCGGGGATTCGAACTGCCGACCTCCTGATTGGCAAGTCCTAGGCTCTGTGGTTTAACCTACAGCGCCACCCGCGTCCCAGAGACTACCTTACACTGTATTTAAAACCAAAATCGCACTTGAATAGAAACTGTTTCTCTGGATAATTTCCAGGCGAACAGAGGAACTTCATGAGAGTGGGGTCTTTTTTTCTTTTAATGCCCAACCCATGGTGGCCGTAAGCATGAAGGGGAGGGCCAGCTAGCAGACCTTACTGTGGACTAGTGGCTTTGGGGCAGGCCCATTTGCAAAACAGCCTTGTGCCTTCTCTTTCCCATGTCTCCCCAATGTCAGCTCTCCTTCCGTTACCCGTTGCCGAATTAACTTGCGCTCCTGAGCTCTGTGCCAACGGCGGAACGTGCCTCAACACCTCACCCGGTTTCCGCTGCGTGTGCCCCCCAGGATGGAGTGGGGAGTTGTGTCAGCATGGTAAGTGGCTTCTTGTTTTTGTTGTTGTTTATTCGTTTAGTCGTGTCCGACTCTTCGTGACCCCCTGGACTAGAGCACGCCAGGCACTCCTGTCTTCCACTGCCTCCCGCAGTTTGGTCAGACTCATGTTTGTAGCTTCTAGAACACTGTCCAACCATCTCGTCCTCTGTCGTCCCCTTCTCCTTGTGCCCTCAATCTTTCTCAGCATCAGGGTCTTTCCCAGGGAGTCTCCTCTTCTCATGAGGTGGCCAAAGTATTGGAGCCTCAGCTTCAGGACCTGTCCTTGCAGTGAGCACTCAGGGCTGATTTCCTTCAGAATGGATCGGTTTGATCTTCTTGCAGTCGATGGGACTCTCAAGAGTCTCCTCCAGCACCATAATTCAAAAGCATCCATTCTCCGGCGATCAGCCTTCTTTATGGTTCAGCTCTCACTTCCATACATCACTACTGGGAATACAATAGCTTTTACTATACGGACCTTTGTTGGCAAGGTGATGTCTCCGCTTTTTAAGATGCTGTCTAGGTTTGTCATTGCTTTTCTCCCAAGAAGCAAGTGTCTTTAAATTTCGTGGCTGCTGTCACCAATGCGATGTTTGCTTTTACCAATCTTAACAGTCTTAAGGTCTTAAGGGCATTTAAAAAAATAAACAAATGACAGTGTTTACTTACGAGGAAGGAAATAGAGTGTTAGCACTCTCACTTGCAAACTTTGGCAACAGATGTAAAGATTTTCAAAGGTGGAAATGCACAAATTTCTGCTTTGGTAGAAGTTATCGAGTAGGGATGCATATGATGTGTGTGAGCACTCAGCTTTGCACATTTTAAATCTGAATGGAAAATGCTTATTAAACGTTGATCTTTTACTGGATTCAGACCGTTTAATAGATGGGCATGAATTTCAGAAGACCGAGCCTACTTAATCATTTATTCCGCATGCCTAATTTTTATGTGAGTTCAATTTTTCCACCGGGTAGAAAGGGAACATCAAATGGATGAATAAGTGTTTCCTATTTTCCCTCACTTTCTCGGTGTTTTCCCTACTTTTATTTTCTCCTTCATTGAGGTTCAGACCCAAGTTATGCAAAATCCTACTTTGCATCTTAATTTTGCTGATAGATTATATGCATTAAAACTCTGTATATGCCAAATGGATGTTTAAGAAATAATAATAAAAAAATGTTGATGTTTCAAACATCAGTACCTGCAGCTAACAAGATGACCTTCTCCCACTTTTTTGGGGTGGTGGAGGACTGATGAATTTTGGGGACACACATGGATGCTTAAAAATGAGACACAGTCCAAAGATAGGCCCCAGAAATCCTAAACTTCATCAAAAATATAGACTACTTTTTAAAGTGCAAAGGTGTCAGAGGTTTTTTGGATTTCAGATTCGGGGAATTGGGCTGCCCAAGGTGTTTCCAAAGGAGACAAAGAAAGACAGCTGAAGTTTGGGAATTTCAAAGCTGCAGTAAATGCTAAACTGGTATTAATTCATTCCAGTGGAATAGCCATGTTTGGGCTATTGCAGCAAAACCAACAAAAAACAAGCCAACCGAGACCTCCCTCCAGCTGTTTTGGACTACAGCGCCCATCAGCCCCAGTGCAGGATGGGAGTTGTAGTTCAGAGCAGCCGGAGGACACCCGATTGGTGATGGCTGGGCTGGACTGACAAGTCTTTTGCGACAATACATTGGATGGTTATCTACCGCAGATGCTTCAGTTGAGATTCCTGCATTGCAGGGGGTTGGCTAGATCAGGGGTAGGCAAACTAAGGCCCAGGGGCCGGATCCGGCCCCATCGCCTTCTCAATCTGGCCCGCAGATGGTCCGGGAATCAGCGTGGTTTTTACATGAGTAGAATGTGTCCTTTTATTTAAAGTGCATCTCTAGGTTATTTGGGGGCCTGCCTGGTGTTTTCACATGAGTAGAATGTGTCCTTTTATTTAAAGTGCATCTCTAGGTTATTTGGGGGCCTGCCTGGTGTTTTCACATGAGTAGAATGTGTGCTTTTATTTAAAATGCATCTCTGGGTTATTTGTGGGGCATAGGAATTTGTTCTCCCCCCCCCCAAAGTAGCCCAGCCCCACACAAGGTCTGAGGGATGGTGGGCCGGCCCATGGCTGAAAAGGTTGCTGACCCCTGGACTGGATGAGCCTTGGAGTCCCTTCCAATTCTTCTATGATTTATGCATTGAATTCCACATACACGCTTTCTGTGTGGTTTCAGTTTCCCCAACTCTGTAACTGTGAGAGCCAGAAACCTTAAAAAGCGACATCTCTGTTCTTTTCCTGAGACAAATTAGGTTCAGCTTGCCGTAACTGCTAGCAGAAGTGCAGTTTTGCAAACCGCCGGGCGCTATGTTAATTCCACTGTCGTTAGATGGCTGTAAAGTTAAGGGATTATTAAGGCGCTGGGATTTCCCTCTGCCTCTGTTGCCGGATCCTCCTAACCACAGCGCATTGTTTTGTTGCCCCCTAGAGGTGACCGACTGCCTCTCACAGCCCTGCAGCCACGGCGGAACTTGCAAGGACCTCCCTGACGGCTTCAAGTGTCTCTGCCCTCCACAATGGGCAGGGAAGACCTGCCAGATCGGTGAGGATTTTTGCCCTTCGTTGCGTGACATTCTGTGGTCCAGAGTTGCTCCTTCCTCCTTGGGTTACATCACCCCCTCCAACCCTTTCCCCCAGGGTCATCTTTAGCAGATGCGGTGCCGGGGTGCAAATATCTGCCCAGCGCCCCCAAATTACCACGGATGGGGGGGGGCCGAAGTTGCGCACTGCCAGCCACATACTGTATTTTTCGCTCCATAAGACACACCTAGTTTTTAGAGGAGGAAAACAAGAAAAAAAAAAAATTCCGAATGAAACAGTGGATGTATGATTTTTGTGGTTCATGCTGTGGCCACAGACATGATATGTGATTTGACGGTGAGTTTGGGGTAGCCCAATCCATGTGGATCCGTGAGAATCCATGTGGATCCGTGCTTTGTAACCACGTTTTTGCGCCATTGCGGCCCCACGAAACAGTGGATGCGTGATTTTTTTGGGTGCAGGCTGTAGCCATGGATATGCTATGTGATCTGATGGTGAATTTGGAGTTACCCAATGCAAAATTCCTGAGGAGCCATGTGCTTTTACCTCCTCCCTCCCAGGCAGCCTCCTTTATCACTAGAGTCCCTTATCTCCCTCCTGATCGCTTGCTGATCAGCGGCTTCCTTTCAACCCCCCCCCCTTCCCTCTTTCTTTATAAAAAAGCACGATTTGCTTTTTGCCCCTGGGCAATTCGGCTCCAGGGACCACACATTCACTGTATAAGACGCACAGACATTTCCCCTTACTTTTTAGGAGGGAAAAAGTGTGTCTTATGGAGCGAAAAATATGGTAGTTAGCGGGGCGCAGTTTCCATCCTAAGCCTCTGTAGGAATCGCTCTCCTCCCGCGGAGGCTTGGGAGACAAGCTGCACGCCCGCCAGCCATATAGTTGACGGGGCGAAGCGTGCAGGGAAAGGGGAGGCCGCCGGCAAAGCCGCGCCGCTCCCCCACTCGCTGAGGTGCCCCTGAGAGGCTGGCGCCCTGGCGCCATGCACCACTAAGCCCTATGGGAAAGATGGCTCTGCTCTTCCCAACGTTCCACCTACTTGTCCTCCCAACTCGTCCTGTGCGATTTTCCTTTTCTTTCCTGCCCCCAAATCAACACCCCTCTTTCCCTCACCTGCCCTGTTTTCAGCCTTCTAGAAGGCTGAGACTTCCTCCTCCTCGGATGTTAGAATGTTTGTGCTCATTCCGCTGCTCCACAGAACTGCCACTTAGGGGAGGTGAAAAACCCGGAGCTTTCAGCCTTTTAACAGGGGCAGGCTTTGGGTAATCTTTTGTAATGTGGCGCCCTGTGCAAGCCAAAATTGGGTGCCCACAAATGGATCTTTTCCCATTATGGATCTTTTCAATTTTGCACCCCTTCGACTCGGCCACCCGCACTGCCCTAAATCCTGCGCTGATATCAGGCGCTTTCTGTGTTGGTTTCAGGTTTTTCTCTGTAACCGTGAGGCCAGGTACTTGCAAAGTGGTGTAATCTCTCTGGTTTTTCTCCTGAGTCAGCTAGTCTGGAGTCCCTGGGCATGACTTCTGTCCAAGTATTATGGAGGTTCTGAACCCTGTTAATTAACTGGTGTGATTTACAGTTGCCACAAAATACACTCTTCTTAGATGGCTTTACAAATCAGACCGGGCATATTGCTGGAGGAAGGGTGCGTTTGGGTTTTAGTCACATACTTAGGCTGAACCTCCATTTACAAGAGTAGTATATCTCTAGTGGCTGGGTACAACCAGTGAGAGGCAACCCTTAGGCCACTACGCCCCTGCTTCCTAGAGAAATCTGGCTGATCACTGTTGGAAGTTGTGGGGGTTACCTTGGTGGACCTTTGCTCTGATTTGGCTTGGCGTTTCCCATGTTCTTGTTTCCAGATGTGAATGAATGCCAGAAGAACCCATGTCTCCATGCGCGTGGGTGCAAAAACCTCATTGGGGGCTATTTCTGTGACTGTCTGGATGGCTGGACTGGAACAAACTGCAATATCAGTAAGGACGGGGGAGCCCAGTGGGGTGCGACATACATTCAGGAGTCGGGGCAAAGTAAGCCTTAATTTGGCTGACGCACTGCAATTTGTACCCGTAGCAAGGAGAAGGGCTGTTAACCCAGTGATAAGAACACATCCACACCTTAGCAAGGCTAGGGGGAAACCTGTGCCTGAGACCTTAGAGAGACCTTTGTCCAATCAGATGAGAGAATTGAGCCCTGGAGGGATGACTGGTTAGAGACTCTGAACCAGGCAGCTATCTTCCTATAGACATAGAACTGTAAGGCTGTCGTCACGCAGCCGCCTTTGGAGGACTGGGGATGCCACATCACAATTCTGGATTTGCATCACGTCAGGGTGCAGGAGGGGAGCAAAAGAGAAGGCAGGTGTTAAAACGGCGGTTTTAAGCAACAGCAGAGGTTTGGATAAAGCGGGGATGGAGGTGTTGTAAGGTGGATTTATAGACCAGAAGATGCCCACTGCTGCTTTCGAGCCAGACAGCTCTGCTGAAAACTGTCCTGGCCTTTTGCAATCTGGTTGGCTTCCTTGCTGAACATCAGGCGCATGACTGAGGGCAGATCCATACCACCAATTTAAAGCACACCCCACAAATATTTAAACCCCATGACCCCCCCCCACCAAAGAATCAGGGAACTGTAGTTTGTTAAGGGTGCCAGGAATTGTGGCCCTGTGAGGGGAAAACTACAGTTCCCAGAATTATTTGAGGAAAGCCACTGGATGCACTTTCAATGCATGGAGCGGATATGATGTAAGCCTTTCTTGTTCTGGCAGACATTTTAAGGTAGTGTTTGGTTTTACGGATAAAATGTTTACTGTGTTATTGGCTTGTTTTCCATAGGTAGTTTTTTATGTACACCGCTGAGAAAGGGGAATAATCAAGGGATACAGAAATGTCTTAAACCAGTGGTTCCCAATTTTGCAAAGTACTGCGGACCGGCTGTTTTTCAAAAGCCAAGCCATGGACCCCTTTTGAAATTTTTGATATGTCTATGGTAGCTTTTGCTATGTGAATTGTGTCACAGAACCCCTAAATGGATTATGTGGAAGCACCCATTGGGAACCTCTGTCTTAAATAAATAGTGTATTTCTCTCACGGGAACTGGTTAGAACTTCAGTGATCACACACCCATTCTCTACTTTACCCCCTTATTCCCAAATAGGAGAAAACTCTTGCCGGAGACGATGTCGCAATGGAGGGACCTGCCAGGTAAGTGTGTGGGTGCTCAGGTCGGATTGAAAGAGAAAACTTTCAAAAGCAAGAATTGGGGGCTGCCATTTTAGGGATGCTACCCTGAGAAATCCACCCAAATGTGTGCTGGCAGAGACTTCTCGCCAGGTTATTTTCATCCTCACAGCCTTGCCGGCTTTCTTGGACCACTGCCCTACTGCCGCAGAAGCCCCACCAGCCAGTAATCACAAAGTTCAAAGACGGGTTTAGCTCTTTGTTAGCGAAAACACCATCTCCACAGACTGGGCTGAGTGTCAGGCCCAATTTGGCCCGCCATCTTGATTCAACATGGCATCCAAACAGAGACAAAGATTGCCTCCCTGCCAACTCCCCAGGAACCCTTGTGCCGACTTTGGCAACGAGATATCAAGAGACGGCCGAACCTATAGAGAACAGACAGGATGGACAGTTTTCCAAAATATATAGTAGATGGGTTGCCTCAGTATAAAGTAGCTTAGGTATTCTAGATCTGTGATATCTGCCAGCCCATGATCTTTCTGTGGGCCTTACATCTGCCTGGAGGAAGACTTCCACTTGGTAATCCTCACAGAACTCTAGCCCAATGGTTACCATTAATTTGATTTTGAATTGATTTGAGAATAAATTGATTTTAGAATGCTGCGTTACTTTTATCGTTGTTAGCCACTGAGCCCAGCTTTGGCTGGAAAGGGCGGAATAAAAAATTATATTTTTCAAGCACAATTCAAAGTATTGGTGCTGACCTTTAAAGCCCTAAATGGCCTCAAAGGCCCAGTATACCTGAAGGAGCGTCTCCACCCCCATCGTTCTGCCTGCACACTGAGCTCCAGCGCCGAGGGCCTTCTGGAGGTTCCCTGACTGTGAGAAGCCAAGTTACAGGGAACCAGGCAGAGGGCCTTCTCAGTGGTGGCACCCGCCCTGTGGAACGCCCTCCCACCAGATGTCAAAGAGAACAACTACTACCAGACTTTTAGAAGACATCTGAATGCAGCCCTGTTTAGGGAAGCTTTTAATGTTTAATAGGTTATTGTATGTTAGTGTTCTGTTGGAAGCCTCCCAGAGTGGCTGGGGAAAGCCAGCCAGATGGGTGGGGTCTAAATAATAAATTATTATTATTATTATTATTATTATTATTATTATTATTCGTTCTGGCATGGGGAACCTCTTTGACCGCAGATCCCACAAGCTCAACCCAGCGTGGCCAATGAGCTGGATGACAAGGGTTGTGGTTTAGCAATACTTGGGGGGCCAGTTTCCCTTTGTGCAAGTTCATCTGTGAGTTGTCCACAATTTCGTTTAATGGGATCCTCTTTAGCCCATCTGCGTTATTCCTGCATTGCGGGGAGTTGGTCTAGATGACCCTTGGGTACTTTCCAACTCAACAACTCAATAATAATAATTTATTATTTAGACCCCGCCCATCTGGCTGGACTTCCCCAGCCACTCTGGGCGGCTTCCAATAAAGTATTAAAATACAGTGGTCTGTTAAACATTAAAAGCTTCCCTAAAGAGGGCTGCCGCCAGATGTCTTCTAAAAGTCTGGTAGTTGTTGTTCCCTTCACATCTGAAGGGAGGGCGTTCCACAGGGCGGGGGCCACTACCGTGAAGTCCCTCTGTCTGGTTCCCTGTAATTTGGCTTCTCGCAGCAAGGGAACCGCCAGAAGGCCCTCGGTGCTGGACCTCAGTGTCCGGGCAGAATGATGGGGGTGGAGATGCTCCTTCAGATATACTGGACGGAGGCCGTTTAGGGCTTTAAAGTCAGCACCAACACTTTGAATTGTGCTCAGAAACGTACTGGGAGCCAATGTAGGTCTTTCAAGACCAGTGTTATGTGGTCTCGGCAGCCGCTCCCAGTCACCAGTCTAGCTGCCACATTCTGGATTAGTTGTAGTTTCTGGGTCACCTTCAAAGGTAGCCCCACGTAGAGCGCATTGCAGTAGTCCAAGCGGGAGATAACCAGAGCATGCACCACTCTGGTGAGACAGTCCGAGGGCAGGTAGGGTCTTAGCCTGTGTACCAGATGGAGCTGGCAGACAGCTGCCCTGGACGCAGAATTGACCTGCACCTCCATGGACAACTGTGAGTCCAAAATGACTCCCAGGCTGCGCACCTGGTCCTTCAGGGGCACAGTTACCCCATTCAGGACCAGGGAATCCTCCACACCTGCCCACCTCCTGTCCCTCAAAAACAGTACTTCTGTCTTGTCAGGATTCACCCTCAATCTGTTAGCTGCCACGATTCCTATGCCCCCTCCTGTGCTCCACAATTCCCCTCCCTATGCAACTCAAAGACTCGCTAATGCCAGTTCCTCTCTCTCTCCTCCTCTCTGTTCCCAACAGGTGAAAGGCGGAAGGCACCTCTGCACCTGCCGGGAGGGATACACAGGCGCAGAGTGCGAGACGGAGCTGAGCGCCTGTGGTGGCGCCCCCTGCCTGCACGGAGGGCAATGCCAGGAGATGGAAAACAAGACCTTTCTTTGCAACTGCCCTCCCGGGCTTAGTGGCAGTCGCTGCGAGGTACTGAATGAATTTTATTATTAGGGTCACAGACCAGTTCCGGCTCACTTACAATATCAGGAAAATCATAAAACACAACAGGAATACACTGAATTGCAATTGGGTATAACAGAGACAGTACAGTTATAGCGGCAGTTAAAAATATATGTTAAATCTTTATCACTAAAATATAATCTAAAATTGACATTTAAAACCTTTAATGCTGTATTGTTTTTAACTCGATCGGAAGCTGCCCAGAGTGGCTGGGGAAACTCAGCCAGATGGGCTGGGTATAAATAAATTATTATTATTATTATTATTATTATTATTATTATCATCATCACCATTTTGGTAGTACAGCTTGTTCCCTAAGTTTTAAGGCAGTCGCACAGAATTTGGCCACCCTTAGCATGATCTCTAGATCCTTTTTTTTTTTTAATGATATTTATTCAAGTTTAACAATAATAACATACACAAACAAAAAACAACAAAGAAAAACACGTATAATTTCCATCCTTATTTTCTTAAACCTAATTTCCCCGACCTCCTCATACCTCCCCCTTCTGTATTCTAATTTCATTATCTAATCAGCAAATCCATTCCCTTATTCCCCAAAATCTTTAATAATTCTGTTCTTTTTCCATAATCAACACCCCTGAAAACCACATAATTTTTAAACCCATGTCAATTCTAGCCTTCATTAATTTTTATAATATTTGTTAAGATAGTCTTCCAGTCTTCTTCCACTGTCTCCTTCTCCTGGTCTCGGATTCTGCCAGTCATCTCTGCCAGTCCCATGTAGTCTGTCATCTTCATCTGCCATTCTTCCAGAGTGGGTAGATCTGGTGTCTTCCAATACTTTGCGATAAGGATCCTTGCTGCTGTTGTAGCATACATAAATAACGTTCTGTCCTTCTTTAACACCACATGGCTAACCATACCCAGGAGAAAGGCCTCTGGTTTCTTCACATGATCTCTAGATCCTTGTCCTCTACCAGGAGTTTTAAACATTGAAGTTCGGACCCGTTTGGAGATTTTTGTATAACAGGAGTGATAAATACCGAGCGTATATCCCCATAGAAATGGCAGCGTAAGAAGACATGAGAGACAGTTTCTACCTCCATCAAGTCGCAGGGACAGACTCATTCCACGTATGGTTTACCCTCAAATCTGCCCTGCAATAAGGCAGGTGGCAGCACGTGTCCCCTGGTCCTGGGGTGTCTGGGGCTTCTGTGAGGCAAGGTCAAAGCACCAAGCTAAAACTCTTCAGTTCCTAAAAGGATCACGGGGCAAGGGTGTCGAGACAGTGCTGCATGGATCTCTCTTTTTATATATATATATTATATTTTTTATTAAGTTTTATCAAAGAAAAAGGTTACATAAAGAAAAACACAGTGCACATAAACATACAAAAGACCTCAGAATACAAAAAAAGCAAACAATTAACATATTAGGGAAAAAAGAAAAACCAAAAAAAGAGAGAAAAAGTTAAAACACTAAAAAAGATTCAAAAAGTTAAGAATAAAAATCCCTCTCTTTAATTTCTTACCATTCATAAACCTATTTTCTTGACTTCCTCACCCCCCCTTTCTTTCTTGTATTCCAATTTAAAATTGATTAGCAAATTCCTTCTTATTAATTTGATCCTTAACTATCTTTCTTCACATATTGTTTGTTCCTAATTTTCATCTAATATCTATCCCTTCTTTCATATTCTTCTTTCCCCTTTTTTACTAGAACCCAATCATTTCATTTCAATGTCATCAGCATTCAAAAATTTTACAATGTTTTTCTGCGCGGATCTCTTTCATCAATCTGGGTGTTGTTTCCCGTGGAGCCTCGAAGGCTGAGCGTGATGCCCTGTGCCTTCATAGAATAGATGGAAGGGACCCTGAGGGTCATCTAGTCCAACCCCCTGCAATGCAGGAATCTCAGCTAGACTGTCCATGGCAGATGGCCACCCAACCTCTGCTTAAAAGCTCCAAGGAAAGAGAATCCTGCTGTCAGAAAGTTCTTCCTGATGTTTACTCCGAATTCCCTTTCTTGTCGTTGGTTCAGCTCCTACCTGCCAGAGCAGTGGAAAACACATCTTCCATGTGAAAGCCCTTTGGATTGAAATGGGCGTAATTAATAATAATAATAATAATAATAATAATAATAATAATATAGTCATACCTCGAGTTACAGACGCTTCAGGTTTTCGTGTCGCGCACCGCGCCGAGCCCGGAAGTACCGGAACGGTTTACTTCCGGGTTTCGGCGCTCGCGCATGCGCAGAAGCACTAAATCGCAATTTGCGCATGCGCAAAAGCACGAAATCACGACCTGCACGTGCACAGATGCAGTGCTGTGGGTTGCGAACGTACCTCCCACACGGATCATGTTGGCAACCCGAGCGTCCACTGTAATAATAATAATAATAATAATAATAATAATAATAATACTACTACTACTACAGTGGTACCTCAGGTTAAGTACTCAGTTCGTTCCGGAGGTCCATATTTAACCTGAAACTGTTCTTAACCCGAAGCACCACTTTAGCTAATGGGACCTCCTGCTGCTGCCGCGCCGCTGGAGCCCAATTTCTGCTCATATCCTGAAGCAAAGTTCTTAACCTGAAGCACTATTTCTGGGTTAGCGGAGTCTTTAACCTGAAGCGTATGTAACCTGAAGCGTATGTAACCTGAGGTACCACTGTAATAATATTTTTACTGTTTGTACCCCGCCCACCTGACTGGGTTTCCCCAGCCACTCTGGGCGGCTTCCAACATATATAAAAGCGTAATAAAACATCAAACAACTTCCCTTTATATCATATCACCTCTCCGTCTTCTCCAGGCTAAACAGTCCCAGCTTGCTTTCCAGAACCTATGCTTTCGTGCAGTGCATTCACAAAGTTGAATATGTTATGCAAAATGCATGCAGATGCGCTCACTTTGAGTGACGTATGCATCGCAGAATGTTGCCTGTGCAAATTGTGCCTTTTCGGGGGGGGGGGAATGGGGGGAGAGAGAGAAGAGTGGAGTCCAGGCTTTCTGCAAATGGCCGTCTTTGCAACCACCTCTGGCGATCTGGAACATTTCTGCCCCACCCGGTTGCAGCCCCCTCTCCACCCCTCCGCAACCAATTTGTGTCCTTGTTCTTTGGATCTGGCAGGTCTTTGTGGATCCCTGCTCCTCGAACCCATGTCCCGACAATGCTTCCTGCGTGGGCAGCGAGGGCAGCTACGTCTGCTCCTGCCCCGAAGGCGCTGCTTGCCGGCAACTGCGAGAGGCCTGCCTGGACGGCATGTGCCAAGGTAGGTGCCAGGAGCCGCTGGCGGGGCCCAGGGTAACACTGCCAGAGTGAATTACAAAGGAATTTCAGAAATAGACTGGAAAGAGAAGCTGCTGAATTGCAACTTATCACCAAACTTAAAACTATGGAGAGACCTGGTTTGAACAAAGACATTGGATTCTTATCTCATTATACATGACAAAGCCATTTTTCACCTTCTCACCCCTTGCTTTTTCCTGTTAGACCTATTGCAGTCGTTAAGAGTCGTCAACAGGCTCATCGCAGCTATCTGCCAATCACCCATTCCCACCACCCTTCTGAGTAATACCCCTCCCCACCTTCTCACTATATAGAAGGGTCTGGTGACTTCTGTTTCAGTGTATCTGAAGAAGTGTGCATGCACACAAAAGCTCATACCTAGAACTAACTCAGTTGGTCTTTAAGGTGCTACTGGAAGGATTTTTTTTATTTTGTTTTGACTGCCAGAGTGCTATAGGAGAGGTCAACAACGGCTGCCACTTGTATACACACCCCTCTCTCTGTCCTCTGAACACTGTCTGGGTTCAAGGGCACATTAAAGCCCGGTTGCAAAGTGAGGGGCGGGCCTGGGGAAAGCCCTGAGCGGCCACATAGAGAAGCCCGGAGGGCCACGTTGAACCCAAAAAACCCGGGTGTCGAAGTGTGAGCCGGCAGTAAATCACACTGTTCGAAGTTGGAGTTAACTGTTTATTAGCCAAAAAAAACAACAACGATCTGCACAGCCTTGGTTGAGTGTCAGGCCTAAGGAGCACAGCAACTCATCCTGGTAGGTTTGGGCCCATGAATCAGTTGCCAAGGATGAAAGTCCCTGCCTTCCCACAGCAGCCTATGTCCCCATCTCTCCATGCAAAAGGAGACGGCGTATTTCATGCCTCTTCTGGTCCTGGGACAGCAGGCAAGAGGGAAGCTTGTTGAAGCAGGAGTGTAGCCTTATTGGAGTTCACCGATTGGGTCTGCGTTGCTCCGGGACAGGAGGAAGGAAGTCAAATGACACTGAGGTTGGTTCAAAGAAAGAGTTTATTCTGCTCTCCGGATAGCAGAAGGCACTTGCGTGGTGAGTCCACAGCAAGTCCAAAGAAATCAGAGATTACCTGCAATATATATATCCTCCAGGCACCCTCTTCCTCCTTCCCCAGGACTCCAACCACGTCAGCCTATGTACGCAGGATGACATCACATATGTTCTTGCTCTGGTATTCTTAACCATAAAAGGGTATTCCTTCCTGTAGTTCTGACCATAAAAGGATATTCCTCTTCCTACTCTTATCTTGGAGGAAGAGGTCGTCATCTCTGAGAACACGCTCTGGCGTTGTTCCCGGACTTAGGTCTGTGCATCTTTTGTGGTCAGGACATAGGATAAGGCAGAGACGTGTCTTCTCTGTTCTACTGGTACAGTCAGGGTCATTCCTTGCCGTGACTGATAAAGGAGAGAGTTTGTTTATACAGCTGTGTCCTTGTTATGCATTTGCTCAACAGCTCAAGTTTTATGCATTTTAGAGTGCTCTCTTGGAGAAACAAGAAAAGGGGGGGGGTGAGTCAGTTTTAAACTGACTGCACAGAAACCCATTCCTTCAGGAGGGGGTGGGACTTTCTGGTTTCCTCACCAGCCTGCCCGATCTCTGCCTCTTGGCCCTGCTCCTCTCCAGCCTCTGCTTCTGCCTCTGATTCTGGACTGCTCTCCGCCAGACTCTTCCAGCTCACTAAGCCCTGTTTCCTCTTCAGGTGATTATGGGTGTTGTAGTCCAACAAAACATTTTTTCCATCCCTGGAGAGACCTAGGACTGAACCTGCAGCCTCCTGCTCTGCTTACAGAGCCCTGGGGGTAATTTGGGACCACCTTCCTCAACCCGGAGCCCTCCAGACTACAACTCCCATCAGCCACGCTGCCTGACCGAGGATGATGGGAGTGGTAGTCCGAAAGACCAGGTTGGGAATGCCTGTTTTTTTTTTTGTTTCCCAGCGGGCAAGGCCTCATTCATCCTCCTCTCCATTCCAGGCGCCGCCAACCCAACGATCCTCTATGTGCTGCTCCCGCTGGCTGCCCTGCTCGTCCTGGCGGTCCCCACCTCGGTCCTCCTGGTGCTGTGGATCCACCGCAAATCCCAGCGGACTCCTCCAGCCGCACCGGAACCCGCCACCAACAACAGCCTGCAGCCCGACGCCGTCCACCTGATCCGCAACTTCACCCACGGCGACGCCGAGGGTGGGACCGGGGAGGAGGAGGCCACGGCCAAGGCGGGGCGACCCCCAGGAACGCGCCCGCCCTGCGGGCTACCAAAGACAGACATCTCCAATGAGGAGAGGGCCAAACTGAACCGGCTGAACGCCGCCCCGGCCTTGCCAAGGCCTCTGCTCTGACCCAGTGGGAGAGGGGACGGTGTTTAAGCTGTGTGCAAAAAAATTTAAAATGCGGAGAGGGGAATTGGACCCGCAGAGGAGGACTCCGTCAGCACTGCGATCAGGGGCTAAAGAGCCCAGTGGCACTGCCCCCCGGAAAAAAGTGGGGTGTGCAATCCCCAAAGCACCTTCCTGACCAATCAAGCCTTTTGTAGTAGCAGTCCGTCCATCCTTGCCCAGCGCTGCTGTATTTCTGACTTGGTAAAGATGTCAGGGTTCCTGTCTGCCTTTCACTTTAGGGCAGCGAGGAGCAGCTTCTGTGAAACACGTGTGCTGGCAGGCGGAAGCCCAACAGGTTGGGTCACCGGATGACGACCCCACTCCTTAAAGGGGGATCGGTTGGGGAGATTAGTTCTCTGGATGCGAGGAAAGCCGTCCCTCCAAACTTTAGTCTGGCAAAGGCAATATGGAAGCCGGGAGGATTTTGGCTCCGCTGCCGGACTTTTCTCAGAGAGTCCAGGTTGTACAAAGGGGTTAAAGGTGTGTGGGGTGTGTGTGTGTAATTTGAATGGAGAGAAGGGATTGGAGGAGCTGGGCCGCGCCCATCTGGACCTAGCCTCCAATTGGCTACATAGTCCGGAAAGCAACATTATGGAGTGCAGGGGGGTCAGGGCGGAAGATTGCCTTGTGGCCAAGCGTTGCTGACAACTGCCGGCCGTTTTCCCACGAGGGAAAACAGGAAATGCCAGCCCTTGCTTCCTCTTCTGCCTGAGGGGACTGGAGGAGGACCAGGGAAGGCAGCAAGGGAGAAGAATAGAGACCCCCGAAAAGCAGGCAGAGGGGGCTGGTGTTGACAAAAAGCGCAGGAAGCAGCGAGTGCCACACTCCTTGGAGGGCTGGATCTGCCACCCATCACGGCCTGCCGCCTGAGGCAACTGCCTCATCGAGCATCATGATGGGCCGGCCCTGCTGGGAGGGGTGGCAAATGGGCCAAGGAGAAGCCCGCCGAAGGCCCTACATCCCCACCAATTGTATCAGCCATCTCTTGTCACAGGGCATCAAAGCTAAGATCTCCCTTCCTGGATCAGACCAGAGGTCATCTTTTCTGCCTACAAGAGCCTGTCAGGTGACTCAGAGGATGCTCCTGTGGGGGTGGGCATGCTGTCCCCCCACCCTAAATCTAGTGCCTCTGTGCTCCTGGATGTTTCAAGCCAGGGATGGGGGAACCTGTAGTCCTCTGGGTGTTACTGGACTACAACTCCCATCCGCTCCAGCCAGTGTGGCCGTTGGTCAGGGATGATGGGAGCTGTAGTCTAGTGAGCATCTGGAAGGCCCAGATTTAGTCCATCATGGTTAAGAGTCATTTGGTGCAAGACTTTCCGTCCTCGAGAATTTTCCTAGCCTCCGGAAGCAGCAGCTGGTTAGTTCTGGGTATAGATATCTAGCCCCTGGACACTTGCCCCTGCTCCCTGGCCAGCTCCACAGCCATGAAGGGGAAGGTCCGGTGGTCTAAACCAGGGGTCAGCAGCCTTTTTCAGCCGTGGGCCGGTCCACTGTCCCTCAGACCATGTGGTGGGCTGGACTATATTTTTTTTGGGGGGGGGGGAGAATGAATTCCTATTCCCCACAAATAACCCGGAGATGCGTTTTTACTAAAAGCACACATTCTACTTATGTAAAAACACCAGGCAGGCCCCCAAATAACCCAGAGATGCATTTTAAATACAGTGGTGCCTCGCAAGACGAAAAGAATCCATTCCACGAGTCTCTTCGTCTTGCGGTTTTTTTGTCTTGTGAAGCAAGCCCATTAGCAGCTTAGCGGCTTAGCGCTATTAGCGGCTTAGCGGATCAGCTGATAAGCGGCTTAGCGGCTTAGCAGATCAGCTGATAAGCGCTGTGCGGATTAGCGGCTTAGCGGATCAGCTGATAAGCGGCTTAGCGGCTTAGAAAAAGGGGGGGGAGGAAAAAAACCCCACAGGAACTCGCAAGACATTTTCGTCTTGCGAAGCAAGCCCATAGGAAATTCGTTTTGCGAAGCACCTCCAAAATGGAAAACCCTTTCGTCTAGCGAGTTTTCCGTCTTGCGAGGCATTCGTCTTGCGGGGCACCACTGTAAAAGGACACATTCCACTCATGTAAAAACACCAGGCAGGCCCCCAAATAACCCAGAGATGCATTTTAAATAAAAGGACACATTCTACTCATGTAAAAAACACGCTGATTCCTGGACCATCCGTGGGCCAGATTGAGAGGGCAATTGGGCCATATGTGGTCCCTGGGCCTTAGTTTGCCTACCCTGGTCTAAGCTGAGACTAAAAATGTAATCTCCAAATGAGCTGGGGTGTTGGTCCTAATGCATGATGGGGGGTAGAAGCCGCTCCACATTAGGAGATGCCCGCTGTGGTTTCTGTTGCAGAAGATGATGTAAGTTTGCACAGTTGCGGAGGGGAAAGCTAGCGCCAGCCCTACCATTAGTCTGAGCGAGCAGCTGCCTCAGGCGGCAGTTAGCAAAGGGTGGCAGCAGTTTCTGCACACAAACACACCCCAATACTCATCTCCACTAAGCTAGCTGACTCGCCACCTCCTAAGCTAGCTTGATGACCTTCAGATGTGGTGGAAGATGCCAACCTAGTGTTGAAATCAGAGTCGCCCGTCGGTCTGGCTGGATTCTGTACGCAGAACAAGGCAATGCCATCTTGCCATTTGCCTCCGGCTGTGCTGGTCCCAAGGGCTAACCGTGCAGCGAGGTCCGAGTCCAGTCCGAGGTCAAGGGTGCGGTATGGAGGCTGTCCATCAAAGCTGAAGCGGGGTCCAAGGAAGGGAGTCGGGTGGGGTCAGGAACTCTGACAGAAGAGCAGGACAGGGTGCAGGCAGGAACAGGCTACCAATAATGTTGCTCCTGCAACTTAGGACTGGGGCTGGCTGGCTTTTATCTGCCCCAAGGCATAGGGCGGCCCCGATCCTCTGGTGACTCGCCTCTCCTGGCCTGGAGGTGAGCACTCCTCCTGCGGGAACTTAGTTCCCTCCGCCTCACTGCCCTGAGCCTCTGCAGCTCTGGAGAGGCTGGAGGGTTACCAGACCCAGAGGCAACCCCACCTTCCCCTGACGGGGCTGAGAGTGGAGCACCTGCAGGCAGTGGGTCCTCCATCACCTCAGGAGCCAGAGCAGACTCAGCTGACGCCTGCACCTGAGGATCCCGCACAGGTGAGGACCCTTCAGGATCAAGCCCCAGCCCCGGCTCAGCTGGTTCTGGAGGCGGGGAATCCTGTGCAGGCTGGGATCCCTCAGGTTCAGCCTCCGAGTCCGAATCCCAGACCATCACACTGGCAGCATAGTGTCATGGGCAGGCCGCGGGGAAAGGCCTTGTCTTTTCCCTTCATCCTGGGGTATCTTATTGTTCCCAGTTGCGACTGTCTGGCAAATGGCCTGTTTGAGTCTGATTCAGAAAAACGACCCCTTTGTGTCTCCTTATCTGCCTCTGAGGCGGCTCAGTTGCTAACCACTCCTTTGTGAAACCATCCCGGTTTCCGTAGTCCTGCGAATCGCATACCCCAAGTTGCGATTGGTGCTTCCAAGGAGATGTTGAATCGTTGGTTACAGCAGGCTTCACCAACCTGGTGCCCTCTGGATATTTTGGACTACAACTCCCATCAGCCATTGCATGCTCTTTCAGACAAGATGAGGAAAGACTCTGGATTGTCTTTCTCTTTTGAATTTGGGGAAATGCTTAAGATCAGTTTATTGAAGAACAAACAAGTTTTAAATATACAGTGGTACCTCGGGTTAAGTACTTAATTCGTTCCGGAGGTCTGTTCTTAACCTGAAACTGTTCTTAACCTGAAGCACCACTTTAGCTAATGGGGCCTCCTCCTGCTGCTGTCCTGCTGCTGCACGATTTCTGTTCTCATCCTGAAGCAAAGTTCTTAACCTGGGGTAGTATTTCTGGGTTAGCGGAGTCTGTAACCTGAAGCGTATGTAACTGGAAGCGTCTGTAACCCGAGGTACCACTGTATTCAGAACGGTTTCTCAAATTCACACCCTTAACTAGATGTGGCACAAAAATGGGGTGACTGGAACTGGCAGCTAATAATAATAAAAATAAATTTTATTTATACCCCATCTTCTCCGGCCAGAGCTGGGCTCAGGGCAGCTAACATCAGTAAAATTACAGTAAAAACATAATAGGGGGGAAAAACACCAATTTAAAACACAGGTTAAAATGCAGTTTAAAATGCAGCCTCATTTTAAAAGTAGCCTATAAATCAAAACCATAAGGGGAGGGAAACATAAGGGTCAGACTGAGTCCAAACCAAAGGGCAGGTGGAACAGCTCTGTCTTGCAGGCCCTGCAGAAAGATGTCAAGTCCCGCAGGGCCCTGGTCTCTTGTGACAGTGCGTTCCACCAAGTCGGGGCCAGTGCTGAAAAGGCCCTGGCCCTAGCTGGGGAAAACAAAAAAAAAATATGTTATACATGTTCAATGTATCTTTGTCAAACCATCACCTATTGCACATTTAACTTCCAGCATAAATAGGGAACTGAAGTATCTGTTGAAAGAGCGACGTCCCAAAAACTATACAGGAGGCAGCAACGTTAGCTGACCAAATTAATGAAATTAGAGACAGGGGCTGATGGGAGTCGTAGTCCAATACACAGGGTGACGAAGATCGCGAATGCTCATTGCCACAGATCCGCCTGCCTCCATATACTATGCTTTACCGCATTGCCACAGTCCCCTTCCTTAAAATCATATAAAGTTGGAAGGGAGACCCCAAGAGTCGAACTCCCTGCAGAGCAGGAAATATTTTGCCCAACGTGGGGCTCGAACCCACAAAAATGAGATTTAAGAGTCCTGTGCCATATCGACTGAGTTATCCAGAGTTTCTTGGGCATATCTGGACCAAAGTCCGCCAGCTGCCGACCCAAATCGAGGACCGACTCTCCCTCCTTCCCTACTGGGCAGAGTACGCATTATTGCTATTGTCATTAATAAGAATAATCCATTACTCTGAATCAGATAGAACTTGTACAGATTTGAAAAGGGGAGGAACAATGGGTGGGAGGGTAACAGTATCCCCAACCCAACTGGGAGTGGGCTGAATGTATTTAAATTGTAATATACTGTAAAGATGACTTTATAGCTTTTTGTTGATGATCTTCTGGATACTTTTAAGATGATAATTGATGATTATTTTGTACTGGGGCACAGTTGAAGAAACCCGAGTAAATACTTTATTTGCCTCATTTATTGCCTTGGGAGAAATTTCATTTCCTGGCTTGGGGTGGTCTGTCCCAGAATGGTTCTGATTGTCATTGTGGATATTACGGCATCCAAACCACTTGACCAGAGGACAGCTTTAAACAGGGGACCCTACTGGCTCCCTGTGTCACTAGAGTGTGCCATTTTAGGGGGTGAAACTTAATTTTTGCAAATTTCTTCGGTGAGGTGTCTTTAAAATATTTTTGGGTGTGAGTAATTCAGATCTGCTGGGGTTTTTGTTTTGCAATTGGATAACATTTAGATTGGTAAGTCTGCATTTGATGAGAGGTGCCAGTAAGTTCCGGCTGAGGAAAAGCCCTGAATTGAACCAAAATCCCTTTTGAATTCCCAAGTCATACTGCAGCTTCTTGGCACCCCTCATTTTTGGAATTTGAAAGTTGGAAAATTTGACGCGCCCTCCTTTCCCCTGACCCCTGATGAGGCATGGCTACTGTACCACCCTCCGGCCCTCAGCAAAGAACCTCGGACCTACGGGGCCGCCTCTCCCGGTTTGCCCTGCGGAGGACCTTAAGGTCCATAAATAGCAACACCCTAGAGGTCCTGGGCCCTAAGGAAGTCAGATTAGCCTCAACCAGAGCCAGGGCCTTTTCAACACTGGCCCCGGCCTGGTGGAACGCTCTGCCTCATGAGACCAGGGCCCTGCAGGATCTGATTTCTTTCCGCGGGGCCTGTAAGACAAGAGTTGTTCCGCCTGGCCTTTGGCTTGGAATCAACTTGATCCCCTTCCCCTCTATCCTTTCTCCTTCTGTAGGCAAAAATAGGTGTCTCTCTGCCCACCCCCCCCCCGGTTGTTTTGGGGTTTCTGAGTGACAGCAATGCCAGCCTCTGACAAACCCAGGCTGACGGGATCTCCTCTCTCGCTTTTCCCAGCGAGCGAAACCCCCTCCGGGCTGCTCCTGTCTTGGGCGAGAGGAGGATTAGTTTCCTTGGCACTCGATCCCCATTTCTGACCTGTTCTGCCTGGCTCTCTCTCTCTCTTGCTCTCTGCACTACGCCACCTTCCTCGCAGTACCCGCAGGAAGAACGGGTAGCCAGGCACTGCGTGCAGATGGTAGTGATTTGGGGGGCAGGCTCTGGCCTGCCCTTGCCTTGCCCTCGGCTCTCGGCTCCTGAGAACAGAGTGAGGCTGTGTTTCTGGGTTCCTCGGCTCCCAACCTGTATGGGCAGGGCAAACTGTTTCCAAAAGACACATACACACACACACAACGGCATCAAGGCACTGGGCTCGCCACACGCAAACATATACACACCAGCTGCTGGCCCCAGTGGCTATAGGAGGGCGTGGGACCGGGATGAAGAAATTCCGGTGCGGTTGGGAATTTCCGACTCTTGAGCATTTCAAAATAACCAGCCACCCGCAGTGCGGAAACAGGGGCAGCGTCAACCGTCGCTTTGGAGCGAGTTTCTAGACCTCATGGCTCCACACCGGGGTCGGCAGCTGAGGTCTCGTGCATTTACATGTTACATTATAAGTTACATGGAACCAGGCAGAGGGCCTTCTCGGTAGTGGCGCCCGCCCTGTGGAACTCCCTCCCACCAGATGTCAAAGAGAAAAACAACTACCAGACTTTTAGAAGACATCTGTTTAGGGAAGCTTTTAATGTTTGATGCATTGTTGTTGTTGTTTAGTCCCGTCCGACTCTTTGTGACCCCCTGGACCAGAGCATACCAGGCACTCCTGTCTTCCACTGCCTCTCGCCGTTTGGTCAAACTCATGCTGGTAGCTTCAAGAACACTGTCCAACCATCGTCCTCTGTCGTCTCCTTCTCCTTGTGCCCTCCATCTTTCCCAACATCAGGGTCTTTTCCAGGGAGTCTTCTCTTCTCATGAGGTGGCCAAAGTCTTGGAGCCTCGGCTTCAGGATCTGTCCTTCCAGTGAGCACTCAGGGCTGATTTCCTTCAGAATGGAGAGGTTTGATCTTCTTGCAGTCCATGGGACTCTCAAGAGTCTCCTCCAACACCATAATTCAAAAGTTTGATGCATTACTGTATTTTAATCTTTTGTTGGAAGCCGCCCAGAGTGGCTGGGGAAGCCCAGCCATATGGGTGGGGTAATAATAATAATAATAATAATAATAATAATAATAATAATAATAATTATTATTATTATTAATTCATGCATTTATTTGACAAGGGGGCCACCCCCCAAAAAAATGATGCAATATGTGGGGCATTCTGGGAAAACAAAATGGCAGCCCTCAAGAGCGGCTGCGGAAATTATTACAGTCAACACCAAACTAAAAAGTAATGTGAAATGCAGCAAAGCAAATGGGGAACTCAACGGTTTCATTTGTGAGAACGAAAACGGATAGAGTAACAAAAAGCCCTTTATAAACCTCTCTGTTTGTGCGCCATTCCTGATAAGACCTGAAGCCGCATCGATTCTGGGTGGAATCAGAACCACCAAGGTCACTTTTTTTTGGCTGTAAAAGCAGCAACAGCGAAAAGCAAGTTCGTCTTGGAGGCCGGACACTCTCTGCCCTGCTTAGAAGGCTCCAGGGTAACATTATCTTCCCTGTTAAAGCTCACCGAAAGTCCATTACAGTCCATGAAAGGCAGGCGAGTCACCGGGCGAGAGGAGGTCTCTGTTACAGGATCCATGGCCCAGAGCCATTTGCTCAATCGTTAATAAACTCCGCGCCGAGAGATCAGGATACGGACAGGCGCCAGGCCAGGTGTGTGTGTTTCAGGATAAGCATTTAGCATTTAGGGGTTGGAGGAGAATGAGAAACGAACCATCTCGGAAATGAAAATTGTGCAGCTGGAAAAGCATTCAGGAAAGGACGAGCAAAATGACCGAGGCGATGGAGAAACGGGACAGGTTGCAACATTTGGGGCTTTTTTAATTTAGAGGGAAGGTGAGCAAGCAGGAGGTGTGTAAGATTATGTATGGCGTTCAGGAATTGGACAAGGAGATGTTTCCTCCTCTTCTTCCATGGTACTAGAAGTGAGAGCCACCCAGCGAAGCTGAGGGTTGGAAGACTGAACACAGAGAAAAGGAAGTGCTTCTGTATTCAGCACATAGTTAAACTGTGGAACTCCCTCCTGCCGGCCATAGACTTTAAAAGAGGGGTAATAATAATATATTATTTATACCCCGCCCATCTGGCTGGGCTTCCCCAGCCACTCTGGGCAGCTTCCAAAAAAATATTAAAATACTATAATACATCAAACATTAAAAGCTTCCCTAAACAGGGCTGCCTTCAGATGTCTTCTAAAAGTCTGGTAGTTGTTGTTCTCTTTGACATCTGGTGGGAGGGCGTTCCACAGGGCGGGTGCCACTACCGAGAAGGCCCTCTGCCTGGTTCCCTGTAACTTGGCTTCTCACAATGAGGGAACCGCCAGAAGGCCCTCGGCGCTGGACCTCAGCGTCCGGGCAGAACGATGGGAGTGGAGACTCTCCTTCAGGTATACTGGACCAAAGCCGTTTAGGGCTTTCAAGGTCAGCACCAACACTTTGAATTGTGCTTGGAAACGTACTGGGAGCCAATGTAGGTCTTTCAAGAGCGGTGTTATGTGGTCTCTGCGGCTGCTCCCAGTCACCAGTCTAGCTGCCGCGTTCTGGATTAGTTGTAGTTTCCGGGTCACCTCCAAAGGTAGCCCCACGTAGAGCGCATTGCAGTAGTCCAAGCGGGAGATAACCAGAGCATGCACTACTCTGGTAAGGCAGTCTGCAGGCAGGTAGGGTCTCAGCCTGCATACCAGATGGAGCTGGTAAACAGCTGCCCTGGACACAGATTTCACCTGTGCCTCCATGGACATCTGTGAGTCCAAAATGACTCCCAGGCTGCGCACCTGGTCCTTCAGGGGCACAGTTACCCCATTCAGGACCAGGGAGTCCCCCACACCTGCCTGCCTCCTGTCCCCCAAATTTGTAGACAAATTTGTGGAGGGTTAAGACTATGTTCTGCCTCCCCTGTTGGAGACAGTATGCCGCTGAATACCACAGTTGCTGAGACTTTAAAATCCTCAGATTAATATAGTGGAAGTGTTTGGCTTGGCTCCCGGCTCATACCCCATCTCAGCCACTAACCCTTTTCTGTGCTGCGTCTGTAAAATAGGGACAGACGTGACCTGCTATCAAGGCAACAATGACTGAAGGCTGTCAGTTTAACCCCGCCTGAAGTTTAACCCCTTGAAAAAGTAGCACTTTGCTGATTTAAAGGTTAGGCATCACTCAGGGACAAAGCGCAGCGGCAGAGCGTCTGCATGCAGAAGGTAACGGGTTCAAATCTGGGAGCATCTCCAGGGAGGCCAGGGGAAAGCCTTCTTGCATGAAACCATGGAGAGCGCTCGCCAATCTCTGTAGAGAACAAGGTTTCCCAAACTTACAATAATTGCATCCCGCTTTGGAGAGCTGAGTCTTACCAACATCCCCCTTCTTGGGCAAAGATAATTTGGGGCAAGTTTTCCCAGTAGTGATATATGGACGTGAAAGCTGGACCATAAAGAAGGCTGATTGCCGAAGAATGGATGCTTTTGAATTCTGGTGCTGGAGGAGACTCTTGAGAGTCCCATGGACTGCAAGAAGATCAAACCTCTCCATTCTGAAGAAAATCAGCCCTGAGTGCTCACTGGAAGGACAGATCCTGAAGCTGAGGCTCCAAGACTTTGGCCACCTCATGAGAAGAGAAAGAGTTGGGAAAGATGGAGGGCACAAGGAGAAGGGGACGACAGAGGACGAGATGGTGGGACAGTGTTCTCGAAGCTACCAGCATGAGTTTGACCAAACTGCGGGAGGCAGTGGAAGACAGGAGTGCCTGGCGTGCTCTGGTCCATGGGGTCACAAAGAGTTGGACACGACTAAACGACTAAACAACAACAACAAATATTTGAATTGTTTTCTGGAGGTAAAAGAAAAGCCCTATGATAAAGTAAAATAAAACATTCTGCTGTGTATTCTTTGAAATTCTTTAACGTACCCTTATGGGTACATATGCGTACCACACTTTGGGTGACCCGTGGCCTGGTTCAGTAGAAGGCAGCTTCCTAGGTCCTTACCTCAGCAATGTCTGGAAGGCCTTTTGTATGTTCTCAGAGGCACTCTTGTCCCTAGGAGCACTTCATTTCATGGAGGCATAACCGGAAACAAAATGTTAGATGCTTTTCATATGACCCCCTTCAGCAGCGCGAGCCAAAGGTCTGTGTTGCCCGTGCATTTTAATGCGCGAGATCCTGTTCCTTATGCTTTTCCCCCTCCAAGCAAAACTCCACTTAAAAAAAATTAATAATGAAAGGAAGGAGGATCAAATTCAGTGATTTCATAGGGAGATATTCTAGAGTTCCTGTCTACTGTACTTCCCTATAACTCCTTGTGAACATTTTGCTGACCACATTATTCCTCACCTGCTGAAAGATGGTATGTGTGGTTGGAAGGGGTGTGAACTGATCTACATTTCATGCATTCAAACTGTTTTTAACAGGTAGAGAGAGCTGGGAGGGCCTGTTGTCTCAAACCCTGACTGGAGAATCGCTGGCAGTCTATGCAGGGAATACTGACCTTAAGGTAAAGGGATCCCTGACCATTGGGTCCCGTCGTGGCCGACTCTGGGGTTACGGCGCTCATCTCGCTTTATTGGCCGAGGGAGACAGCGTACAGCTTCCGGGTCATGTGGCCAGCATGACTAAGCCGCTTCTGGCAAACCAGAGCAGCGCACAGAAACGCCGTTTACCTTCCCGCCTGAGCGGTACCTATTTCTCTACTTGCACTTTAACGTGCTTTCGAACTGCTAGGTTGGCAGGAGCTGGGACCGAGCAACAGGAGCTTCGAACCGCCAACCTTCTGATCAGCAAGTCCTGGAGACTTCCGGAGGCGGCGCGAACGACAATGGCGGTCCTTCTCGCGCTGTGAGAAGGAAGCTCTACGGAATCGGGTCGTCCGCTACGGCAAAGCGGAGACCCGTGCTGGAAAACCCTAGGCAGCAAGAGCCTGGGGACGTGGGACTCGGCGGGTGCCAGAAGCGACCCTTAAAGCGTTGAAGAGACTCCGTAAGGAGCCTCGGATCGTGGAGGGGGTTGCGGCGCTGTGAGTCGATCGCTACTCTGTAGAGTGAAGCCGCGCAGCTGCTGTCGGTGAGCGCTGACCTTTTTTCCTCAAATACTCGGAACAGAAAAGCAACAACCCGTGAGTAAGGAGGGACTTTTCACAATTGGAGTCTAAATTAATGGAAATTTGGCTGAAAGCGGAGAGATGTTAAAAGGAGGTCCGTCTTCCGCTGCTATTTAAATTTCAAAGCAAAAAGAGCTGGAGGAGTGGAGCCATTGTAGAGGCTTTTTAAACCATCTGATTTGAGCACCCATTGAAGCTGCTTTTAGACTTAATTTATTTATTGGATTTACCTTCTACTTGGACTGTGTTAATCTTCTTCTTTGGGAACTACAAATTGTGACCGAGAAGCCCAGGTACTTGGGCTGCCTGAACAGCAGAACTGCCAGTTTGCAGATTTGGCTATTGTGTATTTGGACTTGCAACATTCAGAACATTTTTAGACTTGCTACTTTGAAATACCAGTTGACACTTGTCAGAAACAATGTTATGCTGTTAACACCAACTCTGCTAAATACTAGCTACTTTAAGGTCTTTGGACATTAAATTTGACTTTATTGATCTTATTTGATTTGACTTCTTCTCTCAAGACATTCCAAGCTCCCTCTAGAGGATTTTGGACTTACAGCAGTGACACTACTTTACTTTCTCTTTCCTTTCCTCCTATTTGACTGTTTGCTCTTGGGCTGCTGTATTCTCATGGGAACTACCCAGCTTGACCTTGACTCCTAGATAAAATTGGAATGAGCGGCACAAGAAAAAGGGGAGCAAGAACTAGACAAACAACTTTAACCTCAGCCTTACAGACACGTAGATCATCTGTACCTACCCTGCCGGCAGCAGGGGAGGAAGAAATTGTGTCTACTCTGCCGTTGGCAGGGGAAGAAGAAACTGAGCAGTTACAGTCGGAAGATATGGCCTCAGGAGCAACTGCTTCAATTTTAGAGAAAATCTATGAAAAATTGGAGTCTTTGGATAAAAGAGTAGAATCTTTGGACAAGAAAGCGGATGAACAAACAGCCAAAATTGATCAAAATACAGCTTGTCTAAACAAAATAACTGGACAGGTGACACAGAACGTACAAGCAATTGGGCAGTTAACTGAGGCCACTGAAGAGAATCGTAAATTGGCTGAGGCTACTAGCCAAAAAGTTGAAAATTTAGAACAAGAGGTAAAACCATTTTGTAAACAAGTTGGAGAGCAACAGATGTATTTGTCTATGATAGAACTGCGGAACCGGGAAAACAATTTAAGGTTAAGGTCAATACCAGAAGCTGAAGAAGGAAATTTAGTTGAGTTCCTGACCAAAGAATTTTCCAAGTTCTGGCCTATACAGGAAGAAAAGGACTTTAAAATTGTATCGGCTTTCAGACTTGGAAGATTTGCAAAGAAAGATAAGCCCAGAGACTGTTTGATAACTTTGAGATCGAAGGAGGAAAGGGACAAGATTTTGGGTTTACACTATGGAAAGTCACTGGACATCTTGGACAGAAGAGCTGAAATTTACAAAGATATCCCGAAACAACTGCTGGACCTTAGATCCGCCTATCTTGAATTGGTCAGATTGTTAAGGAGCAACTCAATCATTTTCAGGTGGGAATTTCCTCAGGGATTATCCTTCACCTTCAGAGGGAAGAAAGTCAAGATTAAAACACTTGAAGACAGAGATAAATTCCTGATTGCCTACGGAGAGGACCTTCAGAAAGGAATCAAAACACCTTTGGGGCTTGGAGCATCTGCTGTACCTTCTTCCTTGGAACCTGAAGATCTAGAGAAAAAGATACCACCCCTTGAGAAATAACAGATTTGTTCAGGATGTCTCTGCAACTGCTGAGCTGGAATATTAATGGGTGCAATTCTCCGGAAAAAAGGAGGAAGTTATTTTATATATTGAAAAAAGAACAATTGGACATTATTTGTCTGCAAGAAACGCATGTGACAAGGCTCCATAAAAAAGTGCTAATAAATAAAAGATTAGGCCAAGAATTTATTTCTTCGGACCGAGTGAAGAAAAGAGGAGTGGTGATCTATGCAAAGGAGAGCCTATCACCTAAATTTTTATTCAAAGATGAGCAAGGAAGAATTTTGGCAATTGAGATACAATACCAAGGAGAGAAATTTTTGATATTAGGAATCTACGCACCAAATGAAGGGAAATTGGAATTTTATAAGAAGTTGCATGAGAGTGTCCTGGACTATCTGGACTATGACAACATCATTATGATGGGAGATATGAATGGCGTGGTATCCACCAACATGGATAAGTCACAAAATCAAAATCTTACAAAAGATGGCAGACTACCAAAGACTTTTTTTGAACTGACTGACAATATGGACTTGATTGATATTTGGAGGACAAAGAACCCCTTGGGAAGAGAAGGAACATTCTTTTCTGAAGCCCAACTGACATGGACGAGAATCGACCAAATATGGATATCTAGAGGTCTGGCACCTAAGATCGGAAAGGTGGAAATCTGCCCAAAGACCTGCTCCGACCATAATGCCGTAAAGATGAATAGGACACTACTACCAACCGGCTCCTTTAGATGGAAGATGAATGACAATTTGTTTAGAGATCAGGAGATTACCAAGAAAGCCCAAAAAGCTCTGAAGGATTATTTTGAGATAAACTTGAATACTACAGTGGAAAAAAGAATCATCTGGGATGCAAGTAAGGCCGTGATGAGGGGGTTCTTGATACAACAGAATGCTGTAAAGAAAAGGACACAAAATGAGAAAAAAGATAAGATTTTGGAGAAAATTAAAGAATTTGAGAAGAAGTTAAGATCTAATCCGAAGTCACAGCCGATTCTGAGAGAAATTAAACTCTATCAAGCACAATATTCTAAATTGATAAACCAGGAAATAGAGTGGAAAGTTAAACTAATGAAACAAAGAACATTTGAATCGGCGAATAAATGTGGGAAACTGCTAGCATGGCAGTTGAAGAAGAGACAAAAACTAAATACAGTTACAAACTTAGAGATTGAAGGAAGAAATATTCAGAACCCTGTGGATATTAGAAAGTGCTTCCAGAGATATTTCAAAAAACTATATACTCAAGGGCCGCAAGATGAGGCTGAGATAAAACAATTTTTGAAAAAGAATGGACTATCAAAATTGTCACAAGAAAATAGAGTAATCCTGAACTCTAAAATAACACGACAAGAGATTGAACAAGCCATTCAGAACATGCAATTGGGCAAATCTCCAGGGCCAGATGGGCTCACCTCCAAGTACTATAAGATATTGAAAGACTATTTGATACAACCATTGATGGAGGTTAGCAATGAGATTTTGGAGGGGAAGAAGGCGCCGGAATCGTGGAAAGAAGCTTTTATCACATTGATACCAAAATCGGAAACTGAAAAGACTCAACTTAAGAACTACCGCCCCATCTCTCTTCTAAATGTGGATTACAAAATATTTGCAGACATTTTAGCAAGTAGATTTAAAAAAGTTTTGAATCAGGTAATTCATAAAGATCAGGCAGGCTTTCTCCCAGGCAGACATTTGTTTGCTAATACAAGGAACATAATAGATATTTTGGAACTTTTGCAAACAAATATCAATACAAAAGCAGTCTTAATTTTTATAGATGCGGAGAAGGCCTTTGATAATATGGAAATTTATGAAGGGAAATTTGGAAGGGATGGGGGTGGGACGGAGTTTTGGGAATGGGATTGATGCAATTTATTCAGAACAAAAGGCTAAACTGATAGTCAACAATGTGATTACAGAAGAGTTCAAAATTGAAAAAGGAACACGACAAGGCTGCCCGATTTCCCCATTGTTATTTATTTCTGTCCTGGAGGTGCTCTTGAACATGATCAGAGGGGACCGGTTGGTGGAAGGTATTCAGGTCGGAGCGAAGCAATATAAACTTAAAGCATTTGCAGATGACCTAGTTCTGACCCTATAGGAGCCAGAATCTAGTACGAAAAAAGTATTACAACTGATTCAAGAGTTTGGTTGGGTAGCGGGATTTAAGTTAAACAAGCAGAAAACCAAGGTATTGGGGAAAAATTTGACAGTTACAGAGTCAGAACGGTTTCAGAAAGAGACAGAGTTGAATGTGTTTAAAAAAGTAAAATACCTAGGGGTAAACATAACAGCAAAAAATCTGAGTCTATTCAAAGATAATTATGAGAAATGCTGGGCAGAAATTAAGAGAGACTTAGAAAGTTGGACAAGATTGAAACTTTCCTTGTTAGGCCGAATCGCTGCTGTAAAGATGAATGTATTGCCGAAAATGCTTTTTTTATTTCAAACATTACAGATTGTGGACAAAACAGAGTGTTTCCGAAAGTGGCAGAGAGATATTTCCAAGTTTGTCTGGCAGGGCAAAAAGCCCAGAATTAAGTTTAAGATATTGGCTGACGCGAGAGAGAGAGAGAGAGAGAGGGGGGGCTTTGCCCTGCCAGACTTAAGGCTCTATTATGAATCAGCAGCTTTTTGCTGGTTGAAAGATTGGCTGCTTCTCGAGGACACTGATGTTTTAGATTTGGAAGGTTTTGACAATGCGTTTGGTTGGCATGCATATTTATGATATGACAAGGTCAAGATTAATAAGAATTTCAAGAACCATATTGTCAGAAAAGCAGTGTTTAATGTCTGGACAAAATACAAAGACTTATTGGAAAATAAAACTCCAAGGTGGCTTTCACCACTGGAATCTAAGGCCCGGAAAAGACCCAATATGGAGGCCAAATGGCCGAAGTATTGGGAAATTTTAGAAAAAGATGGAGATAACTGGAAATTGCAGAGTCAGGAGAAAATGAAAGACAAAGTGCGAGACTGGTTACATTATGCTCAGATTAAAGAAGTTTTAAAACTTGATAGAAAGTTAGGATTCCAGGTGGAAAAATCGAAGCTAGAAACCGAACTGTTAGAGCCTAAGACTAAGGTACTTTCAAGAATGTATAACTTGCTGTTAAAATGGAACACACAAGATGAAATGGTTAAATCGGCTATGATAAAGTGGGCACAGGACATTGGGTATAATATCATGTTTGAGGACTGGGAAAAGTTGTGGACTACTGGGCTGAATTTCACTGCATGCAATGCTCTGAAAGAAAATGTAATGAAAATGATATATAGATGGTACATGACCCCAGTCAAACTTGCAAAAATATACCACTTGTCTGATAATAAGTGTTGGAAGTGTAAGGAAAATGAAGGAACGTTCTTTCACCTTTGGTGGACTTGCCCCAAGGTGAAGGCTTTCTGGGAAATGATATATAATGAACTGAAAAAGGTATTTAAGTAACCTTCCTTAAGAAACCAGAGGCCTTCCTTTTGGGTATTGTTGGCCAAGGGGTGTTAAAGAAGGATCGAACATTTTTTATGTATGCAACAACAGCAGCAAGGATACTCGTTGCCAAGCACTGGAACACCCAAGATCTACCCACACTGGAAGAATGGCAGATGCAACTGATAGACTATATGGAACTGGCCGAGATGACTGGCAGAATCCGAGACCTGGGAGAGGAGACGGTGGAAGAAGATTGGAAGAAATTTAAGGACTATTTGCAAAAATATTGTAAACTGTATGAATGTTAAGGAGGATGCTTGATCATAAACAATTTGGCACCATCGAATTAGATGAAGTGAATTATGAAGATAAGTTAAATTCATGGAAAAATCAATTTTTTAGATAATGATTAGGCTAAGCTAAATATTTTAAAGAGTGAAATGAAGATATCTAAAATTTAAGATATAACATTGGAAAACTAGATTCTAAGGTGGGGACAAGGTGATAAATTGCTGGACTATTTTTTTCTATAATTTTGGAGCGTAGGAGCGGGAGATGTGAGGAAGTCCAAAGAGGATAAGAAAATATGTTATAAAATGTGATATTTTTGTATGCTTTGTTTTTTTGTGTTGTAATTAAAAAACCCTTAATAAATATTATATATATATATTAAAAAAAGCAAGTCCTAGGCTCTGTGATTTAACCCACAGCGCCACCCGCGTCCCAAATACTGAGGTTGTTGTTGTTTAGTCGTTTGGTCAGACTCATGTTTGTAGCTTCCAGAACACTGTCCAGCCATCCCGTTCTCTGTCGTCCCCTTCTCCTTGTTTCCTTAAGAATGGATCACTGCCTTGCCGTGGCGAAGGGGCTTGAATAACTCAGAGAAGCTATGAGCTATGCCGTGCAGGGCCACCCAAGATGGACAGGTCATAGTGGAGAGTTTTGACCAAACCTGATCCACCTGGAGCAGGAACCGGCAAGCCACTCCAGTATCCCTGCCAAGAAAACTCCATGGACAAAGACAACAGGCATATAAATACTGAGTTACAGATAGGTAGCCGTGTTGGTCTGCCATAGTCAAAACAAAACAAATTCCTTCCAGTAGCACCTTAAAGACCAACTAAGTCAGTTCTTGGTATGAGCTTTCGTGTGCATGCATGTTATCTGAAGAAGTGTGCATGCACACGAAAGCTCATACCAAGAACTGACTTAGTTGGTCTTTAAGGTGCTACTGGAAGGAATTTGTTTTGTTATAAATACTGAGGTTAGTGGACCTTTATTTCTAATGTGGCCAGATCAACAGACAGGTGAGAAGCCAGGGAGAGCAGCTGCAACTTCTTCATTGACAGGCTGCAGTTCAACAGGTAAAGCGCCCCATCACTGCATTGCCCTGCGTGGGGGAAACTGCGGTTGTTAACACCCAGTCTCTCCCACGTACCAGGCTAGGAAAAAAATTGCAGGTAAAAAGTTTGGGAGCGGAAAGGGGCGGGGAAACATGGGATGGGCGTGACCAAGGACAGGGGTGTGGCCTATCTGATTGCGATGAGCGCGTGGCTGCATGAAGGAGGCGGGGCTATTGCCTGCCTGGTGGTTATTGTGGCTCCGCCCCCTATGCCCAGATTGATCTATTTGTGCTGGGAGTGGGGGGGGGGATAGTTGGCTTGTACCATTCGAAAGAGCGCGAGCGGCTGCCTTCCTCCCTGAAACCCACGAAACAAGCAGCCCGCTGCCCCGCTGGCTACCCTGCCTTTCCGCCCATTCCTCCCGATTTGGTTCCTCCCTCCACCCCCCCTCTTTCCCGCTCCGACATGGCCCGCTCCGATTTTGACGCATTGCAGGTGAGAGGCGACCAATGGCCGCGGCAGTCTCAGCCTGCGCCTCGCTCCCCAGCCAATGGGGGCGCGCGTTTCAAGCGCACCGTCACAATACTGTGTCCTTCCGCTGGAAGGCAGTTCGAGGGAGGGGCGGGCGGAGAGAAAAAGCGGCGGCGGGCGGAGGAAAAAAAAAAAAAAGAGAGAGAGAGAGGAGAAAAATAGTCCCCCTCTGCTTCCCCCACCCCACCCCGCAAAGAGGAGGGGAAGTGGGCGGGGCTTGCGCGGCGGCCGAGAGCGCGGGGAGAAGGAAGGGGGCGGGGCGCTTCCCTGGCGGCCGTTGGCGGAGGGATCCCTCTCGCGCCGTGTGTGTGCGTGAGGCGGCCCGCAGCGGGTTCCGGCTAGTGCTGCTCCCACCTCCCTTCCCCACATCGCCGCCGCTGCTCCGCGAAGCCTCTCGACGCTCCAGCTGCTGCCGCCCCCCGGACCCGGCCATGGTGAGGGGCGCGGGCGCCTGAGGGGTGAATTGAGGAAGGGGGGGCTGGGGGCGAGGGGGGGAGGGGTTAATGGAGCGGGGTCTTCAGGGGGGGGAGGGGGCCAGGTAAGTGCCCCATTGATTTTATTGTGTGTGGAGGGGGGGATTAATGGGGGGGGGCAGGGGAGAAATGGCGCCAGGGAAATGCTTGTGGGGGGGGTGCAGGGTCAAATGGGGGGTATTTGGGGTGCGTGAAACGGGGGGGGGGTTCACCGCACTGCAGGGCACATGGGGGGGGGGGTCGGCGCGTGCAAGTCCTGGGTTGCAGATGGGGGAGCACTGGTGGGGGGAGGGGTTTTTTTGGGGGGGGGTTGAATGAATGGAGCTGGAGAGGAAACAGATGTGGGGAGGAGGAGGGGGGGCAGTTTGAGCGCAGGGTTTTGGGGGTGCCAGCTTGACTGCAGGGGAGGTATATATTTTTTTGGGGGGGAGGGCTTAGGACGCCCTTCCTATGGGATGAAGGGGGGTGGTGCGATGAGCATTTGGGGGCTGGGACGAGTGGGGCAGCGAGAGAGGCGAGGCGTGGGGGGGGGGAGGCTGATCTCATTCCCCCCCCCCCTCTCTCTCCTGAGCCTGAAGCACGAAGGGGAGAGGCGAAATGTGATAAGATGAGCAGTGTGTGTGTGTGTTGGGGGGGGGTTGTTGATGCTGGTTTGTGTTGATGCTGGGGGGGTCGGGTCCAGGGGGTGAGGCTGGGAAGAAAGCAAGCGCTGGCGTAAATTCTCCAGCAAGCTGGGAGGAAGTGCCCTGGATGCTGGGTTTTCCGGAATGGCTGGCTACCTGGCCGGTTAGGTTCTTGGGCAATTGGGGCAAGGAGCAGGTGGCAGGGTTCATGGGAGTGGAGCCGAAACGCAGGGCTCAGGTGTGGATGGGGTTTCAGGGAGCTTGGCTTTAGGGGTGGGAGGTGATGTGGGGGTGGGAGCACCACAGGTACTGAACAGAGGAGGTGATCATCGCAGCAGGGGCACTGGGCAGAAGGCCCACCTGGCTGGGGGATGTCATGGGGCAGGAGGGGAGGCTGGAGAAGTGTGCCAGCTGATCATCACAAGGCCTTTGGCAAGAAGCTGTTGAGGGTGTTTGGATCTGCCCTTCAGGGGTAATTTGGGTAGGGGTCTTGTTTCTGGAGATGTTCTCTTTTTTTTTAATGATATTTTATTAAATTTCCACAATAAAGAAATTATAAAACAATAAATGGGAAAGACACAAGAGAGAAATACAAAACCACAAAAATACAAAGATGTAAAAATACAAACGCTTAACATAGAAAAAAAAGAGAAAAAGAAGAAAAACACTCTTTTCAAATTCATATCCTTCATAGCCTTATTTTCTTGACTTCCACCCACCCTCCTTTCTTGTATCCCTCTTCACACTTAATTTAGCAAATTCATTTATATTAGCTTTATCCTTTTAAAGTTCCTTCAAATATTATATTATTCAAATTTTCATCCAATATCTATCCCTTCTTTCATATTCTTATTTATCCTATTCACTTGAACCTCTTCATTTCATTTCAGTGTCTTCAACATTCAAAGATTTTACAATGTTTTTGTAAATAGTTTTTAAACTTCTTCCAATCTTCTTGTTTCTGGAGATGTTCTCTTGGGTAACAGCGCTGTAAGGAGACATGATGGCTGCTGGATGATGTTGCTGAGAGTGGGGCACTCGAGGGCCATGGGAAAAGGGCTGGAGGTGATTCGTTGAAGGGGGTGTGTGGGAGATGGCATTTTGTAGCCCATTGTTCAGAAGCCGACAGACAATGAGCCTTTGTGGGAGGTGGCCATGTAGAGTATCTGGTGTGAGATGAGTGAATGGTGTAGAATTGGAGGAAGTGAACTGACAGGACCCTCAAAGGTCAGGCTGGTGTTTCTAGGAGTGGAAGATCTAATAGGCAGAAAAGATAGGGGGGGGGAAGCATATTGAGAGGGTTATGATTTGAAGAGAGAATGCATGGAGTTGGTAGTCTTTTGAATGGTCTCCTCATAAGCTGTGTTGGGGCTGGAAATGGCGTGGCTGGGTTGCTGATGAGAATTCACTTTCCATCATTTAGAAGAGCAGAGAGGCTTGTCGTGGGGATGTAGGAGAACATGGGTGTGGATCCTGACAAATATATTTGAGCTGTCTTCTTAATGAAGGTTTTATTGCATGCATGTCCTTCTGTTCCATGAGGCTCGTGGTGGTCTGTTTTCCAGGTTACTGTTTAGCTGCAGCATCTGATGTTCTCATGCACTGGGCCTCAGAAGCCACTTTGATTTGCCTCAACAAGGAAATTGACAAACTCCTGACTCAAACAAAAGCATGGAAGTAACCAATCCATCCTGTGTCTCACCTCTGACTGGCTTTGGGGGGAAGTGGGGAAGCCATCCAACACAATAATTTGAAATGTAGTGGAGTAGTTCTGGTCTAATTGCAGCGTGACAAACTATTTGGCAAGAGATAATAGTGTGAAGACTACTTTGTAGTCTGGTGATGAGGAGAGGGAATCCTGGGGACCTTAGGGATGCTTGGAGAGGAGCCATAGTTCAGTAATAGAGCCACATGCCTTGCATACAGAAGAACCCATGTTTTAGTCCCTGGCATCTCCCAATAAGGCTGCAAGAGACTCCTGTCTGAAATTCTGGAGAGCCGCTGCTTGTCAGTGTAGACAGTACAGTAGCCCAGATGTAAATCACAAGGTTTGGTGTCTCAGTATTTCAGGGTCACTTGTCTGTGGGTGGGAAGAGTGCTCACAATGGAGAAAGAATGCCTTTAAAGAGCCACCCTCCTGTAATGAAGCCAGGGGTCCTTCTAGTTTTGATCTTCCTCTCCCTACTGCAGCTTCCGGCGCATTGATGACGCACTAATTCCTTCAGTCCCTTGCTGGAGCCTCCCTCAGCCCGTTGCAATATAGAAGAGTGGCTTCCTGTTTGAGTCTGCATTTCCCTCTGGCGGCTTGGCTTATCTACCAGAAGCTATTAGATTATTATTTTCACGCTGGCTGCTCTTGCCATGCTAACCTACTTTCCAGAGCATCTTTCCCTCAGGCCATCTAGATTGGCTACCCTGAAGGGCCACCATCTCTCTCTTTCTCTCGCTCTCTCTCCAGCAATTATTGAGATGTAGGCCATCTTAAGCAATGCTGAAAAGGCCAGTGAGATTTGGGGGGGGGATAGCATGATTTGATAGGGGAGGGGGATGAAGGCCAGGACTGCCCTTCCTTGCTCTTACCACGGCCCTTGGTCTTCTGTCCTGTAGGGGTGCCATTATAAATGCCAAGCCGCTTCTGAAGGCTGATTCTGAAGAGCAAAGCAGTTCTTCTTGCTCTTTGCGTTTCCCTCTCGTCTAGCAGACCCTGTGTAGCTTATGCGATCTGACAAGTTTAGACAGGGATGTCAGAGTTCAAGCTTTTGCCCTGAAGAAATCTTTGGCCAAGATGAAAGTCAGGTGGCTGTTCTGACCCCCTCCTGCCCTGTTGCCCTTAACAGTTCTGTGCCTGAGCTCAAAATGAGGATTTTTTCCCTCTCTTGGCTGGGATGTGGGTGGTCCCACCCACCCTTTCCTGCATTGATGTGACCCTTTGTGGTGCAGTGTATTCAAACCTTCCCCAGATCCTCACTCTCTGTCGCTGCATTGGAAGTGCTTTATCATCCTTGTTTCCTTTTCTGACAGTAGAGGGCTCCTAAGTCCACTGCAGTCTGTTTAACTGAGCCCCTGTTAATCCAGGGTAGCATTAGTTTCTTTGCAAAAATACCTCTAGCTCTAAAGCCTAAATGGGTCCGTCCCCCCCAGAATGTGGGGGGTGGGGAGGACTTCATATGGCTGCATCTGGACTTTCATTGGGGACTTTCCTCCTTCTCCCCCTCCCCCAGCGGACTTCGCCCTTCTGTATGTTGCACCCTTGGCAGTCCTTGGTGATATCTGCATTTTGCAAGGAGCGACTCTCAGGCGGTATCAGGTTTGCCTTGTATCTTCTGCTCTGGCTCTCGCTGTGCTGCAGTGTTGGACTGGCTGGGACTGCAGTGGAGGCTGGAGTCCAAGCAATCCTCGTGTTTTGCAGCTCTTTCTTCCAAAAGCACTGAAGTAGAATGTTAAAACTCCTTTTTTTTTAAACAAGTGCACCGTAATGGGTGTGAGCTGCAGGCTGCTTCTTAGCCAACGCAGAAGCACGATGGAATGGTGCAGCCAACTTCAGCAAGGCCAGACAAGGGGGAATGCGGCAGAGATGCTTTTGTCCAGGATGTCAGAAGTCCCATGATGTGGTAATACAAAGGTGGAAATGTGCCTCACTTCCCCTTGGAATCCACTTTACTCAGTACCTGTACACTGCTGACAAACACCCTCACTTCTCCTTAGGCCAAGATAATTTGCATTTCTATTCCCACCATTCTTCTGAGATATTAATCATTCTCACCACAGTACTGTGATATAAGGTAGGCTCAGTTTTTGACTTGCCTACGGTCACCCGTTAAGTGCCAAGGCTGATTAAGGATTTGAACCAGTGTCTTCCTGATTCAGTTCTAAAGCTTTGCCCTTGTCATCCCAGAGCCCTACATTTCTGCAGTAACATTCAGCCAGAAAACTGCCTTCTGAATGTTGCCTTATTTTAAGGAAGAAGAATACTGGTTAGGTTCAGCCATTGAATGCTCAGGTCGAGTCGTGGATCCCAGCAGAAATCAGTCTGCAGTGTTGCACTGTCTGTCCTTTTTTTAATCCTGCCTTTCCTCCATTCTGGGGCAGCTTAGCATAAACCCAAAGGCAAAGCATTAATATGGTGCAAATAAAACACCAATAAAACCACAAATTTGCAATATAAATACAATGAAACAGTAGAAATAGATTATCTGTGTCTAAAGGCATGCAATTTTGGGTTTCATTTCTGAAAGCATTGTAAATGGGAAACAGGAAGAAAGCATTGCTTTGAGATCCTTTTCCAGTTCTGTTACTTCTGGCTGTGTAAATGGCCACCACTATATCTTGTGGCAGTGAATTCTATACTTGATGGTCAAACTAGCTAATGACCCCACCCCTGTGGCCTTTTCTCAGTCCTTCCTGCATGAAGCAGCTGGCACTGTTGGTTTCTGTCTGCACCTTTTGCTGTGCATCTGGTCTCTGGTTATGATACACTGTGGCTTAGATTGCAGGACCTGACTTGTGAGAGGCCAATGGGTGGGTGGGTGCTGCCACCGCTCCTGAAACTGGCATGGCTTCAAGGGCCTTTTGGTGCCTCCTGTAGACATAGGCATGATGTAGAAGGGGGCTGAGAGTGTTAGGCTTAACTTCTGTGGTATTTCAGCAGATGCTGTAAGTTACTTGATGGAGAATCCAGCCACCTTTTTAAAAAAATCCTTCTGACTTGCTCTTAATTATTTATTTGCTCCTTCCTGACAATTTTTGAAAGCCAGCAGAAAGAGGAAGGAGAATATTATTTCACCAGGGTCATCCCTTTAAAGAGGACATAATCCTCTGGGTCAGTGCTCAGCAAAGCAGGCATAGATTGGCTGTTGAGGGGTTTAATGAAGCGGGCTAACCGGTGAGGTTCAGGACCCACCTATCCTGCTCTGAAACATTTAGGTTTCTCCATGTGACTTAAAATCGTAGCACTGTAGAGTTGGAAGGGACCACGAGGGTCATTTAGGAGAACCCCCTGCAATGCAGGAATCTTTTGCCCTGCTTGTTCCAATGATACAGCTGTCGCCGTCCACCTGCAATTCTTCTGCATTGTGCCATATTATGGGGGATGTGCATAGCTCCAGGTTTAAGACTTCTTGGTGAGAGCCAGGGTGAAGGAAGGCAGCAGTGACAACCGTAGGGAGGAAGCAATAGAATGATGGACAGGCTTAGAGGCCATGGCCCGTCCTGGTATAAGGAGTGGTGTGCTTGGAAGCCCCTTCTCACCATCTGTGGATTGGGCTGCTGCTACAATCTCAGCTCTGTAGCCCTAAATTGCAGAACTGAGGCTGGGGGTTAAGCCAAATGCAGCCACATATAGCAGGTTGGCAGCAGGAGACCCCTTTGGATACTGCAGGTAGACTGCATCCAGCTTGGTAGGTCACAAGGTGTGCGAACCTGAGCTGGGGGCTTACAGGTAATGTGGAAAATGGCATGGGCTCTGCTGCTTCCCCGCCAGGGAGGCTGATAAGAGATGTAGAGAGGTTTGACTTGGGATGACTCTTCATTTTATGTGTGTTTTTCTCTCTCACTTCTTTCAGGCTGACCAACTTACCGAAGAGCAGATTGCAGGTGAGTCCTCAGCATACAGTGGCAGTAAATATTAACTCGGCTGGCACTGAAGAATGCACATGGTGAGGGGCAGCTTGTGAGCTTCTTTGCAGAGAAGGAGGATTTTTCCCCCCCTGGTAGTCCTTAAAGTGCAGAATCCTTACCACAGTTCCTTTAGGAGAGATAATTTCCCCATCTGCTGGGTTTGGGTGGTGGTGTGAGGGCAAGGCCACAAAAGATCAAAACAAATCCCTGGGAAAATGTGAACAGGCTTGTGCAGCCACCAGCATTTTAGGCACTTGGGATTTCAAATACATGACCAGACTCACTTGGTTCCCCCTCTCCCAAATCTTTGGAATGGGGCCGGCTAGACTTCCAGGATAATCACTGGTTGCAAGTACATGATCTCTATGTAGCTTACATCAACCCTGCTCCCCCCTGCAGAATTCAAGGAAGCCTTCTCCCTCTTCGACAAGGACGGGGATGGCACCATCACCACCAAGGAGCTTGGCACTGTGATGAGGTCTCTGGGTCAGAACCCCACCGAGGCAGAACTGCAAGACATGATCAATGAAGTTGATGCTGATGGTAAGTGGCCCCAGCACTAAGGGGGCCTGGGCAGAGTAAGTGATCCAAAACCCATGGCTTCTGCCAGTACTTTATGTAGAAATCCAGCGGGAGTTGCTTAGATTGGGGAGCAAGCTTGATTCTTGGCGGGCGAGAGGAACAGTTTACCACTTGCTCACTGAGCTGCTCTGACTCCTGTGCTCAGACATCCGCCCATCCCTGCTGTTTCCCTGCCTTTTGTGACTGAGAGGCAAGTTAAGAGGTAGAAGCGAGAGGAATATTGATTTATTTGATCTTGCCAGACTAACATAGACTGGCCTATGTATTAAGTTGCCAGTGAATGCAATGGTGGGGACTGGTTCTGATGGGGTACTAGCTAACAGTGGAGTGGGGGGTGGGTCAAGGCTTGTGAAGGAACCAGAAAGCCAGTAGTTGTAGTAGTAATAGCAATAATTGGAAATAGCACCCTATTTCCTTCCAGAAGGGTGCAACATGAATGTCTTGAAAATACCACTCACTTTCTTCAGTGTATATATTGCCTTCCAATTTGCACTGTCCAAGATGCTTAAAATAAAAACAAAATACCAGCAGTTGGGTAACGCCTGCAGTATCTTGAGATATTCTTTGTGATGGCTTCACAGGCAGACCATTTAGCAGGCACTAGTTTCAGTGTTGGGGTGTGGAACTCCTTTTGTGCCATAATGTGTCCCAACTCCACCACATTCCACCAGCTAGTTCGGTTCCCTTCAAGCGGGGCTTCAGTCTTCCGAGGCTGACTTTGTCCTAGGGTGGCTATTTGAGATTGGTCTCGGCATCCCAGTCTCCAGCTGCTTTGGTTTCTGCTGGCTTCATCTTACTGGTGCTCATTTCTGATTTCAGGGAACGGCACAATTGACTTCCCAGAGTTCTTGACCATGATGGCAAGGAAGATGAAGGACACAGACAGTGAGGAGGAGATCCGAGAGGCTTTCAGAGTGTTTGATAAGGTGAGGAAGTTGAGAAGGACCACCCGCCTTCTGGAGGGGAGTGGACAGAACACTGCCATGCATCCCTATATACTCTCAGGGAGAATGGCAAGGAAACAGCAGTGTCCCCTTCCCTTAATCTGGAGCATACAGACAGAATGGAGAAGGAAACGCCATCTGCCAGGATAAAAGTGGAAGGTGCTGCCTTGCTGTGCTGCTCCCTGCTAAACTGATTCCTTTGCTTCCAGGATGGGAATGGCTACATTAGCGCAGCAGAGTTACGCCACGTGATGACAAACCTAGGGGAGAAGCTCACTGACGAGGAGGTGGACGAAATGATAAGGGAGGCAGATATTGATGGGGACGGGCAGGTCAACTATGAAGGTGAGTCGGGGATGGGATCAGCATCTTGCCTGCTGCCGTTTTGGCAGCCAGAACGTTGCATGAAAGAATTGAGGTTCTGCTTCGGCAGAGGGTCTCTAAAGAACTGTATGGGCCCTCTTCTGGTTTTCGAGGGCCGTAATTGTGTCACAGACTTCAGCCATCTGGGTGGCGTGGAAGCACCATAACCATTTTTACATATCTTGTTGAGAGGGAGATGCCCTGGATTATACATGTATCACACTTCACTTTTGAGCTGTGTGGAAATAACCTCAAATTTAATACTCCCGAGTCCGCCAGTGAGGTCCACATATATGCAAAACGTATTCAAAGGCTTTGAAGTTTGCTTTTCTTAGAGGCCTTGGCTGGATAGAACCAGGGCTTTCTTAGCCCTTCCCCTCAAATCTTGATGGTACTATTCCGGGGACTTGACTTTGCTTCTTGAAGCCTACGGTACTCTTCACACATTGTTCAATATAGCAGGGTACACATTAAGGTCGTGTTTAGTGATGGGGGTACCGTTGACTTCTCCTCTGGTAGTTTTCTCTGGATGAATGCATTATGAGAGTGGAGCAGATACAGTTCATAGCATTATCACAGCTCTGTTTGCTTTTATCTTTTGAAAACTACATCGAGTGTAAAAGTCGAATTACGTCAAGCCAAAATAACTGTGACCGCTGACTGGGCTGATGTCTAGGGAGCTTTTCGACTAGGTGATCTCAAGTCTTCCAGCTTCAAAGGGTGTACTGACTTTGCTTCCTTACACTGTGTCTCTTGCAGAGTTTGTGCAGATGATGACTGCAAAGTGAAGCCCTCAGAGTGGGTGGCTGGCAATGCCCATTCTCCTTCGATACTTTTCTCCAACACACTCTCTCTACTTAAGTAACCTGGTTCTCTAAGCAAAACAATCGGCTGTGGAATAAATCTGACCAAGCAATTAAAAAGGAAAAAAAAAAAACAACTCCCCAAGCTGCATGATTGCACTCATCTCTCCCTCCTTCTTCTTGCTCTCCCTCCTTCCCCCTCCCCGCCTTTCCTTCCTTCCACCTCTTCTGGTGCACCCCCCCCCAAAAAAAAACCTCCCTGAGAACCTCCAACCTTGTGGATGTCTTTTGTTTCCATCGGGTCTTCTGTTCTGCAGCCAGAGCTGGCCTGTCTCCCAGGGCGCAGATTCTTTCTCTTTCTTTCAAGAATCCACACGATGGGGGTGGAGAGAGCGCAAAAACCTTCTTAATCGTGTTGCATGTGTCTGGCACTGTGGTCGTGCGCATTGACATGGCGGTTGCCACCGAAGGTCTTGCCCCAGGGAACACCGAGGAGGGGTGCAAGGAGGAAACTGGGTTGTTGTTTTTTCCCCCCTTCGTTTTCGTGGGAGGGGGGACGCTATCCCACCGCCGGGGTGCCTGTGGCTGAAGGCGGGTTCCAGAGAGCTCCGTCAGCATGATGTGGGGAGAAGAGGCTGTTAAAAAGAGGGGGAGGGGGGAGCGTCCGACAACTGTCCGATTGGCTCTTTAAAGAAAAAAGAAAAGAAAAAAAAAAACACGCAAAACCGAACCAACCGCCCATAATTTTAACTTCTGTCTTTGTTCTTAACCTTCTTGTATAAATTGTAAATGTCCTTACAGTTTCCTAAGCATTGTGTCCAGACATTGGAGCTGCTATGTAAATACCTGATGCTACAGGCCCCTTTTGCGGGGAGGGGGGGTCGCCCCGCGTATGGCGAATGCTTTTGATTGGCAGCTTGAGGGGTTTTTTGGGGGGGGAGGCGTCGGAACGGAACCGCAATAAAACAGTGAAGCCGCTGCTGAGTGAATGCCAACTGCGCCAGAACACCCTCTTCTCCCTCCCTCCCTCCCCCCCCCGCCTTCCTCATGCGACGCTTCATTTTTTTCGTAGTGGCTCTCTCGGTTTTAACGCTTGTGCCGCACCTTTGGCTTCAGTGTCTGTGCTCTTTTAGTGTTGCTTCCTTAACTCCGCCCGTCCCCCCCGCCCCCCCTTCCCTCACGGCAAAACAGCATGGGCCGCAAACTTGCTTCTCTTTACTTTTTTTTCACTTTTATTTTTTAATCCAAAAAAAAAAAAATTAAATAAATAAAGAAGAAGAGAAAAAAGAAAACCAGTTTTGGAGGGGGAATCGAAACAGAGCTGCAGAATTTCCCTGAAACCGGGTGAAAGAAGAGTGCTTTGCGCAGTCCGTGGCGGATTTGACCACGCCCCCTCTTATTATTATTTCCTGTCTTCTTCACTCCTGTGTTGAGCAGAGGTGGAGGGATCTCACCTGAGAACTTAGGCAGGGGGCGTGGGGGAAGGTTGGAGCAAGAATGTCTTTGAAAGCAGGTGGTGTTGTGTTCAGTTCAAGCTGTGAAAATAAAATTATATCAATGTTTTCCAATAAAATGCAGTGACTACCTGAAATGGCTGTACTTGCTTTGGTATTCCCTGCCCCCTTAACTGGACCGCCTCGTTTGGTTGTTTTCTTTCACAGTTGCTGGAACAGCTTAAGATGTGAGTGTCTCTTTTCCCCATGGGCGAATGCAGCAAATTCCCCTTGGGGAAACTTTTTGAAAACAAATTAAATTGGTAAGAGCTTTCCTCTGAAGGTTGTAATCGCTGAGCCACTTCCATGGGCTTCTGGTATAAGCCTGGAGCTACTTGCGTTGGAAAGCATCATTGACTTAATTGCTTTGAGCAGAAGCAGCCGCGTTCTGTCTTTATGTTGGTCCCATTGATCCTGGGTGGGCAAAAGAAGGAAATGGAGGACAAGGGAGCCAAAAGTATATCTGAAGGAGCGTCTCCTCACCCATCGTTCTGCCCGGACACTGAGGTCCATCTCCGAGGGCCTTCTGCCGGTTCCCTCACTGCGAGAGGCCAAGCTACAGGGAACCAGGCAGAGGGCCTTCTCGGTAGTGGCGCCCGCCCTGTGGAACACCCTCCCATCAGATGTCAAAGCGATAAACATCTACCTGACATTCAGAAGACATCTGAAAGCAGCCCTGTTCAGGGAAGTTTTTAATATGTGTATCTTTCATCTTTGTTGGAAGCCGCCCAGAGTGGCTGGGGAGACCCAGCCAGATGGGCGGGGTACAAATAATAAATTATTATTATTATTATTATAAAAGGAGGGTAAGGAGATAGCAAAGGAAGCTGAATGAATTCTTTGCCTCTCTCTTCACCACCAAAGATACAGGCAGATCCCAATACCTACACCTAACCTTTGCAGGAGGCGGGTCTAAGTAACTGGGGCAGATAGTTGTGATGAGAAATGATTCTCTAAGCCTAGTAGGCAACATGGAAATATAGAAATAGAAATACTTTATTGTCACTGTACCACTTGTTTGGATGGTTGGATAGTGCTGTCGAAGCTACCAGCATGAGTTTAACCAAGCTGCGTGAGGTGGTGGAAGACAGCAGTGTCTGGCGTGCTCTGGTCCAGGGGGTCACGAAGAGCCGGACACGACTAAACAACAACAACCGCTTGTTTACAGTAAGATTAATCACTGTGTCCAGATAGCATCCACCCGAGAGTTATGAAAGAACTCAAATGTGAAATTGCTGATCTTCTGTCTAAAGTATATAACTTGTCTCCTCCATTCTTACCAATGTAACACTAGTTGTAACACTAGTAACTAATGTAACACTAGTTGTTGTTTTTAAAGGATGCAGGGGGAATGCTGTTAGCATACACTCTGCCCCAAGAAAACTGGTGGAAAGTGTTAAAGATAAAATAGCCAAACATAGAGAACAAGCCTCGCTCAAGCAGAGCCAGCATGCTTCTGCAAGGGAAAATCTTGTCTCGCAAATCTATTGGTGTTCATTGACAGTGTCAACAAATATATGGGTATAGATTGGTTAACACAGTGTACTTGGACATTCAAAAGCATTTTGACAAAGTACCTTATCAAAGACCCCTGAGTAAGCTTAGCGGTCAAGGAATAAGAGGAGATGTCCTTTTATGCATCAGGAATTGGCTAAGTTGCAGGAAGTAGAGTAGGAACAAATAGACAATGGGGAGAAGTAGAAAGGATCAGTATTGGTACTTGTGCTATTTAACTTCTTCATAAATGATCTAAAGGAGTGAGCAGTTAGGTGGCCAAGTTTGCAAATTATATTAAATGGTTCTGGGTCATTAAAGCAAAAGAGATTGTAAAGAGCTTCAGGAGGACCTCCCAAAGCTGAGTGAATGGGCGGTAAAATGGCAAGTGCAATTCGAGGTAAACAAGTGTAAAGTGATAAAATACCGGAGCACAAAATATTAATTTCATATGCTCATGGGGTCTGAATTGGCAGTGACCACAAATTAAAATTTGGGGTTCAAGTAGGCAGCTTGATAGAGGCACTGATCCAGTGTGTGGCAGCTGAGGCAATTTCCATGCTACGGGTCATTAAGAAAATGAATTGAAAATAAAATGGTTGATAGAATGTCGTTACAAACTTCCATGGTGCAACTGCGTTTGGAATACTGTGTGTGTTTCTGGTCACCTCGCCTCAAGCAGGATATTGAAGAGTTGGAAATGGTTCAGAAAACGGCAAGAGAAAGTTTGCAGCGTTGAGGGCTTTTTAGTTAAGACAAAAGGTGAGTTAGAGTGGACAGGATAGAAGTTGAAGAGTGGACAGGATAGAAGCATTTCCCATTCATAACTCTGCAACTGATTGACCTCCGATGAGACTGAACGTTGGAAAATTCAGAACAGATAAAACAATTTCTTCTCTGTACGCATAGCAGGAACTATGTAACTCATTCCCTCATGAGACAATGATGGCCACCAACTTGGATAGCTTCAAAAGAGGATTCAGCAAATTTGTGGAGGAGAGGGCTATAACTTGTCTGGTAGCTTTGATGGCTTTGCTGTGCCTCCACGGCTGGGTGTAATAATGCTTCCAAACAAGACTTGCTGGAAGCCAGAAGAGGGGAGAGTTGCTCTTGTTCTCCGATCCTGCCTTTGAGGGTTTTCTACAGGCAACTGGTTGGCCATACTGAGAACAGAATACTGGACTAGATGGCCATTGGCCTGATCCTGCAGTCATTTGTGTGCGCCTGTGTGTGTCTGCATACGCTTAGCTGCAGATGAGCCAGTCCAATTTGCATTTCAGTGCAACATTGTCTGCAAGACCTAGCTAGAGCTGTGCTGGCTGCGGACGATGGGATCTGGAAGTCTCTTTAACATCTGGAGCACACCAAGTTGGGGGCAGCTGCCCAAGAGAGTTGATCTACGGCCTGCGCTCTTACATTCTACACTAGCTGCCAAAACCCTGCCCCACTGGCCACCCAGTTCCTCTTGCATGCAATATTTATTTTCAGTATTTATAGGCTGCCCTAGAACACAAGTCCTCTTGGTGGTTGTCAACAAGAAGAGAAATTAAAATCCGGGAACAGTCAGAGCAGCCCAGAAACACAGGATAGAAACACTTAAATCTGCAGCTGTTAAAAGTATAGCGTGCACTTGGGGGGGGGCGGTTTCTAATGCTTGTGGTTTTTGCAAGTTGCAAGAGTGGAAGATGACACCCTCTGCTGTGGAACATGGCAAAGACCTCTCTTAAAGTTGAGGAGTTCTCAGAAATACGGGTATTTGGTTACAGCTGCTCGACCGACGCCAACTTTTTTGCTCATAGGGGGTCAGCCATGAGCTGCTTCGAGGCAGAATCCCAGCCGACCTGGATCAATAATAATAATAATAATAATAATAATATAATTAATTATTTATACCCCGCCCATCTGGCTGGGCTTTCCCAGCCACTCTGGGCGGCTTCCAGCAATATATTAAAATACTGTAATACATCAAACATTAAAGCTTCCCTAAACAGGGCTGCCTTCAGATGTCTTCTAAAAGTCTGGTAGTTGTTCTCTTTGACATCTGGTGGTAGGACGTTCCACAGGGCGGGTGCCACTCCTGAGAAGGCCCTCTGCCTGGTTCCCTGTAACTTGGCTTCTTGCAGTGAGGGAACCGCCAAAAGGCCCTCAGTGCTGGACCTCAGTGTCCAGGCAGAACGATGGGGGTGGAGACGCTCCTTCAGATATACTGGACCGAGGCCATTTAGGGCTTCAAAGGTCAGCACCAACATTGGAGCCAGTGTAAGTCTTTCAAGACCGGTGTTATGTGGTCTCGGCGGCCGCTCCCAGTCACCAGTCTGGCTGTCACATTCTGGATTAGTTGTAGTTTCCATGTCACCTTCAAAGGTAGCCCCACGAAGAGCGCATTGCAGTAGTCCAAGTGGGAGATAACCAGAGCATGCACCACTCTGGTGAGACAGTCCGAGGGCAGATAGGGTCTCAGCCTGCGTACCAGATGGAGCTGGTAAACAGCTGCCCTGGACACAGAATTGACCTGTGCCTCCATGGACATCTGTGAGTCCAAAATGACTCCTAGGCTGCACACCTGGTCCTTCAAGGGCACAGTTACCCCATTCAGAACCAGGGAGTCCCCCACACCCACCCCCGCCCACCCCCTGTCCCCCCAAAACAGTACTTCTGTCTTGTCAGGATTCAACCTCAATCTGTTAGCCGCCATCCATCCTCCAACCACCTCCAGACACTCACACAGGACCTTCACCGCCTTCACTAGTTCTGATTTGAAAGAGAGGTGCATCCATTCATTGCACTTAAACCCCACTTATGTGCTAGTCCGGGGGGGGGGGGGTTTACCGTGCGGCGTGGTCCGTGTCCGGTCCAAGGCTGAAGCGGGGTCCAAGGCTTGTCGGGTGAGGTCAGGAACTCTGGCAGAAAGCAGGACAGGGTGCCGGCAGGAATAGGTAACCAACGATGCTGCTCCTGCAACCTGGGACTGGGCGGGCTGACCTTTATCTCCTCTGAGGCATAGGGCAGCCCCGGTCCACAGGTGACTCGCCTCTCCTTGCCTGGAAGCGAGCTCTCCGCCTTTCTGCCCTGAGCCTCTGCAGCTCAGGAGAGGCTGGAGGGTTACTGGACCCAGAGGCAACCCCACCTTCCCCTGACAGGGCTGGGAGAGGAGCACCTGCAGGCAATGGGTCATCACCTCTGGAGGCAGAGCGGATTCAGCTGGTGCCTGCTCATGAGGATCTGGCACAGGTGAAGGCCCTTTAAGTTCAAGCCCCAACCCCGGCTAAGCTGGTTCTGGAGGCAGGGACTCCTGTGCAGGCTGGGGTTCCTCAGGTTCAGCCTCTGAATCTGATTCCCAGGCCATCACAACTTAGCTGGAGGTGTCCGAAAGCTGCTCTAACCACTTCACCATCCAGGTTCTCTTGGGATCAAGTTTACGCGTTCCTATACTTTTATTCACATACACACCCACCCTTGCTGGAGCCCTGTGTTCTGTTGCTAAGGTGGATTCGTCTCCCAACTGGAATGGGTGCTGAGATGCAATGGGAAGCCGTCTCTTGAGAGAAGTTAAGATGATGCCATCTCAAAGATGCAACGGATTGACTTGCCTTGGAAGATGCTCTTTGGAAGGAGGTGGGGTCAGACCAGTGACTCTCAAAGCCTCCTTTGATGGTACCCTCTTGTGAGAGCCCCTGAGGTTCTTTCAGCACACTTCTCAGTTGTATCCTTGGCAAGCCTAAGTCAGGGCGATGTCTTTGCTGCTCCCCCTTTTTAGTGGTTTGGTGTTTTCAAACATGGGGCCCTCTAGATCAGCGTTCCTCAAACTTGGGTTTCCAAATGTTGTTGGACTACAGTTCCCATCATCCCTGGCCATTGGCTAAGCTGGCCGGGGATGATGGGAGTTGTAGTCCAGCCAAAGCTGGGGACTGAAGGTTGAAGGGCTTTGCTCTGGATTCTGATTCCCATCAGCCCCAGGCTATATGGCCAATAGTCAGGGATGATGGGATCTGTCTTGCACTCAAAACACATGTTTTGAAAATGAGTATTGCAGTATTTAGAGATGGTTTCATTATGCAAACATCAAACTGGTGTAGGATAAAGCACAAGCAAACATTGGTAAGAATAGGATATGATAAATATAAATTCAACAGCGTCTAATAAATGATAACCTGTGGCTAGGTTCCTAGCCCTGAATTGTTTGGATCTAAAAATAAAAATAAAAATTTGGGTTCATCTCTCCTTCCTAAAGGTGATGGTTGCCTCTTTCACTTTTTCCTCCTACAGGACCAAGCATTTGCCAGCTCTGATCGTCCTCCTGAGATTCTAAATAGGTTATAGAGGTTGATGGGGAAAGCTGACTTTTTTCTTCTTCTTCAAAATAGCCATGGGCATCTCTGAAATCTCTGGCGTTTGCAGTTTGAAACAATGGGAGGGCAGATTTGGGAGCTCACTTGAAGACAAGCGGAACTGACTGCTGGCTGTGAAGTTGACGGGAGACAAAGCGTATCTGAATCTGCAACGTCTCCTTGAGCACAGCAGAGGGAGCCAGCCGCCATGGGAAGATGGCTTCTTGAACAGGCTTTCCTACTTGGGAACTGTCTAAGCCCTGTCCTCTTTCCAGCTAGGTCTCGCCTGCCTAATCTCATTTGTTAGGTACCTGCTAAGTGCAGACTATGTTCATTACATGGCTGCAGCTGCAGCTTCCATGCTTTCCCACCCAACCCTTTGCTTCTCCTGCCTTCTTAAGAGTAAGCCAAAGCCTTCAGGCCAGCCAGGACCTCATTCATAGCTTCTGGACTCTGTGACCATTTTACACACAATTTAAAAATCTGCTATGGCAACTCAATATCTTGCATGTAAGGGGGAACTTCAAAAATTAAGTATGACTAAACTGGGGTTGCTAACCTCTGCACCTCAAAAGCTTGGACCCTAACTTCCAAATAGCACCAGCCACTAGGCAATGGGACACGGGTGGCGCTGTGGGTTAAACCACAGAGCCTAGGACTTGCTGATCAGAAGGTCGGCGGTTCGAATCCCCCCGAGGGGTGAGCTCCTGTTGCTCGGTCCCAGCTCCTGCCAACCTAGCAGTTCAAAAGCACGCCAGTGCAAGTAGATAAATAGGTACCGCTCCAGTGGGAAGGTAAACGGCGTTTCCGTGCGCTGCTCTGGTTTACCAGAAGTGGCTTAGTCATGCTGGCCACATGACCTGGAAGCTGTACGCTGGCTCCCTCGGCCAATAAAGCGAGATGAGCGCCGCAACCCCAGAGTCGGCCATGACTGGACCTAATGATCAGGGGTCCCGTTACCTTTAAGATGGCTTTAGAAGATGATCAGATAAATTCATGGAGAAGAATTTGTGGCTACATACTATGGATCATGAATCATAGAGTTGAAATGGACCCCTGTGGTCATTTAGTACAACATCCCTGCAATGTCTCAACTAAAGCACCCCTGACAGATGGCCATCCGTTCTACTTTCAAAAAGCTCCTACTGTCAGAAAGTTCTTCCTGATGTTTGGTCGGAATCTCCTTTCTTGTAACTTGAAGCCATGGGTTCGAGTCCTACCCTCCGGAGCAAGAGAAAAGCTTGCTCCCTCATCCATGTGCCAGCCCTCCTCTCTCTCTCTCTCTCTCTCTCTCTCTCCATTTAAAAAATATATTAGCAATTTCAACATAACAAATTATCAAACCATATAATCGCATACATTATTTCCCCCATCCCCCCTCCACCAGAGACTTCAATAGCAAAGGATGATGGGAATTGTAGTCCCACAACCCCGGATAGCTACAGGTCAGCCAGCCCAGATTGTGGCTGATGTTTGCTTTAGTAACCACCTTCTAAACCACCATCTCAAGGTGAATCTCTGGAGAGAATGGAGTGTGCCTCTGAGGGTGAAGTCAAACTACTGGAGAATCACAGCAGTTGCTAGCTGCAGAGACAAGTACGGTAACTGCACTGATTTTGCTGCATTAGCATCACCAAAGTGACCTCCCCGGGGCGCAAGCCTGAGCACTGTGTATGGGGGTCCTGGGCTGCCCAGATAACAAGACCTGCCCCTGTCTCGGCCTCACTGTTGCGGCAAATGAAAGAGCAAGACATTTGGCACCAGCTGGGCTGCAGGAGTTGGCAGAAGGAAGCATTCAAGGTGCCATCTAACTGCCTTAGGGACTCCATTCCAGACTTGTGTTGGGTTTACTCCTGAACCTTTTCTTCTAGCAAAGATAGCCCGCAAGGCAGCGGGTACAGTTTTTCCTTGAGTGTTAGGTACTGAGTTGAATAGGATCCAAAATGCAGCAGTCTGATTGGTCCTAGAACAATAGTATTCAGAATGCAGCAGTCTGATTGGTCCTAGAACAATGCAGCAGTATGATTGGTCCGCAGGAGCCACCCAATCCAGCTCCAGATGGAAGTGAATCCACAACCTGATTGGCCTACAGGAGAATTCCAGAATTAGCCAATCACGTGCAGCCCATTGTGTAAATAATGTATATAAAGCAGATACTTTGGGGAAACATTCATTCCTCCTCACCACTATGAGCTGAATAAAGAGCATGAAATCCACTCTCGACTCTGAGTATATTTCATTGAGGTTAACTCCTGAAGCCTTCTCATGAATGAGTATAGTTGCAAGGCAGCAGAACACACAAAATATGTTTTTTTCCCCAAGCACAAAAACCATACATTTAGAACAAAACTGAAAATCTACCAGGTGGACACTTGTGGTGGAGACCATTTATTCAGCTGAGAAAGCCTGAAATGGCTTCAACTGTTTCTGGAAAGTGCAGAAAGTGGGTCCCTGTCTTATTTTGACAGGGATGCTGTTCCACAGAACAGGAGCAACCACATTACAAGCCCTGCTCTGAGTGACTGCGAAGCAACATTCTGAGATCTTTGCAGGGGAGACCACAGCAATCTACTGGGTGTTAGAGTGTTGAACTAAGACGCACCCAGCCATGAGGCACACTGGGTGTCCTTGGGCCTCTCAGCCTAACCTTCCTCACAGGGTTGTTGTGGGGATTAAATGAGGAGGGGGAGAACCACGTGTGCCACTTTGAACTTCTTGGATGAGAAGGTGTGGTATGTTTTTGTTGTTTAGTCGTGTCCGACTTTCGTGCCCCCCTGGACCAGAGCACGCCAAGCACTCCTGTCTTCCACTGCCTCCCGCAGTTTGGTCAAACTCATGCTGGTAGCTTCGAGAACACTGTCCAACCATCTCGTCCTCTGTCCTCCCCTTCTCCTTGTGCCCTCCATCTTTCCCAACACCAGGGTCTTTTCCAGGGAGTCTTCTCTTCTCATGAGGTGGCCAAAGTCTTGGAGCCTCAGCTTCAGGATCTGTCCTTCCAGTGAGCACTCAGGGCTGATTTCCTTCAGAATGGAGAGGTTTGTTCTTCTTGCAGTCTCCTCCACCAGAATTCAAAAGCATCAATTCTTCAGCGATCAGCCTTCTTTATGGTCCAGTTCTCACTTCCATACATCACTACTGGGAAAACCATAGCTTTAACTATACGGATCTTTGTTGGCAAGGTGATGTCTGCTTTTAAAGATGCTGTCTAGGTTTGTCATTGCTTTTCTCCCAAGAAAGGTGTGGTATAAATGCAGCCAATCAATGGAAGAGAAGGCGGCCTTTCAAGTAACCTGTTCCTGAGCAGTATTGTGTCTTCTGTGTTAGCTCCAGCACCTTGAACTTTGTTCCATAGCTTCTGGTCGACATCAGACGTCCCCAGCTTGATGTCCCCCAGATGTTTTAAGACCACAGCTCCAACCTGTCCTGTGGCAGATGGGAGTTGTATTCCAGCTGCAGAGGAGGGCGACCAAGATGATCAAAGGTCTGGAAATCAAGCCGTATGAGGAACAGTTGAAGGAGCCATGTTTAACTTGGAAAAGAGGAGACTGAGAGGAGATCATCTTCAATTATCTCAAGGGCTGTCACATGGAAGATGGAGAGAGCTTGTTTTCTTCTGCTCCGGAGGCTAGGACTCGAACCAATGGATCTGAGTTACAGAAAAGGAGATTCTGATTCAACTTCAGGAAGAACTGTCTAATGGTAATGTGATAGGAATTTTGAGGTCTTAGATATATGGTAATGTTCATAACCGCACGTACATAGATCAGCACAGGGAGACCAACCTGAAGCCATTTTGATTCCTAAACTGAGCAAATGTTTTCTCTGCAAGGTCAAAGTGGAAAAGCCTCCCCATTGTCTTTTCCTTCACAAATCCTGTGTTAAGGGTATGTCTGTGTTTGAATAGGGTGTGAGCCTGTGATCTGGCCCAGGAACTAAGTATTTATCATTACAAAAGACTGGCCAGGCTCCCCAGGCAATCCAATCAAGTAACCTGCCAGACAGGAGATAAACAAGGACAGGAGAAAAACAACATTCAAATTTCTGTTTAGACCGCCTTTTTTGTGATGTAGGTATGATGTATCTGAGCGGTGGTCTTAGGTCACACCCCTTCTGTGATGTATGTATGATGTTTCTGGGGGTGGTCTTGATCTACAGGGTGGCAATTTCAAAAGTCTTTATAAGGCCTTGCACACAATTTTTCTGGGTCCCTCCTCTCTCCTGCAAGTGAGGGGAGCACCCTGTTGCAACAGATCAATAAAGATCAAGCCTACAGGCTGCTGTTTTGCTCCAAGTTATCCTGGTTGGTGTCTTTGTTTTTGTCCAAGGGAGCCCTTGGATTTTCCTGTTAACAGTAAAAGCTGTTCCAGAGTGGAATGGACTCCCTCGGGAGGTTGTGGATGGGCGCTCCTTGCTTGGAGGATTTTAAGCAGATGTTGGATGGCCATCTGTCATGGATGCTTTAGCTGAGATTCCTGTATTGCAGTGGGTTGGACTAGGTGACCGTTGGGGTCCCTTCCAGGTCTAAGATTCTATAGTTATCTGGAGGGTGTAAGGCTGGGGAAGCCTGATGTCGATAATTTGCTTCTGTCAGCTCCCTGGGAAGGAGGGAGGGATAAGTGCCAAGCGTGTAACATGCTGCCCTGCCTGGGTGCTGTGGTCTGTCTTTTGCTATCTCTGCGGGCTGTTCTGGAGGAAGTGGAAGAGCTGCTCCAAAAAGGGACAGCTGCAAAAACAAAGCAGAAATGGCTAAAGAAAGGTACGCATCTGACCTTAAGCAACCGCGGCCACCATCCTCTCCCTTACCCCCCCCCTGCATTGTAGCATGCTTGGATTTGTATATGCTAAGTGACTGTTTATATGTAGCTGTTTGTCCAGGCGGCAGCAAATTTAAGGCTTGCGGTCTTAGCCTGGGAGCAGCTGTATTCAGAGGAAGTCCTCACTCACTGTTTAATCAGAATGGTACAGCATGGAAACATCTGCGCTGACTTTGGTTGAGGGTGAATGCAGGAACTGAGCACTTCTCAGGTAGAGCTGCCGCAGAACTGGGTGCTAGGACACAGTGTAGCAGGAACCCCCCCCACCCCAATCATTCAGTTTGTACAAACCTCACACACACTCACACTCACACACGACATACGCTACGCTTCTGTTATAAATTCATAGAAAATCAACCATACATCGGTTTTGCACTGTTCCACTTTTATTTTACTCCATGAAGGAAGGACTACAAAATGGGGAAGGTTTGATACAGGCCAGCCATCATCCCTTCACCATCCCAGCACATCCACAGGAGCCCTGCCCAGTTGCTATGCCAACCCTGATGGTCGTAGACAGAAGACAATCAAGATCACAAAGAACTTCCATATGGGAGTGGATTCAGCATGGACTGAAACAAAGGACAATGATCAGATCTTCCCTCTGGGGACAGGAAACTGCCAACTCCCCTTTGTCTCCTGGAAGTGACTCATGGGGAGGGGGAGAGAAGGGAACCAGCCAGGTGACAGGACACTCAGGTTACCACCGCAACTCCTCCCTCAACCCCTCCTTTCTGTAATGTATGCATGATGTTTCTGGGGGTGGGCTTGACCTAGAGGAGGGGAATTTCAAAAGTTTTTATAAGGTCTTGCACACCATTTTTCTGGGTCTTTCCTCTCACCTGCAAGTGAGGGGAGCACCCTGTTGCAACAGTCAATAAAGGCCAAGCCTATAGGCTGCTGATTTGCTCCAATTTACTCTGGTTGGTGTCTTTACTTTTTGTCCAAGGGAGCCCTCGGACCGTCAAGATGTGTGCTTTTCCTGATTTTTGCAATGCAGTCCTCCAGCCAAGCAATGCATACAATGGAGGAAATCACTCATAAAAATGTGTATTAATGAAAATAATGCACTATTTTAGGAGAAGTTGCTTTGCAAAAAATGCATGTGCGTTCTGAGAAATCAGCATTAAAAGGCTGAGAAGTTTTCAGTAAAAAAACAAAAAGTCAACAAACTGATGTGAAAAAGTAGAGGACTGCACTTAAGATTTTGAAAACGAGAAATAGGGTGGGGGGAAGCTGAAATTGAGAGATTCATTCATTTTTACTCGGGACATGCCCTTCAATCTTGGAAACACAAGGGCTGGTCTAACTTAAGGGTGGGTAAGTGGTGACTCTGCTTCTCCCCCCACTACTCTAAAATGGGTTGAAAACTTGTGCTCCCCCAGACATTTTACCTTGAAAGTGGGCTGAAAGCATATTGGTAGCCAGTTCTTCTGGTATTGTATGGATCTTATATGATACTCTTTTTTTAAAAAAAAACTTTTTATTTCGCTTTTGCAATATTAGCCACGGCAAACAACGACATCGAAGGTTTGGCACGAGGAATGCATGATGAGTGAAAATAGCATTTAGCTGTGATCCCTGCATTGCAAGGAGTTGAACTAGTTTACCCTTGGGGTCCCTTCCAGCTCCACAGTTCTGTGATTCTCTAAATCCCATCATGCCTAACCATCCCAGTACGTTTCCGAGCACAATTCAAAGTGTTGGTGCTGACCTTGAAAGCCCTAAACGGCCTCAGTCCAGTATACCTGAAGGAGCGTCTCCACCCCCATCGTTCTGCCCGGAAACTGAGGTCCAGCGCCGAGGGCCTTCTGGCGGCTCACTCACTGCGAGTAGCCAAGTTACAGGGAACCAGGCAGAGGGCCTTCTCGGTAGTGGCACCCGCCCTGTGGAACACCCTCCCACCAGATGTCAAAGAGAACAACAACTACCAGACTTTTAGATGACATCTGAAGGCAGCCCTGTTTAGGGAAGCTTTTAATGTTTGATGTATTTTGGTATTTTAATATTTGGTTGGAAGCCGCTCAGAGTGGCTGGGGAAGTCCAGCCAGATGGGCGGGGTATAAATAATAAATTATTATTATTATTATTATTATCGGCTAGGATTGCTGAGGCTGATGGGAACTGGAGTCCAACAACATATAGAGGGCCACAGGTTCCTCTCTAAAAGGATTTGGGGGCGGGAGAGAGCTGAAATTTGTGGCCATCGCAAGCAGAAGTAACGCTTTGGCTACCAGAAGTGTGGGGGCCCTTGGAGAGAAAGGTTTGCCTGCCCCCACCCTACTGCTTGAAATAACATTGGAAAAGTCATTTCTCATCCATATGAGCACCTAACAAGTCTGTATCTGGCTGCTCAGGCTTCTAAGGAGCCAGATCCGTCAATAATGTTTCTCCTCTTCCACTTTTATGAATTCAGGGTGATTGATAGGTTGGGTGTGGGGTCTTCCTACCCGCTCCTTCCTCCTACCTGCATGCAAGGACAGTTGAGATCCATGGGGTGCTGATGCATTGACATTCCACCTTGGGATTGATGAGATGCAGGCGCTGCTGTTTATTCAAAGGCAGCCAGGTCAATGCCTTGTTTGGCATTTTTTCCATTGCACCAGGTGCTTTGACTGAAGCATGCAGACACACACACACACACACACACACACACACACACACACACACATCACCACTTGACTTTTCAGAGGAGATGGCATGCAGTAGCAGGCACGGTACAAATGGACTCAATCTTCCTCTCTGAGCCATACAAGTGCCATTTCTGCACACTCCTTAGAACTTCACCTAAAAGGTAAGGGTAAAGGGACCCCTGACCATTAGCTCCAGTCGTGACCGACTCTGGGGTTGCGGCGCTCATCTCGCTTTACTGGCCGAGGGAGCCGGCATACAGCTTCCGGGTCATGTGGCCAGCATGACTAAGCCGCTTCTGGTGAACCAGAGCAGCACACAGAAACACCGTTTACCTTCCCACCGGAGTGGTGCCTATTTATCTACTTGCACTGGTGTGCTTTCGAACTGCTAGGTTGGCAGGAGCAGGGACCGAGCAACGGGAGCTCACCCCGTCGCCGGGATTCGAACCACCGACCTTCTGATCAGCAAGTCCTAGGCTCTGTGGTTTAACCCACAGTGCCACCCGCGTCCCTAGAACTTCACCTACTTGTTCATTAATTTTAATTGGTTGACTCTGAGTAAGGGCTCCTATGCACAGCCTATGGTCCCGTTTGAGCAAGTGGCAATTCAGGTTTACCCTGCATTGCCATTTCCCTATCTCTCACTAAAGAGTGAGTTTTCCCTTCGAAAGGAGCAGCTGGGGAAGAAACTGTTTGAACCCATGCCCGGAAGGTGTGTTCAAGCAAAAAACCACCCATCCCTGTGCTTTCTAGGCACAAGCAGAAATGTGAATGAGCCCTAAAACTTAACTGAATACCACCCTTTCTCTCTCTGTCCATCTGCTACCTCTACTTGCAGTTTGCAAAGGGTAAAATTAAATTAGGGCGATGACTGCCGCATGCCCACCTAAGCCCAGTTGTAAACAGAGCCAGTGTAGTGTACTGGTTAAGAGCGGTACATTCGTAATCTGGTGAACCAGGTTCTCGTCTCCGCTCCTCCACATGCAGCTGCTGGGTGACCTTGGGCCAGTCACACTTCTCTGAAGTCTCTCAGCCCCACTCACCTCACAGAGTGTTTGTTGTGGGGGAGGAAGGGAAAGGAGAATGTTAGCCACTTTGAGACTCCTTTGGGTAGTGATAAAGCGGGATATCAAATCCAAACTCTGCTTCTAAAGCCACCTCTTTTACACATACAAAATCCTTGGTCCATCTTTGGTGGAAGGATCTCAAGGCCTGGGAAATATCTTAGAGAAGCACCACCAGCCAGATGAGACCAAATGGGTATGATGGACCAACAAGTCTGTACAACATGGATGGGGGACCTTTGTCCCTTCCGATGATGCTGGGTTTCATCTCCACCATCCCTTAAAAAAAAATAAAGCAAGCTGGACCACAGTCTGCCTGAAGGAAAGGCGGGGGGGGGCTTTCCTAGGTGACTGACTGCCCACCCCCAACCTTCTCAAGCCCCCACCAGTGACCAGGACATCCTCTGGCCTGCTTTGACCAATTCCCATGTTACATTCCTTTTGTTCATCCTCCTAAACTCTTAGAAAAGGAAAGTCAGAAATAAGTCAGTCTCTCCGTTGCCGTTAAGATACATGTATATTTTAGTGCACGCTAATAAAAGCACATGCTTTAAAACTGCGCCATCATTCTCTTTCCACAAATAGTCTTCCGGTGGGTTTCTCTGCCAGCATAAAGAATGAAACAGTGCAGCTTTGCAGAAGCCACATTCGAGCCTTTATGGCTGTCAATCTGACTTCAGTAACGTGATGTAAAAATTAAGAGGTCTAGGGTATGTGTGGACCTAAACACCCTTTCGCGCCTTAAACTGCTCCTACAGGAATGAAGTGTGCAAACATCTGCAGTCATCTGGGCATTGTCTTTGCTTGTGAAAAATATCCATTTTTTGTCTTGGACTTCTTTTTCCTCTGCTCTCTCTCTGGCAGCAAAGAGATCGGGGGTTGAGCACAGTGGAGTTAACATAACAGGGAGTCAGAACATGTGGAGTCCCGTGACCGATGAAGACACCTCTTGCCATAGCCTTCGTTAAGCTCACTTGCACTACCAGCCAGCAGGGATGCAGAAATGGGCTAAAAACGAGAGAGCTGTGAATCACTAGAACTAGGGCCCATCTGGCCCAGGGCGCTGTCTCCAACAGTGCTCAGCTGAAACTCCAAAGCTGATCATGGAAGAAAAAAACTCTCCCCTGTTATTTGTCCCAGCATCTGGTGTACACACCATACATTTAAAGCACACCCCCTCCAAAAAAGTATCCGGGAAACTGTAGTTTCTTGTGGGTGCTGGTAATTGTAGTTCTATGGGGGGACTACAGTTTCCAGGTATCTGGGCCTTTTTTGGGGGGGGCCTTAAATGTATAGGGCAGAATTCAACTAATAAGCCCCACCAGCAGAAAACCTGTACAAATGATTCCACAACGGGGCTCCCCCCCCCATCTTCTGCCCCTGTGCACTCCCAGAAATTGCCTTGGCTGGGGGTGTCGAGGGAAAAACAACTGGCCATTTTGCAGATGCACCTCCCTAAGTTTCCAGGGCTTTCTGGAACATTTTTTTTCCCAGCAGCTAGAACCAGGGGCGGTATGTGCAGACCACCTCCTGTGTGTTTTCCTGGGGGCGAAGCGCACGGAAATTTTCTGATGCTGACATGTACCGTATCTTTCGCTCTATAAGACGCACCAGACCATAAGACACACCTAGTTTTTGGAAGAGGAAAACAAGAAAAAAAAATATTCTGATTCCTATAAGCCAGGACAGCAAGAGGGATCTCTGTGCAGCGATCCCGCTTGCTGTCCTGGCTTATGGGATAGCCGCGCGCAGCAGGAGCCTTCATCCCCTGCCCAGGAGAGGCTGCGCACGGCTAAGGCTGCCCCCAAGGGCCACACTCCCTTTAAAGAGTGTGTGTTGGGGGCTTTTCCCCGAGGAGGGAGGAGGGCTCCACGCGGCTCTTTAAAGGGAGCACTGAGCAGAGCCTCCCGCCTGCATTCGCTCCTTAAGATGCACACACATTTCCCCTTACTTTTTAGGAGGGGGAAAGTGCGTCTTATAGAGCGAAAAATACGGTACTCTGGGGTAACTCTGGCTTCTCCCCACCCACTGGCGTCGTTTCCTCCAGGCTAAGTCAGGGGTTGTTGCAAAGAAGCACAATTGCTCAAACCGTTGGCCCGAACCACCCCTAGGACAGCAGCAGGAGGAAATGCCTTTGCATCCTGCGAACTCATCTGCCCTGTGGATGGCAATGACCAGGCACTTGCGCAAGGCAGGTCATGTGCACAGAAAGAGGTGGAGGGTCAGGAAAGTGGTGGGAACTTCTTGAACGTGTTGCACCAGACAGAGGAGGTCACCCCCTCCAGCATTCAGCTTCACTGGAAGTCTTTGGGTTCGAGAGTTAAGAGAGAGGGAGATAGACTTTTCTCAGCCCAGGCTCTCAAAGTCGAGCATAATTCTGTAAACTTCTATTGTGTTGCCCTCTTCCTTGCTTTTTCTCTAAACTAAAAAGTCCCTCCTGCTGCAGCCTTACAGAGGGGCTGCCCCATCCCCTTAATCATTTCAGTCTCTTTTCCAAACCTTTTTCAACTCTGCAATCTCATAGCTGTCAACCGTCCCTTATTTGGCGGGAAACTCCCTTATCCCAGCACCGTGTCCCGCTGCTGTCCCTTACTGATGATGTACTTTAAATTTCCCGGGTTTCATGCTCGCCCAGCTCGGGAGGGAAGCAGTGGCTTGGGGTCCTCCGTTGTGAGAGAGACCTGGTCTGAACAAAGACATTGGATTCTTATCTCATTATACATGACAAAGCCATTTTTCACCTTCTCACCCCTTGCTTTTTCCTGTAAGACCTATTGCAGTTGTTAAGAGTCGTCAACAGGCTCATCGCAGCTATCTGCCAATCACCCATTCCCACCACCCTTCTGAGTAATACCCCTCCCCACCTTCTCACTATATAGAAGGGTCTGGTGACTTCTGTTTCAGTGTATCTGAAGAAGTGTGCATGCACACGAAAGCTCATACCTAGAACTAACTTAGTTGGTCTTTAAGGTGCTACTGGAAGGAATTTTTTTATTTTGTTTTTACAATGGTCAAAGTGTGTGTTAAAATGCGTGCGCTTTTGAAACCAGCATATCAAATGCATGATATTAAGGGAAAGACAAATGTCTTGGGAAATATGCTTTGCAAAAATGTGTATGTTAGAGGAGAAATTTGCACCAAAATGCTGGTGAGTTTTCATGAGGACCTAAAAATTACAATTGCAGACTTGACTCGGGCTAATGGCAGTCATCTCCAGAACACCCAGGGGCTAAGGCCCTATCTCAAGTGCCATCTCATTCAAAGGAAACTCAGAACCCAGTAGAGTGCCTGTGGAACTTCCCACCACTTGAGGAAACAGTGAGGAATTCCACATTAAGTCTTGGTGCAGGAAATTCTGGGCTATTAAGCAACCTCCTCACTCCCCCCTCATCAGGGGGTTTGGGCTGGGTGTCCATCAATATGCAGATGATACCCAGCTCTACCTCTCTTTCAGATCAGAACCAGTGAAGGCGGTGATGGTCCTGTGTGAGTGTCTGGAGGCGGTTGGAGGTTGGATGGCAGCTAACAGATTGAGGTTGAATCCTGACATGACAGAAGTACTGTTTTGGGGGGACAGGAGGTGGGTGGGTGTGGCGGACTCCCTGGTCCTGAATGGGGTAACTGTGCCCTTGAAGGACCAGATGTGCAGCCTGGGAGTCATTTTGGACTCACAGCTGTCCATGGAGGTGCAGGTCAATTCTGTGTCCAGGGCAGCTGTCTGCCAGCTCCATCTGGTACGCAGGCTGAGACCCTATCTGCCCGCAGACTGACTTGCCAGAGTGGTGCATGCTCTGGTTATCTCCCGCTTGGACTACTGCAATGCACTCTACGTGGGGCTACCTTTGAAGGTGACTCGGAAACTACAACTAATCCAGAATGCAGCAGCTAGACTGGCGACTGGGAGCGGCTGCTGAGACCAAACCACACCAGTCCTGAAAGACCTACATTGGCTCCCAGTACGTTTCTGAGCACAAATCAAAGTGTTGGTGCTGACCTTTAAAGCCCTAAACGGCCTCAGCCCAGTATACCTGAAGGAGCGTCTCCAACCCCATTGTCCAGCCCGGACACTGAGATCCAGCGCCGAGGGCCTTCTGGCGGTTTCCTCCCTGTGAGAAGTGAGGTTACAGGGAACCAGGCAGAGGGCCTTCTCAGTGGTGGCACCCGCACCACGGAACGCCCTCCCACCAGATGTCAAGGAAATAAACAACTATCTGACTTTTAGAAGACATCTGAAGGCAGCTCTGTTTCGGGAAGTTTTTAATGTTTGATATTTTATCGTGTTTTTAATATTCTGTTAGGAGCTGCCCAGAGTGGCTGGGGAAACCCAGCTAGATGGGCGAGGTATAAATAATAAATTATTATTATTTATTAAACACACAGACACATAAAAATTGCAAACTCGTGTGGAAATGTGGAGAACTGGACTTAAGACTGAGAAAAGCAAAAGAGACTGAGAGAAACGGAAATTAAGATTGACCTATAGACTCTCCTGCACCCCAGAAAATGAAGTATATGGGAAAGTTCCCTGGTGGCACTCTCAAATAGAGGGGACGAGGGATAGATGGCAGTTCTGTGTGTACTTGCAGGGTGTCCATTTTCTCTCCCGCCCTATTTCCTCTCCCACTGGTGCCCCCAAATATTGGCGGCGGCTAAAGGCACCCTTCTAACTGACAGCTGTTCAGTTCAGCACATGTGCCGAGAGAGCTATGATGGGGGAATTCTAGTACTCCTGTCTTGGGACTTGGATTCCAAATATTTACACAGAGGGGATTATTGCTTAGATGGATGGTGGAGTGGGGTGTGGGGTGGAGAGATCTGGAAGAACATGCAGGACATTAGCGTGTAAAGGAAATATTTACTCTGGGGCCTTAAGTCTTCCGGAGCTTCTGGCAAGTGTAGTGCAACTTGGGGGAGGAAAAACAGGAGCTACAGGTGCTTGGATGGGCAGGACAAATTTGGTCTCCCAAATCAGTCTACTTCCAAAAGCGGGCGTTCGGAGAGTAGCAATCTAAGCACTGAGGCCCCATCATGTCATGCTCAGCTCTCCCACCGGTCTTTAGCTTAAGGTCACCAGATTTTTTTTCAGTGAATCTGAGGACACTTTTCAACTTCAATGGATTTTGTATGGGGACTGTCCCTGGGAAACGGGAACATCTTGTAACCTTACTTTAACCATATATTTTCAAGTTCATCCCTATAATCATAGGGACTAGCAACTTGATTCTCTCTTGAGTGGAAGGCTGTGGGCTGGAGAGCAGAAAGGCGAAGTCAGCTGGAAAGAGGGATTATAGCTTGTAGGCTTGCCCCACTTTGATCCTCTGGGAAAAAGATTTTGGCTGCAATTCTAACCCTGCTTACCCAGGAGTAAGCAGCATTGAATTCAGCAGGGTGTATTTCTGAATAGACTTGTTTAGGATTGGAGCATTAGCTGGCTTGTATTGGCTCAACAACATGGCAATAGAAAGTTGTGTACGCCTTGGAAACTTTCCCCCAACCTGATACCCTGGAGATGTTTTGGACTACAACTTCCATCAGACACAGCTGTGCTGTGCTGGCTGGGGCTGATGGGAGTTGTAGGACAGAGGTTGGATGGCCCCCATCGTTCTACCCGGACACTGAGGTCCAGCGCCGAGGGCCTTCTGGAGGTTCCCTCACTGCGAGAAGCGAAATTACAGGGAACCAGGCAGAGGGCCTTCTCAGTAGTGGCACCCGCCCTGTGGAACACCCTCCCACCAGATGTCAAAGAGAACAACTACCAGACTTTTAGAAGACTTCTGAAGGCAGCCCTGTTTAGGGAAGCTTTTAATGTTTGATGTATTACAGTATTTTAATATATTTTTTGGAAGCCGCCCAGAGTGGCTGGGGAAGCCTAGCCAGATGGGCGGGGTATAAATAATAAATTATTATTATATTATTATTATATCTGTCATGGATGCAAGGGGTTGGACTAGATGACCCGGTGACCCCTTCCAACTCTATGATCCTAGGTTGGCGAAGGTTTCTACCATGCTGTGTTTATGCGAGAGTTAAGCCACAGAATCGCTAAGCCCTTTTTGAGCTCTGTCTGTGTGCATTTTAAAGTACAGCCACGCAGGCGTGCTGGATAGAAACTCGCCGCTTTTTATTTCTACACCTTCAAAGATTCACAGTAAAGCTTCACAATCGAACCCTGTGCGCTAATTGACGCCGGAAGCGTGAAACTGGACAAACTTAATATCCATTATCTGTTTTGGTACGTTAGCAAACAAGGTAGAGTTGGGATGGCACAGGTTGCTCAACATGCAGGCAAACCGAATGCTATACAGTCACATTTATATTCTCTCTCTCTCTCTCCATCCTCTTCCTCTGTTTTGCCCTCTTGGTGCTTGAATTACAGACGCCCTTTTAATCTGATCTCCCGTCCTCTTTAACCAATGAGGAAACGCAAAGCAGAGCATCCCTATGGAAAGAGTCGTCGCTCCCCTGATATAGAGTACCCGCTTTGCATGTTCAAGGTCGCAGGTAGCAGAATCTCCCGGTAGGGCTGGAATTGTCTCCTGCCTGAAACCTTGGAGAGCATCTGCCAATCAGTGTCGAGACATTCCTGAGCTGGACGGACCAATTGGGCACTTCCCGTGTCCTCCTGGAAATTTCCTTATGGGGGATGCCACCGTAGGGGAAAAGAATCTCTCCCCTCCAAAGACCTGTTCCTTCGCCGCCACCCGCACCTGCTCCAACCTAACCCCACCAGTTCCTGGATCCTTGTGGAGATGCTCTGCAGGTGGGACATCATTTCAGCTCCTCCTCTGAGTCGTCACCCCGTCCCTCTGCACCCACTGCCAGGAAGCTCCCCGTCCGTAGGGTGGGCTTTGGCTCTCAACAGGCGGAATAATCTTGGAAAGGGATGCCGTCCTGCGTCCCCAGCGTGGCTGATGCTTTCTGCGTCCTGGACCACCAGGGCCACCAGAATTGGGAGTAGAAAAAGTTCCGGATGCTGCGGAAGACGGTTTTGCGGAAAATGATGAAGAGCCAGGGGTCCACGATGGGGTTGAAGGCACTGAATCGGAAGGCTTTCATGTCCTCGTTCTCGATGTGGTCAGGGTTGATGCCCCCAATGTAAGCCCGGATCTGTGGCGGAAGAGAAGAGAAAGGGTCAGGAGATGCAAGTAATGGACTATATGGAGTTGGCTGAAATGACTGGCAGAATCCGAGACCAGGGAGAAGAGTTGGTGGAAGAAGATTGGAAGAAATTTAAAATCTATCTACAGAAACACTGTAAAATTATGGAATGTTAATGACGTTGGAATGAAATGAAGTGGTTCTAGTAATAAGGTAAAATAAGAATATGTAAGAAGGGATGGATATTAGATGAAAATTTGAAGTGAGAATATGTGAGGATAAATTTTTAAATGGAATACAAAAAAGGGAGGTGTGAGGAAGTCACGAAAATAAGTAAATGAATGTAAGATATTATAAAAGAGGGATTTTTAGTTTTTATTTTTTCCTTTTTATGTAAAATTTTGGTTTTTGTATTTTTGTATTTTTCTTTTGTGTGTTATTATTTTGTAACTCTTTTCTGTTAAAAATTTAATAAATATTTTTTTAAAAAGGGTCAGGAGAGGGGGAAAGCAGCACAAGGTCATAATATTATGATGGAAGATTGGGGAAAATTATGGAAAACTGATTTAAAAATTTACAGATTGTTTCAGTTTCTGTTTCAATCTGTAAATTTTTAAATCAGTTTTCCATTTAAAAATTTACAGATTGAAACAGAAACTGAAACAGGTTTAACTGTGGTTAAGAGTGTAAAATATTTGGGGATTAATATGACAGCTAAAAACATGAATCTATTTAAAGATAATTATGAGAAATGTTGGAATCAAGTGAAAAAAGATCTAGAAATTTGGTCAAACTTGAAGCTTTCCTTGTCTGGTCGAATTGCAGCTATTAAAATGAATGTATTGCCTAGAATGTTATTTTTGTTCCAAACATTGCAAATTGTTGATAAGATGGAGTGTTTTAAGAGATGGCAGCGAGATATCTCTAAATTTATCTGGCAGGGCAAAAAATCCAGAATAAAATTTAAGATTTTAACTGATGCAAAGGAAAGGGGGGGATTTGCCCTGCCAGACTTGAAACTTTACTATGAATCAGCAGCTTTCTGCTGGTTGAAGGATTGGCTGCTTCTTGAGAACACAGACACCTTAGATTTGGAAGGTTTTAATAACTTTTTTGGGTGGCATGCATATTTGTGATATGACAAGGTTAAGGTTCATAAAGGCTTTAAAAAACATATTGTCAGGAAAGCATTGTATAATGTTTGGATTAAATATAAAGATTTGTTGGAGAATAAAACTCCAAGGTGGCTGTCACCAATGGAGGCAAAGGCATTGAAAAAACTTAATATGGAGTCTAAATGGCCAAAATATTGTGAAATCCTAGAACAGGAGGGTAATAAGTGGAAATTGCAGAGTTTTGAGAATCTAAAAGACAAAGTGCGAGATTAGCTTCACTATTATCAAATAATGGAGGTTTACAAGCTGAATAGGAAAATTGGTTTCCAGGTGGAAAAGTCAAAATTGGAAACAGAACTGTTAGAATCCAATACTAAGAATTTGTCAAAAATGTATAACTTGCTGTTGAAATGGAACACGCAGGATGAAACGGTTAAATCAGCTATGATTAAGTGGGCGCAAGATATTGGACACAATATTATGTTGCTGACTGGGAACAGTTGTGGACCACCGGTATGAAATTCACGGCGTGTAACGCCTTGAGAGAAAATATTATGAAAATGATTTATAGGTGGTACATGACCCCAGTCAAGCTTGCAAAAATTTACCACTTATCAGATAATAAATGTTGGAAGTGTAAAGAAAATGAAGGTTCATTCTTTCACCTCTGGTGGACGTGCCCAAGGATTAAGGCTTTCTGGGAAATGATATATAATGAAATGAAAAAGGTATTTAAATATACCTTCTTGAAGAAACCAGAGGCCTTTCTCCTGGGTATGGTTAGCCATGTGGTGTTAAAGAAGGATAGAACTTTGTTTCTGTATGCCACAACAGCAGCAAGAATCCTTATTGCAAAGTATTGGAAGACACCAGATCTACCCACTTTGGAAGAATGGCAGATGAAAATGACAGATTACATGGGACTGGCAGAGATGACGGGCAGAGAATCCGGGACCAGGAGAAGGAGACAGTGGAAGAAGATTGGAAGAAATTTAAAGACTGTCTTAATAAACACTATAAGATTAATGAATGCTAGATTGACAGGGGTTTAAAAATAATGTGGTTTTCAGAGATCTTGATCAAGAAAAGGAATGGAATTAGTAAAAAACTTTTGGGAAATAAGGGAATGGATTTGCTGATTGGATAATGAAATTAGAATACAAAACGGGGAGGTATGAGGAAGTCGGGGAAAATAGGTTGAGAAAATCAAGGTTTGAAATTATACTTGTTGTTTTTTGTTTGTTTTGTTTTTATTGTTGTTGTTTGTATTTGTATGTTTTTATTGGAAATGTTAATAAATATTATTTAAAAATAAATAAAAATTTACAGATTGTTCCCTATTGAAGGAGAATTGCGTGAAGATGATGTACAGATGGACACCAGTATGGTTAGGGGAAATGTATAAAACTAGTTCAAATATACTGTATTTTTCGCTCCATAAGACGCACCAGACCACAAGACGCACCTAGTTTTTGGAGGAGGAAAACAAGAAAAAAAATATTCTGAATCTCAGAAGCCAGAACAGCAAGAGGGATCGCTGCGCAGTGAAAGCAGCAATCCCTCTTGCTGTTCTGGCTTCTGGGATAGCTGCGCAGCCTGCATTCGCTCCGTAAGACGCACACACATTTCCCCTTACTTTTTAGGAGGGAAAAAGTGAGTTATAGAGCAAAAAATATGATATGTTGGAAGTGTAAGGAAAAGGAGGGGACATTTTATCATATGTGGTGGGATTGTAAAGTAATTTTAAAAAATTGGGAAATGATATACAACGAATTGAAGAAAATGTTCCATTTGACATTTGTTAAAAAACCTGAAGCATTTTTGTTAGGGATTGTAGGGAAAGATCTGCCAAAAAAGCTGAAAAACATCTTCATGTATGCGACAATGGCCGCGAAAGTTTTAATAGCACAAGGATGGAAGACTGAAGAAACTCCAACTAAAGAATCATGGCAAGAAAAATTGACGGACTATACAGAACTGGCAAAACTGACATACAAGCTACGGGACAAGGATAACTGTGAATTTAAAGATGAATGGGAACCCTTTACAAAGGATCTGAAGACGCAACAAAGCGAACTGGACTCCTTGGCTGGGTTTGAATAAACATTCACAAACTTTTTATTGATAATAATCAGCTAAATAGTTTGAGGATCTATACAACTTTGTGACATACAGAAAACAGCATTCTCAGAGAAATCAAAGACTGGAACTGAGGGAAGCTGGGGGGTGGGTGGGTTTTGTGTGGGCGGGTGGGGGGAGGGAGGGAGGACAAATGGGGAAAAAATAAGGATGATATGTTTCTGAATAATATGTTTTGTTTTAATTTTGAATAAAAAAATTAAAAAAAGGAAAAGGGGACAGCAGCAGCTGCTTCCAGCCCAGTACCATGTGGGTGCCTGAAAGGAACCCTTGGCTGCTTTGGGCAAGTTCCCTGCCCTCCCTCCCTCCCACCTCCTTTGCAAACAGCTTAGTTGGATCACAGCCAACTAATGCACACAGAAAGTCTTGGGTTCAATTTCTGACACCTCCAGTTGCACCTCAGGAGGTGAGTGGAGACCCCGGGAAGCCAAGACAAGCAAGCTATACCTGAAGGAGCGTCTCCACCCCCATTGTTCAGCCTGGACACTGAGGTCCAGCTCCAAGGGACTTCTGGCGGCTCCCTCATTGCGAGAAGTGAGGGTACAGGGAACCAGGCAGAGGGCCTTCTCGGTGGTGGCACCCGCCCTGTTGGGAGCCGCCCAAGGTGGCTGGGTTAACCAAGCCAGATGGGCAGAGTATAAATAATAAATTAATATTACTATTATTAAGCTACTTGGAGAAAAACAACAAGTGGTTTTCACATTAAGTCTGTATTCGACTCATCCCAAATTGGCAAAAGACACGGTTTGGAGGTTTAAAAGGACCAGTACACCTGCCATTTCAGGAATTTCCTTCCTTGCTTCTTCCTCAAATCTGTACACATGTTTGCCATCACCTGTGGCCAATGGGTTCCTCTTTCATGACACCCCCTGAAGCGCATCAGGGAACCAACTCTATATACAGTGGTGCCCCGCAAGACGAATGCCTCGCAAGACGGAAAACTCGCTAGACGAAAGAGTTTTCCGTTTTGGAGGTGCTTCGCAAAACGAATTTCCTATGGGCTTGCTTCGCAAGATGAAAATGTCTTGCGAGTTCCTGCGGGTCCCCCCCCCTTTTTCTAAGCCGCTAAGCTGCTTATCCGCTAAGCCGATAAGCCGCTAAAAGCCGCTAAAAGCCTCTAATCCGCTAATAGTGCTAATCCGCTAAGCCGTCAATGGGCTTGTTTCGCAAGACGAAAAAACCGCAAGATGAAGAGACTCGCGGAACGGATTCTTTTCGTCTTGCGAGGCACCACTGTATCTGCAAGGTGGACTGGAGTCAAGAACCACCGGCAGGCTGTTTTTAAGGAGTTTCCCCAAATATTTGCAGAGGCAGATCTAAAAGGGGGAGCAAGCCACAGTTTCCCCCACCACACATTAGTCGACACGCTTTGAAGACCCAAGCAGATTTCAAAGAAGGGAGAGGCAAAAACAGAAGGTTTAACAGCGAAGAGCATATAAAAAAGACAAGTCATCTGTGCATTCTGGATCTAACCCAACCCTCGAGTGAGTTCAAATTCCTGGTGACAGCCTCCTGCACTTCAGGCATACTTAGAAAAAATAGTATAATTGCTGAGTGTTGTTAACGGAAAAATCTGAGGGCTCCCTTGGACAAAAACAAAGACACCAACCAGGATAACTTGGAGCAAAACAGCAGCCTGTAGGCTTGGCCTTTATTGGATAGTGTTGCAACAGGACTCCCACCCGCAACAAGATGAAGCAAAATGGAAGCCCAGAACAAAAGTAGACCCCAACTTTTATTAGTTACTAATCCCCCAAACTACACCCCTAAGACTACATCACAACTACATCACAAAAAGGAGGGGTTGAGGGAGGAGTTGTGGTGGTAACCTGAGTGTCCTGTCACCTGGCTGGTTCCCCCTTTCCCCCTCCCCATAAGTACTTTCCAGGTGACAGAGGGGAGTTTGCAGTTTCCTGCCCCCAGAGGGAAGAGCTGATCATTGTCCTTTGTTCCAGTCCGTGCTGAATCCACTCCCATATGCAAGTTCTTTGTGATCTTGACGGTCTTCTGTCTAGGACCATCAGGGTTGGCATAGCAACTGGGCAGGGCTCCTGTGGATGTGCTGGTATGCTCAAGGGATTATGGCTGCCCTGTATCAAACCTTCCCCATTTTGTAGTCCTTCCTTCATGGAGTAAAATAAAAGTGGAACAGTGCAAAACCGATGTATGGTTCATTTTCTATGAATTTATAACAGAAGCGTAGCGTATGTCGTGTGTGAGTGTGAGTGTGTGTGAAGTTTGTACAAACTGAATGATTGGGGGGGGGGGTTTCCTGCAACAGTGTGTAAACAGTTTAGGCCCAGATCTTGTTAACCAGCCCAAAGCCCCTCTTCTGATAGAGGGGTGTGTTTTTTGCTCATGAAAGCCCATTGTGTGAACACAGCGCAAATGTTGTTTTCTTCTTTTTTTAAAATAATATTTATTACCTTTCCAACAATTTAAACACTACAAAAAATAAAAACCATACAATACAATACAATACAAAAAACAACAACAAAGAAACACTATATATTACACTAACAAAACACTAACATTAAACTAACAAAACAAAACAAACACAATTTAAAACACATCAAATAATTTCAATATCTTATCTTTCATTCCCTTATTTCCGCGACCTCCTCACACCTCCCTTTTTGTATTCCACCTCTATTAATTTTTTCAGCAATTCCTTTCCGTCTTCCTCTATTTTTAATCCTATAATTATCTAAACATATTCTAACCTTATTTTCCCTTTAATACTCTATTATTCTATTTATCCTTAATTCCTTATAACATTTCTACTAAAGCCATGTAACTTCATTCCAACAGTTTTCTAACATTCATTAATTTTACAGTATTTCCGTAAATAGTCTTTAAACTTTTTCCAGTCTTCTTCCACCGACTCTTCTCCCTGGTCTCGGATTCTGCCAGTCATTTCCGCCAGTTCCATATAGTCCATCAACTTCATCTGCCATTCTTCCCCGGGTGGGTAAATCTTGTGTCTTCTAATACTTCGCAATGAGTATTCTTGCCGCTGTTGTTGCATACATAAAAAAAGTTCTATCCTTCTTTGGCACCAATTGGCTGACCATGCCCAGGAGAAGGGCCTCTGGTTTCTTCAGGAAGGTATATTTGAATACCTTTTTCATTTCGTTATAAATCATTCTCCCAGAATGTCTTAATCCTTGGGCATGTCCACCAAAGGTGAAAGAATGTACCTTCAATCTCGTTACATTTCCAACATGTTGTTGTTTTCAATTAAAAAGTTGGCAACTCTCACGGTGACCAAACGCTGAGAGTTGTGAAACTGTTCTGAGAGGGAAGTGTGACTGAAACAGAGAAAGTCCCTCCACGCTCAGTGAGATGCGTGTAGCAATTTGCTTGAGAGGGAAATTTCCTCATGCCTCGAGAATCTTAGGGGGCCAGCTGTGATCCTTTTGCTGTGCCTTCCGCAAGAGCTCAGTGGAAATCCAGGCGGGTGGACCAGCCCACGGATGGTTGCAGGCTGTTCCCCTTCTTCCATATCCCATTTCATGACAGAGAAGAGATGGGGTCTTTAGCCTAGTAGGAATACGGGCTTGCAAGCTCTTGTTGCTCAAACCACTGTGAATCAATTCTAGCTCTAACTGATTCACCACTGTTTCTTTTTTTCTTTCCTTTTCCTTTTCATGTAATCTTTATTAGTTTTTCAATTAGATACGCCACATACAAATACTGTATTACATTTTACATTTAGACTTGCTCTTCAGAGCTGACTTCCCTCCTTCCTTCTTCTGGTGTTTTATATCACATATAATTTTATCGCATTTTTTTATTCCATTTTATATATTGTTATTCATTTCCCATATTTGTCCATAGTGTATCCATAAACAAATAAGTCCTCATGTTTATACAATTCTTGTTGTCTGTCTGTATTCATTTACCACTACTGTTGGTTATATTAGTTTCCTTATACATTTTGTTTCTTATTATTTTCATTATCCATCACTTTTCTTAATCTTTCCCGTTATGAGGTTTGTTTCCAATTTTACTGGTTTTACTATTTCATCTTATCTTTCTTATATACAACATAATTTTTCCCATTCTTTATGAAATGTTTCCTCGCCCTGTTGTCAAATTTTCCCCGTTAGTTTGGCTATTTCTTGCATATTCCATTACCTCTGTCGCCATTCTTCTACTGTTGGTAATTGCTGCTGTTTCCAAACCTGGGCTAGCAGTAACCTTGCCGCTGTTGTTGCATAGAAAAACAGTTTCTGATCGTTCTTAACTATATCTTCTCCTACCATTCCTAACAAAAATGCCTCTGGCTTTTTCAAAAATGTAGATCTAAAGATCATCTTTAGCTCATTATGTGTGTGTGTGTGTGTGTGTGTGTGTGTGTGTGTGTATGTTTCGATATATGGGTTAAGAGTAAGAATCATAAAATTGTAGCGCTGGAAGGGACCCCAATGCTAAATGTCATGATGTCATGACATAATTTAAACTACATTACTGTATTTTAAAGGGACATGGGTGGCACTGTGGGTTAAACCACAGAGTCTAGGGCTTGCTGATCAGAAGGTTGGCAGTTTGAATCCCTGCGCCGGGGTGAGCTCCCGTTGCTCGGTCCCTGCTCCTGCCAACCTAGCAGTTCGGAAGCACGTCAAAGTGCAAGTAGATAAATAGGTACCGCTCCAGTGGGAAGGTAAACGGCGTTTCCGTGCGCTGCTCTGGTTCGCCAGAAGCGGCTTAGTCATGCTGGCCACATGACCCGGAAGCTGTACACCGGCTCCCTCGGCCAGTAAAGCGAGATGAGCGCCACAACCCCAGAGTTGGCCACGACTGGACCTAATGGTCAGGGGTCCCTTTACCTTTACTGTATTTTAATAATTTGTTGGAAGCCGCCCAGAGTGGCTGGGGAAGCCCAGCCAGATGGGCGGGGTATAAATAATAAATTATTATTATTATTATTATTATTATTATTATTATTATTATTATTATTTAGCCCAACCCCCTGCAAGGCAGGAATCTCAGCTAAAGCATTCCTGACAGATGGCCATTCAACTTCTGCTTAAAAACCTCCAAGGAAGGAAAACTCACCACCTACTGTGGGCGTCTGTTCCTTTCTCTTCCCCCTTCTATTCCTAGATCATGCGTTGCAATTGCTTCCGCATTCCTGATGTGCTAGTGCAACAGTTTGCCAACACATTTTTTTAAAAAAAAACAAAAAACAAGAAGTACTCTCAGCACGGGCAGTTTTGAATTTTTTTAGCTCTTTAAAAAATAAAATAAAAAGTTATTTTTCTCCTAGGGTGGTTCTGGAGCCTTTTCTAGATGTCATTCAAGGGCTAAATGTGTGAGCCGGGTATGTGTGAGAGAGGAAAAGCAGTGTCATAGTGGCAGAGATGGAGCCAGTGATTGTAGAATCATAAAATAGTAAAGTTGGAAGGGACCCCAACAGTCATCTAGCCCAACCCCCCCTGTATTGCAATGCTTAATGGTGAGTTTAATCATGCCTGTGGGGATTTGAATTTGAGCGTTCTCAGTCCTCATCCTAACCCAGCACCACACTCTGCTGCTTTATATACTCCTCCTTCACCATCTCAATAATAATAATAATAATAATAATAATAATAATAATAATAATTATTATTATTATTATTATTATTATTATTATTATTATTATTATTTATACCCCACCCATCTGGCTGGGCTTCCCCAGCCACTCTGGGCGGCTTCCAACAAAATATTAAAATACCGTAATACATCAAACATTAAAAGCTTCCCTAAACAGGGCTGCCTTCAGATGTCTTCTAAAAGTCTGGTAGTTGTTGTTCTCTTTGACATCTGGTGGGAGGGCGTTCCACAGGGCGGGGGCCACCACCGAGAAGGCCCTCTGCCTGGTTCCCTGTAACTGGCCTTCTCGCAGTGAGGGAACCGCCAGAAGGCCCTCGGACGATGGGGGTGGAGACGCTCCTTCAGATATACTGGACCTTAAGATTTTTAAGACATGCTATTTTCTTAAAATACAATTGATTGGTGAATTGATGGATTGGTGAAATGTAGCTGATTAATTCCCCCAATCAGTTGAAATGCATGCAGCAGAGGCGGGGACAATTTTTCCTCTAGTTTGGAGGTCTTGATTGGCTACTGACTCTTCTGTCTGCCACTGTGGCTTTCCCTTTCCCTGCAGTTGGATGTGCAGATGTTACCAATGGTCTGGTTTACCTCGGCCCCCTCAAACGCTTCCCCTGTTGATTTTCTGCCCCATCGAGCTTCTAGCAGGAGAGCAGGCCAGGTTAAGCGAATTTCTGCTCATTTAGCACCTGTAGACCTGTAGACCTGAGGGGGCAGCCTTTCCTGTAATCAACTTTACTCTTTCTGGGGGGAATCCATCAGGTTAAAAAGAAGCGCTAGTTGGCAGAATAAGTTACAAGAATATGTGGAAATGGCACAAATTACCAACAGCCTAAGGGGCAGTTCAATTTGCACAAAAATGGGATAAATACAAGAGATATGTACAAAAAGATACCAATGATTTTTCGTCTATGATGGCAGCATTTGAATGACCCTGGATAAAGAAATAAAGGAGAAATAAGATTAACGGCACAAATTCTTGTAAGACTGCGTTAGAGAATATATAAAAGATAGATTAATAATGGTAGGTACATTGACTATTAGAATAAAAGCATACAACGGGAATTGACAAGAAGTCCAAAGTTTTTATGATATTTTTTGTTAATGCGTTGTTGTTTAGTCGTTTAGTCATGTCCGACTCTTCGCGACCCCCTGGACCAGAGCACTCCAGGCACTCCTGTCTTCCACTGCCTCCCGCAGTTTGGTCAGACTCATGCTGGTAGCTTCGAGAACACTGTCCCACCATCTCGTCCTCTGTTTTCCCCTTTTCCTTGTGCCCTCCATCTTTCCCAACATCAGGGTTTTTTCCAGGGAGTCTTCTCTTCTCATGAGGTGGCCAAAGTATTGGAGCCTCAGCTTCACGATCTGCCCTTCCAGTGAGCACTCAGGGCTGATTTCCTTCAGAATGGAGAGGTCTGATCTTCTTGCAGTCCATGGGACTCTCAAGGGTCTCCTCCAGCACCAGAATTCACAAGCATCCATTCTTCGGCGATCAGCCTTCTTTATGGTCCAGCTCTCACGTCCATACATCACTACTGGGAAAACCATAGCTTTTACTATACGCACCTTTGTTGCAAGGTGATGTCTCTACTTTTTAAGATGCTGTCTAGGTTTGTCTTTGCTTTGTCATTGCTTTTCTCCCAAGAAGCTGAAGAAGATTTTTTTTTAATAACTTTTGTTAAACATCTTTGTTAATAACCGCATAAAAATTAGCATAAACACAGCTGAAGCTTAAGGTTTATAACTATGTAAGAAAAGACAAGTATATGTTTGTGTGTTACAGATAGGTAGCCGTGTTGGTCTGCCATGGTCAAAACAAAATAAAAAAATTCCTTCCAGTAGCACCTTAAAGACCAACTGAGTTAGTTCTAGGTATGAGCTTTCGTGTGCATGCACACTTCTTTGGTATCTGAAGAAGTGTGCATGCACACGAAAGCTCATACCTAGAACTAACTCAGTTGGTCTTTAAGGTGCTACTGGAAGGAATTTTTTTATTTTATGTTTGTGTGTGTGTGTGTGTGTGTGTATGACTGAAATCTCACTTTATGAGATGTACTATATATATGTAATGTATTGTAACACTATTAATAAAGCTTGTTACATTGCAAAAAAACCTGAACAACCGATTTACAATATTAAGTCTGTATCTTGGAGTGTCCACAGTGGGGGGTGGGGTGGAGGGTGTTTTTGTTTTTTTGCAGGTGGATGAGGAGAACAGATCTCTCTTTGTGCTTCAGTTCACCCCCAACCTTCCTGCATATAATATAATAAGTTAAATCCAGACCCCAGAGAGGTAGCTTAATGATTCTTGCACCCTGGGATGTTATCACGCAGGAAACCCCCAGCTCCTTCCGCTGCCACAACCGTAATCAAACCAGAAATAATCCCGCCGTGCTTTTATGATGAGGGGGGGTTAATGAGATTGCTAGGTAATTGCAGACCTCGTCATAATTGGATGGCACAAATTAAGGCTGATGACTCCAAGCCTTGGAGCGAAGCGAGGCCTCAGTGTCACCTCTGAGGCTGATGCTCCAGGAAATACAATATTGTATACTTAGTCAAATGACACTCGGATCCATTCAACAGTGTTTGAATTGGGATAGGGATTTGTCAGGAGGGAAACATAAAATAGACAGCAAGATTTGCAGCCAGGACCAGAGATTCGGCCAACTTCCTTTCTAAACAAAGCATCTCAGAGTTGCCATTATACATGCCATTTTATATTTTCAACTCACATCAATCAAAACAGAGATCATGTTCATTTCCCTTTCCTCCCACCCATTTATTTTCAAATTGTAAGGGCTTCCCTCAGTAGGACTGGGGTTTATTGTTCCCCTTAGGTATGTCTACACTACCAATTTAAACCAGTTTCTGACCCATTTAAACTGTACATACTCAACTGAATAACTTTCAAAACTGCAGTCCTGTGAAGGGGTTACAGATCTCAAAGAGCCCTCACAAAATTTTGATTTTGGTCAGGGAGGGGGAGCTGCGACAGTGATGAAGCTCGTTTACATTGGTTTCAAGCTAATTTAAATTTATCGGAAGATACACTCCCTTATCTACTGTGGATAAGATAAAAACCCATGCATTTCAAGTGGCAATTGGTCTGATCCAAGGTCCACGTTTCTGAAAGCACCGTGAACAAAGGCGACTGGATCTGTTCCAGCAGCAGTTGCATCTTCACAGTCATGATGCAAGCTAGTCAGCGGAACTGGGATTTTAAATTATAAATTATTGGATGGATATACAGCCTTTCTCCCAAGTCTCCTGCCCTCCCTGAGGCAGTGTACTGTTTTGTTGTTGTTGTTTAGTCATTTAGTCGTGTCCGACTCTTCGTGACCCCCTGGACCAGAGCACGCCAGGCACTCCTGTCTTCCACTGCCTCCTGCAGTTTGGTCAAACTCATGCTGGTTCGAGAACACTGTCCAACCATCTCGTCCTCTGTCATCCCCTCCTCCTTGTGTCCTCCATCTTTCCCAACATCAGGGTCTTTTCCAGGGAGTCTTCTCTTCTCATGAGGTGGCCAAAGTATTGGAGCCTCAGCTTCAGGATCTGTCCTTCCAGTGAGCACTCAGGGCTGATTTCCTTCAGAATGGAGAGGTTTGATCTTCTTGCAGTCCGTGGGACTCTCAAGAGTCTCCTCCAGCACCAGAATTCAAAAGCACCAATTCTTCGGCGATCAGCCTTCTTTATGGCCCAGCTTTCACTTCCATACATCACTACTGGGAAAACCAGAGCTTTTACTATGCAGACCTTTGTTGGCAAGGTGATGTCTCTGCTTTTTAAGATGCTGTCTAGGTTTGTCATTGCTTTTCTCCCAAGCCAGAAATATTACCTCAGGTTAAGAACTTTGCTTCAGGATAAGAACAGAAATTGGGGGGGGGGAGCGCAGTGGCAGCAGGAGGCCCCATTAGCTAAAGTGGTGCTTCAGGTTAAGAACAGTTTCAGGTTAAGAACGGACCTCTGGAACAAATTAAGTACTTAACCTGAGGTACCACTGTACGGCATTTGGGCAAACTCCCGTCTCTGGGGTTTGGTGTAGAGGGGAGTGTTGTTGTTTTTGACAGCAGGGGTAAGGGAGTGTTGTAGAAAACAAGAGTTTGTAGGGAAAGCTTCTACTGTGTTGTGATCTTTGCCCCACTTGGGGTTATTTTAAGGAAGGCAATGAATCACAGAAGGGCAGGCCAGCACACAAGGGATGGGGAAAGAGGGAAAGCGTTGCAAAAGGGGGATGTGAAGATCAGACAACGTTTGCATTTCAGGCACTCTGAGATCAGCAGTGAAGATGACAGAGAGCTTCAACTGGAACCTGCTACTTAAGAACAGACAAAAGAAGAATGGCAGACAAAATTAACAGACTACGCAGAATTAGACAAAACGACAGGAAGGATTCGAAACCAGCAAGACCAGAGATTTACAGAAGATTGGGAGAAACATACGAACTATTTGAAGAGCAACTGCAATCAACAAATGACGTTAGTAGGACTGCGAGAAGTTTTGTAAGGAGAAATATATGAAATATTGCAGAAGAGAGACTTTAGTTATGAAATTTAAATAGTGAAAGTAAGAAATGTATATTAAGTGAATAGATTGGGAAATTTTCAGACATGATTGATGGAAGTCCAAAAAATTGTATAAGATGTAAAAAGTATGTTTAATTATTTGAAAACGATATGTTAAAAACGAATAAAAAATCCATATATATATATATATATATATATAAAACAGATGAAGAACTGGATGGATCAGGCCAATAGCCCATCTAATCTAGATGCAGGATCGGAGTGCAAAAGCCCTCCTGTGGTTTCCAGCAACTGGAATTGAGAAGCATTGCTGCCTCTGTGGAGCAGAGCCATCGTAGCTAGTAGCCATCAATAGTCCTCTCCTCCTCCATGAATTTGTCTCTTTCTCTTGAGGATTCGATAAAATTAGGGAATTATGCATCTTAAAAAGCAGAGACATAACCATTCCAACAAAGGTCCATATAGTTAAAGCCATGGTTTTCCCAGTAGTGATGTATGGAAGTGAGAGCTGGACCATAAAGAAGGCTGATCGCCGAAGAACTGATGCTTTTGAATTCTGGTGCTGAAGAAGACTCTTGAGAGTCCCATGGACTGCAAGAAGATCAAACCTCTCCATTCTTAGGGAAATCAGCCCTGAGTGCTCACTGGAAGGACAGATCCTGAAGCTGAGGCTCCAATACTTTGGTCACCTCATGAGAAGAGAAGACTCCCTGGAAAAGATTCCTGTTGGGAAAGATGGAGGGCACAAGAAGAAGGGGATGACAGAGGACGAGATGGTTGGACAGTGTGCTCGAAGCTACCAGCATGAGTTTGACCAAACTGCGGGAGGCAGTGGAGGACAGGAGTGCCTGGCGTGCTCTGGTCCACGGGGGCACGAAGAGTTGGACACGACTAAACAACAACAACAACAATGGAATTATGATTGCAGAAAACTGGAAGACTGGAGAAATACCAACTAAAGAACAATGGCAAGAGAAGCTGATGAACTATGCAGAACTGGCAAAAATGACAGACAGACTAAGAGAAAAAGACAACAGTGGCTTTGAAAAAGAAAGGGAACCATTTATATTATACTTGCAGAAACAAAGAAAGACGATAGACTTGATGGCAGGATTTAATTAACATTCACATCATTAGCATTAGAAAATGTGTGGAAGATAGAGAAATAGGATGGTGCATTTTATTTTTAGGTTTTAAGGTTTTATGTTTTAAGGTTTGATGCTGTTGTATAAGTATGTTACTAGTATTATTTTCTTTTAGGAAGTAGCAAAGTGGGTGAAAGGAGAAACAAACTAAGAACGGAAGTTGGGAGAAGTCCAGAAGGGGAGGGGGGAAAGAATGTATCGTAAATGTTATAGACAGCGGCGTAGCGTGGGTTGTCAGCACCCGGGCAAGGCAAGTAATTTGGGCCCCTAACCCCTAACCTGCCGCCGCTGCCAGCTTCTTCTTGCTGCTGCCTGGGCTGGGGTATTTACGGTAAGGTAGCCACAGCGGCGGCGGCGGGTCCGTGTCAGGAGATCTGAGGCGAGTTGCTGCTGGCGCTGCCGCCCAAACGACGCCACTTGCCTGGAGGAGGAGGAGGGCAGAGAGGCGAGGAAAATGCAACATGGCCCAGCAGCTGAAGCAGCGGCGGCGGCGGCGGGGCTGTGCGGAGGGGCTGCCTGGCGTGCCCTCCGCGGCGAGCGCTGAGAGCCGCTGCCTGCCGGACGCCTTCACCCCGGACGCGCGCACAGCTCGTCGGTTCCACGAGACATGGGGCTCTGCTACAGCCTGCGTCCGAGGCTCTTCAGCGACTCCGGAGGCGGCGAGCGCGTCCCCCCCAGATGTTGCGCCCGGTGCGGCCGGCCCCCCCTGCACCCCCCACACTATGCCACTGGTTATAGATATAAGATGTATGTAATGAATGAAAAAGGAAAATGAATAAAATTTTTAAAAAGAAGAGAAAGAATTTGTCGCTTTTAAGCCATCCAGGTGGGTGGCCATCTTTGCCTCCTGTGGCGGGGAGTTCCATAGATTATGCGCTACATGAAGAAGCACTCTCTCTTTTCTGAATCTGTCAACATTCAGCTTCACTGGAGGTCTGTGAGTTCCAGAGAGAAGGGATGGACTTCTCTCTATCCATCCTCTCTGTGCCATGCAAAATTTTTTGTAATCCTCTGCCACTTGCACTTGCAAAGTGTTTAACTTCTAAGAGAAAAAAAAAGGAAGGTGCGGGGGCCAAGCCTATGCCCCCAACACGTTGCCACATACCGTATTTTTCGCTCTATAACACGCACCTGACCATAACACGCACATAGTTTTTAGAGGAGGAAAACAAGAAAAAAATATTCTAAATGAAACAGTGGATATATGATTTTTGTGGTTCATGCTGTGGCCACAGACATGTGATCTGACGGTGAGTTTGGGGTAGCCCAGTGCAAAAATCCTGAGGATCCATGTGGATCCATGCTTTGTAACCACGTTTTTGCGCCATTGCGACCCCATGAAACAGTGGGTGCGTGTGTGTTTTGGTGCAGGCTGTAGCCATGGATATGCTATGTGATCTGATGGTGAATTTGGGGTGACCTAGTGCAAAAATCCTGAGGATCCATGTGGATCCGTGCTTTGTAACCACGTTTTAAGTGGGGAGGGAAGGAAAAGAACTCAAGGGACAAGGAGCACGCGTGGGGTGGGTGGAGAAGGATGCTGCTGATAATGCAGGAGAGGCTCCTCTCCAGCTTTGCTCCTTTAGAACAAGCAGGCTCTGCGTCTCTCCCTCCTCCCCGGCAAGGAAACCATGATAGTAACCACTCTGAGACAAATCAAGAAAAATTGCGACCAACACTCTCCCCCAACAAGCGCAGTGAGGTCAAAACACACACACACGCAGAGAGGGAACTGGCCCTAAAGTCGCAGGGCGCTGGGGGAGTGAACGGGAAGCAAGAGAAGGAGAAGGAGCCCTCACACACACAGAGACACACAGAGTGTCAATTCTAAAGTCGGAGGGACAGCGCAGGGAGAGTGACGGGAAGCAAAGGAGGAGAAGGAGCCCTCTCTCTCTCACACACACACACAGAGTGTCAATTCTAAAGTCGGAGGGACAGCGCAGGGAGAGTGAAGGGAAGCAGGAGGAGGAGAAGGAGCCCTCTCTCTCACACACACAGACACAGAGTGTCAATTCTAAAGTCGGAGGGAGAGTGCAGGGGCGCAGGGAGAGCGAAGGGGAAGCAGGAGGAGGAGAACTATAGCTCAAGCACACACACACACAGCCCCTACAGTGGCTAATCCAAAATCGGACAGCAAAAAACTGCAGGCAGGGACAGAGAGTACGTTTTTTTTTAAAAGCAGCCAACCCCGCTCTGCTTCTCTCCCTCCTCCCGGCTAGGCTGGCTGAAAAGCTTCGCTGCTACTTAGCAGCTCTGTGGGGAGGAGAGAGGAACATAGAGGACGGGTTTTTTTAAAGCAGCCAAGCCCGCTCTGCTTCTCTCCCTCCTCCCGGCTCGGCTCGCTGACAGGAGCCGCTTACACCTGCTTTGCTGTTTCAAAGCAAGCCACGGACTGCTCACAACTGCAGCAGATTCCCCCGCCATCTGTAGGCATTCGCTCCATAACACGCACAGACATTTCCCCTTACTTTCTAGGAGGAAAAATCTGCGTGTTATGGAGCGAAATTTACGGTATTTAATTTATTTACTTTCAGCACTTTCAGCCTGCTCTTCGTTGTAGCAAATGAACAACATCACAGCATGTAATACCAATGAAACAAGTTTAAAACAAAGAGGAAAAGAAAGGGGGGAAACCCAGCCAACCATATAACCCAGTGGCAAAACGTTGCTTATACAATTGCTTTAGGACACTGCTTCTCGCAAACGCTGGGATCTGGGTAAGCAGGTCTGTTGCTCTAAATGTGGTGGAAACTGGGCAGCAGAAAAGAGTGCTAAAATCAGGAATGAACACATTTTGGAGATGTGGCCCCTCAGTGCAGCTCACATGACTCAGTGGCGCATCAGTGCCCCCCGATCTGCACATGGCACAAACCACATGCTTTAGTGCTCAGATAAAGGGACATTAATTAGTGTTTTTATAGTTGTTCTGATTTTGTGTGGAGTGCCCTACCTGGGTGGCTGGAGCAACCAAGTAATTTTCGTTGTCCCCAAGAGGGGGCAATGACAATAAAGATATTATTATTATTATTATTATTATTATTATTATTATTATTATTATTAAAGTCCAGTCGTGAACGACTCTGGGGTTGCGGCGCTCATCTCACTTTATAGGCCGAGGGAGCCGGCGTTTGTCTGCAGACAACTTCCGGGTCATGTGACCAGCATGACTAAGCCACTTCTGGCGAAGCCAGAGCAGCGCAGGGAAACGCTGTTTACCTTCCCGCCAGAGTGGTACCTATTTATCTACTTGCAGTTTGACGTACTTTTGAACTGCTAGGTTGGCAGGAGCTGGGACAGAGCAACGGGAGTTCACCCCGTAGCGGGGATTCGAACTGCCGACCTTCTGATCAGCAGGCCCAAGCAACGCAGTGGTTTAAACCACAGTGCCACGGACTTCTGGGTTAGCGCGATCGGCTAATGGCCGATTCCCTCCGAGCTCCGGAGGGAATCGGCTCTGCTGAAGACGGGTCTTACCGCGCCGGTGACGCGGGGACCCTTAGAAACCGCAGGCGCGGAAGCCTGCGGACTTGGTGACTCGGCGGGCACCTTTAAGCGCCTTCCCCGACTCACGAAGAGCCTTTTTAAAGGCTACGGAGAGGGTACGGAGAGTGGCGTGGTGCTGTGAGTAGACCGCTACTTCAGTGGAGCGGAGCCGCGAGCCATGGCCGGAGAGCGCTGACTTTCTTCCCAAAATTTGGACTGGAAAATAAACAACCCGTGAGTAGAATGGAATTTGGACTTTAAAATTTTTACCTTTGAATTCGGTACGACCGGGGGATGTGCTAAAGGGAAGTCCGCACCCCCCCTACCTACAAACGATCTAAAGCAAGGATTGGAGAACTAAGGTGGAGAGATTACTGTCTTTTTGGTGTCAGATAAAAGATATTTCCATGAATTTGACAGAAGAAGTCTTTGTGCTAGAGAGAAAGTGAGGAATTTTTGGAAGCTTTTGTGTAACCCCCCCCCCCCGAACCCGGGAGTGTCCTGTGCGTGAGCCGGAGGAAAAAGAATAAGGAGTTTGACAGCTGTCAAAGGAGCTGTCAAACGGGCGGTAAAAGTTAAGAACTTTATTATTTAATAACTCTCTGAACTAAAGGTGCTACATTTGAATTGAGGTGGTTGGAAACAAAGTAGTAATAAACAACAAAGTAACGGATTGTTGGAAAAGGACTATTAAGCAATTGGAATCCCCCTAGGGGGAACTAGAGACATTACAATGGCTGCAGAGGGAAAATTACTGGCAGAGATAGAAAAAATGTTTTTTCTCGTGGGAATCCTGCAAGAGCAGAGTACGGCTATGAACAAAGAACTTATGACCTTGAATTTTAAAACAAACAACTCTGCTGAATGCATAAAGGATTTGACTGATAAAAAATCTGCAGCTGAACCAGAAGAGACATCTTTGGAACTGGTGGAGAGGAAAGAAGGAGTGGAGAAAGTACAGGTGGAAAATACCAATCAGAAGCCTATATTGTCAGAAAATAAAGAAGAAGATCTTTGGATTACAAATCTGCGAAAGATGAGAAAGATGAAGGAGGAAGTCCCTGGAGTACTTGGAATACTGGAATTTAAAAGAGTAAAGAAATATGATCGGGACCTCCTCTTTGAGTATGGGAGATCAGCTGACCTTTTGCAGCAGCTGCTTTTAAGCATTTTGGATGGAAGAAAATTTGATGTGACTGTGACAGAACTCCTTCGAGACCTGAGGACCAACAAAAAGGGTTACCAACAAAATCGGCAGAGAGAGACTGACAGAGATTTAAAGGCCTCGGATGTGAGGAATCCGGACTAGGAACTGTTTTTGTGGACATTTGCTTGGGAAGGGATGGAAACTGGGGTAGGGAGGGAAGGGAGAACAGAATTTCAAAATTCTATGATTTTTGTATTTGGCCATTATGACCTATAATTAATTAATATATAAAGGGAGAAAATCGTGGAAGGGAAGTTAGGTCGACCTTAGAAAAAGGATTTAATGTTTATAAGAGAATTGGATAAGTTAAATGTGGATAAGTAAAAAGAGCTAAGTTTAAAAATAATAACAATATGTTAAGGATGAGAGACAAGAACTTGCTGAACTAATTATCGGAATTGGGATGTATGAAGAGGGGGTGGGGGGAAGTCCTTTTGTGTGTGTGTGTCTTCATAAAATGTAAAAACCCAATAAAAATTTTCAAAATAATAATAATAAATAAATAAATGAACCACAGTGCCACCCACATCCCCAGTGCTCAAATAGTGCCTGGCAAATCTGTGTTTTAACTATTGTGTAACCACACCGTGTCAGCTGTGCCGTCTGGGGCGGATGGGAGTTGTAGTCCAAAACAGGGACAGTTCGAATGTATTTTAGAAATCCAAATTTAAAACACACCAGTGAAAATAGCCAATGTAGCCAAGTAATTCAGAACTGTGCCAAACTCAGAAGAACATAAGGAAATCTTGTGGAGGCAGAGCCGAGTCATCGTGACTAGTACCCACAGTAGCCCTGTCTGAACTGGACTAATTCTCCTTGTAAAAGGTAAAGGTACCCCTGCCCGTACGGGCCAGTCGTGTCCGACTCTAGGGTTGTGCGCCCATCTCACTTAAGAGGCCGGGGGCCAGCGCTGTCCGGAGACACTTCCGGGTCACGTGGCCAGCTTGACAAAGCTGCTCTGGCGAGCCGGCACCAGCACAGCACACGGAAACGCCATTTACCTATTTATCTACTTGCACTTTGACGTGCTTTCGAACTGCTAGGTGGGCAGGAGCAGGGACCGAGGAACGGGAGCTCACCCCGTCGCGGGGATTCGAACCGCCGACCATGCGATCAGCAAGCCCTAGGCACTGAGGTTTTACCCACAGCGCCACCCGCGTCCCTTGAGGTGCTTTCTAAACTCCACCCAGGAAGTGGAGAGATGGGCCTCCTCTGTCAGCTCTCGTCCCAAGGCCTCTGGGTCCTTCAGACGACTTGTGGAAAAGCTCGCAATATCTCTGACTGCTAAACGCATGCGAAAGAAATAAGGTGAAGTAACCACAAAGCATTCTGAAGAATTGCCTCCCCCCCCCAAGTTATCATCTGAATCTAGAACAGGGAAGTGCTTTCAACCTTGGCGTGTCTTTGCCGTGTCAAAAAGCTGCTTTCTGTCCTGCTGAAACCTGAAACCGCACTTATGCACAATGTGCAGAAATGAAGCAGGCGCAAGCCTTCATCTGATACCACACAGCACACCTCGATTCTGAACCCATGACACCTTAACCGCCCCGGATTGGTGGTTGAGAGTGGCTGCGGCGGTTCATCGGCAAGCGGAGACGGGCTCTTTGCAACACGCCCAGAGACCTCCTTGCCCTTGCTGTCGCTTGGCATGCCAGATGTGGCACTGAAACCAGGACATGTGGTCTGATTGCTGCTGAAGTTTGCCCCTGCTGCAGGGATGCCCCCCTGCAAGGTCTCCTCAAGGAACAGCAGCCCCTGCAAGACCAGCCTGTCCTTTGCCAGGCTGATGGCAGAGAGCACCCTTCTTGACATTCCGCCACGTGGCACTAGCAAACTCGGCATTCGCCACTGGCATCTTGAGCCAGGGTCCTTGTGTGCGGCGGTGACCGCAGGCCTTTCAGCCCGGGCTCCTTATCGCCCGCCTGTTGCACAACCCTCTGTCCACGCCCAGTTGGCATCCTCAGCTGTTTCAACAAAGCCCTGCCCTGCCCACTTCTTGTTGCCACAGTAATGCAAAACAATCCTTCAACAACCCCGATTTGGGCCGGATACCCCACCGCGTGGGTGGTTAGAACTGCCTGGCATTTTATGGGCGATGGATGAAAGCTGTTCTGTTTTCAATATATATACACATTTTATGGTTATTTCACATGTAGTATACAGCAGGCAACGAAAGTAGCAGCTCGCCTGCCCTTTCTTGGAAAGATGTGTAACAGCAGTCTAAAGTTTACGATGCATATGAAAGTCTCTTGGCCAATAAGTCTCTCCAGATATTTCTGTGGTTCTGGCGAGATGTTCTCTTCATTAATCGTCTCATATAGGAGATAAATGAATGCCTGGTGTTATAAAAGGGTAAAGGACTCAACTTGCTTCTGACCGTGCTAACCTGGCATCTGAGACGGCACTGTGCGTCTGTCGACAGGCCAATATTTAGCAATTTCTAAATGAGCAGCAAAAATGTCAGCGTCTCCCAGTGAGATAATTGTTGATTCATCTATTATTCCTAGCAAGGCTAACAAAGGAGTTGGATTTGTATTTGTTTTAAATTAAAAAGACAAAAGTGTGGGATGCATCAGCCCTGCCTGGTAAAAGGAACCCAGGATGTCTTTCTCTTTAATCCCAAATAGATGGGCAGTGGCTTGGGTTGCCCAGCTGTGTGTGTGTGTGTGTGTGCGTGTGCCAGCAGGAGGGGGGAAACACTCTGTACATGCTCAGTGGTGTTAACACACACAAAAATGTAATAAAAAAATTCCTTCAAGAGCAACTAAGTTTATTATTGAGGTGTTACTGGAAGGAATTTTTTTCATTTTCTTTCAACTATGGCACACCAACACAGCTACCTAAAAGGTAAAGGTAAAGGGACCCCTGACCATTAGGTCCAGTCGTGGCTGACTCTGGGGTTGCGGCGCTCATCTCGCTTTATTGGCCGAGGGAGCCGGCGTACAGCTTCCGGGTCACGTGGCCAGCATGACTAAGCCGCTTCTGGCGGACCAGAGCAGCACACGGAAACGCCTTTTACCTTCCCGCCGGAGTGGTACCTATTTATCTACTTGCACTTTGACGTGCTTTGGAACTGCTAGGTTGGCAGGAGCAGGGACTGAGCAACGGGAGCTCACCCCGTTGTGGGGATTCGAACCGCCGACCTTCTGATTGGCAAGTCCTAGGCTCAGTGGTTTAACCCAAAGCATCACCCGTGTCCCTACCTGTAACAAAAAAAATGTGTTTGCTTTGCTGTTCTTGTTCTACGAGCACTTGTTCTACGACTGCTGCCTTGGGCATCTAGGAGAGGAATGGTGGGTATAAATTCAATTACTACTAAAATAATGTTTTGAACGGTTCCCATTTTTGTCTGTAAGCCACCTTAAGTCCTGTCAGGGGGGAAAGAAGGAAGGAAAGAAGGAAGGAAGCTACTACTACTACTGTTATTACTGCAGAAAGATTCCGAGTTGATTCTTTAAAATAATAATAATAATAATAATTTATTAGTTATACCCCTCCTATCCAGCTGGGCTTCCCCAACCACTCTGGGCGGTTTCCTACAAAAGATTAAAAATACATTAAAACATCAGTCATTAAAAACTTCCCTAAACAGGACTGCCTTCAGATGTCTTCTAAACGCCAGATAGTTGTTTATTTCCTTGACATCTGATGGGAGGGCGTTCCACAGGGCAGGTGCCTCGGCCAAGTATACCAGAAGCAGCGTCTCCACCCCCATCGTTCTGCCTGGACGCTGAGGTCCAGCACCGAGGGCCTTCTGGCGGTTCCCTCATTGCGAGAAGCAAAGCTACAGGGAACCAGGCAGAGGGCCTTCTCGGTGGTGGCACCCGCTAGTGGAACGCCCTCCGATCAGATGTCAAAGAGATAAACAACTACTTGACATTTAGGAGACATCTGAAGGCAGCCCTGTTTAGGGACGTTTTTAATGTGTGACATTTTAATGTATTTTTAATCTTTGTTGGAAGCCACCCAGAGTGGCTGGGGAAACCCAGCCAGATGGGAGGAGTACAAATTATTATTATTACTACTACTACCACCAAGAAGTCCTTCTGCCTGGTTCCCTGTAACTTCACTTCTCGCAGCGAGGGAACCGCCAGAAGGTCCTTGGTGCTGGACCACAATGTCCGGGCAGAACGATGGGGGTGGAGATGCTCCTTCAGGTATCCTGGGCCGAGGCTCTTTAGGGCTTGAAAGGTCAGCACCAACACTTCGAATTGTGCTCGGAAACGTACTGGGAGCCAATGCAGGTCTCTCAGGACTGGTGTTATGTGGTCTTAGCGGCCGCTCCCAGTCACCAGTCTAGCTGCCGCATTCTGGATTAATTGCAGTTTCTGGGTCACCTTCAAAGGTAGCCCCACCTAGAGCGCATTGCTACAGCCTCTTCCTGCCCAATGAACCCAGTTACTTCTTCCGCTTCCCACGCCTCCTCCTCTGTGTTTGCTCCCGCTTATCCCTCCAACCGCTCATTGTCTTTTCACCGCAGCAGCCTCTTCATTTGACCAGTACCAACTCCCAAAGGTGGTTTGCACGCTGAGTAAAGCTGGCTGGGAGACAGAGATGCTCAAGGGAGAGTTAGATCTCTCTCCCTCTAATGAGAACGGGCCAGGGGAGGCATTGAAGGGAATCAGGACGGGAGATAAAAGATGGATATACAGTGGTACCTCGGGTTACATACGCTTCAGGTTACAGACTCCGCTGACCCAGAAATAGTGCTGAAGAACTTTGCTTCAGGATGAGAACAGAAATCGTGCTCCGGCAGCGCGATGGCAGCAGGAGGCCCCATTAGCTAAAGTCTGTTTCAGGTTAAGAACAGTTTCAGGTTAAGAACAGACCTCCGGAACGAATTAAGTACTTAACCCGAGGTACCACTGTATTAGGAAGAGGAAGAATAAGATCAAAAAGGGAGAAGATAAGGGAGGGAAGCTGTTGCAGGAGGAATAAATGACCGAGGGGTCAAAGGAAGTGGCAGTTTGGGGAGTGGAGAATGGGGTACAAATTGAGTGTGAAAGCAGGAAAGGAGAGGAAATAGGTAAAAAGACTTTGAGAGGCCTGTGGGGGTGGAAAGGGAAATCTATCAAATAAAAAGCCATCTCTGTTTAGAATCTTTGGATCAGCAAATATTGCCTAAAACGGGGAGGCTGAGTCATAACACCCCCGGAGCAAATGTCTACACATGTTTCAAGGAAAGCTGAGCTACGGAACTCCTTGCCACAGGGGAAATGCTGTGGGAAAGAGCGTGGTGGTTTTCAAAGATGGGTCAGATATCAGTAGAAAACAATGTCAGCAATTGATATTGGGTTCTGCCAAACTCTGTCCTCACCTGCCACCATTTTGTGAGTGGTTCTGCCCCCTGCACCGCCATTTTGTGACTGGTGGACCTCAGCCTCTATCCTGTGGGTAGAAAGTTTGAGAATGCCTGACCTGCAGTGTAGATTCTACACCAAGGTTTTGACGGAGAAAATAAGAATAATCTGGCTGTCGTCAGATGAGACTGCCTTATATAGCGCCAAAGTTCTGTGTCTTGGGTACAAAATTCAGCACCATGAAAATCTCACCACAGACCGGGAATGAAAAGGTATTCTTGTTAGGAGAAATCTTGCGCAAAAATGTTAAAAAGTTAAATCTGCAGACAAAATGGCATTAGGAGGAATTCACATGAACATGTTGGAGAGCTGAAAGGAGGGTGCTTTCTTAAGAGAAAATTCGCACATTGCTGCAGAAATGTGGAAAACCAAATTTAAGTTCGTGAAAGTAAGAAACAGAGAGAACCAGAATGGACCGATTCACCCCTCCCTAGTCATGACAGCTCTAGGTAACCTTCTGGATCAGAGACAGGATGGCTTTGAAGAGGTTGGGGAGCAATTCAATAAAGTTTGCATTTAAAGGTGAGCCCATGTGATTCGCACTTTCCAAAATGCTATGTGAACCGAAGCGCAGAACCTGACAAGAGCAGGTGCCAGGACAGGTCAGCAACAACTCACATGGCTTCAGTGAAGTTAACTTTTTATTTGAAGAAACAAAACAGCTCAGGAATCCAGGCCTAGTGAGCCCACCATCTCTTCCTGGTAGATCTTGCCCCGGCGAGGCAGTTGCGAGGACTGAAGGTCCCGGCCTTTCCACAGCTCCCTAAGTCTCCTCCTCCCCCAAGTCCTTCCCAAGAGACTCTGTCATCTTGTCCATCTTTGCTCCACCCTCTTCATACCTCTTCTGGTCCTGGGAGACCAGGAGAGAGAGACACAGCCTGCCTCATCTCTGACTCTTGGCATCCCTCCTCTACAGCTTCTGCCTCTGATTCTGAACTGCTCTCTGCCACAGATTCTTCCTGCTCACTAAACCTTGTTGCCTCTCCAGCTTCTGACACCTCCTCCACCCAGTCTGCTCCCTCTTCTCCCTCTCATCATCACCCCACCACCACTCCCCAACCCTTCTTGCCCTGGGGGTTCCCTTGGGGGTTCCCCAGCTGGTGCCTTTCACCATTCCTCTACATGCAGCCAGTCCACAAACAGCAGCCTTCAAAATTTCGCACTTCTCTGAATTTTGCATCTTGGGCCAAATTGTGTTCAAAAGCATCTACATTGTGGGAAATTTCACTAAACTGCTGGTGAATTTTCACGAGGATTTTTTTTTTAAAAAAAAGAATCCCATGTTGGGAAGCTGATGTGCAGATGTACTGAATATAGGACTGGAAGGATGAGCAATGGAAACCGAAATGGGCAGATCTGCCCACCCCTACCGCTGAGTAAAAGTTGCTGGGGGAGGGAAGGCAGAGAAAGCGACTGGGCTCGTGTCCCAAAACATCTGCTTGGCTAATGTGGGAAACGGCCCATTGAACTTGACGGGCCTCAGCTCTCTTCCAGCAAAGCTCTTTGTCTGTTTTGGTGAAAGAAGCTTAAAAAATGTCAGACGCTCCCGAGGAGAATCTCTCAGAACAGCCAGAGAGAATCTCCAGAGCTGAAGACATTGCCCAGGGCAACCATGATGGGGCTTTCGTCTGCTTTAAGCTGCATTGTCTAGATCCCAGAGCAGTCACAGTCTAGGAAAATTCGAGTTGCTTTAAAACCTCTGGGCCAGTACCAGGAATTTTAGATTTAGTCTTTCTTCCATATGGGGATAGCTCTTTAAAAACTGGGTCTTTATGGCTCCTGAGAATTCGAACTGTTTCACCCACCCCTGCTATCACCCTGGAGATTTCTGTGGTTTGATTTGAATAAAGCAAATCTAGACCGGTGACTGGGAGCGGCCGCCAAGACCACATAACACCAGTCTTGAAAGACCTAGATTGGCTCCCTGTACGTTTCCGAGCACAATTCAAAGTGTTGGTGCTGACCTTTAAAGCCCTAAACGGCCTCAAAGGCCCAATATACCTGAAGGAGAATCCTCTGGAAAAATAATCTCTCAAAAGACCTGTTGATGGCATTTTACCATTGCACTGTGGAGAGTGTATTAACTTATGGTCTGTGTGTGTGGTTTGGGAGCTGCACGGTCAGGGAAAAAACAATGCTGTCCAGGGTTGTAAAGACTTCGGAGAGAATAACTGGGTGCACTCTTCCCACCTTGGATCAAATCTATGCTTCAAGGTGTCATAATAAAGCTGCAGAGATAGCGCAGGATAGTGTGCACCCCGGAAATGATCTCTTTCAGCTTCTGCCTTCTGGAAGAAGGTACAGGGTTATAAAGGCCAGGACTAGCCGCCTGAGAAACAGTTTCTATCCAAATGCGATTTTGGTTTTAAACGCAGTGTAAGGAGTCTCTATGGGAACATATTGTATTTAATTACAGGGTATCAAAGTTTTTAGGGGGCCAACCAGGCTGGGATAGCTGGAATAGCAGGCTTGTTGGTTTTTGAATGTCTGATGTAGATTTTTTCAGTTCTGTTGTTCTGTATGGACAATGACAATAAAGAGTATTGTATCGTATCGTATCATCATATCGTTGCAGCATTTGGGACCTTTCGGTTTAGCGAAAAGGCAAGGAAGCGGAGACAGGATAGATGTTAATAAAATTGCGTGTGGTGGGGAAAATGTAGAGAGACAAAGGTTTCCCCCCCTCTCTTTGTGACACCAGAACTTGTGGATTTGCAATGAAGCTGAATGTTGGAGGATACATGACACATAAAAGGAATGATGTCTTCGTGGTTAAACCATGGAACTCCCTGCCACAGGGATAGCCACCAACTTGGAAGACTAAGAGAGGACAAGTTCATGGAGGAGATGGCTATCAATGGCCGCCAGGCACGATGGCAGTGTTCTGCTGACACAGTTGGAGGCAGCGATACTTTTGAATACCAGTTCATAAGAAAATGCAGGAGTCTGGCTTGCAGGGGTCCCCGAGATGCTGGACTAGATGAGCCATGGGCCTGATCCCGCAGGGCTCTTCTTACACTGTTGTAGGTGGTTTAAGAAGATTGTTGACCTGCAAAGTCAGGTGCACACATGACCTGGAAACTCTGACCTGAGGTCGCCGTCGCCTTGGCTCCAGAGTATCTCCTCTGCTGGGTTGACTTTCTCTTTCCTCTGACTTAACTCAGCTTGCGGCTAGCCTGCGTGGGTCCGCATCGCCCTTGTGCACTTATGCACAATATTGCAGTGCAGGCAGCATTTCCTGCAACAAGCCGTTCAGCCATCAGGCGTTCGGAAGGTGATTCACGGCTTCCCCTCCTCTTTTGCAAATGAAAACCGGCCTTTCGACTTCATCTCCAGGCCTTGTGTATATCCAGGGAAATGTTTACAGAAGGAAGAAATGAGGACAGAAGCAGGGAAGGTTACAGGGGTGAAGAAACTGCACTCTGCATATGGTCAGATACATACCGTATTTTTTGCTCTATAAGACTCACTTTTTCCCTCCTAAAAAGTAAGGGGAAATGTGTGCACGTCTTATGGAGCGAATGCAGGCTGCGCAGCTATCCCAGAAGCCAGAACAGCAAGAGGGATTGCTGCTTTCACTGCGCAGCGATCCCTCTTGCTGTTCTGGCTTCTAAGATTCAGAATATTTTTTTTCTTGTTTTCCTCCTCCAAAAACTAGGTGCGTCTTGTGGTCTGGTGCGTCTTATAGAGCAAAAAATACGGCATTTTTCTGAGAACAGGCAAGCTCCCAGATAATGGTGCCGCAGAATATGAACCTACCAGTGAACTGTTTTCTCCCAAATGATCCTGTCGGTCCATTGTAATCTTCCGAGGAAGCTCACCTCCATGTCCTCCAGGTGCAGAAAAACTTTGGCCCTCCAGTTGTTGCGGAACTACAATTCCCAATATAATACTAATTTATTTTTGGACTTCCCCCCACGGAACTACAATTCCCATCTTTCCTGGCCACTGGGCATGCGTCCTGGAGCTGCTGGGAGTTGTAGTCAAAAACATCTGGAGGGTGCTGGATTGGCAAAGGCCGATCTAAGCTGCATTTGGCTGGGTCCTTTCCTACGCCACGCAAAGCAATTCATTTTCTAGCAGACTTTCAGCCTGCCCAGCTGTTAATTCTAAATAAATTTTAATTGGGAGGTTAAACGTTTTATCTGCTGTTTCCTCTCTCCCTCTCTCTCATATTGCTTTTTGTTTTCCTTATTCGTCTTCGTCTTTTATATTTTATCTTCCTTTTTAACGATTATTGGCTTGCAAAGTGGCTTAGGCATTTCTTTAAGTGGAGAATGGAAGATAAAAACACTTTAAGTCAATTAGCAAGTAATGTCATATCATTTACATTTTTTAAAAAATAATAATACGGGAAACTTTTTATTTGTTTGTTGATATTGGCCGTGAGCTTCCAGAATCTTCTGGCTGGCTGGCTGGCTGGCTGGCTGCAGCCTCTACGTGGGCCTCTGGTCTGATTCAGATGGGGAAATATTGAGAAGAGGTTGGGGGGAGGCTGCAGTTCAGTCGGTAGGGTATCTGCTTAGCCTACAGAAGTTCATAGGTTCAGTGTGCAGCATCTCTAGGTCAGTCTTTGAAAGACTCTTGCTGGAAATCCTAGCGAGTCCCTGCCAAACAGTGTAAATACTGAGCTAGCTGGAGAATTAATACTGAGCTAGCTGGAGCAATAATACTGAGCTTGCCAAAGCAATAATACTGAGCTAGCCAGAGCAATAATACTGAACTTGCCAAAGCAATAATACTGAGCTAGCTGGAGCAATAATACTGAACTTGCCAAAGCAATAACACTGAGCTAACTGGAGCAATAACACTGAGCTTGCCAAAGCAATAATACTGAGGAAAGTCTCCTGCCGGAAATCCTGGAGAGTCCCTGCCAAACAGTGTAAATACTGAGCTAGCTGGAGCAATACTGCTGAGCTTGCCAGAGTAATCGTACTGAGCTAACTGGAGCAATAATACTGAGCTAACAACAGTGATACCTCGGGTTACGAACTTAACTCGTTCTGGAAGTACGTTCTTAACCTGAAGCGTTTTTAACCCGTGGTGCGCATTCCCTACACAGGCTCCCTGCGGCCCGGAAGCAGATTGCGTTTGTATCCCAGGGCGAAGTTCACAACCTGGAACACTGCTTCTGGGTTTGTGGAGTTCGTAACCCAAAGTGTTTGTAAGCAGGACTGTTCGTAACCTAAGGTACCACTCTACAGCCATACTGCTGAGCTAGCTGGAGCAATAATACTGAGGAAAGACTCCTGCCGGAAATCCAGGCGAGTCCCTGCCAAACAGTGTAAATACTGAGCTGGCTGGAACAATAATACTGAGCTAACTACAGCAATTAAACTGAGCTAGCTGGAGCAATAATACTGAGCTAGCTGGAACAGTCACTGGACTCAGCATAAGGTGTCTACCTATGTTCCTAAGTAAAGGTAAAGGGACCCCTGACCATTAGGTCCAGTCGTGACCGACTCTGGGGTTGCGGCGCTCATCTCGCTTTATTGGCCGAGGGAGCTGGTGTACAGCTTCCGGGTCATGTGGCCAGCATGACTAAGCCGCTTCTGGCAAACCAGAGCAGTGCACGGAAACGCCGTTTACCTTCCCGCCAGAGTGGTACCTATTTATCTACTTGCACTTTGACGTGCTTTCGAACTGCTAGGTTGGCAGGAGCAGGGACCGAGGAACAGGAGCTCACCCCGTCGCGGAGATTCGAACCGCCGACCTTCTGATCAGCAAGTCCTAGGCTCTGTGGTTTATCCCACAGCGCCACCCGCATCCCATGTTCCTAAGTAGATCTGGGGAAAAACCCATAACCTTGGAGATTCACTGCCCTTCCCTGAAAACAACACTGAGCTAGCTGGACAAATACTCTGACTCAGTAGAAGTCTTTCCAAGGGCCGAGGTAGACAGGATGACTTTATTTCACCATGCATGGTTCAAAAATAAAGTAATATACCAGGCGTCTGGGGCGGGGCAGGCAGGCACCAAGCTATATTGGAATTGTGGCGGAGGGGGAGCAGGTCTTTAACCCTTTGCCCCCTGCTGCAGTGCTGGCCAAAAAGGGTCTTCTTCCCCATTTCTGGAAATGGAAAGACAGCTCACTTTGGCTCACTCATGCGCCCAAGCATGGGGGACAGGTTCCATAATGGAGAAAGAGATCTGTTGTGATCAAATTATATGTCCCAAACCCGGGACAGCCACGGACCATGTCAACAACACTGAGTGACCAGAGGTCTGACAGGGGTGCCCAAACTTCTTGGGCCTGAGGCTGGCACAGGTGGAAATGTAAGAAAATGTCATAGGCGCTGCAAAATACCCATTTCACAGAAGAAAAACTGACGCTGCACAGATTCTCCCCGGAAACAGGAAAAACACCTCCCCACTGCCACCCTGAAAACACAGGACACTTAGAGACTGTCATTATTGGCTGTTGAGACGCAATCACGTACTCGCAAATTCAGGCTCTCAGGCTCAGTGCTCAATAAACAATGTCATCTGGAAGGAGCGTTGGGCACAACCCTTCAGTTTTGCCTTCTCTCCGTTCCTTGTTTCCCCAGCCTTACATTCAGTTCTCCACATTAGCTTGCAATTTATTAATTTTATAAAGTGCTCGTGAACATTCATCCGCATTACAGTGCAAATTTCTCCTAATATATATATTTTACGTGCAATTTCCCTTAATATACACCCTTTCCCCTTTTCCTTTTGCGAAGCAGCTTGCCCTCTTATGATGCAATTGTGTATAATTTTTTTTTACTAGCATAAGCACACTTTGCCTGTGTATCTCTCTGCACGTTACTTGCCTAGAGAACTGCATTGCAAAATTTGGGCAGCTGCAGATTTCCAAGGATGGCTGTGTTTGCATTTGCACCTTGTTTCTGAAAGCGCAGGATTGTGCCTGCAGCATGCACACTAACCTCGGAAAGTGAGAATTGAGTTTGGGGCCCCTTAAGTGCAAACTGAGCCTTGAGTTTCTCCTGAATTTGGAAGCAACCAGAGACGAGAAAGCGGACCACCCAAGCCAAAACAACAACAGCATCCACCCTTACCCACTCCTCTGAATGTACGACCTCCAAGCAAACGACCCTCTCTTTAAAATTATTTTTTAAAAAAGTCATTGGAGGGGTCCTGGCAGATACCATCTGTAAGCTCCTTGAGGACCCCAGAATTTGGAATAAGACAGCTTCCTCTGCTCCTAGCACCTGTGGCTTAGAAAGCACAGCTCCTTGGACTGGCAGTGTGTTTCACACCTGCTTGTAGGTATCTCTGTTTGCCTAACCCTTGCTAGGAGGCCTGCAGAGACACACCCGAGGGGGAAAGATAACAGGATCCGACTCTTGCCGCCACCTTTGGTCAGCCCACGGATCCGGATTCGCAACCAGTTGCCTGAGGAGCCCCAGCAAATTCAGCTGCCTGGCACCCCCCTCTCTCTCTCCTTGCCCACCCTGTCCTTTATTTCAGAAAGGCATGTTGTGTTCTGGAAATTCCACCAGCTGAGGCACAAACAGCAAGCTGGCTGCAACACCCATCCTGCTCTCTCGGTGGCCCAGGATGTGGTCCAGGAGAAACCCAGATGTTGTTGCTGTGTCTCGTGACACATGTAACTCCCTGTTCTGAGTAGCGTACCAGAGCCTCCAACTTTCTTTCAGCTTTCCCTAAGTTGGTGCCTTGATACTACAACTCCCAGCAGGCCCAGGAGTACTTGTGGAGGTGGAATGAGGGGGGGGGGGAGAAGTATGTTGTGGTGGCGATAACGCCAAGCTTGCAGGTTTGAGCCCCACTGTATTCTAGGGGGTTGGACTAGATGATCCTTAGAGTCCCATCCAACTCTCCAATTGAGTGATTCTATGTATGTTTCGAAGAATGGATGCTTTTGAATTATGGTGCTGGAGGAGACTCTTGAGAGTCCCATGGACTGCAAGAAGATCAAACCTCACCATTCTGAAGGAAATCAGCCCTGAGTGCTCACTGGAAGGACAGACCCTGAAGCTGAGGCTCCAATACTTTGGCCACCTCATGAGAAGAGAAGACTCCCTGGAAAAGACCCTGATGTTGGGAAAGATGGAGGCCGCAAGGAGAAGGGGACGACAGAGGACGAGATGGTGGGGCAGTGTTCTTGAAGCTACCAGCATGAGTTTGACCAAACTGCAGGAGGCAGTGGAAGACAGGAGTGCCTGGCGTGCTCTGGTCCATGGGGTCACGAAGAGTCGGACACGACTAAATGATTCAACAACAACAACATGTATGTCGCCTTTAGCCCCTTGAAGCGAGAGGTGGGCTATAAGTATAAATTGGTGGAAGTGGGACATACCCCCCCCCCGGGTGGGGTTACTTGAGGGGAGCTGCTGAGCTGTGAATGACTATCAGGCTTCGGAAATCTGGTATCACTGGATCAAGGTCATCAGTTGTTGAATTACCTCAACTGATTTTAATCGGATGTTGAACAAATGGCCCTTTCAAATTTCATTGCATTCTTATCTTCCTTAGTGGGGGCCTGCAAATCTCTATTCTGAATAATGTTTTTAATAAGGTAGGGGGTACCGAGGATGAGTTTATGGAGCCAAGAGGGCAGTGGCCCCAAAATATTCTGGAATCACTAATGTAAATAATAATGATTAATGTCTTAGGGTAGGGAACTAGGTCACAAAAAAGCGACAGGCCCTGGGAATGATGCATAGCTGTCAAGTGTCCCTTATGCGGCGGGAAAGCCCTTATCCCAGCGCCGTTTCCCGCTGCTGTCCCTTATTGATGATGTCCCTTAAATTTCCCAGGTTTCAAAGGAAGCAGCTCCTCTCCCTCCCTCCCTCCCTCCCTCCCTCCCTCCCTCCCTCCCTCCCTCTCTGCCGGCCAGGGAGGAGGGAGGCTCCAACTGTGTTGCTTGGCTGCGTTGCTCACCCAATAAGGAGTCTAAGAATGACTGGGGGGTGGAGCTTGCATGCCTTGTGCAGATCAAATCGGCCGCGTTGCCTGGGGACTCGCCTTTGCTCAGCGCTTCCCAGCGGAGAGGGGACGGTGGTTTTCCTTGCTGCATCCCCTTTGCCGGGTTGCTGCGCTGTGGGAACCACCCCTTGAGGCTTCGTTTGGCTGCTGGTTGACTAAAATCCCTTATTTTGGCTGCTGAGCCCTTATTTTCAAATCTGCAAGTTGACAGCTATGGAATGATGTGGTCTGAGAGTTCACAGTATCTCTTCTTGCCCACCCTCCCCTGCTGGTCCCGAAACCATAAAATTTGATAGCTCAACTGATGCTTGATGATGGGGCTGCTGGAAATTGCAATCCACATCAGGAGGGCAACAGGCTTGGTGAAGCTTGAAACAGCACTAGGCCCATGAATCCTGGCCTGCTGCACCTCTCCAGTGCTATCAGATAAAGGTCCCTACCCTCCAACATTTCTCCGGTGAAAATAGGGATGTCCTAAGGAAAAGTGAAGGGACGCAGGTGGCGCTGTGGGTTAAACCACAGAGCCTAGGACTTGCCGATCAGAAGGTCGGCGGTTCATAGAATCATAGAATCATAGAATCATAGAGTTGGAAGAGACCACAAGGGCCATCGAGTCCAACCCCCTGCCAAGCAGGAAACACCATCAGAGCACTCCTGACATATGGTTGTCAAGCCTCTGCTTAAAGACCTCCAAAGAAGGAGACTCCACCACACTCCTTGGCAGCAAATTCCACTGGTGAACAGCTCTTACTGTCAGGAAGTTCCTCCTAATGTTTAGGTGGAATCTTTTTTCTTGTAGTTTGGAGCCATTGCTCCGTGTCCGCTTCTCTGGAGCAGCAGAAAACAACCTTTCTCCCTCCTCTATGTGACATCCTTTTATATATTTGAACATGGCTATCATATCACCCCTTAACCTCCTCTTCTCCAGGCTAAACATGCCCAGCTCCCTTAGGTTCGGATCCCTGGGACGGAGTGAGTTCCCGTTGCTCAGTCCCTGCTCCTGCCAACCTAGCAGTTCGAAAGCACCTCAAAGCACAAGTAGATAAATAGGTACCGCTCCGACGGGAAGGTAAACGGCGTTTCCGTGCGCTGCTCTGGTTCGCCAGAAGTGGCTTAGTCATGCTGGCCTCATGACCCAGAAGCTGTACGCCGGCTCCCTCAGCCAATAAAGCGAGATGAGCGTCGCAACCCCAGAGGCGGCCACGACTGGACCTAATGGTCAGGGGTCCCTTTACCTTTACCTTAAGGAAAAGCAGGGCATTCCAGGAACAAATCAGAAACCAGGACGGCTTCTGTCCTGGATAATAGGGATACTTGGAGGCTCTGAAAGTTTCTTTCGCTGGGAGTTTTTCTAAAACTAAGATACAATATTGGCAAATTGCGTGAGCTCTCTCAGCTCCCGGGCTAGGCATCCTGGAAGAGGTTGGCACCCTCAGGCGGAAACTGCAGATAGACTCGCCTCGACTTGGCTGCCTCAGCGGCAGGATGTGGGGCAGCTGAGGAGATGCAGGAAATCGACGGCACCCCAGGGGAGTCTGGCTGTTTTCCATGCCAATTCCGGTCGTGCCAATTTGCTCACTTCTGCAGTGTGGGCGGGTTGCAAGGCGGCGGGGCAAGAGCTTCAAGGCCGGGTTTGGGCACGGATGTGGCTGGCAAACCCAAAGGTTTTGGAGGGGCGGAGGCGACACTTGTCCTAGAAAGGCCCCATAGCTGTGGGGAAGGGGAGAAGCAGGGTTTGGGGAAGTCAGTGGGTCTTGCAAATAGGGCAAATGCCTCAGAGTCCCATAATAATAATTTATAATTTATTACTTATACTCCACCCATCTGGCTGGGTCTCCCCAGCCACTCTGGGCGGCTTCCAACAAAAAATTAAAAATACATTAAAACATCAGACTTTTTTAAAAAAATAATAATAATATTTTTTAATTTATTTTTTTTTAAATAATATTAAAAAAATAAAATTAAAAAAATAAAACATCAGACATTAAAAACTTCCCTAAACAGGGCTGCCTTCAGATGTCTTCTAAAAGTTTGGTAGTTCTTTTTCTCTTTGACATCTGGTGGGAGGGCATTCCACAGGGCGGGTGTCACCACCGAGAAGGCCCTCTGCCTGGTTGCCTGTAACTTGGCTTCTCACAGCGAGGGAACCGCCAGAAGGCCCTCGACGCTGAACCTCAGTGTCCAGGCAGAACGATGGGGGTGGAGACGCTCCTTCAGGTATACAGGACCGAGGCCGTTTAGGGCTTTAAAGGTCAGCACCAACACTTTGAATTGTGCTCGGAAACATACTGGGAGCCAATGTAGGTCTTTCAAGACCAGTGTTATATGGTCTCGGCGGCCGCTCCCAGTCACCAGTCTAGCTGCCGCATTCTGGATTAGTTGTAGTTTCCGAGTCACCTTCAAAGGTAGCCCCACCTAGAGCGCATTGCAGTCGTCCAAGCGAGAGATAACTACAGCATGCACCACTCTGTCGAGACAGTCTGCGGGCAGGTTGGATCTCAGCCTGCGTACCAGATGGAGCTGATAAACAGCTGCCCTGGACACAGAATTGACCTGCACCTCCATGGACAGCTGTGAGTCCAAAATGACTCCCAGGCTGCGCACCTGGTCCTTCAGGGGCACAGTTACCCCATTCAGGACCAGGGAGTCCTCCACACCTGCCCGACTCCTGTCCCCCAAAAAACAGTACTTCTGTCTTGTCAGGATTCAACCTCAATCTGTTAGCCGCGATCCATCCTCCAACCACCTCCAGACACTCACACATGTGTGGAATTCACCCGGGGGACACGGCCCAACCAAGCTAGGGTGTCCATGTGTCCTTCTTTACAGAGGCCAGTCCCCATCACAGCTGATAGGCTGTAAAGCAAGGAGGTCAACAGTAGGGGGAGCCAGAGCCAGTGAATTCTGGTTTTGTTCCTATCCTACTGCCTGCTGAGCAACAGGAATTAGGAGCAGGAAGTTGGCAATCTTCCCCCTGGACTAAGGCTGAGGCAGAGCAACTGGCGCTTCCATCCACGGTGTACCCCATTCTGAGCGATGGCCAATGTGGCGGCCCTGATACTTGGGTCACATCCACCCTGTACGTTTAAAGCACTCTTAAACCACTCTAACAGTCACGTTTCCCCACGAAAAGAATTCTGGGAATCCTAGTTTAAATGTGCTTGGAATTGCAGCCCTGCCAAAAGGTAAACTAGAGTTCTCAGAAGCCATGTTTTAAAGCCACCTGCGTCCCTAAACCTGTGTACGTCCTGTTAAACTGCAGTTCCCAGGATTCCTGTTGCTGTGGGTGGGAAAGAGAGAGATGCTTTTAAAATGCAGTGTGTGCACAGCTTACGCTGCTCCGAGCCTCTTGGGGAAAGGCTGAGACGGTAATCAATAAGAATAATAAGTAATTGGTGAGAATAAATCTCCCCATGCCTTAGGGTCATAGAAATGCAGAGTTGAAAGGGACCATGGAGGGGGAGAGGGTAATCTAGTCCAACCCCCTGTTTAGGGAAGCTTTTAATGTTTAATAGGTTATTGTATTTTAATATTCTGTTGGAAATCGCTCAGATGGGCGGGGTATAAATAATAAATAATTATTATATTATTATTATCTTTTGCCCAAAGTGGGGCTCGAACCCTGAAATTAAAAGTCTCATTAAAGGTAAAGGTGAAGCGACCCCTGACCATTAGGTCCAGTCATGGCCAACTCTGGGGTTGCGGCGCTCATCTCGCTTTATTGGCCGAGGGAACCTGCATACAGCTTCCGGGTCATGTGGCCAGCATGACTAAGCCGCTTCCGGCGAACCAGAGCAGCGCACGGAAACGCCGTTTACCTTCCCACCGGAGCGGTACCATTTATCTACTTGCACTTTGACGTGCTTTCGAACTGCTAGCTTGGCAGGAGCAGGGACCGAGCAACGGGAGCTCACTCCGTCGTGGGGATTCGAACTGCCGACCTTCTGATCGGCAAGTCCTAGGCTTTAACCCACAGTGCCACCCGCATCCCTAAAAGTCTCATTAGTTGCCAGCTTATTATTATTCGTACCCAGCCTTGCTCCTGCGCCTTAATGCCCTGCAGGCATTATCAGTTGATAACGCTTATCTCCCAGCTTTGCAGACCAGGATGCTCTTAAAAGCATGGGAGGAGGCCTCACCCCCCCTTCTTTTGCAACCTTGCCATTGCCCCATCTGCAAAGAACGGAAATGATGAAAGCTTCCCTTCTCATCAGAATCCAGCCTCGTCAGCTGCCGGCCCTCCAGAGTTTCTGAACAGTCACGCTACCGTACTATTCCCTCTAGCCCACACATGCACCAGCTCCCTCATGTGGAAGAAGGGCAGGGCCCTTTCCAGGACTGATTCACATGTTTGAGGCCGGATTCTGCTCTGGCAGCGGCCAGGGACTGGGAAAGGCAGCAGGAGAATTTCTGGGACCGTTCTGGACGCTGCTAGGAGGACTGGTTAGAGGAGAAAGGCGACGGGGAGGGAATTGGGAACTGCAGAATGTCTGCGACAAACTTTCCTGAAAGAAAGGGGCTGAAGGGTAATAGAATAGTTGGAAGGGAACCCAAAGGTCATCCAGCCCAACCCCTTGCAATGTAAGAATCTCAATGGCAGGTCAATGTTTGCTTTCAGGACATAAGAAGAGCCTGCTGGATCCAGCCAATGGCCCATCTAGAGTGGGATCCTGTTCTCACAGAGGCCTGTGGGGAACCAGCAAGCAGGATTCGAACACAAGACCAACTCTTCCCTCCTATCGTATCTGAAGAAGTGTGCATGCACACGAAAGCTCATACCTAGAACTAACTTAGTTGGTCTTTAAGGTGCTACTGGAAGGAATTTTTTTATTTTGTTTTGACTATGGCAGACCAACACGGCTACCTATCTGTAACTCTTCCCTTCTGTGGTTTCCAGCAACCAGAAGCATTTCTGGCTTGAAACATGGAGGCAGAGCACAGCTAGGAGCCATCAATAGGCTTCAACTCCTGCCAGCTGAAAAGGAAGGAATCATTGAGTAGGGTAGCCAACTCCTTTGCTGGCTCACGCTCTTCTGCTTTTAACAACAGCTTGTTTGCCAGAAACCTCACAAGCAGCGGCGGAGCAAGCCGATTGGGCGTCTGGGATGGCATGTGTGCCCTGCGCCCAGGGGCGGGGCCAGCTGCCCGCAGGGGCGGGGCCTCCAAGGAGTCTGCCTGCCTCCTCCCACTCAGCTGCCCTACAGCTGGGGGGAGGCGGCGGGCGGACCGTTTGGGGCAGCGCGGAGCCTTTGGACCCCCAAGCCACCGCCTCACTCCCAGGAGAGACACGTGGATCGAGTGCGCTGCAGCAGTGGCGTAGCGTGGGGGGTGCAGGGGGGGCCGGCCGCACCGGCCGCAACATCTGGGGGGGCCCTCGCCGCCTCCAGAGTCGCCAAAGAGCCTCGGGCGCAGGCTGTAGCAGAGCCCCATGTCTCGTGGAACCAACGAGCTGTGCGCGCGTCTGGGCTGAAGGCGTCCGGCAGGCAGCGGCTCTCAGCGCTCGCCGTGGTCCCCACGCGTCAGGGCTGCGGAGGGCGCGCCAGGCAGCCCCTCCTCACAGCCCCGCCGCCGCTGCAGCAGCGGCTGGGCCATGTTGCATTTTCCTCGCCTCTCTGCCCTCCTCCTCCTCCGAGCAAGTGGCGTCGTTTGGGCGGCAGCGCCAGCGGCAACTCGCCTCAGATCACCTGACACGGACCTGCCGCCGCCACCATGGCTACCTTACCGTAAATGCCCCAGCCCAGGCAGCAGCAAGAAGAAGCTGGCAGCGGCGGCAGGTTAGGGGTTAGGGGGCGCAAATTACTTGCCTTGCCCCGGGTGCTGACAACCCACGCTACGCTGCTGCGCTGCAGGCCCCGCCTGGCATTTTACCACCCCCCTCAGTGGTGACACCCGGGGTGGTCTGCCCCCACTGCACCCCCCTTTCTCAGCCCCTGCTCACAAGGTGGTGAGCTCTTCCTCACTGGGGTCCCTCCCCCCAGCAGAGGTTAACCATCAGGGATTCTTTAGCTAGGATTCCTGCATTGCAGCGGGTTGGGCTAGATGACCCTCAGGAGTCCCTTTCAACTCTACAGTTCTATGCTTTGAAAGCCTTCTGAACCTAAGCTGCTGCGAAATGCTGCGAAATGGAGCCAGTTTTGCTCCAGCTGTTTAGCAAACCCTTTTTTTTTTACAGCCGAAACATTACTCTTTTCTTGGCCGTTGTGTTTCTTCGATTGGGCAAAGAGCAGGAAACGGAGGAAGAAAAGGAACAGGAAAGATATGGAATATAAAGCAGGGAACGGGTGCGAGGTTTTACCTCTTATCTCCAGGCACACACATTCCTCCTCTGCTCCCAACATTTTGCCTTGCTAGCTCCACACTGGTCTCGTCTTCTCCCAGGCTGAACAGAGGTCTGCCGTCATGGCGATGTTATAGATCAGCCTTCCCCCACCGGACGCCCTCCATATGTTTTGTGCTACAACTCCCACTGGCCATAGCACTGCAAAGGCTTTTATAGTTCTTCCTGCCCCCAGTTAAACTTCCTTTTAGCAGCGGGAGGAACAAGGCAGAAATACAGGTTGAATGTCACCATTTCTCTAGCCGTGTGCGTCTCAGGGCCAGATCTAAGGCACCCTTAAAGAAATGTGCGCCCCAAACCCAACAAGGGAACTGCAGTTTGTTTTTTAAAAAAATAAGGTCTCAGAGAGCTAAACAGCTGTGTGTGTGTATTGGAATGACCTTTCTGCATCAGAGAAGCATCTAGTCCAGACTTGGTTTCCAGCAGAGCCCAGGTGGCTTCCAAGGAAGGCATAAGGACAATGGGCTTCCTCTGCTGTTTGTCTCCGGACTCTGATATTCAGAGATAGACTGCTCCTGCACCTGGAGATCCTTTCTGTCATGTTATTTTTGTTTATGACAGCTATTGCACAGCAGTAGGGGCCCTGAAATTCAGATCGGAAGCTTGGTCTCACATCACCCCTGACCTGGATATCTGTCGTGGTTAAATAACTATTTGCAGACCCGTCTGCGTAACTGTCTAATCTCATGTGTGTGTGTGCCTCTCTCTGGCAAGGAAGTCTGTGACATGCTGATCAGACCACATCAACCGCACCATGGATCCCAGCTTGGTTTTGACAGCTTCTGCACAACGCCCTCTGTCACTTGGGGTCTCTGTGAAGTCACTGCGTGCACAGAAAGACTGAGCCGTCTAGCTCAATATTGTCTACACTGACCAACAGAGGGTCCCCCATGTCTCAGCCCTGCTTGGAGAAACCTGGGGGGGGTGAACCTGGGACTTTCAGCTGCTCTAACCACTGCACCACAGTCCTTCCCCTACAGAAAGCAGGTTGCGAAAAGCTCCCAGCCTGGGAAAGTTTTGTGCACCCTCCTCACTTGCACGCAGACGGGAGATGTGGCGCAGTATGTGCTGTTGTGGCCTTCAGCCCAAACTCGGTGCAGGATACGGCTGTGGAAATGCCTCCTGCAACAGCCACCTGAGGCCATGTGGAAGACCCGGGCAGTGGCAGGTCATGAGATGCTTGACTCTCCCAGATGAGCAGTCGCATGGCTCCCTAGTCTTGCAATGGAGCCGATCGGCTCACGGTCTTAACCACCTCGGATAAAAACTGTGTTGTCTCAGTTACGAACCTGGCCGACCCTTATCATGTCACTTCCTGTCCCCAAGACATTTGCCACCATTGAGCCAAGACATTTGCCACCTTTGAGCCAAGACATTTGCCACCTTTGAGCCAAGACATTTGCCACCTTTGAGCCAAGACATTTGCCACCTTTGAGCCAAGACATTTGCCATTATTGAGCCAAGACTTTTGCCACCATTGAGCCAAGACATTTGCCACCATTGAGCCAAGACATTTGCCACCATTGAGCCAAGACATTTGCCACCATTGAGTCAAGACATTTGCCATTATTGAGCCAAGACATTTGCCACCATTGAGCCAAGACATTTGCCACCTTTGAGCCAAGACATTTGCCACCATTCAGTCAAGACATTTGCCATTATTGAGCCAAGACTTTTGCCACCATTGAGCCAAGACATTTGCCACCATTGAGTCAAGACTTTTGCCACCATTGAGCCAAGACATTTGCCACCATTGAGCCAAGACATTTGCCACCATTGAGCCAAGACATCTGCCACCATTGAGCCAAGACATTTGCCACCATTGAGCCAAGCTGCCCTCCCTCACCTCACCAGCCCCTCTCCGTTTTCCCTCCCTGCCCCCTGTGACCCCCGTGGCAGTACTTACCGTGAGGGGCAAAGAGCAGATGACGAAGATGACCGTCATGAGGGCCAGCAAGATGAGGTGGTCCACCTCCTCCTCGCCTTGGCCGAGCCAGCTCTTGCGCCGCCGCTGCTGGGCCACATTGATAGAGCCTCGTCGGCGAGCCCTCTGCTTGCGGTACATCTGGCAGAGGCTGATGATGACCAGGCCGTTGCAGACGAAGATGGCGAGGATCAACAGCGCCATCAGCGTGGCGTAGGACAGTGAGAAGGCGGCCTTGCTGCGGTCGCCCCCCGTCAGCTCCACGTCCATTTGGACAAAGCACCAGGTGCCTGGGCAGTACTGCTTGTACTTCCCAACGCCCAGGAAGGGCAGAGCGCAGAAGAGGGCACTGAAGGCATAGGTGGCGGGCAGAGAAAGCTTGGCCCATCGGCGGATGTTGTGCTGCGAGTAGAAATAGGGGTAGGAGATAGCTAGGCACCGTTCCACCGCCATGGTGCAGAGGATGAGCATGGCGGCTTGGCTGAAATACATCATCGAGAAGGCAAAGAGGTCGCACAGCCAGTGCCTTCCGTCCGCCAGGCCCAGCACGGTGGCGTTTCGTGAATAGGCCACAAAGACCACGGGGCTGACCACGCAGGTGCCCAGCAGGTCCGTGATGGCCAGGCCGGTCACCAGGATGCAGAAAGCTGAGCTCTTGGTCCGCAGCTCCTTCCGGTGGAAGCCCAAGATGGCCAGGGCGGCCATGTTGCCCACCACCCCTGCCGCAAACATGAAGGAGCTCATTCCGGGGTTGCCGTCCTTCTGCAGTCGGGTCAGGCTGCTGCAGTCCTCCGGAGGGGTCAGGTTTGCTTGCGGCGCTTGCATTGGCCCGAAGAGGGGGCTGGAGGTCTCAGAGGGGGAAGGCTGGGAGGAGAAAGGGGGAAGCTTTGGGACTTCTTGTTCTCAGATGTGAGGCCTCAGAGTTCCGAGAAGGAAGAAGGCGAATGGTGGGTTCAGATCCTTCTCCTCCTCCTGCTTTCAATCCCCAATTAATTCACGTTGGAGGGCAGCCCCTCGCCGTGACAGACGAGCCCAGAGTCCTGTTCCCAGAAGCTGTGAAAGACGACATCAGGGTCCAGCAGATTACGGAGCAAGAATCCAGCCAGCGTCAGGACGGGGTCATGCCCCCTGGCTAAATCAGGTGGAGCTGGGACCCTTCTCCAAAATGGACAGACTAGATGGTCCTAGGTTCTGTTCCTCCCAGCTCTAGAAAAGTCAGAGAGCAGGAAGAGGGGCTAAGCCAAGGCAGAAGCGTCCGGGGCTCTGTTTCCTCTGCGGCTCAGGAGTTCCCAGATGTGACAACTCTGGGCTGGTGTATCTGAGGACGGAGCCTGCCCCATCCCATCCCTGGCTGGGTGCGAAGAAGTCTGCTTGCTTCCGAGTGAGTCGCCCAGCGTCGAAAGTGTGTCTGGCTGTTGCCGGCTTTGTGTGGGTGAGCATCTGAGCTGTCATGAGCTCGTAAGGGAGTAGCTTTCGACTCAAGTAGGCAGGCGGAGAGTGGGGAGGGACAGGGTGGGTGGGGTTTGGCTTACCCACCCAATGGGTGCTGATAGCTTTCTTTTTTTCCAACCAGACTCCCACGCTTATTTCTCTCTCTCTCTCTCTCTCTCTCTCTCTCTCTCTCTCTCTCTCTCCTTCCTTCAGTGACTGCAAACTGGCTCGTCAGCTGAGTAAAGACACGAAAGCTTTCCCCGTCAGCAAGACTCATTCCTTATTATATAGACAGAGCCCCCACCCACCCACCTGCCCTAATGCAATCCAGAGGAAAGTTTGCTGCAGGCTCCCCAGGGCTGCCTAGTAACAGGAACTTAAGTCATTTAACCACAACCAGACCGTAAGAATTTGCAACGAGGAACTTGCTCCCTCGGGGGGCAGCGATGGCCGCCAACTTGGAGAGCTTTAAATGAGGCTCAGACAAATTCATGAGGATAAGAAGAAGAAGAAGAGTTTGGATTTGATATCCCGCCTTTCACTCCCTTTAAGGAGTCTCAAAGCGGCTAACATTCTCCTTTCCCTTCCTCCCCCACAACAAACACTCTGTGAGGTGAGTGGGGCTGAGACACTTCAGAGAAGTGTGACTGGCCCAAGGTCCCCCAGCAGCTGCATATGGAGGAGCGGAGACGCGAACCCGGTTCCCCAGATTACGAGTCCACCGCTCTTAACCACTATAGGTAAAGGGAACCCTAGGAGGGGAGGGAGGGAGGAAGGTATAGTAAATGTTATGAATATGAGATGTATGCAATGAATGAAAAAGAAAAATGAATATATTTTTTAAAAAATAATAGATGACCCATGTGGTCCCTTCCAACTCTTCAATTCTATGTTTCTATGACTAGGTGAGGCACTGGCCTGATTCGGCAGGAACTTCTGATGTTCTTAACTACAGGGAGGAGGAGTTGGCCAACTTGCCTGGCCTCAGGGCCGGCTCTGCCATTAGCCAGAGGGAGGCAACTGCCTCAGGCGGCAAATACTGACAGCTAGGGAGAAGCAGAGAGTGGCTGAAGGCCTACAAGGGCTCTGCTGCCACCCTGTTTCCTGGCCTTCCACTGGCAGGCTGGCCAGCTTTTGTGCATGGAAGAAGAAAGAGGTAGCGTCCCATCCTTAGCCTCAGGCAGCAAATGGCATTGAACCAGCCCTGGCCCTTCTCAGTTGGTTGGGAAGCTGAGCGATGTGTGAATAGGACTGCCACCTTTTCGGACCGGACCAGCCTTTTTGCCTTTAAAGGCAGCCCAAGGCACAGGGATTTTGCAGGCAAGCCTTTTCCCGATGTCGAGACAATGTGAGAGGGAATTATTACAGTTCCTGGCAACTCGGATGGATGGATATTTTTAACTGTAACTGAGACTGTTTTCAAGCTGCAGCTGGTTTTAGATATGGTTTTATTGTTATTGGATTGTTTTAACCATCTTAGACTGTTCGTGCTTTGTTTTTGTCTTTGGGTTGCAGATCCTTTGGCTGTCCTGGGCTCCTTGGGGAGGAAGGGCAGGGTATAGACACAGCCAATCAATCGGTTGCTTAATTTGGGCTGGGCGGTGAAAGGCGCAGGAGCGGAACCAGCTAAAAAAGTTGGCAACCCTTACTGCATTGAGGCAGGGCTGGGGAAAAGAGGAGTGCTTTTTGCTGCGGCAGGGAGAGGAAGCCGGGTTCATTCTATGATTCTAATCCGGCACACTCCAGCTGTTTTGGACTACAACTCCCATCATCCAATGGGAGTTGTAGTTCAAAACATCTGGAGGCCACCAGGTTGGGGAAGGCTAGCTCAGATGACCTTTGAAAGACCTTCTACCTCTATGGTTCTATGAAATCAGGGCAACTGAATATGTTGTTGTTTTGTCGTTTAGTCGTGTCCGACTCTTCGTGACCCCATGGACCAGAGCACGCCAGGCACTCCTGTCTTCCACTGCCTCCCTCAGTTTGGTCAAACTCATGCTGGTAGCTTCGAGAACACTGTCCAACCATCTCGTCCTCTGTCGTCCCCTTCTCGTTGTGCCCTCCATCTTTCCCAACAACAGGGTCTTTTCCAGGGAGTCTTCTCTTCTCATGAGGTGGCCAAAGTATTGGAGCCTCAGCTTCAGGATCTGTCCTTCCAGTGAGCACTCAGGGCTGATTTCCTTCAGAATGGAGAGGTTTGATCTTCTTGCAGTCCATGGGACTCTCAAGAGTCTCCTCCAGCACCAGAATTCAAAAGCATCAATTCTTTGGCGATCAGCCTTCTTTAGGGTCCAGCTCTCACTTCCATACATCACTACTGGGATGTATATATGCAACTGAATATATGCATCCCAATTGCCACTTCGGACGCACGAGGTTCTTTCGCACGACATCAGACAACATCCAGCATCCTATACACATGCCTTCTCTCGCCCCTGTTTAACTGGCATCATTTGCAATAATAATAATAATAATAATAATAATAATAATAATAATAATAATAATAATTTATTATTTATACACCGCCCATCTGGCTGAGTTTCCCCAGCCACCCTGGGTGGCTTCCAATCAAGTGTTAAAAACAATACAGCTTTAAATATTAAAAACTTCCCTGAACAGGGCTGCCTTCAGATGTCTTTTAAAGAGAAGATAGCTGCTTATTTCCTTCACATCTGAAGGGAGGGCGTTCCACAGGGCAGGCACCACTACCGAGAAGGCCCTCTGTCTGGTTCCCTGTAACTTCACTTCTCACAATGAGGGAACTGCCAGAAGGCCCTCAGTGTCCGGGCTGAACGATGGGGGTGGAGACGCTCCTTCAGGTATACTGGGCCTTTGAGGCCGTTTAGGGCTTTAGGTCAGCACCAACACTTTGAATTGTGCTCGGAAAAGTACTGGGAGCCAATGCAGATCTCTCAGGACTGGTGTTATGTGGTCCCGGCAGCCACTCCCAGTCACCAGTCTAGCTGCTGCATTCTGGATTAATTGCAGTTTCCGGGTCACCTTCAAAAGTAGCCCCACGTAGAGCGCATTGCAATAGTCCAAGCAAGAGATAACTAGAGCATGCACTACTCTGGCAACCATTCGTGCGTCTTTTTCTCCAGCCTTCTCGTTCTCTCCTCTTCATACTTTCTCCAGGGTTGTCAACTGTTTTCTGGGAGGGTCCTTGGAGAGGAGTCCTGTAGATCCATCTTAGGGTTGCCTGCAGTAGAGTGAGCAATGGAGGCCGTCAATCATTTGCTGGAATGGAAGACTTCGGCTTCCCCTGCTGGGCAGCTTGGGTAGTAGCATCCAATATCTGCAACAGGACACTAACCTGGGCTTCTTTTTCTTCTTGGACAATCACTTGTAGCTGAGTAAGATTGTCTTCCACAAACTCGGTTTTAAAAGTGAGTCCGTCAGTGACTCTGGAGGCCAATTCTGGATCCACACATCCTTCCACAGTGGGGACATAGGTTTCCAGGCAGGAGTTGATCACGGTGAGGGTTTGCCAAGCGTGCCTTCCTCTTAGCACGTTTCTCCCTTTTGCCCTGAGTTCGAGTGTCTTCAAAGCCCATGACACCTTTGGTAAAGGCTGTCCTCCAACTGGAGTGCTCGCAGGCCAGTGTTTCCCAGTTTTCAGTGTTTATACTACATTTTTTTTAGATTTGCCTTGAGAGAGTCTTTAAACCTCTTTTGTTGACCACCAGCATTACGCTTTCCATTTTAAAGTTTGGAATAGAGTACAGTGGTACCTCAAGGATAGTGTTGTGGGTTAAACCACAGAGCCTAGGACTTGCTGATCAGAAGATCGACGGTTCGAATCCCCGTGACGGGGTGAGCGCTCGTTGCTTGGTCCCTGCTCCTGCTAACCTAGCAGTTTGAAAGCACGTCAAAGTGCAAGTAGATAAATAGGTACCACTCCGGCGGGAAGGTAAACGGCATTTCTGTACACTGCTCTGATTCACCAGAAGCGGCGTAGTCATGCTGGCCACATGACCCGGAAGCTGTACGCCGGCTCCCTCGGCCAATAAAGCAAGATGAGCGCCACAACCCCAGAGGTGGCCACGTTGGGACCTAATGGTCAGGGGTCCCTTTACCTTTACCTTACAGTGGTACCTCGGGTTAAGTACTTAATTCGTTCCGGAGGTCTGTTCTTAACCTGAAACTGTTCTTAACCTGAAGCACCATGGGGCCTCCTGCTACCGCCGTGCCGCCAGAGCCCGATTTCTGTTCTTATCCTGAAGCAAAGTTCTTAACCTGAAGCACTATTTCTGGCTTAGTGGAGTGTGTAACCTGAAGCCTATGTAACCTGAAGCGTATGTAACCCAAGGTACCACTGTAATTGCTTTGGAAGACGATAATCAGGCATCCGCACAACATGACCAGTCCAACGAAGTTGATGTTGAAGAATCATTGCTTCGACACCTCCAGTGTAACCTGGGCACACTAAGGCTGTGTGCACATTACCCTATCGGATTTCGAATTGCCGTTGTGCATAATCATGCACACCAGCACAGTGGAATGTGTTTTCAGGTCTCTCCTCGCCAGCGCCTGGATATTTTCCTTACTAGTCATGATGGCTGTGCTGTCTCCATGGTTGGAGGCAGCCAATGCTTCTGAGCACCGGTTCCTGGAAGCCGCAGGAGGCGAGAGGGCTGCTGCGATTGGCTGCTGCTTGCTGGTTTCCACTGGCATCTGATTGGCCAAGGTGAGAACAACAGGGTGCTGGATGCGGGTGGCGCTGCGGTCTAAACCTCTGAGCCTCTTGGGCTTGCTGATCGGAAGGTCGGCGGTTCGAATCCACGCGATGGGGTGAGCTCCCCTTGCTCCATCCCAGCTCCTGCCAACCTAGCAGTTCGAAAGCACGTCAAAGTCCATTCTGAAGGAAATCAGCCCTGAGTGCTTACTGGAAGGACAGATCCTGAAGCTGAGGCTCCAAGACTTTGGCCACCTCATGAGAAGGAAGAGAAGACTCCCTGGAAAAAGGCCCTGATGTTGGGAAAGATGGGGGGCACAAGGAGAAGGGGATGACAGAGGAGGAGATGGGTGGACAGTGTTCTCAAAGCTACCAGCATGAGTTTGACCAGAAGTGCCTGGCATGCTCTGGTCCAGGGGGTCACGAAGAGTCAGACATGACTAAACTAAACAACAACAGCACTCCACATTCTTCCCTCATCTTTCTGTTCCCTTTTCATTGCTGATCCCCACCTAAATCAGGGGAGCATCCTACTAATGCAGATTGAAATAACGCGGAAAAAATCAGACCCCATCATGTGTTGCAGTTGAACGTACAGTGGTATCTTGGGTTACAGACGCTTCAGGTTACAGATGCTTCACTAACCCAAAAATAGTGCTTCAGGTTAAGAACTTTGCTTCAGGATGAGAACAGAAATCGTGCTCCAGCGGCGCGGCAGCAGCGGGAGGCCCCATTAGCTAAAGTGGTGCTTCAGGTTAAGAACAGTTTCAGGTTAAGAACAGACCTCCGGAACGAATTAAGTTCTTAACCCGAGGTACCACTGTATGTTTCATTTCATTATTTTAACGTATCGTTTTAGGGTTTCATCTTGTTTTTATTTTGAGTTATGGATGTGGGGGACCACCACCAACTTAGGTCCCCTGAAGGTTGTGATCTCTGTATCTAGAGACCCTTCTCTCACCTTCTTTGCCACACACCCCTTTCTCTGGCCTTTTCAGCCCAGACTCCTGGCAGGGCAACAGGTGGGAGATGTTTCCGTCCTTTGTGCCAGAGATAAACTCGGCTTTAATTGGCTTGCCCTTTCAAGGCATTCGGCTTCCAGCTGATCGTTTTGTCTTAGCGCCGCTGGGAAGCCAGCATTCATTATTCAGCAGCCTCTGTTCCAGGCCCTTTTCCAAATGAAATCATCCATCCATTATTGTGGGACGAATATCTCAGGCCTTTCTCAACAGTCTTTTGCAACATCCTGCAACTATCCTCTCAGTGACCCTGTGAGGTAGGTCAGTCACTCAAGGACCAACTTCAGCAAGGCTCTCTTGTGTTTTGTCTGCTGGGATCTGACCAAAGCTCTGTCCCGGAAAGTAAAAAAAGAGGCCTCCGAGGACTCGCAGATCTGAGAGCGACATTTTGCACTGCCTCGGTTCTTGGCAGTGTGATGCAAAGACCCTGGGTCACAGTAGCAAGGAGACAGCTCGATGATGATGTCGAGTCAATGCATGGCGGCCGTGAAGAAGGCAAATTACATGCCAGGGATCATTAGAGGAGGAACTGAAAAATAAAAATGCTGATATAATGCCATTATACAAATCCATGGTGCAGCTGCATCTGGAATACTGTATCCAGTTCTGGTTGCCTCAGTTCAAAAAGGATATCCTAAAGTTGGGAAAGGTTCAGAAAATGGAGCAATTCCTGCATGAACAATTGCAATGTTTGGGACTTTTTAGTTTAGAGAAAAGGCGAGGAAGAGGCGACATGATAGAAGAAGAGGAAGAGGAAGAGGAAGAGGAAGAAGAAGAGGAGGAGGAGGAGGAGGAGGAGGAGGAGGAGGAGGAGGAGGAGGAGTTTGGATTTGATATCTCGCTTTATCACTACCCTAAGGAGTCTCAACAGGACGTGGGTGGCACTGTGGATTAAACCACAAAGCCTAGGACTTGCCGATCAGAAGGTCGGCGGTTCGAAGCCCTGCGGCGGGGTGAGCTCCCGTTGCTCGGTTCCTGCTCCTGCCAACCTAGCAGTTCGAAAGCACGTCAAAGTGCAAGTAGATAAATAGGCAACACTCCGGCGGGAAGGTAAACGGCGTTTCCATGCGCTGCTCTGGTTCGCCGGAAGCGGCTTAGTCATGCTGGCCACATGACCCGGAAGCTGTATGCCGGTTCCCTCGGCCAATAAAGCAAGATGAGTGCCACAACCCCAGAGTCGGCCACGACTGGACCTAATGGTCAGGGGTCCCTTTACCTTTACCTTAAGGGTCTCCTTAGGAAAGAAAGAAGGAAAGGACAATCCTCATGGGATTTCAGTTCTCTGTGGCTACAGGAAACAAAATTATGCATGCAAAAATCCATGCAGGTGTGCTCGATTGGTGTGACGTGCGCCAGCCTCGGAGAAGGGATTTTGTTTGAGCGTAGGAATTTTGCACGCATTCTGGGTGATGGTGTTTGGGACTCGAGAGAACAAGGAAGGGTCCTCAGTCGGTTGTGGAGAAAGGCAGCTGGTTCTCAGGGTCCTGCTTGGATGCTCTCCATCCTCCTTGAGCAAGACAGCAGACCGGGCACAGCTGCCGCATGATGGATTGCCCACCTCTTGCCAAAGGGATGCTTGGCGAGGGCTGCCAGCTACTGTGCCTGTAAAGCCTGTCTAAATCTTCCTTTCTTCGGGGACGGGCACAACACTCTCCCTTAACTTATTAGGAAACTTATTAGGTTTACAAGAAGTCAGGTCATTACTTGTGGGGCAGCTGAGGGGCCTGCACTCCTTCTCCCTCGCAGTGCTTGGACAGTTCTCCATGGCTCCTGATCCAAACACACCTCACCATCTCCCTTCATGGTGCTGGCCTGTCTCTCTCAATCCTTGAGAACTGTGGTGAAGCCCAGCCCAGCCGCCTGGTTTTCTTCCCAGTAATCTGGAGTTTATGTGCTCTCTAGCGACCCCTCCTGGTTTGTTCGAGGTATTACACCTAATAATAATAATAATAATAATAATAATAATTTATTATTTATACCCCGCCCATCTGGCTGGGCCTCCCCAGCCACTCTGGGCGGCTTCCATAAAAACCAAAAATACAGTAAAATATCACACGTTAAAAACTTCCCTGAACAGGGCTGCCTTAAGATGTCTTCTGAATGTCAGGTAGTTGTTTATCGCTTTGACATCTGCTGGAAGTGCGTTCCACAGGGCGGGGGCCACTACCGAGAAGGCCCTCTGCCTGCTTCCCTGTAGCTTTGCTTCTCGCAATGAGGGAACTGCCAGAAGGCCCTCAGCGCTGGACCTCAGCGTCCGGGCAGAATGATGGGGGTGGAGACGCTCCTTCAGGTTTACAGGACTGAGGCCGTTTAGGGCTTGAAAGGTCAGCACCAACACTTTGAATTGTGCTCGGAAACATACTGGGAGCCAATGTAGGTCTTTCAAGACCGGTGTTATATGGTCTCGGCGGCCGCTCCCAGTCACCAGTCTAGCTGCCGCATTCTGGATTAGTTGTAGTTTCCGAGTCACCTTCAAAGGTAGCCCCACGTAGAGCGCATTGCAGTAGTCCAAGCGGGAGATAACCAGAACATGCACCACTCTGGCGATACAGTCTGCAGGCAGATAGGGTCTCAGCCTGCGTACCAGATGGAGCTGGTACACAGCTGCCCTGGACACGGATTTAACCTGTGCCTCCATGGACAGCTGTGAGTCCAAAATACCTACACCACCCTTTGTTTCTTGAGCCCTGCCTGCCATCCTTTGGACTGTATCCTCCAGCGCCCTCTTCTGGCTGAATGAAGGATTGCACTCCACACCTCTTTTCTTGGGAACCGTTGGGAGTTGCTGATCGCTCCTTTTATTGCACCAGCAGAACTACATGCACCAAGGGAAGCATGCAGGTGAGTGTGTAATTTCTTTTGGGTGCTCCTCTCTGACCCACCTTATTCTAAAAGTTGAGGATGTGCTACCCAGAGAACCAGTGGTTGGAAAGTTGCAGCTTGGACTACTGCCATGCACTCTCCGTGGGGCTACCTTTGAAGGTGACCCGGAAACTGCAATTAATCCAGAATGTGGCAGCTAGACTGGTGACTGGGAGTGGCCGCTGACACCATATAACACCGGTCCTGAGAGATCTGCATTGGCTCCCAGTGCGTTTCCGAGCACAATTCAAAGTGTTGGTGCTGACCTTTAAAGCCCTAAACAGCCTCAAAGGCCCACTATACCTGAAGGAGCGTCTCCACCCCCATTGTTCCGCCCGGACACTGAGATCCAGCACCAAGGGCCTTCTGGTGGTTCCCTCCCTGCGAGAAGTGAGGTTACAGGGAACCAGGCAGAGGGCCTTCTCGGTAGTGGTGCCCGCCCTGTGGAACGCCCTCCCTTCAGATGGGAAGGAAATAATCAGCTATCTTATCTTTAAAAGACATCTGAAGGCAGCCCTGTTCAGGGAAGTATTTAATGCTGTATTGTTTTTAACACTTGATTGGAAGCCGCACAGAGTGGCTGGGGAAACTCAGCCAGATGGGCGGGGTATAAATAATAAATTATTATTGTTATTGTTATTGTTATTGTTATTGTTATTGTTATTGTTATTGTTATTGTTATTGTTATTGTTATTGTTATTGTTATTGTTATTGTTATTGTTATTATTGCAGCAGCAGAGCCTGTGAGACCAGGGTTCAAATCACTGCTCGTTCATGAAGCTCACTGGGCCTCAAATCTCTCAGCTTAACCTACCCCACAGGGTTGTTGTGAGGATAAAATGGGGACAACCACCTTATCCTCCCATGGAGGACGGATGGGAAATAAATGTAATAATACCCACATAATTTATTTTTAAAATAGTTCAGTGCACTTTGAGTCCAAATATCTGGGTTCAAATCCCTGCTCAGTTGTGAAGTTTACTGGGTGACCTTGGGCCAGCCTCTGTGCGTGTCACTCTAGCCTACCTCACAGGGTTGTTGTAAAGGGAGTGCCACTACTACTTTTTAAAAACAAAAAACAAACCAGGCATATTTCTCTCCTCTGACAGATGAAGCTTTTCCCTGTGCGGGAAGAACGAAGTGATGGGAACATTTCAACTGGTAAATTTCCTGCTGGTAAATATAACAGCGCAAGTTTTTTGTTGCCAAATTTAATTCTGATTCAAAGGCACAGCACTAATTTGTTTCTAGGTCACAACCCTTTTTGTTTCCCCTCTTCATCTGAAGCATTACAAGAGGAGGCAATTGGGCTTAATTCCATTTCCCAGTCTCTAATGTTTTCAGCGTTGGATCATTATCTACATACATTTCAATAAGGGAATGCCAAGCCTTAACCACAACAACCCCACATCACAGAGCCACAGGAAGCCATAAAACGGGCTCAAATTTCAAGCATTGGAAAGCTGGTCAGGCTGGCGCTGCAGTTGTGGTTTTTCCACACACAAAAATACACCTAATCATCTGAGAGAGACAGTGTGGTGTAGTGGCTAGAGTTCAAATCCCCATTTGGCTACGAAGCTCAGTGGGTGAGAGCTTGGGGGCCCATCACTGCCTCTCAGCCTAACCCTACCTTGTGAGATTGTTGTGGGGATTAAATGGGCAGCGGGAAAACCATGAGCTCCTTGGAGGCAAAAAAGGGGGGGTTAGTTAGAAATGCTAAAAAAGCAGAGACATCACTTTGCCAAAAAAGGTCCATATAGTTAAAGCTATGGTTTTCCCAGTAGTGATGTATGGAAGTGAGAGCTGGACCATAAAGAAGGCTGATCGCTGAAGAATGGATGCTTTTGAATTCTGGTGCTGGAGGAGACTCTTGAGAGTTCCATGGACTGCAAGAAGATCAAACCTCACCATTCTGAAGGAAATCAGCCCTGAGTGCTCACTGGAAGGACAGGTCCTGAAGCTGAGGCTCCAAGACTTTGGCCACCTTATGAGAAGAGAAGACTCCCTGGAAAAGACCCTGATGTTGGGAAAGATGGAGGGCACAAGGAGAAGGGGACGACAAAGGACGAGATGGTGGGACAGTGTTCTTGAAGCTACCAGCATGAGTTTGACCAAACTGCAGGTGGCAGTGGAAGACAGGAGTGCCTCGCGTGCTCTGGTCCATGGGGTCACAAAGAGTCGGACACGACTAAACAACTAAACAACAAGAAGTTAGAAATGCAATAAATGAATAAATCATGAATGAGGCGGGGGGAGGGAGGGAAAGGAAGGTGACATCACTATACTGGAATCCAATGGGCTGCCAACAGCATCATGTGGGCAAAAGAGCCACGTAAACAAGACCAGGCAGTTCCAGAGAAGAGGGCTAGAGTGAAAGCAGATGATCTGTCCCCAACAAGATGGAGCATGGCTCGTGGCTCGGTGGAAAAAAACATCTGCTTTGCATACAGATGGTCACAGGTTCAAATCCCTGGTGTCACGGTCCGGTTCATGGGCGATTGAAGTCCCAGCAGGGGACGTCAGGACCGGGGGCAAGATGGCGGGGTGGGAGCAGGAACGGGGGTCCAGAAGCCAGGTTTCAGGAAGCCAATGATTTGAGAGTCAGGAAGCAAGGAGTTAAGAAGTCAGGGGTCCGAGGGTCATGAAGCAAGGAGTCAAGGAGTCAGGGGTCTGAGGGTCAAGAAGCAAGGAGTCACGAAGTCAGGGGTCCGAGGGTCAAGAAGCAAGGAGTCACGAAGTCAGGGGTCCGAGGGTCAAGAAACAAGGAGTCACGAAGTCAGGGGTCCGAGGATCAAGAAGCAAGGAGTCACGAAGTCAGGGGTCCGAGGGTCATGAAGCAAGGAGTCACGAAGTCAGGGGTCCGAGGGTCAAGAAGCAAGGAGTCACGAAGTCAGGGGTCCGAGGGTCAAGAAACAAGGAGTCACGAAGTCAGGGGTCCGAGGGTCAAGAAACAAGGAGTCACGAAGTCAGGGGTCTGAGGGTCAAGAAGCAAGGAGTCACGAAGTCAGGGGTCCGAGGGTCAAGAAGCAAGGAGTCACGAAGTCAGGGGTCCGAGGGTCAAGAAGCAAGGAGTCACGAAGTCAGGGGTCCGAGGGTCAAGAAACAAGGAGTCACGAAGTCAGGGGTCCGAGGATCAAGAAGCAAGGAGTCACGAAGTCAGGGGTCTGAGGGTCAAGAAACAAGGAGTCACGAAGTCAGGGGTCTGAGGGTCAAGAAACAAGGAGTCACGAAGTCAGGGGTCCGAGGATCAAGGAGCAAGGAGTCACGAAGTCAGGGGTCTGAGGATCAAGGAGCAAGAAGTAAGAAGCCAAATGCAGGAAGCGTGTTGCTGTGGCAAAGAGCCGGAGGGAACGGCTGACCTTATATCCCTTCCCGGCTCTTGCCACCAGGTGCTGTGAGTTACCAATTGGCCTCACCTGTGGGGCCGCCTCTTGCCTCTTCGGAACAAACTTAGGAAGGCCCCAGTCCTGCAAAGTCATATTGCTCACAGGGCCTGGCTCCTGCACGCACACCTGACACCTGGTGTCAACAGGTAGGACTGGAAGAGAACACCTGGCAGGGGCGTGCGGAGGGGGCAGATTGCCCCGGGTGCCACTCTGGGGGGGGTGTGACAAGATGGCCCCTGCGTCCCCCCAGCTGTAGAGCGGGCGAGGGCGCGCAGTCAGTATGGGCGCTGCTCGCACAACAACCGTATGGGCTGCCACGCATGCATCAGCAGGTGGTTCGCCCCGCCCCTCGGCGTCCCACCCTGGGTGCCGGAGAGGGTTCCTCCACCACTGACACCTGGATGAGACCCTAGCGAGTTGCTGTTTGGAGAGCAGGATGTGGCCATAGGTCTGACTCTGTAGAAGACAGCTTTCTTCTGCCCTCCATGCCTAAGTGTTCAGGCACCCAGATGGAAAGAAGATAATGTCCTAAGCAGAGATGAATGGTTGATGAAGATGATGGACTATGCCGAAATGGCGAAAATGACCAGGAAAATCAGAACCCAGGAAGAGAGAAACTTTAATAAGGAATGGGAAAAAAAATTACAATTAAAACTTTGGCAGGATTTGGGTAATGCTTGTAACGTATTAAAAACTTAAGGTAAAAATGGACTATTTTAAGAAAGATGGAGAAAATATATGATGCAGTAGAAAAAGCTTGATAATGGAATCAGGGAAGGGTGGAGGGAAGTCTAAGGATTCAGGGGATCCTAAATGTTGATAATTATGATTAATGTTTGAATTGAAATGTATAGTGTAAAATTGAATAAAAAGGTTTTAGGAAAAAAGGCACCATGGGGAAATACAGAAGATGGAGCCTGCAACTGGGCACAGAGCACGAGGCAGCAATTAGAGGGAAGGCTGAAAATCAGATATCATGTTTGCAAATGGCTTAGGAAACCTCTTCATTGTGGGAGACCAAGCCGTTATATATGGTCTCACTGCCAGTCTTCAGCTTAATCCTGGGATTCTGCTCTTTGGGGTTAAACTTTGCCTAACTTCTCATACCATCATAGAACTGTTGAGTTAGAAAGGACCATATAGGTCATCTAGTCTGACCCCTGCAATGCAGGAATCTTTTGCCCAATACGGGACTCGAACCCAAGACCCTAAGATTAAGAGTCTCACGTTCTACTGGCTGAGCTCTCCCTCTAGTCTAGTTCAACTTCAGCCTTCTCCTTGTTGATGTCCCAGCCAGCAGCCAATCCGATTCCCCCTTCTTCAAGTCACTTTTCCCGTCCAATGAGCAACCAAGAATTTCAACTCAGGAGCCAATCAGAAGTGTGATTTTACAGTCCTCGGTCACAGCACAGGGAAAGTGGCGTACAAATTTGCCTGTTAGGAGAAAGGAGTACTCAAATGCAGACACATTTTCACGAGGATTCGAACAAATAATGCGGAGATCCGAACCCGAGACTGGAGAAATGAGAAAGCAGAAATGGCAGATTTGCCCATCCTGGGGCCCCCGCCTCTATGGGCAAACTCTGCTGGTTAAAAAAATGCAGCTGTCCATCAGAATCAGTAACCACACTGGATTTAAATTAATAACTTAAGTGTAAAGTGAAAATTCCCTCTTTTGTATTCAAGCTGTACCCTCTGCCTGACTCACAAAGCCTTTGCAATCTTTCAACTTGTCTCGCTTATTGATCTTACACTTTTGAATTATCCTAATTGTCCTCTTTATTTACTTAAGACCAATTAAAGTTGTAATGTAAACTTTCCTTTCTTTTCCTTATTGTCCCTCTTGTAATAAGCTATTGTACCACTTTGCCTGACCTCTGTTCTATTTACGTACACTGAAACAGCAATGAGCTTTTCATTTTTTAAAATAAACCCACAGGTCTGGTTTTCAACTGATAAAATTCAGAGAGTCTGGCTACTGGGGGGGGGGGCAAAACCACACCATACATTTGAATTATATTCAACACACATTTAAGGCGTAGGACTTCCCTCAGAGCATCCTGGGAACTATAGTTCATTAAAGATCCTGGGGAAAATGGTAGCCCAGTGAGGGGTAAACTGCAAGTCCCAGGATTCTTGTGTGTGTGTGTGTGTGCGCGCGCTATAAATATGGAGTTGACCATGGGTAGGCAAACTAAGGCCCAAGGGCCGGATCCGGCCCAATTGCCTTCTAAATCTGGCCCGCGGACGGTCTGGAAATCAGCGTGTTTTTACATGAGTAGAATGTGTCCTTTTATTTAAAATGCATCTCTGGGTTATTTGTGGGGCATAGGAATTCGTTCTTTCCCCCCTCAAAATATAGTCCGGCCCCCCACAAGGTCTGAGGGACAGTGGACCGGCCCCCTGTTGAAAATGTTTGCTGACCCCCGGAATTGACCTTTGTTATCCCTTTGAGGAACAACCTGAGCATGTGCAGTTGTTGTTGTTGTTTAGTCATGTCCGACTCTTTGTGACCCCCTGGACCAGAGCACACCAGGCACTTCTGTCTTCCACTGCCTCCCGCAGTTTGGTCAAACTCATGCTGGTAGCTTCGAGAACACTGCCCAACCATCTCGTCCTCTGTCGTCCCCTTCCCCTTGTGCCCTCCATCTTTCCCAACATCAGGGTCTTTTCCAGGGAGTCTTCTCTTCTCATGAGGTGGCCAAAGTATTGGAGCCTCAGCTTCAGGATCTGTCCTTCCAGTGAGCACTCAGGGCTGATTTCCTTCAGAATGGAGAGGTTTGTTCTTCTTGCAGTCCATGGGACTCTTGAGAGTCTCCTCCAGCACCAGAATTCAAAAGCATCAATTATTCGGTGATTATTCGGTGACCTAAATATTCAACACTGCCTAGGTCATCAATCAGATTCTCTGGTTTCTGAGTCAATGTGGAGTGAGCTAGCTCCCCCCCTCCCCTTTCGTTATTCATAGCTTCCATCTGTCATTGTGATTCATGCAAATTCTTTCCCAGCTTCCTAACAGGCCTTTTCCAAAGGCTCCCTTGACCCTTGCTGCTGGGGTTTCCCCTCCTCTTTATGTATCGATGGGGTTATAGTGAATTTACTGCATCTGCAGCCTGGAGTGCCAGAGGTCACAAGCCAAGTGGATTATGAAACATTTCTTAAAAGGAAGTTATTCCCAAGATTCATTCCAATTAATCCTGGGAGAGTCCCCATTCTAGCTGCAGTTTTCTTCAAAATCTCCGACACAGGTTTTTTATATACGAGAGAGGGGGGGGGGGGGGAGAGGTCTTCTGGGATCATCTTTGCTGAGAAATGATGCTTTCTTGGATGGGTGGGTGAATCAGCCGAAGAGCGTGGGAGATCTACTCCTCACCATGGAGGGGAGTACTTTGTGCCTGCATTCTCAGATTCTGGAAGGGCTTGATACATGGCTGGTAGACGGCCCTTGTCTTCTGCTTTGCTGCCAGGAAAAAAGGCTCTGCCTAGTCCAGCATCATATTTCCCACGGTGCCCAGTCAGACCACTTGCAGAAATCCAGAATTAGGCTTCAATACACCACTCAGCCTTCTTTGAACAATTTACCGGCTTACTTGCTTCCTTACTTGTTGTTCCATCATCACATCACCGCCCATTGGTGGCCATATGAACTGCAGCATGACAACAGCATTCCAATTTTCTTATATAGTAATGTTTAATATAATATAATATAATATAATATAATATAATATAATATAATATAATATAATATAATATAATATAATATAATATAATAATATATAGTAATATATAGTAATATATAGTAATATATAATAATATAATATGATGTAATGTAATGTAATGAGGGTGAAAAGAGAACAGCGCAAAATATGGTCTGAAGCTCAACATAAAAAACCCCCTAAGATATTGGCCACTGGTCCCATCACCTCCTGGCAAATAGAAGGGGAAGAAATGGAGGCAGTGAGAGATTTTATTTTATTGGGCTCCATGATCACTGCAGATGGTGACAGCAGTCACAAATTAAAAGACACCTGCTTCTTGGGAGAAAAGTGCCAACAAACCTAGACAGCATCTTAAAAAGCAGAGACATCACCTTGCCGACAAAGGTCCGTATAGTTAAAGCTATGGTCTTCCCAGTAGTGATGTATGGAAGTGAGAGCTGGACTATAAAGAAGGCTGATCACCGAAGAATTGATGCTTTTGAATTCTGGTGCTGCAGGAGACTCTTGAGAGTCCCATGGACTGCAAGAAGATCAAACCTCTCCATTCTGAAGGAAATCAGCCCTGAGTGCTCACTGGAAGGTCAAGTCCTGAAGCTGAGGCTCCAATACTTCGGCCACCTCATGAGAAGAGAAGACTCCCTGGAAAAGACCCTGATGTTGGGAAAGATGGAGGGCACAAGGAGAAGGGGACGACAGAGGACGAGATGGTGGGACAGTGTTCTCGAAACTACCAGCATGAATTTGACCAAACGGCGGGAGGCAGTGGAAGACAGGAGTGCCTGGCGTGCTCTGGTCCATGGGGTCACGAAGAGTCTGACACGACTAAATGACTAAACAGCAACTAATATTCTTGAAAGAAGCTTCACGCTTGGCTCCTTCTTCCAGCCCTCCTCTCTTACTGTACATACCGTATTTTTCTCCCTATAGGACGCACCGGCCCATAGGACGCACCTAGATTTTTTGGGGGGAAATAAAGGGAAAAAATTATTTCCCCCCCAGGCATGGGGCTGGGGTGGGGGAAGCCTGAGCTCCCCCTTCCCCCAGCCCCCAGAACGGGACCCAGAGCCATGCCGAAGCTGCGTGCAGCTTTGGCATCGCTCTGGGAGCTTGCGGGGCTGGAGGAGGGGGAAGCCCTCCGCCAGCCTTCTAACCAAGTTGGGGGACAGTGGGAAAGGCGCGCTGCGCCTCCCGCTGTTCCCCGAGTTTGTGGGGCTGGCGACGGGGAGGAGCAGGCTTCTCCCCCCGCCAGCCTTCTAACCAAGTCGGGGAACAGTGGGAAAGGCGTGCTGCGCCACTCCCACTGTCCCCCAAGTTTGTGGGGCTGGCGGCGGGGCTCTCCTGAAGCCTGGAGAGCGAGAGGGGTCGGTGCGCACCGACCCCTCTCGCTCTCCAGGCTTCAGCGAAAGCCTACATTCGCCCCATAGGACTCACACACATTTCCCCTTCATTTTTGGAGGGGAAAAAGTGCGTCCTATAGGGCGAAAAATACGGTACATACTGTACATTTAAAGCACATCCTCACACGCACAAAATCCTGGGAACAGAGCTACATTTCCTTCATTCAACTTTGTGAGCTGAAATTTCTTAGATTTTCAGTTTACAGAATCACCAGCATGCATTGACTGGGACACCCTTTCATTGGTGTCATGTGACAGATGAAGACGAGATTTGTTCCTTTATATGCTCCCTGCTCAGTGCGTCAAAACACAGATGGAGGAACAAGGCTCTTTTGACGGAAGACTGGGAGAGCTCAAGGAGAAGTTCATGGTCTAGACGGAGCCAGCAGTGCAGTTACTGGCCTGATCATCAAGAAAAATGGCAAATTAGCAGAACTTAAATCAAGGCTTTTGGAATGGATTATAGGCTAATTGAGAGAGCAGAGAGTTATTTGCTCATTGTGGCTGACAGAAGTTAAACATTATGGTTATACTAATGCAACCCCTTACTGGGGAAGGAAAAAGTGAACATAAAGCAATATTCAAAGGACAATCATTAGCCAATTTTGCTGATAAACCCTATTTTGCCTTTTGGGCGCCTAACGAAAATACATGTTAGTGCACCAACACATACAATAATGAGCTAGAGTGGTTAGTGCAGCCAAACTCCTCCCTGGTGCCTTCCAGATGTTTTGGATAACAGTTCTCAACACCCAATTAAGCACAACCAAAGAACACAAATGATGATAATTGCACTCCACAGAATCAACGGAGACGGGGGCACCAGTTTGGGGAAAGGCTGAGTTATAAAGGGCTTAAGAAGGAGCAGGAAAACCCACTGATGGGATGAGTGCCTGACCACAGAGCCTAGGACTTGCTGATCAGAAGGTCGGCAGTTCGAATCCCCGCGACAGGGTAAGCTCCCGTTGCTCGGTCCCAGCTCCTGCCAACCTAGCAGTTCGAAAGCACGTCAAAGGGCAAGTAGATAAAGAGGTACTGCTCCGGTGGGAAGGTAAACGGCGTTTCCATGCACTGCTCTGGTTCGCCAGAAGCCGCTTAGTCATGCTGGCCACATGATGCGGAAGCTGTACACCGGCTCCCTCGGCCAATAAAGCGAGATGAGTGCCGAACGCCAGAGTCGGCCACGACTGGACCTAATGGTCAGGGGTCCCTTTACCTTTAAGAAGGTGCAGGAAAACCCACTGATGGGATGAGTGTCTGACAGCATCGCTGTTGACAAATTGGCCTCTTCTTAAAAGCCCCCAATGTTTTGGCAACGGCTTCTCAGCAGTATAATCTTACGTTTCTCCCACCGAGGCCAGGGGTGGAAATCCATCTCCCGCTTCAAACCGCATCAGCCACGAAAACGCAACAGATTTAAAAATTGGGGAGAGGGGCTGCTCACTCTATCTAAGGAACTGCGCCATTTCCCTAACTCTCCCCAAAAAAACATGTGTGCAATTGATTAAGCTCTGAAACCCAGCCGTGGGCTTCTGGGAATCCCTGCCTTCTGTCCTCCCACGTTTGATGGAAAGGCTGCTAAGATAACCATTCTGTCTCGCTGTTGTTCTGCAGAAAAGTGAGATAACCGACAAACACCCACCCCATTAGGACATTTTGCCTCTTGTGGACTCGATGCCCCGAGAGCGTGGTTTGTGGAAACAGGAAAGAGGCGTGGAAATAATCAGTTCAACATTTATTGGAAAGGAAAAACAAAGAAGGAGGTGGGAAATAGAATTCTCTTCTAACAGCACCCTGGGGGCGATTTTTGAATGGAAGGAGATCCTAGAACCATAGAATTGCAGAATTGGAAGGGATCATCAGGGATCATCTAGTTCAACCCCTGTTGGGATCACTTCCTCCCTCCCAGCCCCTGGGGTTATCAACCTTCTTGGGACTGTGGGCACCAGTGGCGTAGCGTGGGTTGTCAGCACCCGGGGCAAGGCAAGTAATTTGCGCCCCCTAACCCGTGGATTTTAGCAGGGGGCAGAGAGCTGGGAGTGCGAGCGAGCGCCCCCCAGATGTTGCGCCCGGTGCAGCCGGCCCCCCCTGCACCCCCCACGCTACGCCACTGGTGGGCACATTGGCCTACCAGAGAAACTGTCATGGGCACTTTGCACACATACCAGGGTTTATTTGTTTATCATTGGGATCAGGAAACACCACAGCCCGGACAAGCTTATTTTTGACAGCAATGAGGACTAATAACTTGCTTTTTTTTAAAAAAAAAAAAAGCTAAGACACGTTTTCTCTACAGAATACACACAGTCCTGTTTTGTTTGTTTTTTGCTGGATGGAGATAGGACCAGGGTAGAAATGCAGATTGGAAAGGGGATCAGGGGGTACCATGAACATACAAGAGGAATTTCCGCCCACCACCGCCCTGGTCTGGAAGTGGGAGGAGTCTGCCATTTGCCTCCCCCGTCCAATCCTCTTCCAGGCTCACAGCACGATGCAAAAGAGGCGTTTCTCGCGGAAGGGGTTCTCCGCAGATGGCACCGGGGTCACCAGAGGGTCCTCCTTGGCGTGGGCTTCGCAGTGGGCCAGGAGGTCGGCCGCTGCCTTGGACACCTGCCACAGAGGGAAAGAGAGTCAGCACTAGTGAGCATGTCTCATATATATATATATATATATATAATTTTATTAGTTTTTTAACATATCATTTTCAACAGTAATTAAACATACTTTTACATCTTATTCCATTTTTTTGACTTCCATCAGTCCTGTCTGAAAATTTTCCATTCTAATCTCTTAGTACAGTGGTACCTCAGGTTACATACGCTTCAGGTTACATACGCTTCAGGATACAGACTCCGCTAACCCAGAAATATTACCTTGGGTTAAGAACTTTGCTTCAGGATGAGAACAGAAATCATGCTCCGGTGATGCAGCGGCAGCAGGAGGAGGCCCCATTAGCTAAAGTGGTGCTTCAGGTTAAGAACTATTTCAGGTTAAGAACACACCTCCGGAACGAATTAAGTACTTAACCCGAGGTACCACTGTATGCATTTCTTATTTTCCCTATTACCGTATTTTTCGCTCTATAAGATGCACCAGACCATAAGACACACCTGGTTTTGGGAGGAGGAAAACAAGAAAAAAAATATTCTGAATCTCAGAAGCCAGAACAGCAAGAGGGATCGCTGCGCAGCGAAAGCAGCAATCCCTCTTGCTGTTCTGGCTTCTGGGATAGCTGCACAGCCTGCATTCGCTCCATAAGACGCACACACATTTCCCCTTACTTTTTAGGAGGGAAAAAGTGAGTCTTATAGAGCAAAAAATACGGTACATTTCAAACTCATAACCAATATCTCTATCTTTTCCTGCTTTGTAACACTTTGTATATTTCTCCTTACATAACTTCTTGCAGTCTTACTAGCGTAATTTGCTGATTACAGTTGCTCTTCAAATAATTCCTATACTTCTTCCAATCTTCTGTAAATCTCTGGTCCTGTGGGTTTCGAATCCTTCCTGTCATTTTGTCCAATTCTGCATAGTCCATTAATTTCGTCTGCCGTTCTTCTTTCGTCGGAACTAGTGAGCACGCCTTTTGCAACACTTAAGCTAGACTACCGCAGGGCAGGCCGGGCTGCCCTTGGAGACTGTTTGGTTGCTTCACCGCACAGAACCGAAACACGGTGTTGTATACATGGAAGTGCACCTCTTGCAGAAGGCGAATAGAGGAGATGGGGAAGCTCACCTTCATCCGGTCGATGTTCACTTCCAGTTTCAGCTGCTCCACCGTCTTCCGTGCCTCTGCAATTTTGGCCATGTTGTTAGACATTATCCCTCACCCGGCTGGAGTGGCTTTGTGGTCAGCAGATGGGCAGAGAGAGAGAGAAAGAGACAGGCAGACAGTAATATTCAGTGGAACCAACTGACCTCTGAGCCCTCTCCTCCTAGATTATGGATAATAATAATAATAATTTATTATTTATACCCCGCCCATCTGGCTGGGCTTCCCCAGCAACTCTGGGCGGCTTCCAACCAAATATTAAAATACAGTAATACATCAAACATTAAAAACCTCCCTAAACAGGGCTGCCTTCAGATGTCTTCTAAAAGTTTGGTAGTTGTTCTTCTCTTTGACATCTGGTGGGAGGGCGTTTCACAGGGTGGGCGCCACTACCGAGAAGGCCCTCTGCTGGGTTCCCTTTAACTTGGCTTCTTGCAGTGAGGGAACCACTGGATCCTGGTATTAAATACCGATTCTGTCCCTCCCCTGTTGATTAGTTGTAGTTTCTGGGTCACCTTCAAAGGTAGCCCCATGTAGAGCACATTGTAGTAGTCCAAACCAGATAACCAGAGCATGCACTACTCTGGCAAGGCAGTCCGCAGGCAGGTAGGGTCTCAGCCTGCGTACCAGATGCAGCTGGTAAACAGCTGCCCTGGACACAGAGTTGACCTGTGCCTCCATCGACAGCTGTGAGTCCAGAATGACTCCCAGGCTGCGCACCTGGTCCTTCAGGGGCACAGTTACCCCATTCAGGACCAGGGAATCCTCCACACCTGCCCGCCTCCTGTCCCCCCAGAACAGTACTTCTGTCTTGTCAGGATTCAACCTCAATCTGTTAGCCGCCATCCAACCTCCAACCGCCTCCAGGCACTCACACAGGACCTTCACCGCCTTCACTGGTTCTGATTTAAAAGAGAGGTAGAGCTAGGTATCATCCGCATATTGATGGATACCCAGCCCAAACCCCCTGATGATCTCTCCCAGCGGCTGCAGGTAGATGTTGAAAAGCATGGGGGAGAGGACAGAACCCTGAGGCACCCCACAAGTGAGAGCCCAGGGGTCTGAACACTCATCCCCCCCCCACTTTCTGAACACGGCTCAGGAGGAAGGAGCGGAACCACTGTATGACAGTGCCTCCAGCTCCCAGCCCCTCTAGACGGTCCAGAAGGATGTTATGGTCAATGGTATCAAACGCCGCTGAGAGATCCAGCAGAACTAGGAAACAGCTAGTTCTAGATCCAGTGACGTTCACAGAAGCCATCAGCAGAGCAAACCACAGCCATTATTGATCTCTCAGAATAAACTGTTGTGAACTTGGGGGGATCAGTCTGGATGATGCCCCAAGCCCCTTCCAATTATTGGGTTCCTGTACCTGATGAGGGCTGGAATCTAACAGAGCAGGTTGCTGAACTGATCGGACAAGTTTCTTTGCAAGACAATGACCATAGCTGGCCACTTAAGTACCCTCATCAACATCCCAAAAGAAGTAGGTTGCAAGAGTGAAAACTGATTATGGCCTCCAGGTTAATGGGTGGGTCTTTCCTAGCTCTTAGGTAGGAGTTGTGTTTGAGAGCTGGGCTGGAAGCTGGAGACACAGAGTCATGCTTGCTCTGTGCCAGATCCAAAGTTGTCATTTTTGTTTTTTGTAGCTAGACAGCATCTTAAAAAGTAGAGGACATCACCTTGCCAACAAAGGTCCGTATAGTAAAAGCTATGGTTTTCCCAGTAGTGATGTATGGAAGTGAAAGCTGGACCATAAAGAAGGCTGATCGCCAAAGAATTTATGCTTTTGAATTATGGTGCTGGAGGAGACTCTTGAGAGTCCCATGGACTGCAAGAAGATCAAAACTCACCATTCTGAAGGAAATCAGCCCTGAGTGCTCACTGGAAGGACAGATCCTGAAGCTGAGGCTCCAAGACTTTGGCCACCTCATGAGAAGAGAAGACTCCCTGGAAAAGACCCTGATGTTGGGAAAGATGGAGGGCACAAGGAGAAGGGGATGACAGAGGACGAGATGGTTGGACAGTGTTCTCGAAGCTACAAACATGAGTTTGACTAAACTGCGGGAGGCAGTGGAGGACAGGAGTGCCTGGCGTGCTCTGGTCCAGGGAGTCACAAAGAGTCGGACACGACTAAACGACTCGGACACGACTAAACGACTAAACAACAACAATACATTTTTATTGTTGTTTTTTTATATTATCAGTTCCAAAAGTTCATCCAACATAACTTCTCATCTTTTACAATATTCCCCAATATCTGCCAATCACCCATTCCCACCACCCTTCTGAGTAATACCCCTCCCCACCTTCTCACTATATAGAAGGGTCTGGTGACTTCTCTTTCAGTGTATCTGAAGAAGTGTGCATGCACACGAAAGCTCATACCTAGAACTAACTTGGTCTTTAAGGTGCTACTGGAAGGAATTTTTTAATTTTGTTTTGAATATTCCCCAAAGTTGTCATTTTTGAGCCATTTTTATGGGAAATCGCAAAAAACAACACTGCCGACATGGGTTGTCATACGTACGGATCTTTCCATACATTTTTTTTCCAGTTTCCGCCCGGAAACTGCTGCCTACTGCAGTATTCTGGATATGTCTGGGAAAATTCTGGATGTATGCCAACACTAATATATGGAGGGATCTTTTTGTGTGTGTGCAAGAGATCCTTTTTGCAAATGCGACACCAGGAGAGATGCAAGTTAAGCGCTGGTTAATTTTTGTGCAGCTTTTAGGAACAAAATAAAATCACAAGTGAGACTGCGTTTTAGGTTGTTAAGATGAGAAACTCAGAGAGGGCAAAGAAATTGACAGATTTCTCTCTCCCTACTAGTCAGGGCTGATGAGAGCTGCAACCTTATAACATCTGCAGAGAGGCAGGTCTCCCCACCCCGCTATAGGCAAAACACCTTGAATAGCACAGGACCGCTAAATCTTACTAAATTAAGTCCTTGGTGAGTTACACAATGTAGATAATGCAGCTCTGAGCATTTGCTTTCTAAAAGCTGATCCCTCTGGGAGCGAAGGCGTTCTTCAGTTAATGAGCCAGAATCAATAGCAGGTTCTTCAATGACTGCCATTTAACTACTCACGCCGGTAGAGGGCAAGGTGCTGTTTCGAAAGCAAAACCAACACAAATCCCTTGTCCAAAGAGCCTATGCCCCAAACTTATAAATACCGTATTTTTCGCCCTATAGGACACACCGGCCCATAGGACGCACCTAGTTTTTTGGGTGGGAAATCAAGGAAAAAAATTTTATTTCCCCCCCAGGTTTGCGCAGCCATCCCCAAGCTAGAAGAGGGAGATGGAGCGCTCCGTCTCCCTCTTCTGCCTTCAGGGACAGCCTCTCTAGCCTCCGTGGGGCAGCGGCTTGCCCTGCTGTCCACGGAGCTTGTGGGGCTGGCAATGGGGAGAAGCAAGCTTGCCTCTCCCCACCTCCAGCCTCCAGACCAGGTCGGGGAATAGCAGGGTGGCGGCGCTCCGCCTCCCCGCTCTCCCCCGAGCTTGTGGGGCTGGCGATGGGGAGAAGCAAGCTTGCTTCTCCCCACCACCAGCCTCCAAACCAGGTCGTGGAATAGCGGGATGGCGGCACTTTGCCTCCCCCCTGTCCCCCGAGCTTGTGGGGCTGCCTGATATCTGCACCAATCGGGATGCAGGCTGCTATCCGCAAGCCTGGAGAGCCCGCGGGGACAGCTTCCTGAAGCCTGGAGAGCGAGAGGGGCCCGTACGCACCGACCCCTCTCGCTCTCCAGGCTTCAGCAAAAGCCTGCATTCGCCCCATAGGACACACACACATCTCCCCTTCATTTTTGGAGGGGGAAAAGTGTGTCCTATAGGGCGAAAAATACGGTACCTTTGGTGAGCAGCCGCAGAGTAGCATTTGAGGTTGTTGTGCTGGGACTTTTCCATTTAATGAAAAGATTGTGTGTGTGTTTCTGTTTAAAGTAAAGGTATAGGGACCCCTGACCATTAGGTCCAGTCGTGACCCACTCTGGGGTTGCGGCGCTCATCTCGCTTTATTGGCCGAGGGAGCCGGCGTACAGCTTCCGGGTCATGTGGCCAGCATGACTAAGCTGCTTCTGGCGAACCAGAACAGCACACGGAAACTCAGTTTACCTTCCCGCCGGAGCGGTACCTATTTATCTACTTGCACTTTGACGTGCTTTCGAACTGCTAGGTGGGCAGGAGCAGGGACTGAGCAACAGGAGCTCACCCCGTTGCGGGGATTCGAACCGCCGACCTTCTGATCGGCAAGTCCTAAGCTCTGTGGTTTAACCCACAGCTCCACCCGCGTCCCGTGTTTCTGGTTGCCTCACCTTAAAAAGGATACTGTGGAGTTGGAAACAGTTCAGAAAAGGGCAAAGAAATGAAGAAAGGTTGCAGTTTGTGGGGCTTTTTAAGAGGAAAGGTGAGTTCAAGGTGACCTGATAGAAGGTTGTAGAATTATGCATGCATGGGAAAAGCAGACAGAAGAAAAGCTTTCCTCTCTCATAAACATTAGAAGTCGTGGACATCGAAGGAAACTGAATGGAGATTCAGGACAGATAAGATGAAGGCCTTCATGCCTGATGATAATAATAATATACCAATGAAAGAAGAATGGCAGACAAAATTAATGGATTACGCAGAATTGGATAAAACGACAGGAAGGATTCGAAACCTGTGAGACCAGAGATTTACAGAAGATTGGAAGAAATATACGAACTATTTGAAGAGCAACTGTAATCAACAAATTACGCTAGTAGGACTGCAAGAAGTTTTGTAAGGAGAAATATATGAAATATTGCAAAGAAAAGAAAGAAGAAAGACTTTAGTTATGAGATTTAAATGTAACAATGAAAGTAAGAAATGTAAATTAAGTGAAAAGATTGGGAAATTTTCAGATGTGATTGATGGAAGTCAAAAAAAATTGTATAAGATACAAGAGTATGTTTAATAATTGTTGAAAATGATATGTTAAAAAACTAATAAAGAAATAAAAAGATAATAATGATGATGATGATGATGATATTTAAACCCTACCCATCTGTCTGGGTTGCCCCAGCTACTCTGGGTGGTGTCCAACACATATAAAACATAATAAAATGTCAAACATAAAAAACTTCCTGATACAGGGCTGCCTTTAGATGTCTTCTCAAAGTTGTGCCGTTCTTTATCTCCTTGTCACATGACGGGAGGGCATTCCACAGGGAGGGCGCCGCCGCCAAGAAGGCCCTCTGCCTGGTCCCCTGAAATTTCACTTCTCACAGTGAGGGAACCACCAGAAGACCCTCGGAAGAGGACCTCAGTGTCCGGGCTGGATGATGGGGGTGGAGACTGTGGAACTGGCTGCCACAGGAGACAGTGGTGGCCTCCAAGGTGGATTGCTTTAAACAAGGATTGCATAAATTCATGAGGGAGACGGCTGTCAACGCCTACTGGCCATGATGGCTGTGCTCTGCTGTGTGACACTTTTGATACAAAGCTCTTGTGCTTAGAAGACATCTGAAGGCAGCCCTGTTCAGGGAAGCTTTTAATGTTTGATGCATTACTGTATTATAATATTTTGTTGGAAGCTGCCCAGAGTGGCTGGGGAAGCCCAGCCAGATGGGCGGGGTATAAATAAATTATTATTATTATTATTATTATTATTATTATTATTATTATTATTATTATTATTATTATTATTATTAGATGGTGACAGCAGTCGCGAAATTAAAAGACACCTGCTTCTTGGGAGAAAAGCAATGACAAACCTAGACAGCATCTTAAAAAGCAGAGACATCACCTTGCCAACAAAGGTCCATATAGTTAAAGCTATGGTTTTCCCAGTAGTGATGTATGGAAGTGAGAGCTGGACCATAAAGAAGGCTGATCGCCGAAGCATTGATGCTTTTGAATTATGGTGCTGGAGGAGACTCTTGAGAGTCCCATGGACTGCAAGAAGATCAAACCTCTCCATTCTGAAGGAAATCAGCCCTGAGTGCTCACTGGAAGGACAGATCCTGAAGCTAAGGCTCCAATACTTTGGCCACCTCATGAGAAGAGAAGACTCCCTAGAAAAGACCCTGATGTTGGGAAAGATGGAGGGCACAAAGAGAAGGGGACGGCAGAGGATGAGATGGTTGGACAGTGTTCTCGAAGCTACCAGCATGAGCTTGACCAAACTGCGGGAGGCAGTGGAAGACAGGAGTGCCTGGGATGCTCTAGTCCATGGGGTCACGAAGAGTCAGACACGACTAAACGACTAAACAACAACAATTATTATTATTATTATGGATGCTGCTTGCAGGATCTGTGAGTTGGAGATGCTGCGCTGGATGAATTTTGTTCAAATGCCTTAATTAACAGCGCTGCAACAACAGTGGTGTCCACACCGTCTGCCTCTGCAAGGTCCACCCGCCCTGAGAGTTTAATAGTTTCATAAAGGAAACAGACCGAAAGAGAGAGGCGCGAGTAGATGAAGGGGAAGCTGAACAGCTGGGCGTGACTGAGGAACAGCAGGAAGCCCAGAGGCTGAGCCACGATCCAAGAGAAAAGGGAATTAGCTACACGGCAGGAGCAGCAAGAGGGTCGTGGGGGGCAAATGCAACTCGTTAGCCCCCTTCCTTCCACCTCCAGGCGCTCCTGACCCCTCACATCAGCCATGCTCAAAGCCCTCGGCTAATTGAGAAGCTCCCTGCAAGGGAGAAGGGAACGTTTGGGCACAAGGAGATGATAAAAGTATGTGGGAACATGAGGGGGGGGGGCTCCATTGTGTGCAGGAAAAGTGTAATAGGGGAGGGACAGAATCGGTATTTAATACCAGGATCCACTACTGAGACCCCTCCCTGCCCGCAGACTGTCTCGCCAGAGTGGTGCATGGTCTAGTTATCTCCCGCTTGGATTACTACAATGCGCTCTATGTGGGGCTACCTTTGAAGGTGACCCAGAAACTGCAATTAATCCAGAATGCGGCAGCTAGACTGGTGACTGGGAGCGGCCACTGGGACCATATAACACCAGTCCTGAGAGATCTGCATTGGCTCCCAGTATGTTTCCGAGCACAATTCAAAGTGTTGGTGCTGACCTTTAAAGCCCTAAATGGCCTCGGTCCTGTATACCTGAAGGAGCGTCTCCACCCCCATCGTTCTGCCCGGACGCTGAGGTCCAGCGCCGAGGGCCTTCTGGTGGTTCCCTCACTACGAGAAGCCAAGTTACAGGGAACCAGGCAGAGGGCCTTCTCGGTGGTGGCGCCCGCCCTGTGGAACGCCCTCCCACCAGATGTGAAGGAAATAAGCAGCTATCTTACCTTTAAAAGACATCTGAAGGCAGCCCTGTTTAGGGAAGTTTTTAATGACTGATGTTTTAATGTATTTTTAATCTTTTGTAGGAAACTGCCTAGAGTGGCTGGGGAAACTCAGCCAGATGGGTGGGGTATAAATAATAAATTATTATTATTATTATTATTATTATTATTATTATTATTATTATTAACCTCTGAAGTATAGAAAAAGCCAGCAGTGCCTCTGAGCATGGGCAGAGTCATTCCGCTGCCCACCAAGCAACTCGCGCCATGATTCAAGCCAGCCGGCGTACATAACCCGGGACAGGGTTGAAGAATGTGGCTCCCACACAGCCCAGCTCATTTGCTGGGGGGTTCGGAGTCACGAGGAGTGAGGAATTCAGGATTTGCGGACATAAGGTGAGGGGCGGGTTTTGAGCCAAGTGGGTTTTCCAGTGGTCTGCTGCAGAGCAGCCGAAGCACTAAGCAAGAGGGCCTCTGAGCATGTGCAGAGTGCACCTGTGAATGCAAAGGGCAGCTTACATGGGGAGGCCACGGGTGTCTCAGCCTGGTGCCCTCCAGATTATTTAGACTACAGCTGTTGGCTGGGATGATGGGGCTTGTAGTCCAAAACATACCTGTAGGTCGGAGATGCTATGATTCCTCACCTGCTTTTCCTCCCTCCCTGTGGAGGCACCAACTCACTGCAGTGCCCGCCCATGCCAGCTGTGCCCAAAGCCCTTTTGAGCTTGACAGCTGCTGCCGAGGGAGAAAGGAGGTCCCTCATCTTAGATCTACACAGGTAAATATCAGGAGGGGAATGAGCTCTTGTAAGGCAAGAAGGTGGACCCAGGCAACGTCTCTCTCCCCGTCGTATCTCACGACCATGGTTAAACCACCTGGATTTTTTAAAAGACACGGACTAGGAGATCCAGTGCACCATATTGCGGCAGGTATAATTGGCAAGTCATTTCCTGGATTCGGGTGCAAAGTTCAATGGAGAAGATCCATACCATGGCTCCTAAGAAAGGGGATCTTATTCTATGTACCAAGCCAGACCATTAGTCCATCTAGATCAATAGTGTTCACACGGACTCGGGGGGTTCAGGAAGAGGTCTTTTCCTAGCCCTACATGCTGTCGGGGATCGAACCTGAGAACGTCTGCCTGCAAAGCAGATTGCTCTGCCGCTGAGCCCTTCCACCTTGAGGGCATCGCACTCTCCTGGCCTCAGTTCTACCACCTGTTAAATGGGCGCAATAGTGACTTAAACAGACGTTTTGCCTTTTAAAAGGGATCTCTGAGTATTAAGAGTAAAATCACAACAGCGGAGCATCTGTTAAATAGTTATAGCTAGCTGTTTGTGGTTCATTGCCCCTCTGCCTTATAAGAAAGCAAAAAGGTGTTAGCCCAAGAGAACTTTACAAAGAGGAATCTAGCTCATGAAAAAGCCAACTTTTCAAACCTACATCTCCATATGGATGAGCAAAGCTGGAGATATTTTGTTTGTATGGAGAAGGAAGCCCTCTCTCTTTGCAGCCATGAACAGTGCAGTCCTGTGGATGCCTACTCTAAAGTAAGCTGCAGAAAACGTGTAGAGGATTGCAGTCTAACAGTGCATTCCTAACCACATCTCCCCAGAAAGAAGTATTGTTGAATTCAATGGGGCTAACTCCTAGGTGCGCTTGGTGTGCAGTTATCAAGCATTGCTTGCATGTCATTTTGTATTTTGAATTCTGCCTCATATACAGTATTGCAAATATTTTTATTTCCTGCCAACCCACACTACCCTTGTATAATCTGATTGCCTGCAAAAGAGAGAGAGAGTGCATGGAGAAGCATTGTGATTTTTGGTTCCAGCAGGGAATTTCAACGTGAAAAGTGAAAGAAAAGGTTAGATGAGACAGGGAAGATCTACCAAGAAGACCTAACTCGGAGAACCAGATGCATTTGGGGGAGAAGCGAGGATTTAAAACGTACCTCCTCAAAGGTGCAGGAACCACCTACCTTGGCCAGATCCAACGCCAAGTCAATCCTCACGCAATCAGAATCACTTCAGAGCAATAAGCCTCTCGCCCAACCCAGCCTTTTGCCTTGCCTCTCCCCAGCCTAGGACAGCTCCGGGTTCGAAAGGAGGCAAGCAAGGGAGAACTCTGGCTGTTACCTGTTGTCTACGGCCGTCCTTGCAGAGCAAAGTGGCTCCTCTCCACTGTCTCTGGTCGGAATGAGCAGCTGCCGCCACCTGGGGCACCGGGAGCCGCAGGAAAGCAGGCAGGGAGGGGAAGAAGGGAGGGAGGCGCCTCCCAGCCCACCCCTGGGAGACACAGTTTCAAAGGAAGGCAGCGTGTAGGGAGAGGGGGTGGAAGGGAAAGCAGGCCCAAGCCCTTCGGAGAGAACTGGCTTGGATTTCAGGTGTCTGAGGTCTGAAGGGCATCAGAAGATCCTGTTTGGACCAGGCCAATAGTGATTCAGTCCAGCATCCTCTTCTTGCGGCAGCCAGCTACATGCCTGTGGAAAGCCTGCAAGAAAGGATCAGAGCACAAGAGGAACTCTCCCTTCCTGGGGTTTTCAGCAACTGGTACCCAGAAGTGTTGGTGCTGACCTTTAAAGCCCCTAAACGGCCTCAAAGGCCCAGTATACCTGAAGGAGCATCTCCACCCCCATCGTTCAGCCAAGACACTGAGGTCCAGCACCGAGGGCCTTCTGGCGGTTCCCTCATTGCAAGAAGTGAGGTTACAGGGAATCAGGCAGAGGGCCTTCTCGGTGGTGGCACCCGCCCTGTGGAACACCCTCCCACCAGATGTCAAGGAAATAAGCAGCTATCCTTTTATTTTCTCCTCCACATATCGAGTCACGTTTATTACAAAGATTTTTTAAAAAACCAAAACAATAAATGACAGTCTGAATACAAGTTTCCTGGTATTCATTCCTGGTATATTGCACTTGAAAATCAATGACAAACCTAGACAGCATCTTAAAAAGCAGAGACATCACCTTGCCAACAAAGGTCCGTATAGTTAAAGCTATGGTCTTCCCAGTAGTGATGTATGGAAGTGAGATCTGGACCATAAAGAAGGCTGATCGCCGAAGAACAGATGCTTTTGAATTCTGGTGCTGGAGGAGACTCTTGAGAGTCCCATGGACTGCAAGAAGATCAAACCTCTCCATTCTGAAGGAAATCAGCCCTGAGGGCTCACTGGAAGGACAGATCCTGAAGCTGAGGCTCCAATACTTTGGCCACCTCATGAGAAGAGAAGACTCCCTGGAAAAGGCCTTGATGTTGGGAAAGATGGAGGGAACAAGGGGGCGACAGAGGACAAGATAGTTGGACAGTGTTCTCGAAGATATGAACATGAGTTTGACCAAACTGCGGGAGGCAGTGGAAGACAGGAGTGCCTGGCGTGCTCTGGTCCATGGGGTCACGAAGAGTCGGACGCGACTAAACGACTAAACAACAAAAACCTCCCTGAGCTGTCAAGTTGAGAGGATACATTCAGGCATAATATTTGTAACATTTAACTTTAGAGATGTGCCCCCCCCCCCATATCCGTAACATACTGCTGCATCACACTGTTGACACATGTTCAGCTTGTGGTCCACTAAGACTCCTAGATTCTTTTCACATGTGCTACTGGCAAGCCAGGTGTCCCCCCCCCCCCCCATATCACATATCTGTGCAGCTGATTCTTCCTCCCCCCCCCCATCCACAGTTTCTGCAGAGGAACCTCGTAAAGGCTGGGAAGGATGACTATAACATAAAGAACACGGTAGAGAAATGATAATAAAGCATTTCTGGATTTTTTAATTGCATGCAATGTCAACTTGCATCCATGTGGAGGCAGCATAAAGCAAGAGAACGATGCCATCGTAAATCCTAGACTCTTCAAGGTTCCCTCTTGCCACTGTAATTTGCCACAAAGATGCGGGTCAACCCTGTTCGCCAACCTGGTTCCCCTTCCAGCTGTTTTGAGCTACAACTCCCTGGGGCTCGTGATGAGAGTTGTAGTCTGAAATATCTGGGAGTGGCACTGGGTTGGCGAAGGTTCTGCGAATCCCAAATCTTGCTCCTCAAAAAATGGAGCTGGGTTTATTGAAATCTCTCCCCGCCGCCCCCAAAGCCAACCCAGGCTCATATTGGACCAGGATGTTTTCGACTAATACATCCACAAATGCTTGTGTTGGAATTGTACTAGTGAGACTTGGGTTCAAATTGTTGCTGCGAAAAAAATTCTGCGAGGCCTCTTTTCCCTCAGCTTGACCTACCTCGTAGGGTTGTTGTGAAGACGGCAAGAGCTACCTAGAGTAAAGGCAGGCTAGGAGAGAACAATATGGTCATGTACTCTGCCTTTCTAAAATATCTCCCCCCCCCCCTTTTTTTTGGTCAAACCATCTGCATTCCATGCAAAATTATCTCCTGTGAGATCATTGCCCCTTGCAAAATCATCTCCGTCCTACAGAGCGATATATTTTTAGATGCTTTTTATCCTGTCCAGTGGTCGATCTTCTGTTTTGAATTATGGAACTGTTGCAATGTATTTACCAAATGTCAGTATGGATTCCTATTATTCGATTGCATTTGAATTATTACACTTTGATTTAAGAACACACACACAAAAAAAACCTCTGTCGCCTGGAGCTTTGCTCCCCAGGTAGTGCATTTAGGATCGCAGCTCGACCCTGGTGTTAGGAACGTAGTGATCTGGCCCATGCCAAAAAAGAAAAGAAAAAGCCTTGTTGCTGGATCAGGGCCAAGGGATATCGAGTTCAGCCCCTGTTGCCAAACAAGGTGTCTCAGGGAAGCCTGGAAACAGAACTTGGGCACAACAGCACTCTCCTGGTTGGGTTCCAGAAACAGACTGCCCAGCTCGATCTATGTTTATATATAACACACACATATATATACATATATATACATATATGTATATATTAGTTTTTTAACATATCATTTTCAACTGTAATTAAACATACTTCTACATCTTATTCAATTTTTTTCTGACTTCCATCAATCCTGTCTGAAAATTTTCCAATCTAGTCTCTCAGTATGCATTTCTTATCTTCCATATTACATTTCAAACTCATAACCAATATCTCTATCTTTTTCTACTTTGTAACACTTGGTATATTTCTCCTTACAAAACTTCTTGTAGTCCTACTAGTGTAATTTGTTGATAGTGTAAAACTTCTTGTAGTCCTACTAGTGTAATTTGTTGATGACAGTTGCTCTTCAAATAATTTCTATACGTCTTCCAATCTTCTGTAAATCTCTGGTCCCGCAGGTTTCGAATCCTTCCTGTCATTTTGTCCAACTCTGCGTAGTCCATTAGTTTCGTCTGCCATTCTTCTTTCGTGGGAATTTCTTCTTGTTTCCATTTCCGGGCTAACAATACGCTTGCGCAGCTCAATCTATGTTTAAACCACCTTTAAGTTCCAGAAACCTCATTTGAAGGAAGACTGCAAGCTTGCAGTTTCTCAAAAGGCATGGCCAGAGAGGATGGCGAGTGTGTTGGGATGATTCGAGGACAATCAAAGAACATTTAAACATTTTCAGTGCAGTGTAATGTAGTGTCAAAATAACATTTTTTCCTTTGCAGACCCAATATAATGGAGATTTCCCTACAAAAGCTACACTCCTGCATTGTTTTCCAAGACAGACGGGTGCCAACATACCCGGCAAAACCAACTCATGCCTCTCATTGAGTTTGTATACATACTTAAGGTACATATGTAAGAGGCTCGTTTATAATTACATTTTGGGAGTGATTCATGTTATTATGCATAATTTTATATATTTTGGATGTCCACTCCCAGATGAGCTGTGTTCGTATGAGTGAGCTGTTGTCACTGACAAATGTTGAATAAACTTAGTTGAGGAACGTATACTGCCTTGGGCTTTTGACTTCTTCCGAATATTTAACAGGGGGCTTGTATTTTCACTGCAATCCACTTGTCTCTCACTGCATCTGTCAGCTCAGCAGATGGAGCAAGTGAGGGTGACCCGCAGAGCGAAGGACCCCCTTCCAGATCTTGCCACTGTCGCTGTGAAGTGAAAAACAAGATAAAGCAGGCATCCCCGACCTTTGGCCCTCCAGATGTTTTGGACTACAATTCTCATCATCTCTGACCACTGGTCCTATTAGCTAGGGATCATGGGAGTTGTAGGCCAAAACGTCTGGAGGGGCGAAGGTTGGGGGTGCCTGAGATAAAGGGTCAGATCCTTTGGATGAGAGATGGCCAACTGCCACAAATGACTTCCTGGGGGGTGGGGCGCAGATCCAGCCCAGAGGCAGCCAGCCGACCAGCCTTACTCTTAACCAGGGATAGGCCACCTAAGACCTGGGGGCCGGATGTGGGCCAATTGCCTCCTAAATCTGGCCTGCAGACGGTCCAGAAATCAGTGTCTTTTTCCATGAGTAGAATGTGTCCTTTTATTTAAAATGCATCTCTGAGTTATTTGTGGGACATAGGAATTCGTTCGGTTTTTTTATATATATATATATATATAGTCCGGCCCACCACATGGTCTGAGGGACAGCTGGAAAAGGTTGCTGATCCCTGACCTAGGGTCTCTCTTCATCTAAATCCAGCCATGCATGGACTACTTATAAACGCCATCTGCAACTCCTCGAAAGATTCCATCAATGGTGTCTCCAAAAAATGTTACACATCACTTGAAAAGTCAGGTGAACTAATGCCAATATACTGGAAAAAGCAAAGATTGCCAGTGTCTGAGCGATGATTCTTCAACATCAACTTCGTTGGACTGGGCATGTCGGGCAGATACCTGATTATCGTCTTCCAAAGCAACTACTCTATTCCGAACTTAAAAATGGAAAGCGTAATGCTGATGGTCAACAAAAGAGGTTTAAAGACTCTCTCAAGGCAAATCTAAAAAAATGTAGTATAAACACTGACAACTGGGAAACACTGGCCTGCGGGCGCTCCAGTTGGAGAACAGCCTTTACCAAAGGTGTCATGGGCTCTGAAGACACTGTATTCTGCTCTGGTCAGACCTCACCTGGAGTACTGTGTCCAGTTCTGGGCACCACAGTTCAAGAAGGACACTGACAAACTGGAACGTGTCCAGAGGAGGGCAACCAAAATGGTCAAAGGCCTGGAAACGATGCCTTATGAGGAACGGCTAAGGGAGCTGGGCATGTTTAGCCTGGAGAAGAGGAGGTTAAGGGGTGATATGATAGCCATGTTCAAATATATTAAAGGATGTCACATAGAGGAGGGAGAAAGGTTGTTTTCTGCTGCTCCAGAGAAGCGGACACGGAGCAATGGATCCAAACTACAAGAAAAAAGATTCCACCTAAACATTAGGAAGAACTTCCTGACAGTAAGAGCTGTTCGACAGTGGAATTTGCTGCCAAGGAGTGTGGTGGAGTCTCCTTCTTTGGAGGTCTTTAAGCAGAGGCTTGACAACCATATGTCAGGAGTGCTCTGATGGTGTTTCCTGCTTGGCAGGGGGTTGGACTCGATGGCCCTTGTGTCTCTTCCAACTCTATGATTCTATGATTCTATGATTCTATGAACTCAGAACGCAAGGGAGAAACGTGCTAAGAGGAAGGCATGCTTGGCAAACCCTCACCGTGATCATCTCCCGCCCAGAAACCTATGTCCCCACTGTGGAGGGACATGTGGGTCCAGAACTGGCCTCCACAGTCACTTACGGACTCATTCTTAAAACCGTGTTTATGGAAGACAATCTTACTCGGCTACGAGGGATCGCCAAAGAAAGAAGACAGAATTCTTGCTTAAAGTTATCTGCAACCAACCCCACCTCGTGGGAAACTGGCCACTCAGACGGTCCTACTGAGACCGGTCTCCTCATTGGAGTCTTAGACCTTTCTACCTCAAGCTCTCTGCAAAGTGGCCTCTTTGCCACATTTTTGGCTCCTGCAAAATTGGTTAATAAATAGATCGGGGGGGGGGGTAACTTTCAAAGGCATCTCCGACACTCTGCCCCTTCCAGAAGCTTCCAAATTTTCGAGGTTGGAGGAGGCAATGTGGACGACCTTTTCCCATCCCTGACAGAAGTGACTCCATTTTGAGAGGGGCGGGGGGTAATTTATCTATTTAGGAGACCTTGGGCGGCTTCGCTCCTTTGTTCAAGGGAACTTTGCCGGGCGATGTGGCATTTGATCGAATCCAGATGGGATTCCAGTTCCTTTGACCTGATGTCATGTTTGTGTGTGTGTGTGCATGCGCGCAGGGCCTCACTCACAAACACGCACACGCACACGCAGACATGCTCGTGAGGTGGTCACCTCCTTACTCCAGTTTCGCCTGTCCTCCTCCCCCCTTTGCGGCAGCTGCGATAAAGGATGCCGAGGGGGCTAAAATTAACCCCAGGAAAATCTCGGGCCAGCGTCTGGAACAGATCAGAATCATTCCAGACACCGGGAGACGGGGGGGGGGCGAGGCATGTGTCTGTGAGTGTGCGCATAGTTCAGCGCACTTTGGAGGAGGGTGAAGGAGGGATTGCAAACAGAAAGGAGAAACACACACAGAGTTGAGGTTTAAAAAAACCCCAGCCTTTTAAAGCAGCGGCTGAGCAAAAAAGTAAAAATTAGGGTCTCCAGGAACTCTGAGACCCCCACCAGGCGAGGAGAAGGGAGTTTAAGGAGCACCACGGCAAGGAGAGTGGCCAGGCAAATAAAAGGAAGCAAGGAATCGGCTCAGGCCGCTCTGCACATGCTCAGATGCACCCCTCATTTATTTGCACGAGGGTTGACAACAAGCCAATGTAATGTAGTGTTTAGGACCTGGGAGACCAAGGTGCGAATCCCACCGTGACTCAGCCATGAAACTTACCTTGGGCCACTTGCAATATGCTACTATTTGAAATCCTCAATAATTTTTCCATTTTAAGTGAGAATATCCTAATAACCTGTTTTGTTTTGTTTTGTTTTGTCGTTTAGTCGTGTCCGACTCTTCGTGACCCCCTGGACCAGAGCACGCCAGGCCCTCCTGTCTTCCACTGCTTCCCACAGTTTGATCAAACTCATGTTCGTAGCTTCAAGAACAGTGTCCCACCATCTCATCCTCTGTCGTCCCCTTCTCCTTGTGCCCTCTATCTTTCCCAACACCAGGGTCTTTTCCAGGGAGTCTTCTCTTCTCATGAGGTGGCCAAAGTATTGGAGCCTCAGCTTCAGGATCTGTCCTTCCAGTGAGCACTCAGGGCTGATTTCCCTAAGAATGGAGAGGTTTGATCTTCTTGCAGTCCATGGGACTCTCAAGAGTCTCCTCCAGCACCAGAATTCAAAAGCATCAATTCTTCAGCGATCAGCCTTCTTTATGGTCCACCTCTCACTTCCATACATCACTACTGGGAAAACCATAGCTTGAACTATACAGACCTTTGTCGGCAAGGTGATGTCTCTGCTTTTTAAGATGCTGTCTAGGTTTGTCATTGCTTTGTTTTACAAACCTTTTAAAAGCATTACTAGCCCTCACAACACCAATATTTTCCCTCCAGGGGATATGAATGAAACAATCAACTTATTCTCTCTCATTCTCTTTCTCTCTCTCTCTTGCTGTCAACTTTTCCCTTTTCTTGCGAGGAATCCTATTTGGAATAAGGGAATTTCCCTTAAAAAAAGGAAAACATTGACAGCTATGTCTCTCTCTCTCTCTCTCTGCTACCTCGCAGGGTCGTTGTGGGGATTATACGAGAATTGGGGCCACCTTGAGCTCCTTGAAGTGGCAACAAATAAATATACAATAAATTTTACCCTCTTGAACGTTTGCGAAAAAAAGAGGCTGTAAAGCCAGTGATGCACACACCGGGAAGGACAAGGTTGTGGGTTTTAATTTTGTTGTTTTTGTTAGGTGTCGGGGGGGGGGGGTCAGCGCCTCTCGACTCCAGTTTCGCCAGCCTCTATGTGGCAGCTGTGATATAGGGGTAAGGGGGCTATGGGGGGGGGTGCCGAACCCATTGCCTGGGGTCCTTCTAAGAAAGATTTATTCCTGATCTATCTGACTTTTTCTGGGGGAATCTCCTTTGCCTTTCAGCAGGAACCTGAATGCATTTGGGCTTTTAGTCTATTTTGAAATGTTCAATTTAGTTGTCTTAATTTTTTGTTAAGCTCTATTTTTATTTTTATTTTTGCATGAATTTTGTATGGGGGGGCCTTTCTTTGCCAAATGGCAGCACAGAAATATATATATAAACAGCCTAATGTTCAGGCGCCCCCTTCACATGCTCTTTAAAGTAACTTTCCCCTTCTTTTTAAAACCATTTCCCCCCAGAAAAGGCACCCTCCACATACAAGGAGTGACTTTGGCCCAAGCCTTTCTTAAAGATCCTTTTTATTTCTCTAAACTTAAACGTCCGAAACGCAATAACCTTCAGGTGCCCCAAATCCCTGCTCTTCTGGAGTTGCCCATACAGGAAATTACTCGATAAATAACCTTTATATCCTGTTTATATATCACGTTTATATCGTGGTTAAAAGCAATAATGTTTGGTTTATATCAATAAATAACATTTCTATCACGGACGAGTGTCCCGTGAATGTCACATGTGTTACCTCAGCCTTCCTTACGAGCCCCCTATGAGGTAGGCCTGTCCCAATTCTCCTGACACTAAGGACTGGCAACAGGATGAGGGAACGTAACCTGGCCTCCCAGTGACTCCAAGGCAAGGACGAGATTCGAACCCAGGACACGGTATTGCCCAGCTTTCTGCGCCCGCTTTGCCCCCATCTCGGTTCCTCGGCTCCTAATTAACCGACTTGGGCAATTCGAGACACCCGTCTCTCCTCTCAGGCTTCCGGTATAGGGACCGGCTGGTGCCGTTGCCATGGCGACTCTTCTGCAAGCGCCAGCATCCTCCGTGATGCGGGCAAAGGAGATGAGCACCTTAACCCTTGCTGGGTACCATCCATCTTGTGCGTTCTCTCACATATCGCAGGATCATGGAATTGCAACGTATGTTCTGGAACTTTCTGCAGTGGGGAAACGTCACCTGCTAGCGGCCAACTTTGGCCTGGCAAGGCCTCAGCGAGCCCTCCTGTCTTTGCTGCCTGCCTGGGTCTGACGAAATAGGGGGTGAAGCATCTCTTAGCCCCCCAAATGTGGTCGCAGGTTGTGTCGACTTATTTCCCAGCATCCTTTTACTGGTTAACCTGTTCTAGCCTTTGGGGAGGGCTAATTTGGGTCATCTGTGACCCTGTTTCTGGCACTGTTTTTGAAACTCGTACACATACGATTCAGCTGCTTCCTTTAGCACTTTGTGTACCCCAGAAAAAAATGGATGGTCCTTTGGCGAGGGTCTCAGGCTCACCTAAGGCCTCACTCACATTTAGACACTTGCTAATTGGGGGGTGGGGTGGTAAGTTTCGCAACTTGTCTTGATGCGCATCACACCAAAAATGCGACACACGTTCTCAGCTTTCCCAGTTTAAGCAAATAAGAAGATGCTATTTAATTAAAGAACTTTTTTTTTTTTGTTAACCAGTATATATACATACTAATATATATACATACTAAAATGAGCCTAAAATGTTCATAAATATTAACAAGCATATGCTGCTATTCGGAATTCTCAGTAATTTTTCCATTTTAAGTGAGAATATCCTAATAACCTGTTTTGTTTGTTTTGTTTTGCTTTACAAACCTTTTAAAAGCGTTACTAGCCCTCACAACACCAATATTTTTTTCCAGGGGATGTGAAACAGTCAACTTATTCTCTCTCTCTCTCTCTTTCTTTAATAATATTTTTTATTAAAGATTTTCCCCGCTTACAAAAGCACATGCATTGTCTCTTCCTTCAGGTTGTTTTTTCTCTGTGTGTGTGTTTGATTTTAATTCTCCTTCGACTCAATTGCTTTCCTTTACTCTTCCATGTCATCGAAGCATATGCCCAAATAAAATTAGATAAATATGAATGCAAATATATAGGTTCTGGCAGCCCAGGATTAGATGGTGAGGGACAGAGTCCTCTCGGATCAGCAACTATTTTAGCACAGCTTGGAGCAGGCTTCCTCAACCTCGGCCCTCCAGATGTTTTGAGACTACAATTCCCAGCATCCCTGACCACTGGTCCTGCTAGCTAGGGATCATGGGAATTGTAGGCCAAAAACTTCTGGAGGGCCGAGGAAGCCTGGCTTAGTGGGCTTCAGAACCTGGAAGTGGCCTGGGGATCCCAGGACCTTTGAGGTTGCTTGCTAAGGAGCACTTTGCGGCCGAGTGCCGAGTGCGAGAGAGGGGCGACAAGGGCCTTTCCCCACCAGCAGCGCAAATCTTCGTACAACTCAGCAGCTGGTGACGAGCGCCAAAATCCAGGCGCAGAGTAAAAGGGAGGAAAGGGAGGTGGGGTCTCATGTCTCTCATCTGGAACACATTAGGAGAGGCCCTGGCCACGACATGCTTTTCTTTCTTTTTCTAAGTCAGCCGCAGCCTAGACGAAAAGGGACTCCGAAAGACTCCCTTCCCTCACCTCCCCCCATGCTCAGGTTTCCATTACAACAACCCGGTGAGATATTCAGATGGTACAAATTAGGCGCGCACTTCATAAAAGAAGCCTTCCCCCCCCCCCCGCCTGGTTCCAACTTAAGTTTCTACAATTCCCTAACCGTGCGTCAGGCGAAAGAAGTAAATCAAACCATGAACCCAAAGGACTCGCCCAGAGGGAGGAGGTTCCCTGTTGCCCTACTGGATGAGTCACTGATCTGGCCTGGGAGACACATGATTCTGCTGCATCTTTCCTTCGGGCCCATCAACACCTCCATCCTCGATGCAGAGACACAACAAGGACTCCACTGTGGTCCAATAAATAGCCTTTCTCCCAAACAGGTTTTATAACCAAGGTTGCTTCCACACCATACACTTAAAGCACTTTAAATGGTTGTGGCTTGCCGCAAAGGGTTCTGGGAACTGTAGTTTGTTAAGAGTGTAGAGCGCTCTTAGGAGACCCTCTCCCATCCCCCTCTCAGAGCTACAATTCCCAGATTTTTTAAACAAGAAATCCCCCTTCCCAGGTACTCTGGGGTGCAAATATAAGGTAAGGGGACCCCTGACCATTAGGTCCAGTCGTGACCGACTCTGGGGTTGTGGCGCTCATCTCGTTTTAATGGCCGAGGGAGCCAGCTTACAGCTTCCGGGTCATGTGGCCAGCATGACTAAGCCGCTTCTGGCGAACCAGAGCAGTGCAGGGAAACTCTGTTTACCTTCCTGCCGGAGTGGTACCTATTTATCTACTTGCACTTTGATGTGCTTTTGAACTGCTAGGTTGGCAGGAGCAGGGACCGAGCAACGGGAGCTCACCCCGTCGCGGGGATTCGAACCGCCGACCTTCTGATTGGCAAGTCCTAGGCTCTGTGGTTTAACCCACAGCGCCACCCGTGTCCCATCTGCAAAGATGGTGCTCAGCAAAAATTTTTTAAAAAGGGCAGAGGAGCGGTGAATTTATTTCACAGGGGGCTGGGAAGAGAATCCAGATGTCAACCCTCGTGAACACAACTGTATGCTTGTTAGGAGATATAGTTTTGGGGAGCTGAAATGGGTTGTCCGTGTGCCCCTAAGCGAATGCGGCCCTTTTATCTGAATAGGATCCCCTGCCCCTGATCTATAGAAATCACGGGGAGCAAAGGATCCCGTTTCAAACACACAATGGCCCAGTCTTTGGGACCCAGGTTCAAAGACACACAAAAGTCTCTTTTTGGAGGAGGAGGAGGAGTTCAGCCAAGGAGGCCACCAGCTCATTTCTCTGGCTCCCGCCTTGCAGAAGAAGTTGCAATAATTTAGCTGAGCCAGGATTGCTTGGAGGGAGGAGAAGGGCTGGCGGAAAGGAGCCGTGCTGCCCCCTATATTGGGGGCAGCTGGGGGATGGGAGGAGTGCCGAGCGTTCCTGGGGAAGGAATTTGGAAAAGCAGAACCCGCCTTCCTGGCTGAGCGGAGAGCATCTGGTTTTCATAAGGGGCTGGAGCTCTGAGCAAAAGGGAATATATATATGAGAAAGAGATGGACCTCAGATAGCATTGCGGAAAAAGCAGAATTTCGTCCCGAGCTCCCCAGTGGTTATAGGACTCAAATGGGCTCGCAGGATCCAAGGCATAGCTGTCAACTTTTCCCTTTTCTTGCGAGGAATCCTATTCGGAACAAGGGAATTTCCCTTTAAAAAAGGGAAACGTTGACAGCTATGATCCAAGGATTTCCTGCTTTTGCTTTAGGGACGGTCCAGAATTTGAATCGCTTGGGCTGGTTTGCATACTACAAGGACAAACAGAATATATATAAAAAGCTTGAGGCACAGCCCCGTTCTGCAACCAAATTAAAAGCTTCCTCTGAGCAAGTGCAGAGTGCCTTCTCCCTCAGCCACACGTTAAGCTTTAGGAACGGGGAGTTTCCAGAGAGGGGATACTATTTTCAAGCAGGCTTGAGGCCTACAGCAAAAGCCGTTTTTCTCCCCTCTTTCAGAGTTTTGGTTCTTGTTCCATCCTACCAGGCTGGACTTTTAAGTAAATCTTCATTCCTCAGTCCACACTTGCTTGCCTTCCCCCAAAGGTTTTCTTTTTCTCCTTCTCTCCCCTACCACACCCCTCCTTGTCAAATCCTCCTTTTTTTCTCCTCTCTCTCTTTCTCTTTCTCTCTCACACACAAATACATTGCTGCAATGAGAGTTATTCAAACCAGAAACGCACTCTGTTCTTGCCTTCAGTTAAACAGATTTTGCAGGTTTTGGAAGCCAAGCAAACCCCTACAAAATCTCTTTTTTCCTAAGTCATCGCAGGCCCCTCTTTGAAACAGCCTGCAGCTCTCCAAATAAAACTATCACCTGGTTCAAGAGACGAAACCCAGAGCCCGTGATGTGCCCCTCTAGGTCCCTCAGAAAAACTACACGGCTAAGCGTTTAAGCTTCTTTGGCTTCTCAGCTTTATTTCTGGATCTCAGCCACAAAACTTAAGCTTTCAGGGCTGATTCATACTGGGTTTCGCCGGGATTTGGCCAGCGTTTGAGGCAGCTAACTCGTAAAATGTGACGGGGAGACGCACGTCTCTGAAATAAAAGGAGGGGTCGGCAGCTGTACTGCTCAAGGGCCCCATCCTGCCCCACTCCCAGTATCACCAGTGGCCTTCCCAGCTGCCGACCCAGAGACAACATAAACATGGAGCGCCAAAATCCTTTAGGAAAGGGGAGAGAGTTCCCTCCCCCCCCCCCATCACCATCTTTAAAGCATTCTTCCTTTACAGGCAAGTTGTTGACCAAAAAGACATCATCCACAAAAAACACCCCCCCGAGAAACAAAACACTGAATTTTATTTACACAGAGAGAAAGGATATCTTTACAGGAATACAAGATTGGCAGTGTCAATGCAGACTCCAGAGTTTTGCAGCGGAACCTGGACTCCTGAGAAGTCAACTGTACAAAAACCATAATAAATACCTCTCCTTTAAAAATGGACGGGATTAGAAAGGGGTGGCAGCGGGGGGGGCGAGAGGGAGGGAGACCATTTTAGCGGTTTTTCGTGCAGCTGGGGAAAGAGCGTTAAGAATCATGGGCACCCCAAACTCTGTTCAAAGGCAGTGTTAACTTCCCCAGGTTTTCCCCCGGGGGATGAAAATGGAGCAGATCACAGTCCTGGGGTTGGAGCCGGACTGGAAGTCGGGGTGTTGGGAATGCGAGGTGCATTTGAGGGGGACCTTTCTGTCGAAAGAGGGACAAAATGGCCGCCCTCCTTCACACTGTCGTCATGACTTTGAGGGAGCCCGAGCGGAAGCGCATGATCTTCTTCTTCAGCGCGTGCGAGGCCTTGATCTTGACGAAGACCTTGGGCTGCCCGCCTGCCGCCTTCCCTGGCCCGGAGGCCGATACGAGCTGCGGGGAGAGCTGCTGCGGCCACACCAGGCCGCCGCTCTCGTCCGTGTCGCTGGACGCCCCGCTGCTGTAGGCCGGAGGCGAGTCCCCGTCGCTCAGGCTCGACTCGCTGTCGCCGTAAACAAGGCCTTCCTCCAGGCGGCACATGGGCGCTTGCCGGGCCGGCTCAGCTGAGCATTCGGAGTCGCTCCCGGCGTAGCTGTACCCCACCGGCCCGGCCCCCCGGCGGCTCCGGCGCGGCTCGGCGGTGCTCCCGCCGGGGACCTCCTCCTGGCAGATCTCCGCTGTCGAGCGCCACTTGCGGTAGCCACCGGCCACGTTGCCGTGAGGCCGCCTCGGGCGGGCCGGCTTGCTGGCGGCTTCGTCCCGCTCGGCCGTGCCGTACTTGACCCCCGGTTTGTTGAGGAGGCTGTTCTCCGACTGGGAGCGAGCCGCCTTCCTCGACCTGGGGGAGCTTTTCCGGCCGCCCCCTTTCCTCGCCGCCGCCGCCGCCGCCTCGCCGCCGCCCTCCTCGCTGAAGCGGCATTTCTTGGGGGGTGCCGACAACCTCGGCCGTTCCCTGGGCAGCAAGGGGGCCCGTTCCGGCGACAGTTCCACGGAGCGCCCCTTGGTCAGGGGAGGGGGCTTCTTTTTGCCAGGCCTCAGGGCCTGCTGCGCCCGGGGAGGCTGCTGAGCTGGGATATAGTGGGCCTTGACCATGAGGCAGGCCCCATCCTCAGACTCATAGGAGGCCAGGTCCTGGTTGCTGCCAGGGGCCGCTCTGTCGTCTCTATCCAGCAGCGGGGACGATGGGTAGGCTCCTTCATACTGGTCAGTGGATGGAGGTCTCATATGGGCCAAGGCCTGCAGCTTGGGGGGCTTCTTGAGGCTGGCGTGGGGCGGGCTGTAGTCCTCAGAGGCTGCTTTGGCCACCAGTGTCCTCTCGGCTGCGGCATCCCACGAGGACCAGATCCGCGTGGCCGCCGCGGCCCCCCCTTCATGGCCGCAGGGCGAAGGGGTGCTGCTGCCCCTCTCCACGGCCGGAGGGTGTTTGCGTTCAGCCGGCGGGGGGAGAAGCTCCAGAGGCCTCTTGCACAGGCTGTTTTGCCTGGCCACCGCGCCCTTGGTGGGCGGCTCCGAACCCAGGCTCGTCCGGGGCTTGCTGCCCCTCACCAGCTGGCTGCGGCGGCGGACGAGCCGGGAGATGTAGCTCTCCACTTTGTGGCAGTGCGAGGCGGCGGCTTCTGAGTAGAACTGGAACTCGCCGCCATAGGCGTCCAGGCCCCCGTCCCCGTCTGCGGGGTAGGCCTGGGAGGCAGCTGAAGAGAAAGCGGGGTCTTCGTAGAGGTGGCTCCGCAGCAAGGGGTTCTGCAGGGCCACGGCGTGGAGAGGGCTGGGGTACAGGAAAGGGTCTGGCGGGTAGCCGGGGGGCTCTTCGGCGTAGTCGTGGGAACTGGAGTAGGGGGCAGAGAAGGAGCGGGGCACTGTGCTGCGATGGGGCCCGTCTTTGCTGCTGTTGCCCACATCGCCTGGGAACAGAGGCAGGAAGAAAAGGAGAGAGAGAGAGAGAGAGAGAGAGAGAACGAGAGAGAGGTTGGCTGTACTGTATATTACCACTTTGAACAGTCCTGGCTCCCCACCCCCCAGAATCCTGGGAGGGGTATTTTTTCAGGGTGCTGAAAACTATTAGGAGACCCCCCTATTTTCCTCAGAGGGGTACAATTCTCAGAGTGATTTAACAGTCAATCCCCCTTTCCAGGGAACTTTGGGAATGTGGGGGTGTCTCCTTGCAACTCTCAGTCCCTTTAAAAAACTACAGTTCCTAGAATTCCTGGGGGGAAGCAAGGACTGCTTTAAAGTGGTATCACGGTGCTTTAAAAATTGTGGCCCCAGCCCACCCCGACTTCCACACGGGTTATGCCTCAGAGGCCCCCACCCTCCAACCCCCTCCTTCCGCTGCCCCTTACTCACCCACGGACTTGGGGCGCTCATTGGCATAGCCCAGACGGGACTCGGGTCGGCCGATCCGGGAGTAGGACCCCGAGGCGGACGGGAATCCGGAAGAGGAGTCCCCAAACCCGGAGGCAGGAGAATCGGAGGCCACCGCCGACTGCGCCCCCTCGTAGAAACCTGGCGGGATAAATGGGCATTGTTATGTCCTGAGTTGAATAAGATCCAAACTGCAGCAATCTGATTGGTCCTAGAACAATATGATTCAGAATGCAGCAGTCTGATTGGTCCTAGAACAATAGGATTCAGAATGCAGCAGTCTGATTGGTCCGCAGGAGCCACCCAATCCAGCTCCACGTGGAAGTGAATCCGCAGCCTGATTGGCCTACAGGAGAATCCTGGAATTAGCCGATCATGTGGGGCCCATTGTGTAAATAATGTATATAAAGCAGACATTCAAGGGGAACTTCCATTCCTCCTCACCACTATGAGCTGAATAAAGAGCATAAAATCCACTCTCGACTCCAAGTATATTGCAGGCATCTAGGATTACCCTTTTGCCTTGCGCCCCGCCCCCCAACATCCTCTACTTGCCAGCCTAGCAGAGGGGCTGGCTGGCCTTATTGCAAGCAGGCCCAGGAGTGGGGTGGGTGAGGGTCAAGTTATTTGGCTGACCTTTGCGGAGCCTGGAAGTGAAGGCGCAGACCCCTTCCCTAAAAACGGCCTGTGACCAAGAAGAGAGCATTTATTCGGGGCGAAGCAACAGGCCAACAAAAGGGAAGTGACCAGGGGAGCTGCAGTTGTGGGGTGGGGCTTTCCCCCTTACCTGAACTGGGCCAGCTGTCCGTCTCGCCTGCCTCCCCACAGGTCTTCTCAGGGTATAGTCTCAGCAGCCCCAACTGCTGCTCCAACTCCCACATCAAACCGGGCAGGGCATCCTGAAAAAAGCAACAGCAAAGAAGATAAAAGTGGCTCGAAGAATCAGGGATTTAGGATGCACAAAAAGTCAGCCCCACCTCTCATCTGGATCTCTGCACAACTGCCACAAGGCCACAGACCAAGACACGTGATGTGGTCTTTGCGGAGAAAACAACAACATGCTTTCCCTTAAAAAATAAATAAACACAGCAATCTAGTCCTCATTGTTGCACACAAACAAGGAACAATAAGGGTTGTGGTTTTTTTGCGGGGGTGTTGCAAATGTGTACAACTGATGGAACAACTGATTGGTTCAAAATTGGGAAAGGAATACGACAAGGCTGTATATTGTCTCCCTGCTTATTTAACTTATATGCAGAATTGAACATGTGAAAGGCTGGCTGATGAATCCCTAGCCAGAATTAAGATTGCGGAAGAAATATCAACAACCTCAGATATGCAGATGACACAACATTGGTGGCAGAAAGTGAGGAGGAATTAAAAACCTTTTAATGAGGGTGGAAAGGGGAGAGGTGCAAAATATGGTTTGAAGCGCAACATCAAAAAAACGAAGATCATGGCCACTGGCCCCATCACCTCCTGGCAAATAGAAGGGGAAGAAATGGAGGCAGTGGGAGATTTTACTTTCTTGGGCTCCATGATCACTGCAGATGGTGACAGCAGCCACAAAATTAAAAGACGCCTGCTTCTTGGGAGAAAAGCAAGGACAAACCTAAGACAGCATCTTAAAAAGCAGAGACATCACCTTGCCAACAAAGGTCCGTATAGTCAAAGCTATGGTTTTCCCAGTAGTGATGAATGGAAGTGAGAGCTGGACCATAAAGAAGGCTGATCGCCGAAGAATTGATGGTTTTGAATTATGGTGCTGGAGGAGACCCTTGAGAGTCCCATGGACTGCAAGAAGATCAAACCTCTCCATTCTGAAGGAGATCAGCCCAGAGTGCTCACTGGAAGGACAGATCCTGAAGCTGAGGCTCCAATACTTTGGCCACCTCATGAGAAGAGAAGACTCTCTGGAAAAAACCCTGATGTTGGGAAAGATTGAGGGCACAAGGAGAAGGGGACGACAGAGGACGAGATGGCTGGACAGTGTTCTCAAAGCTACCAGCATGAGTTTGACCAAAAAGCGGGAGGCAGTGGAAGACAGGAGTGCCTGGCGTGCTCTGGTCCACGGGGTCCACGAAGAGTCGGACATGACTATACGACTAAACAACAACAACATCTCTCCTTGGTTGAGTTTTAGCACTAGAGAAGAAGCTGAATTTGGAGGGACCCCATGGCAGTCTTCTCACCAAACTTGGCACAACCCGAACGATTGGTCCCCCGCTGCCGTTTCTCCTTGTGAGATTTTTTGGGGAGTCTCAGACATTTTCCCCAAGCCTTGTTGCAACTGGGCTAATCCCTGCTGCCCCAAGCAGCAGATGTGGGGTTGGTGGAAGGGGACAGGGAAGGGTGGCGCACGCCAGGGGAAAAATGTCGCTTTTTTCAGCAAACAAACTCTTTGCCCTATTTCCAAAGCAGGGTAAACTCCCCTACTGAA